>NC_133324.1:786924586-788124586 GCF_042186555.1 Aquarana catesbeiana
TGGATCATTTTTTGAGTTTAGCAAAAGACTTTTTATGTTTTTTCTTTGAAATCATTGATTTTACACACAATGTTAAATTAACAAGGGACAACAATCTCATTGAGTTTGAAAAAAAACACACCAAAAATACATTACTAATGTGAATAATGTTCAAGTGGTAAGTCTTGAAAATCCAAAAATTTACGTAACCAAAAACGGTGCTTTGGGTTAACTTTATCTAAAAACTAAAAAATAATCACTATAAAAAAAAAAAAACAGAATAATGGGTTCTTTGTGGTAACTTTACAAACCTAAAAAAAAAAAAGGGGAAAAAGTATTATTAGTATGGAAACATTGTTTTTAAAATGCATACTATATCATTCATGAGATCAAAGAGAAAAAGAATCCAGAAATCAGTTTGGGAGAACTCTGATTATGAACAGCAAAACACCTTCGTTCTTTATAGAGCCTTCGTAAAGAAGAAATAAAATGCGCTGCATTCAACGATCACAGATTTTGCAGCGTGATGAATGTGCTACCTACAATACGAACACTAGTTTTACTAGACCGAGTGCTTCCGTTTAGTTTTTGCTTATGAGCATGCGTCGTTTTTTTGTCCGTCGGACTAGCATACAGACGAGCGGACTTCGGGGTCCGTCGTACTTACGACGTAAAGATTTGAAGCATGCTTCAAATCTAAAGTCCGTCGGATTTGAGGCTAAAAAAGTCCGTTGAAAGTCCGGAGAAGCCCACACACGATCGGATTACCAGCCAGCTTTAGTCCATCAGCGTCCGTTGGACTTTTGTAGACGAAAAGTCCGACCGTGTGTACGCGGCATAAGATTGCTGGGATCAGGTACTGGCAGTGAGAAGGAGGCAGTAATAAACTGAAAGGGAGCTGTGTTCTCCCACCGAGGCTTTTATTTGGAGCTAGATGTGGAGGAAGAGGCAGGGGGAGACAACTCACCATTAGGCATGAGCCGAACACCCCCCCCGGTTCGGTTTGCACCAGAACCTGCGAACGGACTGAAAGTTTGCACAAACTTTGGAACCCAATTGAAGTCTATGGGACTCGAACGTTCAAAATCAAAAGTGCTAATTTTAAAGGCTAATATGCAAGTTATTGTCCTAAAAAGGTTTTGGGGACCCGGGTCCCCGGGTCCTGCCCCAGGGGACATGTATCAATGCAGTGATTTTAATGATGCTTAAAGTGAAAAAAAAAGTGAAATATTCCTTTAAATATCGTACCTGGGGGGGTGTCTATAGTATGCCTGTAAAGTGGCGCGTATTTCCCATGCTTAGAACAGTCCCTGCACAAAATGACATTTCTAAAGGAATAAAAGTCATTTAAAACTGCTTGCGGCTTTAATGTAATGTCGGGTCCTGGCAACATGGATGAAAATCAGTGAGACAAACGGCATGGGTACCCCCCAGTCCATTACCAGGCCCTTTGGGTCTTGTATGGATATTAAGGGGAACCCCCACACCCAAATTAAAAAAAGGAAAGGTGTGGGGCCCCTAGGCCCTATATACTCTGAACAGCAGTATACAGACAGTGCAAACAAGACAGGGACTGTAGGTTTGTTGTTAAGTAGAATCTGTTTGTAATTTAGAACTGGTACATTTTTAAAGTATAGCTCCAGCAAAAAAATCTGTTTTTAAGCTTTTTAGAAAACATAGGGAAGGGTTATCACCCCTGTGACATTTGTTTTGCTGTCTGTGCTCCTCTTCAGAAGATTCCCCCTCACTTTCTGTCCCAATGACAAATGTTTTTTGAAAATGTGGGGTTTTTAGTGAAATAAGGATTGGTGATAAAGTATCAGTGAAGAGGAGACCCGTTTTTCCCATATTAACTCTTACAGGAGAGAATTTCCCTTCCTAGGGGTAGATTTCATCTCACTTCCTGTTGTCTCCTTCCGTTTGCAAGTAGGAGTCGTTTGTAAGTTGGATGTTCGAAAGTAGGGGCCTGCCCTATATACTCAGCAGAAATTGTGGCCTTAGGTGTTGTTGTTGCTACAACACTGTAAGTCCTCACAGTTACTCTTGGTGGGCGCAGGAATGGGCCCTGCTGTGAAATATTAGATCAAGAATTGTAATTACATGTCCCAGTTAAACAGGGGCTGAAAAATTGGGCCTTAGGCACTGGTGCTGGTGCCACAACACTGCAACCCCTCACAGATACTCTAGTTGGAGCGCAGGAATGAGCCCTGCTGCAAAGCATTGCATCAAAAATTGTAATTACACGCTTCTGTTAAACAGGGGCTAAAAAATTGGGCCTTAGCCACTGATGGTGGTGCCCAGAACCAAAAATGTTCTTACAAACTATCAGCATGATCATTGAGGAGGAAGAGGATAATCACTCAGCATAACATGATAGTCACTCAGCATCATCATAGGCAGTCTTGAAGGGATCTGACATTTCAAAAAAAATTATTCGGTTACATCAGCATCAGTTACTTGGTAGCTGGGGGTGATCCAAGACTGATTCATTTGACTGAGTCGGTGAACAGGTGCACTCTGTGATCGATTACAAAGCCTCCAGCAGCACTGAATGTGCGTTCCGAAAGAAGGCTGGATGCAGGACAGGCCAGTAGCTCAATTGCATACTGTGCAAGCTCTGGCCAGTGATCCATCGTCAAGACCCAGTAACCCAGAGGATCTTCGGTGGGAACGTCAGATCTTGCCCCTAGGTATTCCTGCACCATGTAAAACAGACACTGGCGATGGTTGCTGGAACCGATCATACCTTGGGGCTGCGGACTAAAAAATTGTTTGAACGCATCGGTCAGACGGCCACCTTCTCCACCGCTCCTTCTTTGGCTGACAGAAGCCTCAGCAACACGTTGTCCAGAAACAGGAGTTTGTAACCTCCCAGTCTCTGGGTACGCGTTGCACAGACCTTTCTGCAAGGCCTCCCAAAGATGTTTCATCCTCTGCTCCCTCTGCGATGGCAAGATAAGGTCCGCAACCTTACTCTTGTAACGTGGATCAAAGAGGGTTGCCAGCCAGTATTGATCCCTCTCCTTGATACCATGAATTACGAGGATCCTTCCGCAGGCTTTGCAGGATCAGGGAGGTCATGCAGCGTAGGTTTGCAGAGGCATTCGGTCCGGAGTCCTCTGGGTCACTAAGAATGACATGACCTGCAGCCACCTCCTCCCAGCCACGTACAAGTCCATGGGTTTCTTGGGACTGTAAATGATCCCTTAAAGACTGCTGCTGATGAGTGCCAGGCTCCACCTCCATGCTGACACAATCCTCCTCCTCCTAGTCCTCTTCCTGTGTGATCGGCGGGCACGCAGGAACACTGTCTGGATAAAGGGGGCCTTGAGAGCTAAGGAAGTCCTCCTCTTCCTGCCTCTGTTCTACCTCAAGTGCCCTGTCCATTATTCCACGCAGCGTGTGCTCCAACAGGTGGACAAGGGGGACAGTGTCACTGATGCATGCACTGTCACTGCTCACCATCCTCGTGGCCTCCTCAAATGGTGACAGGTAGGGATGAGCCGAACACCCCCCTGTTCGGTTCGCACCAGAACATGTGAACAGAAAAAGGTTCGTTCCAACACGCGAACACCATTAAAGTCTATTGGACACAAACATGAATAATCAAAAGTGCTGATTTTAAAGGCTTATATGCAAGTTATTGTCATAAAAAGTTTGTTTGGGGACCCGGGTCCTGCCCCAGGGGACATGGATCAATGCAAAAAAAAGTTTTAAAAACGGACGTTTTTTCGGGAGCAGTGATTTTAATAATGCTTAAAGTCAAACAATAAAAGTGTAATATCCCTTTAAATTTCGTACCTGGGGGGTGTCTATGGTATGCCTGTAAAGGGGCACATATTTCCCGTGTTTAGAACAGTCTGACAGCAAAGTGACATTTCAAAGGAAAAAAAGTAATTTAAAACTACTTGCGGCTATTAATGAATTGCTGGTCCGACAATACACATAGAAGTTCATTGATAAAACGGCATTGGAATTCCCCACAGGGGAACCCCGAACCAAATTTTTTTTAAAAAAATGACGTGGGGGTCCCCCTAAATTCCATACCAGGCCCTTCAGGTCTGGTATGGATATTAAGGGGAACCCCGGCCAAAATTTAAAAAAAAAAATGACGTGGGGTCCCCCCAAAAATCCATACCAGACCCTTATCCGAGCACGCAACCTGGCAGGCCGCAGGAAAAGGGGGGGTGAGTGAGTGCCCCCCCCTCCTGAACCGTACCAGGCCACATGCCCTCAACATTGGGAGAGTGCTTTGGGGTAGCCCCCCAAAACACCTTGTCCCCATGTTGATGAGGACAAGGGCCTCATCCCCACAACCCTGGCCGGTGGTTGTGGGGGTCTGCGGGCGGGGGCTTATCAGAATCTGGAAGCCCCCTTTAACAAGGGGACCCCCAGATCCCGGCCCCCCCGTGTGAAATGGTAAGGGGGTACTTACCCCTACCATTTCACTAAAAAACTGTCAAAAATGTTAAAAATGACAAGAGACAGTTATTGACAATTCCTTTATTTAAATGCTTCTTTCTTCTATCTTCCTTCATCTTCTTCTTCTTCTGGTTCTTCTGGTTCTTCTGGTTCTTCCTCTGGTGTTCTCGTCCAGCATCTCCTCTGCGGCGTCTTCTTCCCTTCTTCTCCTCGAAGGGAAGGAGATGGCATGCCATCTCCATGCCATGATGGCATGGAGGGAGGCTCCCACTCTTCTCTTCATCTTCTTCTCTTCTTCATCTTCTTTTTTTCTTTTCTTCTTTATCTTCTTCTCTTCTTCTCCGGGCCGCTCCACATCCATGCTGGCATGGAGGGAGGCTCCTGCTGTGTGACGCGTCTCCTCTTCTGACGGTTCTTAAATAACGGGGGGGGCCACCCGGTGACCCCGCCCCCCTCTGACGCACGGTGACTTGACGAGAAGAAGATGAAGAAAAAAAGAAGATGAAGAAGAGAAGAAGATGAAGAGAAGAGCGGGAGCCTCCCTCCATGCCATCATGGATGCGGAGCGGCTCGAGGAGAAGAAGGGAAGAAGACGCCGCGGAGGAGATGCTGGACGAGAAAACCGGAGGAAGAAGCAGAAGAGCCAGAAGAACCAGAAGAAGAAGATGAAGGAAGATAGAAGAAAGAAGAAAGCAGAAGCATTTAAATAAAGGAATTGTCAAAAACTGTCTCTTGTCATTTTTAACATTTTTGACAGTTTTTTAGTGAAATGGTAGGGGTAAAGTACCCCCTTACCATTTCACACAGGGGGGAGGGCCGGGATCTGGGGGTCCCCTTGTTAAAGGGGGCTTCCAGATTCCGATAAGCCCCCCGCCCGCAGACCTCCACAACCACCGGCCAAGGTTGTGGGGATGAGGCCCTTGTCCTCATCAACATGGGGACAAGGTGTTTTGGGGGGCTACCCCAAAGCACCCTCCCAATGTTGAGGGCATGTGGCCTGGTACGGTTCAGGAGGGGGGGCGCTCTCTCGTCCCCCCCTCTTTTCCTGTGGCCTTCCAGGTTGCGTGCTCGGATAAGGGTCTGGTATTGATTTTTGGGGGGACCCCACGCCGTTTTTTTTTTTTTATTTTGGCGCGGGGTCCCCCTTAATATCCATGCCAGACCTGAAGGGCCTGGTATGGAATTTAGGGGGAACCCCCACATCATTTTTTTTTATTTTGGCCGGGGTTCCCCTTAATATCCATACCAGACCTGAAGGGCCTGGTATGGAATTTAGGGGGACCCCCACTTCATTTTTTTTTTTAATTTTGGTTCGGGGTTCCACTGTGGGGAATTCCCATGCCGTTTTTATCAATGAACTTCTATGTGTATTGTCGGACTGGCAATGCAATAGTCGCGAGTAGTTTTAAATGACTTTTTTCCTTTGAAATGTCATTTTGCTGTCAGACTGTTCTAAACACAGGAAACATGCGCCCCTTTACAGGCATACTATAGACAACCCCCAGCTACGAAATTTAAAGGGATATTACACTTTTATTGTTTCACTTTAAGCATTATTAAAATCACTGCTCCTGAAAAAACGGCCATTTTTAAAACTTTTTTTGCATTGATCCATGTCCCCTGGGGCAGGACCCAGGTCCCCAAACACTTTTTATGACAATAACTTGCATATAAACCTTCAAATTTAGCACTTTTGATTTCTCCCATAGACTTTTAAAGGGTTTTCCGCAGCATTCGAATTTGCCGCAAACACCCCAAATTGTTCGCTGTTCGGTGAACTTGCGAACAGCCGATGTTCGAGTCAAACATGAGTTCGACTCAAACTCGAAGCTCATCCCTACTCGCCATCCACCACTGATGAGGAGGAGAGGAGCAGCTGCTGCTGGTTATCGAGTCCAGCGTGAGGTGGAGTAGCCGTGCTGCTTGGCTGTGAGAGCTGTCGGCGCCATCTTGGCTGCAGCCCACTAGGTCACTGAGAAGAAATTCATCAGATTCTGCTGGCCCTTAATAAGCTTCCTCCACTTCAGCATTGTGCCCAGTGATAGCAGGGTGCTCCAGGATGCAGGATGGGTAATTTGCAACAATCACCTTTGCCTTTTAGCTGCCAAATGCTGAGTAGTCTGAGGAGCTGGGAGTTCAGGCTTCCATCTGCTCCATTAGCAAGCCATGCCCCCCGTGTTTTTTTTTAATTGTGAGAGTGGGTGAGGGGAGAAGATTTCTGGCCCACTCTCACAATGAGGATTTGGGGGGGTGCAGGGGATGCTCAGCTAGTAACATGTTACACCCTAAATATGAGTGTAATGCCGCGTACACACGAGCGGACTTTCTATCCTACTTGGTCCGGCACACTTTCCGACGGACTTTGTCCGCCAGGTGCGCCGGACTTTAAAACGGACGGACTTGCCCACACACGCCGGGACTTTCCGGCGGGCTAAGTCCGCCCGTCTTTCCGACGGACTTTCGCCGGAGTTCCGGCGGACTTTCAGAATGAACGGACTTGCCCACACACGGACAAGTCCGTTCATTTTGAACGTGACTCAGGTGCGACGGGACTAGAAAAGGATGTCAATCTTGCCGCTTTTATCGGCGAGATTGACACCTTACTAGCCCCGTCGCGGGGCATACCAGGCCCTTAGGTCTGGTATGGATTATAAAGGGGAACCCCGCTACGCCGAAAAAACGGCGTGGGGTCCCCCTAAAATCCATACCAGACCCCGATCCGAGCACGCAGCCTGGCCGGTCAGGAAAGGGGGTGGGGACGAGCGAGCGCCCCCCCCAAAGCACCTTGTCCCCATGTTGATGAGGACAAGGGCCTCTTCCCGACAACCCTGGCCGTTGGTTGTCGGGGTCTGCGGGCGGGGGCTTATCGGAATCTGGGAGCCCCCTTTAATAAGGGGGCCCCCAGATCCCGGCCCCCCACCCTATGTAAATGAGTATGGGGTACATGGTACCCCTACCCATTTACCTAGGAAAAAATTGTAAGTAATAAAACACACTACACAGGTTTTTAAAATATTTTATTAAACAGCTCCGGGGGGGGATCTTCCTCCGGCTTTGGGGGTCTTCTTCCGGCTTCGGGGGTCCCTCCGCTTCATCTTCTCCCGGCGTCCGGTTGGTTCTTCTCCGCTCTCCGGCCTCTTCTCCCGGTGTCGCAGGTCTTCGGCCGGCCCCTCCGCTGTCTTCATGTAGCTCTATTGCGAGCGGAGGTCCGGACTTCTTGGCTTCTTGGCTTCTTGTGTTCTCTTCTCTTCTCTTCTCTTCCCCCAGATGTTGACACGACGCTCTCTCCGGCTGGACTGGTCTCTGAGGGCTGCGTTGTGACTTATATAGGCGGAGACCCCGCCCCCATATGATGTCACAGTCCCTGGGCATGCTGGGACTGTGACGTTTTAGGGGGCGTGGTCAACCACGCCCCCTAAAACGTCACAGTCCCAGCATGCCCAGGGACTGTGACATCATATGGGGGCGGGGTCTCCGCCTATATAAGTCACAACGCAGCCCTCAGAGACCAGTCCAGCCGCAGAGAGCGTCGTGTCAACATCTGGGAGAAGAGAAGAGAAGAGAAGCCAAGAAGCCAAGAAGCCAAGAAGTCCGGACCTCCGCTCGCAATAGAGCTACATGAAGACAGCGGAGGGGCCGGCCGAAGACCTGCGACACCGGGAGAAGAGGCCGGAGAGCGGAGAAGAACCAACCGGACGCCGGGAGAAGATGAAGCGGAGGGACCCCCGAAGCCGGAAGAAGACCCCCGAAGCCGGAGGAAGATCCCCCCCGGAGCTGTTTAATAAAATATTTTAAAAACCTGTGTAGTGTGTTTTATTACTTACAATTTTTTCCTAGGTAAATGGGTAGGGGTACCATGTACCCCATACTCATTTACATAGGGTGGGGGGCCGGGATCTGGGGGCCCCCTTATTAAAGGGGGCTCCCAGATTCCGATAAGCCCCCGCCCGCAGACCCCGACAACCAACGGCCAGGGTTGTCGGGAAGAGGCCCTTGTCCTCATCAACATGGGGACAAGGTGCTTTGGGGGGGGCGCAGGGCGCCCCCCTCCCCCAAAGCACCCACCCCCCATGTTGAGGGCATGCGGCCTGGTACGGTTCAGGAGGGGGGGGCGCTCGCTCGTCCCCACCCCCTTTCCTGACCGGCCAGGCTGCGTGCTCGGATCGGGGTCTGGTATGGATTTTAGGGGGACCCCACGCCGTTTTTTCGGCGTAGCGGGGTTCCCCTTTATAATCCATACCAGACCTAAGGGCCTGGTATGCCCCGCGCTCGCCGCAATAGGAAGATTTGTTTTTCCTATTGCAGCGAGCGCGAGATGCAACACCATCCCCTCGTGTCGTATTTGGTCCGTCGGACCAGCCTACACACGAGCGGGCTTTCTGTCGGACCAGCACACACACGAGTGGACTTTCCGCCCGAAACTGAGTCCGACGGAAAGATTTGAAACTTTCTTCAAATCTAGGTCCGGCGGGCTTTTGGGAAGAAGTCCGCCGGAAAAGTCCGCCGCCGCCCACACACGGGCGGATTGTCCGGCACACTCTGGTCCGCCGGACCAAGTATGCCGGAAAGTCCGACCGTGTGTACGCGGCATAACATGTACCATGCAACTAAGGTAAACCTATACTTTAAACATTATAATTTATTTTGTATGGTAGGAAGACAATATAATGGGTTGGTTTGTGAAAGCACAGCATCATCAGCATGTAGGCAGATTTTATGTACAGTGTTTTCAACTGTGATTCCTGAAACTCAGGGCAAATTAGTTGTGCAAAGGGTTTCATAATGAGGGCAAAGATGAAGGGGGGAGAATCTTGGCAAGTGCCAGGGGTTTGAGAGAAGACCTGCTATTCTTACTTTGGAACTAAGGACCTATGTGGACCTTGAATAGCTGCATTTATGTAGCCCAATATGACATGCTTTTAAGAACAGCTCTTAAATAATTTCAGTGGATACTACTGAATGCCTTCTTTGCATCCAATAAAAAAGGAGCAGAAAGGCATATGATGGTTTTCAGCCCATGGCAATTGGTCAATAAATCTCCTAGTGCCATCTGAGGCTTGACAGCTGGTCATAAATCCCACCTGGTCTGGATGGACTAGATGTGGTATAAGGGAGGCCAGCTGATTCACTAAAAGTTTTGCAAAAATTTTAATATTAGACATTTGAAAATATTAGTGCCTAAAGCACTAACCCAGCACTCACAATAAATTGCCAAAAGTTCCAATATTTATTTAACATGTAAGATCAAAACTTGCACTTAGTCAAAGGAAGAGCAGCATCGAGGTGGAGGGGATTTACCCACATTCAGCATCAGGGACCTGCATTGATCAATGAGCTGGGTGGTGGAGGGCCGGACAGTGTTTTCCCAGCATCAGTCGTAGATCTGAGTGTTTGAGGGTCAGTAGTTAGTTGGGTCACTAAAGGGTTTGCCCAGTTTGGGGATGGTGACTCTGAGTGCTTCAAGAGATTCTCTAGGGGGTGTCCCTGTGTCTGCAATTTGGTTAAACATTTTAATTAAGTGCGGGCAGGGTAACTCCTAAGTCGCAGGACTTAGTATACCAGTAGGGTAGATAGAAACACTTTTTTAATTTCTATTTTGAAGATTAGAGTAGACACACTTGTCAATTTGTCAGGGATCACAGTTGTAGGTGTATAGTATCAAAAAATGTTTGACTGTCATCATCAGGTGAGGGGGGTAAAAAATATGTCTACACACCCTAAGGAGATATAGGCATTAGCAGCGCTAAACTCTAATATCAAATCCAGAAAGATATTCATTTTAAACACATCATAATATATAAATCCAGCACAATGTCCTCATTATAAACAAGGATAAAAAAGTATAAAAAAGTCTCTGTAGAGTAATCAGCTGTAACAAAATATCCAGCAGTGCGTAGGGGAGTGTTGAAATTTTTTTAATTATAATTAATTCCTCAGAATCTTCATGCCTTCACCACACCACGTGGGACACTGCTCCCTTAAGATTTTACACTCACCAGAAATCAGGTAAAAATCAGCCTTAAACTCCACAAATAAGTGGACTTCCTCCTCTGGTCATCGGATCATGGTATGGACTATCTCTTTAGCTTCTAACGTAATTTCACCAGAATTAGGTCTGTATGGGTTCACACTGTGTTCTATCCTGGAATGCCAGACTCCAATAAATTGCTGCTGGATCCCAAGCTCATCAGTGATCATGCCCAAAGGTAGGGATGAGCCGAACACCCCCCAGTTCGGTTCACACCAGAACATGCAAACAGGCAAAAAATGTGTTCGAATATGCGAACACCGTTAAAGTCTATGGGACACGAACATTAATAATCTAAAGTGCTAATTTTAAAGGCTTATATGCAAGTTATTGTCATAAAAAGTGTTTGGGGACCTGGGTCTTGCCCCAGGGGACATAGATCAATGCAAAAAAAGTTTTAAAAATGGCCGTTTTTTCGGGAGCAGTGATTTTAATAATGCTTAAAGTGAAACAATAAAAGTGTAATATTCCTTTAAATTTCGTACCTGGGGGGTGTCTATAGTATGCCTGTAAAGGGGTGCATGTTTCCTGTGTTTATTACAGTCTGACAGCAAAATGACATTTCAAAGGAAAAAAAGTCATTTAAAACTACTCGCGGCTATTAATGAATTGCCGGTCCGATAATACACATAAAAGTTCATTGATAAAAACGGTATGGGAATTCCCCACAGGGGAACCTCGAACCAAAATAAAAAGAAAAATTACGTGTGGGGTCCCCCTAAATTTCATACCAGGCCCTTCAGGTCTAGTATGGATATTAAGGGGAACCCCGGCCAAAATAAAAAAAAATGGAGTGGGGTCCCCCTCAAAATCTATACCAGACCCTTCAGGTCTGGTATGGATTTTAAGGGGAACCCCGCGCCAAAATTAAAAAAAAGAATGGCGTGGGGTCCCCCAAAAATCCATACCAGACCCTTATCTGAGCATGCAACCTGGCAGGCCGCAGGAAAAGAGAGGGGATGAGAGAGCGCCCCCCTCCTGAACCGTACCAGGCCACATGGGGACAAGGGCCTCAAATCCACAACCCTTGCTCGGTGGTTGTGGGGGTCTGCAGGCGGGGGGCTTATCGGAATCTGGAAGGCCCCTTTAACAATGCGTAGTGGCCCAGAGGACCAAGGGAAGAAGATGCCGCAGAGGAAGATGCTGGACGAGAACACCGGAGGAAGAACCAGAAGAAGAAGATGGGGGAAGAAACCGAAGGAAGATAGAAGATAGAAGAAAGAAGATAGAAGATAGAAGAAGCATTTAAATAAAGGAATTGTCAAAAACTGTCTCTTGTCATTTTTAACATTTTTGACAGTTTTTTTGTGAAATGGTAGGGGTACAGTACCCCCTTACCATTTCACACAGGGGGAGGGCTGGGATCTGGGGGTTCCCTTGTTAAAGGGGGCATCCAGATTCCGATAAGCCCCCCACCCGCAGACCCCCACAACCACCAGGCAAGGGTTGTGGGGATGAGGCCCTTGTCCCCATTAACATGGGGAAAAGGTGTTTTGGAGGGCACCCTCCCAATGTTGAGGGCATGTGGCCTGGTACGGTTCAGGAGGGGGGCGCTCTCTCATCCCCCCTCTTTTCCTGTGGCCTGCCAGGTTGTGTGCTCGGATAAGGGTCTGGTATTGATTTTTGGGGGGACCCCACGTCATTTTTTTTTTTTTTTTTGGCGCGGGGTTCCCCTTAATATCCATACCAGACCTGAAGGGCCACGTCATTTTTTTTTTTAAATCTTGGTTCGGGGTTCCCCTGTGGGGAATTCCCATGCCGTTTTTATCAATGAACTTTTATGTGTATTGTCGGACCGGCAATTCCTTATTAGCCGCAAGTAGTTTTAAATGACTTTTTTTCCTTTGAAATGTCATTTTGCTGTCAGACTGGTCTAAACATGGGAAACATGCGCCCCTTTACAGGCATACTATAGACACCCCCCAGGTCCGAAATTTAAAGGAATATTACACTTTTATTGTTTCACTTTAAGCATTATTAAAATCACTGCTCCCGAAAAAACGTCCGTTTTTAAAACTTTTTTTTGCATTGATCCATGTCCCCTGGGGCAGGACCCAGGTCCCTAAAGACTTTTTATGACAATACCATGCATATAAGCCCTTAAAATTAGCACTTTTGATTTCTCCCATAGACTTTTAAAGGGTGTTCCGTGGCTTTCGAATTTGCCGCAAACACCCCAAATTGTTCGCTGTTCGGAGAACTGGCGAACAGCCGATGTTCGAGTCGAACATGAGTTTGACTCGAACTCGAAGCTCATCCCTACCCAAAGGATAAAGAAGATTTCATAGTATAATTCCATTTTAAACAGTTTTTAATTAAACCCCAAATCCCCCACTTACAAATATAGGATTAAAAATGAGCATGTAAACAGTAGCTTGCCTGCCTGGTGTCACTCCACCGCTCCTAGTATTGAAAGAATCGTCGCGATGCCCGGATTGAGCTCCACAAGGGTAGACAAGCTGAGTGGCCATGTAGCTTCACCCTAACGCAAATTGTCATAGACTTCGTCAGAGGCCCTGGCTACACGGCATGGCTCACTCTATTTATGGGCTGTCTTCAGATAATTTAACCCTCCTACTGGCTCCAATTTTAATCAGTGCGGAGATCACTCTTATCACTGCATAATTGCGCTATACTCATAATGTGTGTAGTTTGGCCACCATACATTGCATTAATACATCCACCAAACGTACAATGCAACTTTGATAATTAAATGTACAAACTATTTGATGCAGACATGCAGAAGTGTATGCTCCAATGTCTTTGGATGGATCCATGGATGAGTTTGTGCTTCATGTTTAGCCCATCAAAACCACCACAATATATAACTGGCTACACCTTCTCCATGAAAATCAACAATCCATTTGATATATTATCTTATTTTAAATGTCTTATATTAATCCATCCAAAACATAAATATCAAATAAAACAAAAAAATACATAATTAAAAACATATATAATTCATAATTAATTAAAAATTAAAAAATATTTTAAAAGTCCAAACAGTCACTATTTAATAATTGATGTACTGCAAACCCGATACATTTATATATAAAACCAAAATAATAAAAATCTATATTAATAGTAACTAATTAAGAAGTTTAAATCCAGCTCAATGGTCATACCTTTTGGACTCAAAGTGTCAGTCAAAAAAATCCATTTAGTCTCGCATTTTGACAGTTCCGACTCTATTTTCACCTTGCCAAAAAGGTTTGGTCCTATCAATACCCTAAAAACTTCAGGCCTGCCGGGTCCCTGTTATGCTTACGCCTAAAGTGTAATGATACACTGTGATCTTTATACCCTGCGCATATATTATAAATATGCTCTGAGACTCGCTTACCTAGTGTCCTTTTAGTTCGGCCAATATACATTAAGCCACAAGGGCACTGCAGGGCATAGACCACATATGTTGAATTGCAAGAAATACATTTTTTTTATCTCAAATTCACATCCATTAGATGATGAACTAAACTTAGTGACACCTCTAATATGAGTAGTAACCTGCTGGCACGCCTTACATTTTCTGCATGCGTAAAAAACAGGTGTGTGCCAGAACATCTGTGGTCGTGTCGGCAGATCCAACACTTTCTTTACTATCCTATCCCCAAAAGAAGGTGCTTTTCGATAAATAAAATTGGGGTTATCTGGTAATACTCTTTTTAAAGTTTTGTCAATACCTAATATCCTCCAATGCATTTTAAAAATATCTTCCACTTCTCTATATTGCATGTGGAAATTGCTAATGAACCCCCATTCTTGTTTTGTGTCATTGGGTCTCTCTTTGCCTTTTAAACATACAACCTGCAATATCTGCCCTACTTCCTCAATTGCTTTGTTCAGCACTAAGGTGTCATAGCCTTTTTCTTCAAAATGTTTTTTTATGATTTGTGTTTGAGCTCTAAAATCAACGTTTACTGTACATTTCTCCTGACCCACATAAATTGCCCTTTCGGGATGTTTCTTAGCCATAAAGGATGGTGTCCACTCCTTACTGGTAGATAGCTATTCCTATCAGTGGCTTTGAAAAAAACATTATTCTGTAACATTATAGTTAAATCAAGATCACATGTTCTCTACTATAATGAAAATCTAATTTTATATTGTTAGTGTTGTTATTCAACTCCTCCATAAAATCTTTCAACAATTGTTCAGTCCCTGCCCAAATGCATATCAGATCATCTAGAAATCTTTTGTAAAAAATAATTTTCTTCTGCTCCTTACCAAAGATATGTTTATCCTCCTATTAGCTCATATAGAGGTTGCCAAGGCTCGGCGCAAACTTCGCTCCCATTGCCACACCTCTTATCTGGGTATAGGATTTGCTGTCATACCAAAAGAAGTTAGTGTGAGAGAGGCAGAAATCAAGGACCGTCCCTAAAAATCTATTCTGTACATAGGGAAAAATCACCTCTCTTACTAAATGTCCACTTCAGGGCTAACGTGGCATCGTCATGTCGGATCACCGTATACAACGATGCCACCTCTGCAGTTACCAAAAGTATATCAGGTTGTATGGGTATTCTTAATTCTTTTAACAACAATAATAAATAACTTGTGTCTTTGAGGTAGGCTTTAGTGTTTAAAATGCTGGTTTGGAGAAAATTGTCCAGGCACTGGCCCACTCTTGAAGAGACTGAGCCAATACTATTCACAATTGGTCTTGCTGGAGGATTCGCAGAATTGTTATGGATTTTTGGCAATGTGTATATTGTCGGTATCTTATTGTAACTTGGTGATAAGTATCTTTTATCTTTCTTAGTAATGACCCGTGTATAGTAGCCATACTCCACCAAATTGCTTAAATCAGCTGTTGGGTCTTTATTTAGAACTTTATATGTCTCTGTATCTGCTAACAGACTAGACAATTGGGAGTGGTAAAAGTTTTTATCAAGTATAATCACCCTCCACCTTGTCCGCAGGGCATATTATCACCTCTTTTCTTTTCTCCAATGCCTCAATCCCTTCTCGAATATATTTAGGGTTAATATTATTTTTTAGGTTCAATTCCTTCCAGATCTTTTAACACTAGGTGCTTGAAAACTTCGACATGGTGATTGACTGGTTGTGGTGGGTTAAATTTGTTCTTTAGACCAGTATCTACTCTAATGCCCCGTACACACGGTCGGATTTTCCGATGGAAAATGTCCGATCGGAGCGTGTTGTCGGACATTCCGACCGTGTGTGGGCTCCAGCGGACATTTTCCATCGGATTTTCCGACACACAAAGTTTGAGAGCAGGCTATAAAATTTTCCGACAACAAAATTCGATTGCGTCAATTCCGACCGTGTGTGGCCAGTTCCGACGCACAAAGTGCCATGCATGCTCAGAAGAAATTTCGAGACGGAACAGCTCGGTCTGGTAAAATTAGCGTCCGGAATGGATAGAGCACTTTCGTCACGCTGCAATGTAAAAAATGGTTTAATACAGCGCACTCTCTTCTTCTTTGTAATGTGAGAAGAATGAAGTAGTTTTGCTGCTTATATTCACACAGACTTCTCACAAACTTCTTTCTTTATTATTTATTGTGATTCCCTCAATATATTTTGATTTGTCACATCTGACCAATTTTTTTTTCTTTGTTTTTAATTGTAAAAAAAAATTTTTTCAAGGCTGTTTTTTTTTGTAATTTTTTTTGCTTTTTAATCAAGAATATTTTTGGGTGTGTTTTGTGTGTCAAGTTACCACAACACCATTATTATCTTGTATTATTTAATCTCAATGAGATTGTTTGGTGTTGGTGTCTCTTGTTAATTTCACATTGTATTTTGAAATGTACCTGCCTCCTCACAAACAAACTGTTTTTTTTTTAAGGAAAACACACATAGGCGAGTATAATTGAACCAAAAATTCCTTTATTAAGGGCTTGCAACCAAACAAAGAGGGAGGCAACACTGGAGAAACAGCTGTAACTGGTGAAGCCTTTGGCCCCCCAGGGCACACATCAATTATTGTACTGCAAAATTGGTGGCCTGAGGAGTCCATATAAAAGGGAGTGCAGTCTGGTCCAGAAGTCCCAGAGATCCTGAACAGCAGCAGATGACATCTGTGTCCCCAGGCTGTGGTCATACAAGAGCCTGCATCTTTTGTCAGACCAGACTGAACCCAGGGTCATCACTCTCTGGTCTTCCTTCCACGCTTCCTTCCACGCTGTGGCTGTGGTGGTGGAGTTGTGGCAGCAGGAGGAGGAGGAGGATGGTCCAACTCAATCACGTCGGTCTTGGGTGTGATTTTGCCACTCACCCCCTTTGTTAGGACTTTATAAATAAGTTTCTCACACATGAGGCGCTGGCCCTCCTGCATGTCCTTCAGTTTGGTGGCAGCCATGCAGGCAAAGGCCTCTTCAGGAGTGGGTAAGGCTCTGAGGGACGCAGAAGCCTCCTGAATGAGCCTGAGCACTGAATCCTGCATGTGACTCCCCTTCCTGGGTCTTTTGTATGGAAGGCGGAGTGGAGGACCTGCGATTCGGTCAGGTTCCGACTGGTCCCAGGCTTCTCCTGGCTGCAACTTAGCCCCGCCTCCTCCTGGCTGCCACTAACCCCCGCCTCCTCCTGGCTGCCACATTCCACAGCCTCCTCCTGTGTGCCACATTCCAGAGCCTCGTCCTGGCTGAGGTCTTCCTGTGTATAAAAAAGGGACATAGTTTGAGTTTTTGATTCATCAATCACACACAATTGTCACCTCATGACTGTTGCAAATTGAATGTTAAGAAATATAACTGATGATCATTCTGAGCCCAGCATTTTTCATTCTTGTCCCAAATATTTTTGTCCACTACTGTCTATTGATATGTAAAACACTTTAATAAATCAGCAATTAGTGATCAATAATAACATCTAGTAAAGATCATTTATTTCTTGACCAGAAATCTGTAGAACAATGCTATACATGACTCCATCTGGGCTCCTCCACTTCTTCCTGGCTGGAAGTCCCAGGTTGGACATTGGAAGTCTCAGCTGGGGTGGAAGGAAGAGTGGAAGGAAGAGTGGAGAGGGATTCCCTGACTCCAGTGTGGTCTGACAGAAATTGCAGTCTCTCATAGTACCACAGCCTGGGGACATAAACGTCATCTGCTGCAGCTCCGGATCTCTGGGAATCCGTGACCTTCTTGCGCTCCCTAAGATAAGTGCTCCTCAGGCCACCAATTTTGGTTTTTAAATAGGGGATGGTTGCTGTGGGGACCACCGGCTTCACCAACTCCAGCAGTTTCTCCAGCGCTGCCTGCCTCTTTTGTTTATTATTGTAATGTGGATGTCTCACCTGCCACAGACAGGGCAGCTCCCTGTACTTGTCTATGAACAGGGGGAGGAAGTTGTGGTCATTGAAGCCATCCATTTTATCTGCAAGACACAAAACAAGACAAACCCTAATGTCAGGCAAAAGTCTCCTAATCTTGTTACAATATAGGCCTCAATCTAGAAGCAGTATAGGCCCAAGTTTAGATCTTACCTTCGTTATCGCGATCGGCGCCTCCGATACTCCTTCCTCCGCTCACAGATCGTATGTACTATGCACGCGTGTTACGCTTTATACACACTGGGCATGCGTGTAACTCTGCCCGCCCCTGACGTTCTTTCTAGTCAATTCCCCGCCCCTTTTCGTTTGGCTCAGTGGGGGAAGAGCACATGGCGGAGACACAGCAGGTGCGTGCTAATTACAGCAACGAGGAGGAGGAGGAGGAAAGCCTGGGGCCGGAAACGTCTGGATCCAGAAGGAGAAGGCTTCAAATATGTCCTTTGGGGAGATGTTGGAGATGGTGGACATCCTGTAGGGGGCCGACTATGATGGAAAGTATGGATCTTACCCCAACCCCAATGTCCGAAAGGCCAAGATCATGGCGAAAGTGGTCAAGAGCCTGCACCGGAATTTTGGGGTACGACAACTCAGGAAGCGGTGGTCGGACCTCAAATTAAGAGAACACGAGCAGTACAGAAAGATCTGGAGAGTGGTGCAAAAAAGTAAGTAGTTGTGCTGTGTTCCTATTCTTTTTGTGTTTATTACGTTCGTGCTGCTCCATGTGCTTTTCTTAATTGCTGTACAGTTTAAAATGGCAACTTTCATGTTCATGGGCACATTATTCGTTTGTATTAAACATTTTTCTTTCGGCCTATAAAACACCATTGTTTTGGCCATATGCATTTGACCACATTTTTTAGGGCCTACTTGTATGAAAATAACTTGGTTGTGTAGATGGGTTTGTTACTACAATGAAATGCAAACTCGATTCTGTGTAAGGAGAGGACACTCAGCAGCAGTTTTCACATCTGGACACTGGAGCACTAGTGTGGGACACAAGAACACCCTTTTTATTAGGGGTCCCACACAGGTGCTCCAGTGTATACTATAGGGGTGTCTCCATCTGTGAAGCTTGGACAAAACAGGTTAAATATTGAAGCTTGACAAAGGACACTAAAAATTCTACATCTTGGAAGTCTGCCAAAATAGACAATTGTACCCCACTTCCAAGCAATGTTTCATATTTATAGTTCTGCCATCAAATATCTGTGTGCTAAGTATACCATTTTTTTTTACATAGGGGAGAAAAGACTCAGAGGACACCCCTAATCCGAGGAGACCAGAGACCCCCCACCTCTGGAAGAAGGGGAAATCCCCCAAAGACAAGAAGAGCAGGAGGAGGAAGAAGACGTGGTGGAACTAGTCACCACAACAGGTGAGTGTCTGCGACCACAGGCTCAGGTAAGAGATGGAATGCCGGCATATTTATAATACATGTTTTTATTTGGTTTCTATCTTTTTAGGTGATCGTGATGTTGTGGATCCAGGGCATTTCACCTCTTAAAGTGCACAGATCCTGATTGGGGAGATCATGGGGTGTAATGTTGCATTGGAAAACATCAAGAAAAACATCAATGATGTTATTCAAAAAAATAAGAACATCATTGATGTTTTGGGGAGTGTTTAAAACCCCTCCAAATCCCTTTCTTTTATGGTGTGCTACAATTTTGACATGTTTTGTTCCTAAATACTCATGTCTGATATTGCCTTCAAGTTCTACCAAAAGTGAACTTTGTAAGTTCAAGATTTGTGTCTTTCTTGTTGGTTTGAAACATGCCTGTTTTATCTTAAATGGACATTTCTACTTTTTCTAATGCCACCCCAGAAATTGTTATACAACAAACATGTTGGTTTGTTTTAAAAACCTTTTCTAAATGCACATGTGATTGTGCAGGTATTAAAAAGATTGTTAATCAAGAATGTGTGGAAAATTGTCTCAACACTCCAACACTTTTGTGGTGCTCTAATTGCTGCTTTCTGTGACAATGGGGGTTATTTCCTAAGTGCAAATCCACTTTGCACTACAAGTGCAGTTTCAAGTGCACTTGTAGTGCAAAGTGTCTTTGCCTTTAGTAAATAACACCCAACAGTGCTTCGTAAGGTTACACAATCACGCCATTTTCAGGACTCCACACATTTCTGTCAGGGTCAGCTAAAACAAACACAAGCAGTAAATGTCACCAAAGATTTGCTTAATGTTTTTTTTAATTGATAAAGGTTTCACACATTGTCTGGCATATTGATAGCCCCTCTACCCGCAAAGAATTTAAGGTATCGTAGCCGGACATCATGGGCCCTCAGGAAGGGCAAGCCAGGACGGCCACTTTCAAGCACCGTCAGGGTTGGTTCATTTTGAATTCCGGGTTCAGGCCCAACTGAGCCAGCATAGTTGGCAGAATGTTGCCGTAAAAAGTTGTGTAGAACACAGCACGCCAGGATAATGTGATTTAGTTTGTACTCCGCCATATGTATGGGTGTAAGAAATAGGCGGAACCGGCTGGCCATGATTCCAAACATGTTTTCCACCACTCTTCTGACTCTGGCCAGCCGGTAATTAAAAACCTTCTGGTCCGGGGTGAGGGTCCTCATCGGGAATGGCCGCATAAGATGGTCCCCCAGTGCACAAGCTTCATCCACAATGAAGACGAATGGGAGTCCTTCCACATTGTCTTCTGGAGGTGGCAAGTCCAAGATGCCATTCTGGAGACGCCTGTAGAACTCGGTCTGGGCGATGACTCCACCATCGGACATCCGGCCATTCTTCCCCACATCCACATACAGGAACTCATAAGTAGCCGACACCACCGCCAACATCACAATACTATTGAACCCCTTGTAATTATAATAGTACGACCCCGAGTTGGGTGGTGGGACGATGTGGACGTGTTTCCCATCAATTGCCCCTCCTCAGCTAGGAAAGTCCCACCACTGGGCAAAGTGGGAGGCCACAGTCTGCCATTCCTGTGGCGTGGAAGGAAACTGTTGAGGAAAACAAAAAAAAATTAGGCTTTTTGCACATAAACATGGAAAGCAGATTAGACACAAAAATTCTTGGCCAACATCAAGATAACATTGATTTATGGGAATTTTAGAGACCAAAGTATAAGGTACACCTATCATATTCCCCCTCCCCTCCTCTCATGGGCCATTTCTAACATTATAGGGGGGAGCTCTTGGCCAAGTAACCCTCTCCACTTCATTGAGAGATGAATGCCTAAATAATGTGTATTACTTGGAACAGCCCCTCCTTAGTTACACTATTGGCAGCCCACTGGACAGGTAAGAAGTGTCATAGTACAAAGATATAAATACACACTGTACACATTTGAGTACATTTGGACATTCTGCTATTACCTATCAAGTTAATAATAGGATACACAAACTTGAAACAGTACCATTTGAAAGCATACAGGCAGGCCCTTGCACTACATGCTTTGGGGAATTCATCCATACATCTAAGCACAAAAGAGATGGGTATAGTGTGTATGGGTTCGGCAAAGTCAGCAGATAGATGATTGAGGATAGATAGAGAATTGGTATCAGCTGACTTAGCAGTTGGGGGGAGAAAGGGTTCCAAATGATTTGGGGACCCCCAAAAAAAGCCTCTGGCACTCTGCCTGAATTTAAAGCACAAATCACATTCAAAAACATTTTAGGGGGTGTTTGGGGTAAAGCACTACTATGGAGCTGATAAAATACATTGTTAAGTGACTACATGAGGTGAATATAAGGGCAGGAGACCATGCTGGGGAAATAAGTGAAGGCAAATAAGTATGAAGGACCAAAAAAATTACATAAAAATCCAGCATGCATGAGAACAAAGGGGACATTCACAGCATATTCCAATCATGGTAATTAGGGAACGAGGAAAGGAATACAATATATTAGCAAACATTATATACAATAAAATGTGATATTAAAGGATAAAAATCTTACCTTAATATACTCCTTCTGCAGGACCTGGATGATGGCAGAATAGGTCTCTGGGATAATGATCCCCAGAGCCTGGGGGGAGATGCCTGTTGAGAACTTCAAGTCCTGCAGACTTCTCCCCGTCGCCAAGTACCGCAGGGTGGCGACTAGCCTCTGCTCCGGAGTGATGGCTTGCCTCATGCAGGTATCCTGCCTGCTGATATAGGGGGTCAGCAGGCAGGATATAGGGGGGCCGTCATCCGGAGAAAGTTCTCACGGATCTCACGGAGCAAAGGCATATGACAGAACTGGTCATGCTGGAGCAACCAATTCTTGGTCCATGAACTCCTCCCCACCCTGTTCATGGACTGGACTTGTGTCAAGGTCAGGACCCCAGCACCAAGCCCCCGCACAGCACGAACTCTACGAGGAGTACGTATACGCAACATGGCTAGAAAACGGTTGGCTGCTCAGAACAAAGTAACAGAATGCACTGAAGAACAGTAAGGCCTGTAAAGAGCGACCTGAAAAACAGTAACGAACGAACAAGAACACAATGACAAAGTCACGCGGAGCTTGCTTGCATGCACAGAAGAGCAGATACAAACCCACAAGCACAAACTGAACAGCAGAAAACGATCTGAAAATCACGAGTCTGAAAAAGCGCGAATCGTCTCTCACCAAACTTTTACTAACACGAGATTAGCAAAAGGAGCCCAAAGGGTGCCGCGCTTGGTTTTGAACTGGCCTTTTCTAGTCTCGTCGTACATGGTTTACGTCACCGCGTTCTTGGCGATCGGAAATTCTGACAACTTTGTGTGACCGTGTGTACGCAAAACAAGTTTGAGCCAACATCCGTCCGAAAAAATCCTAGGATTTTGTTGTCGGAATGTCCGATTAATGTCCGACCGTGTGTACGGGGCATTATAGTGACTTCTTTCGATTGATTTCCTCTACCCACTCCATTACCCAAAAAATATTTTTTCATGTTAATTTTTCTGATGTATTTGTGAATGTCAATATAGACGTTACATTTATTAATGGGTTTCTTTTCCGCACATTTCAAACCTGCATTAAGAATATTAACTTCCTTATCCTTTAATGCAATGTTGGCTAAATTGTGTATCCCAGCTAGTTGGTCTCCCTTCTTCTTTTTGTGGACTTGGAACCCTGATCTACACCCCCATAGTGTCTCTTCTTATTTGCCCTGGAGGCGGCGGGGTGATTCCCAATTGGAAGGTCTCCACCACCCCTGCCGATTGGGAAAATGAGGCACGGGAGGAGGTTGCCCTCTCCAGGGTCTGCCCCCTCGTCCTCTGCCCCATGCCCTTCCTCCACTCCCTAAAAAAAAAAGGCAGTGGTCGTGGAGACTCTATTATTCCTTCAACATAATCAACATACCGCAAGGACAGAGAGGGTAAAAAAGGGGGAGGGGTATGCCTATATATCAAGAATAATGTACAAGTGAATGTGAGAGATGACATCACTGAGGGGGCTAGGGATGAGGTGGAATCTTTATGGGTAGAGCTCCAAAGGGATGAAGCTAAGGGGAAAATAATACTGGGAGTATGCTATAGGCCCCCTAACCTGAGGGAGGAAGTGGAGACTGATCTCCTATCACAAATTGGATTAGCAGCAAGGATGGGAAGTGTTATCATAATGGGGGATTTTAATTATCCAGACATAGACTGGGCGGAGGGAACCGCGCATTCATTTAAGGCTCGCCAGTTCCTTAGTGTCTTGCAGGACAATTTTATGGGTCAGATGGTAGACGCACCAACTAGAAATAAAACATTACTAGATCTACTGATTACCAACAATACAGACCTGATAACAGATGTGGAAATACGGGGCAATTTAGGTAACAGCGATCACAGGTCAATTAGTTTCAGTATAAATCACACAAATAGAAGACATGAAGGGAACACAAAGACACTGAATTTCAAAAGAGCCAACTTCCCTAAACTACAAACCTTGCTAAAAGGCATAAATTGGGATAAAATATTAGGAACAAAGAATACGGAGGAGAGATGGGTTTGCTTTAAGAGCATATTAAATAAGGGCATTAGCCAATGTATCCCATTGGGTAATAAATTTAAAAGAGCGAACAAACATCCTGGATGGCTTAACTCCAATGTAAAAATGCATATAAAAGCAAAGGAGAAGGCCTTCAAAAAATACAAGGTTGAGGGATCATCCACAGCATTCAGAATTTATAAAGAATGCAATAAGAAATGTAAGGGTGCAATTAGGATGGCTAAGATAGAACATGAAAGACACATAGCGGAGGAGAGCAAAAAAAATCCCAAGAAATTCTTTAAGTATGTAAACAGTAAAAAAGGGAGGACAGACCATATTGGCCCCATAAAGAATGAGGAAGGACATCTGGTTACAAAGGATGGGGAGATGGTAAAGGTATTGAATTTATTCTTCTCCTCAGTCTTCACGAGTGAATCGGGGGGCTTCAGTAACCAAAACTGCAGTGTTTATCCTCATGACACAACACAGGAAGCACCTACATGGTTAACAGAGGACGGAATTAAAATTAGACTTGAGAAACTTAACATTAATAAATCACCGGGACCAGATGGCTTGCATCCGAGGGTACTTAGGGAACTCAGTCAGGTGATTGCCAGACTGTTGTTCCTAATTTTTACAGACAGTCTATTGACTGGAATGGTACCAGCTGATTGGAGAAAAGCCAATGTAGCACCAATATTTAAAAAGGGCCCAAAAAACATCCCTGGGAATTACAGACCAGTTAGCCTAACATCAATAGTATGTAAACTCTTGGAGGGGATGATAAGGGACTATATACAAGATTTTAGTAATAAGAATGATATCATTAGCAGTAATCAGCATGGATTCATGAAGAATCGTTCTTGCCAAACCAATCTATTAACCTTCTATGAGGAGGTGAGTTGCCATCTAGATAAAGGAAGGCCCGTAGACGTGGTGTATCTGGATTTTGCAAAAGCATTTGACACAGTTCCCCATAAACGTTTACTGTACAAAATAAGGTGCGTTGGCATGGACCATAGGGTGAGTACATGGATTGAAAACTGGCTACAAGGGCGTATTCAGAGGGTGGTGATAAATGGGGAGTACTCAGAATGGTCAGGGGTGGGTAGTGGGGTTCCCCAGGGTTCTGTGCTGGGACCGATCCTATTTAATTTGTTCATAAACGACCTGGAGGATGGGATAAACAGTTCAATCTCTGTATTTGCAGACGATACTAAGCTAAGCAGGGCAATAACTTCTCCGCAGGATGTGGAAATCTTGCAAAAAGACCTGAACAAATTAATGGGGTGGGCGACTACATGGCAAATGAGGTTCAATGTAGAAAAATGTAAAATAATGCATTTGGGTGGCAAAAATATGAATGCAATCTATACACTGGGGGGAGAACCTCTGGGGGAATCTAGGATGGAAAAGGACCTGGGGGTCCTAGTGGATGATAGGTTCAGCAATGGCATGCAATGCCAAGCTGCTGCTAATAAAGCAAACAGAATATTGGCATGCATTAAAAGGGGGATCAACTGCAGAGATAAAACGATAATTCTCCCGCTCTACAAGACTCTGGTCCGCCCGCACCTGGAGTATGCTGTCCAGTTCTGGGCACCAGTCCTCAGGAGGGACGTACTGGAAATGGAGCGAGTACAAAGAAGGGCAACAAAGCTAATAAAGGGTCTGGAGGATCTTAGTTATGAGGAAAGGTTGTGAGCACTGAACTTATTCTCTCTGGAGAAGAGACGCTTGAGAGGGGATATGATTTCAATTTACAAATACTGTACTGGTGACCCCACAATAGGGATAAAACTTTTTCGCAGAAGAGAGTTTAATAAGACTCGTGGCCACTCATTACAATTAGAAGAAAAGAGGTTTAACCTTAAACTACGTAGAGGGTTCTTTACTGTAAGAGCGGCAAGGATGTAGAATTCCCTTCCACAGGCGGTGGTCTCAGCGGGGAGCATTGATAGCTTCAAGAAACTATTAGATAATCACCTGAATGACCGCAATATACAGGGATATGTAATGTAATACTGACACATAATCACACACATAGGTTGGACTTGATGGACTTGTGTCTTTTTTCAACCTCACCTACTATGTAACTATATGTAACTATGCAATAATGATCATGTAAGGGATCAAATCTATTATGAGTTTGCACAGGGTATGGACTCCAACTCTCCCTCTCATCATGCCTATAGTTGGCATTATATTGTGAAAGACTGGGACCTCTTTGATTTCCCATATTAGTCTGTTGACCTACATTTTTATGTGGTTGCTGATAGTTAGCACCTTTAGTGTGGATGTTTACTCCCTCTTCCCCTATTATTCAGTTATAATGTAAATGGTGTCCCTGAGTGCTGTTTTATTTCCCCCACATCTCCATTCCTTCCCCTATGATGGGGTGTTTGGGTAGGTGGAGGGTGCTGATCCACTGTTGCTCTCTGATTGTTAACCAAAGTGGATCCTCCATTTTGTCAAGAATTTGATCAAATTAGTTCTAAAGTCTCCCATATCCCATATGGATTTTTTTGCGTGTATCTCTATCAACTTTCTCCAGTCTTTTCTTAATATCGCTATTAAACTGAACTGCTTATTGGGAGTCCTTAATAGGGTCCAAAATATTCTGAAACTCTGTGATTTTTTTCTGCAAAATCTGATTTTTTTTCCTTTTTCTTTTTTTAACCAATTCCTGGAGTTTCAGACCGACCCCATTAAAAAAGTCCAACCATTCTTTGGTAGATTCATTATCATCCAGTCCGTCCTGTGGGCTCACTTCCCATCTAAGGCTATGCATTATAATTTTTCTTTCAGATAATATTCAAAAGTACATATATCCCACCATGTTTTGACCTGCTTTTCCAAGGCATTCCCCAACATGGTGAAAGATTCATTATAACCTGTGCTCTCCTCAGAGCCTGTCTCTGTAGAGAAAAAGGACTCTAAAGTGAGCTGTCTGTTACTAAGGAATTGTATTACATCCATAGCAGCCAAATTAATATAAAAAAACTATATTCAAAACAGTAAAAGTAAAAAATCACTAAACAGCAAACATCCACTTTCCCTCAGCGCTCATGAATTTGTTAAAATAGACAGGTCACAGAACCCTCCAGCTAGTGCTATTAAGTGAATCAGGAAGTAAAAAATATGTCTACACACCCTAAGGAGATATAGGCATTAGCAGCGCTAAACTCTTGTATCAATCCCACAAAGATATTAATTTTAAACACATAATAATATATAAATCCATCACAATTTTTCTCATTACAAACAAGGATAAAAAAGTATAAAAAAAGTCTCTGTAGAGTAATCAACTGTAACAAGATAACCAACAGTGCATGGGACAGTGTTGAAAAACACCACATGGTACGGACTACCTCTTTAGCTTCTAACGTAATTTCACCAGTATTAGGTCTGTATGGGTTCACACTGTGTTCTATCCTGGAATGCCAGACTCCAATAGATTGCTACTGGATACCAAGTTCATCAGCGATCCTTTCGGATTTAGTCTGTCGGACCAGTCCAGTCGAAAAGTCCGCCCGTGTTTACATGGCATAACAAGAACTATTAAAGGGGTTGTGCTCATATTCACTGCCAGCCCCTCTGCTGGGATAACATTGCTCTATACAGTGTATGTCGTTTTGTAAAATTCTTCTTCTAAATACCTTATTTCCCCTCGCCGATCAGTGGCCACATGCCCGCCCATCATTCTCTTCCTCTGATTTATGTACTATAGAGGGAGGGGCCAAGATTTCCCTCTGATGGCTGCTGGGCGGGCACATGACTGGCAGTAATTGTGAGCAGTCATTTTTATACTGCTCAGATCGGTGCAAGAAGGGAAGGGGCAGATCACACACAGGAACTGACAGGTAGGGGGGAGGACAGAGGAGAGCTGCGGATGATGGAGGCATGTAAACTGACCAGTTTGTCAGGGCTCAGCAGCCATGATAAACCGTGTTCAGTGTACAGGGGGAGGGCAGAACCAGGCAAGATCAGCCAGGTATTTTAGGTGATAGAAGGGGCCAAATTACACAGCACAAGCACTGTGCTGTTATTCATGCTTCTTTAAAGGAACATGATCCTTTTTTTAGTGTAACAAACGCTTTAAGCCCTTTAGCATTTATAGATGATATTTTGATTGTCTATAAGCATAGGGGGCGCGATGAATAGGTGGTCAATAACCTTAAAAGTAAAGTGCTCCACACAAATGCCATATGCAAAAATGCAAATTACAATATTGTACTCTGCCCATAAAAGTGCAGAAAAAGTACATAAAAAGTGTCCACAATGTTAATATTTAAAGTGTCATCATAAATTATATTTCTTCAAAAGTGCATATGTGCTCCTCCAACTCCCTTACTCCCTTCAAAGTACTCGCTCACTGGAACTTTTTGACTTCTTACAGTTAAATAAGTCAAACAGCACACTTTCTAAAAACCTCCTCGAGCTACCACAGGAAACATGGATGTGTGATCCCCAGCAGTTTTTAATGCACCTTGATTTGCTCAGGAGATATAGAAAACACAGACCAGAGAGCCTATCACCATATATATACTTTGGCTATCAGAATCTGAAGCTATTTCTTTGCATCCTCCAAATCATATCTGGCACTGCTTTACTGTATCCAATAAATGTTCCATAAGTCACTGTCTTTTTAAATCTTTGTTGCCATTGTTAGGAAACTTGTGTGCACTGTACTGGGTAATTCCCCCTGGTGAAAATGGTGTGTGCAGATGTTAGACCCCGGTTATGCAACTGTGTGTCTTTAGGAGTTTGAATGGAAATTATTTGATTTTGAAAAGAGATTGAGATCTTGGTTGGCAAGCCCCATCTATAGGATATTTTTTGATCTCTAAGGACTTTAGTAATTGGGGCAAAGTCCTATCATCTTTGGGCTTTGCGCACTGAGATGTCAGTAAACCAAGAAATATGAGTGTATGGATCATGGATTGAGTTTAGGGAGCTAGCCACTAAAATCAATCTCTCCTTAATGTGGAAGAAATGTACTTGGGCCAGTATGTCTCTGGGGACAGAGATGGGATGGTGTTTAGGCTTAGGTTTTGCACAAGTAAAATGATTTTGAATTGTTTGTTTATACTGTATATACAGTATCTCACAAAAGTGAGTACACCCCTCACATTTTTGTAAATATTTTATTATATCTTTTCATGTGACAACACTGAAGAAATGACAGTTTGCTACAATGTAAAGTAGTGATTGTACAGCTTGTATAACAATGTAAATTTGCTGTCCCCTCAAAATAACTTAACACACAGCCATTAGTGTCCAAACCCCTGGCAACAAAGGTGAGTACACCCCTAGGTGAAAATGTTCAAATTGGGCCCAAAGTGTCAATATTTTGTATGGTCACCATGAGTTATTTTTAGGGGACAGCAAATTTACATTGCTATACAAGCTGAACATTCACTACTTTACATTGTAGAAAAGTGTAATTTCTTCAGTGTTGTCACAAGAAAAGATATAATAAAATATTTACAAAAATGTGTATTATATTACACTTACAAAGCACTACAAGGATACTAGCTTATTATTGGTAACTGACTATGAGATACCCCTGAACTTCAAGTTATTTCTCCTGGACTTGTCAGCAATTTTACATTTACATTTACAAGTTGCTGAATTTTGTTAGTGTGGTCACTGGAGAGGGTACTGACTATTTAGCCATGTCTTTCATGAAGTCTTGTTTGTCAGGCAATGCATGCTCTGTGTCAGGGCTTCAGGAGAGGTGCTTGTCTCTCTGCTCTGGTGCCATCTTGATAGTCCTACTCACAGACATAGAAGTCTATGAGCCTGTGAGGACCATGTTTATTTTTGTGGGGCATCAAGTGGCAGTGTAGCCATGCCTGTCTGCTCTCTAGGGATGCTGAGAGGTGGATGGAGCCACTGTGAGTTGTGGGATCCCACCATTTAGAGGCACAGCACAGAGTTCAGGCATTCTTTCCTAGCTACAGCCAAGCCACTCCCCCAATCAAACAATGATTTCACTGGCCATTTTTTTCCACTCATGCCTGAGGGCCATGGTTTCACGTTTTTAGGGAAGAAAGCTGCTTGTACCTTGTGACTATAATTTATATTTTTAAGAAATATTGAGAAAAGTTTCAGGGTGGAGTTCTAGGGAAATTAGGGAGATGATGTAAAGTTTTTTTGTTTTTTTTTTGTTAGTGGAATATACTGTACCCTAATTAAAAGAAGAAAAAAGAGAGCTAAGGGTTAATAGCTTAAAAGCTAACAATCACTTGTTGCTGACAGATAATAATCCAAAAAGTACTGTTAGGTTCAATAAATCTTTGTGAACACAGTGTTATGCTACCATGGCAATACATAGAACTCAATCACAGTTCACTAAATCCTCTACACTAATCTGCTTCTATTAAATGAGCTCTCCCTGTTTCTGTCACTGTCACCAGCTCAAATACACTAACAGAATGATTGCTCTTAGCCCCTTTTTATAGTTATGGGCTAACTAATCTAGATTCCATATCTTATAGGCTGCTGTGGCTCTCCTGACCAAGGTCAAGTGGTGCACAGGGCATTATAAGTCAGCCCAAAAAATTGTTGATCATAATATGGAAATTTGGTACAGTTCAAGTTCAACTGAAATCTAGATTTCAACTCCAACTCCATTTCATGTGCATGTCCAGCACTTAAAAATAAGGATGCTTTTCTAAATGTTTGTTTTTTTATAATCTTTTAAAGTTGGCTAAAACCAGAAACAGTCAAAATTGCCAAATTGTGTGTAATCAAATATAGTGCATGACATAAAAGTTGTTGCTCAGCCTGTTACGATTGTTGTAAGAAATAATGGGTAAACAAATGTATCAGATGCTTTAGGTCAAATGTATTAGGGCATTTATTCAGCCATGTATTTATGATTTTTCATGTAAACACAAATGTACACTTATGCTGGCTAAATATGCATAATTATGCAAGTGAAAAAAAATCTGAAGACCACTTTAGCCTTATCATGGGACACTCATTAATAATTTCAAAATAGGTTGAGTAAATCAATTTAGTTGAACATTTGTTTCCCCAGAACAATGTGACTGTCATGTTGAATGTTGTGCCATACAGCTAAGGGATATTTGTTAACATTTTGTATGGCACACTGAAAAGCAAAGCAAAGCAGGATTTTTAAAAAAGCAGAGTCGTTCAGTGGTTCCTTGCAAATACATTTACTGCATCTGTCACCTACTTCGTAATAATAGTCATAATCAGAAAATGACATCAAGCTGTAATAATAAGCTTCAATAAGATGCAATCAGCTTCCTGAAGCTTTTTTAATTATTTTTTCCACATAAGCAGCTTGTAAACAGGTGTGAAGATATAAGTGATTTAGGTAATTTGTGACCACTTTGAGCTATTGTCAATAAAATAAATAATTTGTGTCTTTTGCGTAACATAAAATTTTTTAATGGTGACATAAACTTTTTTTTCTTTTTTATTAAACTTAAACACAGCTAAGTACACTGGTACATCACCCCAGTAATCCACTTCATGACTGTTTCCCAACTGCTTGTCATTTGCATTGGTGTATGGGTATTTCTGGCTAAAGTGGAATTCCAGCCTAACAATAACTAGTCTTAAAAATGTTCCATCTTCTTTTCTACTACCTATCCTGCCGAACATGTGTAAAAAATGTGTATCCCTACTTATTTTTAGACTTTTCTGGTCTTGTCACTTGATCCACAGCTCTGGCTCTGTGTCAGTCAGTGAGGAGGAAGACCTGGCAATGGCTGGGACATGAGAGAATATGAGTGCTCCCTCCTCTCCCTTGCAGCTGCCGCTCACTGACACAGGGGATCACATGACAGGACCAAAGGAGAATAAAAATAGATAAGCATACACATTTTTTTAAACAGGTTTGCCAGCATAGGTAGCAGGAGGGGGGAGGAAAATGTTTTAGGACTAGTTAATGTTAAAGTGTAACTCTGGGTGATCTAAGTACATTGCAAGGATTATAATATATTCCTACCTTTTGTTATTCTGAAGAAATCCCTCTGTGTTTCTCTGTGCCTCTGTTCTGATTGTGTCTAATGGGAGTGATTTCATAATTAACTGTCAGGTGTGCAGATGTAGGGCACTAATGAGGAAATCTGCTGGGCCTGCATCCCTTTAGATGTGTTCCTATTGAAAGTATCTCTCCAAAAATAAAATGTTTGTTGCAGGGGATGCCTGAAATCTGACTTGTATCTTAGGCAGACTTCTCGTAAAATTGGGGAGCCAATAACACAAGCAGAAAATTATGTTTCTGGGGAGTGGTCAGTACACACTCTGTTTACAGAACAACTCCAGGTAGCCATATTGCAATGCAGTCTCAGAAAATTACTGTGGCTGCAGATTGAAAATGAAAGGTAATTTTTAATAACATTCAATTACAATATGATTAGTGTTGCAATTAATAATATGCGCTATATTATTTTTTCTTTATTTGCTATTTTTTTCCCCACGAAAGTGGAGTTACCCTTTAATTGGGTGTTCTACTTTAGAGCAGAAGTGTAGAAAACATTTGTACCACAAACAGCACTGTGAGGATCTGACCTCTCTTTTATCCCCTGAAATAAAAGTAATACAGCATGCCAAAGGACGACCCAGCCTGTAATAGGCTCATTAGTCAGCTTCCTGTATACTGTACAACATCAAAATGCTGATTTGCTTTTTCTTCTTTTGATCTCCCAGATCAAATCTTAGTAAAGGTATATATAACTTTAGCCAGTGCAATAATTGTCACTTTCACGCCCTTCCTGCCCAGGCCAATTTTCAGCTTTGAGTGCTGTCGCACTTTGAATGACAATTGTGCAGTCATGCAACACTGTACCCACATTACATTTTTATAATTTTTTTAACACAAATAGAGCTTTATATTGGTGCTATTTAATCATCACTGATTTTTTTTTATTTTTTGCTAAATAAATTAAACAAGAGATTTTAAAAAAAATGCATTTTTCTTCATTTCTGTTATAACATTATGCAAGTAAATAACCTTTCTTCATACATTTAGGCCAACATTTATTCTGCTACTTTTTTAGGTGAAAATAACCCAAAACAGTGTTTATTATTTAGTCTGTATGAAACTTATAGAGTCCATAAACTATGGTATATATCTGAAGATCGATATATCCTGATGTAAATGCCAGGACAGTACACATATCCCCCAAATTACCCATTTTTGTTAAGTAGACAGTCCAATGTATTTAGTAAGAGGCAAGGTGAGTTTTTTTGATGTTGTCATTTTTTGTCACAATTTTTTGGAAAATAAAGCTTCACAATTTCTTTTTTACATACTGTTGCCAGTGCAATACAGAATTATCATATCAATAATGTGGTGGTAATTAGGGATGAGCCAAACACCCCCCTGTTCGGTTCGCACCAGAACATGCGAACAGGCAAAAAATTTGTTTGAACACGCAAACACCGTTAAAGTCTATGGGACACGGACATGAATAATCAAAAGTGCTAATTTTAAAGGCTCATATGCAAGTTATTGTCATAAAAAGTGTTTGGGGACCTGGGTCCTGCCCCAGGGGACATGGATCAATGCAAAAGAAGTTTTAAAAATGGTGGTTTTTTCATGAGCAGTAATTTTAATAATGTTTAAAGTGAAACAATAAAAGTGTAATATCCCTTTAAATTTCGTACCTGGGGGGTGTCTATAGTATGCCTGTAAAGAGGCGCATGTTTCTTGTGTTTAGAACAGTCTGACAGCAAAATGACATCTCAAAAGGAAAAAGAGTCATTTAAAACTACTTGCGGCTATTAATGAATTGCCGGTCCGACAATACACATAAAAGTTCATTGATAAAAATGGCATGGGAATTCCCCAGAGGGGAACCCCGAACCAAAATTTAAAAAAAATGACGTGGGGGTCCCCCTAAATTCCATACCAGGCCCTTCAGGTCTGGTATGGATATTAAGGGGAACCCCTGCCCAAATTTTTTTTTTTAAATGGCATGGGGTCCCCCTCAAAATCTATACCAGACCCTTCAGGTCTGGTATGGGTTTTAAGGGGAACCCCGTGCCAAAATAAAAAAAATGGCGTGGGGTCTCCCCAAAAATCCATACCAGACCCTTATCTGAGCACGCAACCTGGCAGGCCACAGGAAAAGAGGGGGGGACGAGAGAGCGACCCCCCTCCTGAACCGTACCAGGCCACATGCCCTCAACATTGGGAGGGTGCTTTGGGGTAGCCCCCCAAAACACCTTGTCCCCATGTTGATGGGGAAAAGGGCCTCATCCCCACAACCCTTGCCCAGTGGTTGTGGGGGTCTGCGGGTGGGGGGCTTATCGGAATCTGGAAGGCCCCTTTAACAAGGGGACCCCCAGATCCCGGCCCTCCCCCCTGTGTTAAATTGTAAGGGGGTACAAAAGTACCCCTACCATTTCACAAAAAAAGTGCCAAAAATGTTAAAAATGACAAGAGACAGTTTTTGACAATTCCTTTACTTAAATGCTTCTTCCATCTTCTATCTTCTTTCTTCTATCTTCTATCTTCCTTCGGTTTCTTCCTCCATCTTCTTCTTCTTCTGGTTCTTCTGGTTCTTCCTCTGGTGTTCTCGTCTGGCATCTTCCTCCACGGCACCGGCATCTTCTTCCCTTTGTCTTCTGGGCCGCTCCACATCCAGCATGATGGGATGGGAGGCTTCTGCTGTGTGACACTTCTCCTCTTCTGACGGTTCTTAAAAAACAGAGGGCGGGGCCACCCGGTTTCCCCGCCCCCCTCTGACGCACGGTGACTTCTCTGTCCGCTCCCCTCTGAGGCACGGGGAATGCCACGTGCGTCAGAGGGGGCGGAGTCACCGGGTGGCCCCGCCCTCCATTATTTAATAACCGTCAGAAGAGGAGAAGCGTCACAGATCCTCCCATCCCATCATGCTGGATGCGGAGCGGCCCAGAAGACGAAGGGAAGAAGACGCTGGCACCGCGTAGGAAGATGCCAGACAAGAACACCGGAGGAAGAACCAGAAGAACCAGAAGAACCAGAAGAAGAAGAAGAAGATGGAGGAAGAAACTGAAGGAAGATAGAAGAAAGATAGAAGAAAGAAGATAGAAGAAAGAAATAGCATTTAAATAAAGGAATTGTCAAAAACTGCCTCTTGTCATTTTTAACATTGTTGACACTTTTTTGTGATCTGGGAGTCCCCTTGTTAAAGGGGGCTTCCAGATTCCGATAAGCCCCCCAACCACAGACCCCCACAACCACCGGACAAGGGTTGTTGGGATGAGGCCCTTGTCCCCATTAACATGGGGACAAGGTGTTTTGGGGGGCTACCCCAAAGCACCCTCCCAATGTTGAGGGCATGTGGCCTGGTACGGTTCAGGAGGGGGGCCGCTCTCTCGTCCCCCCCTCTTTTCCTGCGGACTGCCAGGTTGCATGCTCGGATAAGGGTCTGGTATGGATTTTTGGGGAGACCCCCACGCCATTTTTTTTTAAATTTTGGCCGGGGTTCCCCTTAATATCCATACCAGAACTGAAGGGCCTGGTATGGAATTTAGGGGGACCCCACATCATTTTTTTTTTATTTTGGTTCGGGGTTCCCCTGTGCGGAATTCCCATGCCGTTTTTATCAATAAACTTTTATGTGTATTGTCAGACTGGCAATTCATTATTAGCCGCAAGTAGTTTTAAATGACTTTTTTTCCTTTGAAATGTCATTTTACTGTCAGACTGTTCTAAACACAGGAAACAAGTGCCCCTTTACAGGCATACTATAGACACCCCCCAGGTAAGAAATTTAAAGGGATATTACACTTTTATTGTTTCACTTTAAGCATTATTAAAATCACTGCTCCTGAAAAAATGGCCGTTTTTAAAACTTTTTTTGCATTGATCCATGTCCCCTGGGGCAGGACCCAGGTCCCCAAACACTTTTTATGACAATAACTTGCATATAAGCCTTTAAAATTAGCACTTTTGATTTCTCCCATAGACTTTTAAAGGGTGTTCCGTGGCTTTCGAATTTGCCGCGAACACCCCAAATTGTTCGCTGTTCAGCGAACTGGCGAACAGCCAATGTTCGAGTCGAACATGAGTTTGACTCGAACTTGAAGCTCATCCCTAGTGGTAATGAAGGACACTGACTGGTGACAGTATATATTAAAAAAAAAAACAAAACATTGTAATAATTGTTTTTCTTTTAACACACTGTGACCACAATAATGCAGTGTTACCATAGAAACACTGTATTACTCTGGGGGAGTGATCAGGATTTTTTATTTTGTTTTACACATTATGAATGTTTATCCACTTGGGGACCGCCCGCCGTCGTTGTATGTCGGCTGTTTGAAGTGGAATACCGTTGTTATGGCAGCAGCTAGTTGCATAACCCCGGTATCCTCTTCAACAGGGGGTGGTCCGCTTTTAGATAAAAGTCATCTCTGCAACATATTCGCCGTGAGGTCACTTTTATCAGGGGTGGGAGAGGGCCCCTCTCCTGCCGCGCTCCGGAGCCGTCAGTAGCGGTGAAGAAGCGGCCCTTAGCAGCCTGGAGCAGAGTGAGGGAAATATGGCTCCCACTTGGCTTCATACCATTGGATGGCGGAAGCAACGTCAAACATCACTTCCACCCAATGGTCTTAAAGGGGAAATTTTTTATTTTTTGCAAAAAAAGACATTTATTTATTTATTTATTTATTTATTTATTTATTTATTTATTTATTTTATTGCATTTTAGTGTAAACGTGAGATCTGAGGTCTTTTTGACCCCAGATCTCACATTAAAGAGGTCCTGTCATGCTTTTTTTTCTATTACAAGGGATGTTTACATTCCTTGTAATAGGAATAAAAGTGACCCAAACATTTTTTTTTAATAGGACAGTGTAAAAAAAATAAAATTAAAAGTAAAATAAATAAGAAAAAAAAAGTAACGCGCCCCATCCCGCCGAGTTTATGCACAGAAGTGAACAATAATTCTAGCACTAAACCTCCTCTGTAACATAAAACCGGTAACCTGTAGAAATTTGGGAGATTTTTTTAAGGGTCAAATATTAAAAAATTGAGCTAACTTTACTGCTGTCTTATTTTTTTATTCAAAAAAGTGTATTTTTTTCCAAAAAAATGTGTTTGTAAAACCGCTGCGCAAATACGGTGTGATTCATTGTGTTTCACCTCCCACAAATTCCTCATCTCCCTGTATCTGTCTATGAAACTGGCCATGAATTCTGGTTCCTTAAAGTGATTCATCTTTGCTGCAAGAAAATACACAAGACAAAAACACTAATGCCAGCCTAAACTCTCATTATCATATCCCAATATAGGCCTCAATCTTGAAACAGTATAGGCCACTGTGATGGGCCAAGTTCAAATTTTACCTTTGTTTAGGATACTCACCACTTCCGCTCGTCCTTCCTCCACACACAGATCGTATGTACGACACATGCGTGTTAGTGTGATAATTGACTGCGTATTTGTGAAACTATGCCCGCGTTGCCTGCCCCTGACTTTCTTTCTCAAAGATTCCCTGCCCCTCTCTCTTTGGCGCACAGTAGGAGCAACATGGAGGATAAAGAGCAGGTGTGTGGTAATTCCACTAATGAGAAGGAGGAAAGCCCGTAGCCCGAAACGACCCGATCCCAGAGGAGGAGATTTAAGGCCTCCAATATGGCCTTTGAGGAGATGGTGGAGATGGTCGACATATTGAAGAGGGCCGACTATGATGGAAAGAATGGGCCGTACCCAAACCCCAATCTGTGAAAGGCCAAAATCATGATGAAAGTGGTGAAGAGTCTGCGGCAGAAATTTGGAGTACGACGATCAAAGGAGCAATTAAGAAAACACTGGTCAGACCTAAAATTAAGGGAGTAGGATCAGCACAGAAGGATAAAGAAAGTGCACAGCAGCATAGGATTATATGTTTGATTTTGTAGTCCACCATATGGATTGCTGTCAGAAACAGGCGGAACCGGCTGGCCATTATCCCGAAGGTATTCTCAATGACTCTTCTCGCTCTGGCCAGCCAGTAGAGAGTCCTTTGGGGGAATGGCTCCATCAGGTGCTCGCCCAGAGCGAAGGCTTCATCTGCAATAAAGACGAAGGGGAGTTCTTCCACGTTATCCGCATCAGGTGGCAATGCCAGGCCACCAGTCTGGAGACACTGGAAAAACTCAGTCTGGGTGAAGACTCCTCCATCTGACATCCGGCAATTCTTCCCCATGTCCACATAGAGGAACTCATAGTGTGCTGACACTACCGCCATTAAAACTACACTATTAAACCCCTTATAGTTATAATAGTAAGACCCCGAATGGGGTGGTGGCACAATGTGGACATGCTTCCCATCTAAAGGCCCTCAACAGTTGGCAAAGTCCCAATGGTCAGCAAAATGGGAAGCCACAGTCTGCCATTCCTGTGGCGTTGAAGGAAACTGTGGAGTCAAACATAAAAAAAAATAAGTACTTTTGCACATAACATTGCAAGCAGATTACACAAAAAGCATTCTTGCACAACATCAGTATAACATTTATTTTAAGGAGTATTTAAAGACAAAAATATAAGGCCCACTTATCAGATTCCTCACCCCCTCTGATGGCCCATTGATAAAATTGTATGGGGGAAGGGTTTGAGGTGACTTTGGGAGCCAAAAAAAAGCCTCCAGCACTCTGCCTGAATTTAAGGACACACATAACATTTGTACAGATTTTAGGGGGGTTATAAATGAATTTAAGGACACACATAACATTTGGACACATTTTGGGGGGGGGAAGCAGTACAATGGAGCTGACAATATACATTGTTAAGGAACTAGGCTATAGGTGTATATGGGCCCAGGATAGCATGCTGGGGAGGTTAGTGAAGGCAAATATGCATGTAGGCCTAAAAAGGAGCATTAAAAGCTTCCAGCATGCATGAGGATAAAGGGGGCATTCACAGCATATTATAATCATGGTAATTAGGGAATGATGAAATAAATACAATACATTAGCAAACATTAAATACATATAAATGTAATGTTAAAGGAGAAAACTTACCTTAATATAGTCCTTCTGCAGGACCTGGATGATGGCAGAACAGGTCTCTGATAATGATCCCCAGAGCCTGGGGGGAGATGCCTATTGAGAACTTTAGGTCCTGCAGGTTTCTCCCAGTCGCCAAGAACCGCAAGGTGGTGACTAGCCTCTGCTCCGGAGTGATGGCTTGCCTCATGCAGGTATCCTGCTTGCTGATATAAGGGGTCAGCAAAGCCAACAGACGGTGAAAAACGAGGTCTGTCATCCTGAGATAATTCCTGAAATCATTCTTGGTCCATGAAGTCCTCCTCGTCCTGTTCATGGACTGGACTTGGGTCAAAGTATGAACCCCAACACCAAGCCCCCACACAGCACAAACTCTACGATGAGTATGTACCCACACCATGGTTTCAAAATGGTTGGCTGGTCAGAACGAACTTAACAGAACGCACTAAAGAACAGCAAGGCCTGTGAAGAGTGAGCTGAAAATCAGCAATGAGTGGACAAGAACACACTGCAAAACAGATACGAACTGACTATACGCACTGAAAACCAGATACAAACCCACAAGCACAAACTGAACAGCAGTTAAATGATCAGAAAAAGCTGGAGTCTGAAAAGCGCAAATCGTCTCTCACCAAACTTCTACCAACACGAGATAAACACGAGATTAGCAGAAGGAGCCCAAAGGGTTGCACAATGGATATTGAACTTCCTTTTTCTAGTCCCATCGTACGTGCTGTACATCACCGCATTTTTGACGATCAGACTTTGGTGTGGTTGTGTGTACGCGACATTACATGCAGTTTTTACCAAACTTCAGAATGCAGATGGGTGTACCAGGCTCCCACTGGCCACTGGAGATGTTAGCACATTATGTTTTTTCTTTTTATTGGGTGACCACTACATTTTGGTGCTCAACATCGCTTGTCTCTGTGCTTTGAAGAACTTTGACAGCACATCTGGTAACATCTGTCTTTCTTGAATTTTCTGCTTGTAGCTTGTGGATGTTGTAAAACCACCCTGTGGTTTGTTGCTGTACTTGGTCTTGCAACTTTGATTTTTTTTTTGAGTTTCAGTGACCTCGGTTTTGCTTCTTCTCACTCCATTTATTTCACCTACATAGTTGTTTCTGTTTGATATAATGATTGTATTTTTAAATTACATGTTATGTTATGACCTTTAACATTTGCCTGGTATAATTGTTTAAAGTGTATTCTGAGACAATGTGCACTATCCTTTCTCCGCAGACGCATACCTACTTTCATCTGATGGCTGCAGCCTCAATTGTTTGCTTACATCCAGCATCAAAGTCTCACTGTCCTGTTCATGTCTGCACGTTGCAGCCCCATAGATGGTTGAGAGATAACTCCATAGAAGTGAGGGGAGCGAAACTTGTGGCACTGGATGTAAACAAATACTGGACACCATGATCAGCGTAAGTATGCATCTGTGGAAGGGTAGGTTAGGTTAGTTTAACCACTTCAGCCCTGGAAGATTTTACCCCCTTCCTGACCAGAGCACTTTTTGCGATTCGGCACTGCATCGCTTTAACTGACAATTGCGCAGTCATGCGACGTTGCATTCAAACAAAATTGATGCCCTTTGTTTCCCACAAATAGAGCTTTCTTTTGGTGGTTTTTGATCACTTCTGTGATTTTTTTTTTTTGCGCTATAAACAAAAAAAGCACAACAATTTTGAAAAAAAACACATTATTTTTTTACTTTTTGCTAAAATAAATATCCCCCAAAAATATATATAAAAACATTTTTTTTCCTGAGTTTAGGCCGATATGTATTCTTCTACATATTTTTGGGAAAAAAAATCGCAATAAGCGTATATTGATTGGTTTGCACAAAAGTTATAGCGTCACCAAAATAGGGGATAGTTTTATGGCTTTTGTATTTTTAATTTTTTTATTAGTAATGGTGGCGATCTGCAATTTCTATCGGGACTGTGACATTATGGCGGACACATCAGACAATTTTTACACTATTTTGGGACCATTGTCATTTATACAGTGAACAGTTGCTATAAAAATGCATTGATTACTGTGTAAATGACACTGGCAGTGAAGGGGTTAACCACTTTGGGCGATGAAGGGGTTAAGTGTGTCCTAGGGAGTGATTCTAACTGTGAGGGGATGGGCTTCAAGTCACATTACAGCAATCACCACTCCCGATGACAGGGAGCGGTGATCTCTGTCATGTCACAAGCCAGAATGGGGAAGTGTCTTTTTTGCATAGGCACTTCCCCGTTCTGAGGCTCTGTGACACAATCGCCGTGAGACCGGCAGACATCGAGTCCACCCGTCCCGCAGGCACGGTCACACTGTATGCAGCGGACATGCGTGCCTGCTATCCCCGGCTCTTAAAAGGGACATACAGGTACGCCCATTTGCCCACCGCTGCCATTGTGCCGGCGTATATCAACGTGCAGCGGTTGGCAAGTGGTTAATGTTTTAAATCTAGGCCTGGATCACACTAGTGTGATTTTAATAGTGACTTGATTAGCACATAAGCATATGACAAGGGAAATCACATTGTTTTCAATAGTGTTTGTTTACGTCAAAGTAAATCATGATGGAGCGATTTTGGAAAAGGTTCCTCCATTTCTCAGTATTGTACCAAAATTTGGAAATAAATCGTTTGTAAACAAGTAAAAGGTTTGGTGTGATTCCTGTGAGTTTTTGGCCCCTTAGAATATAAAAAACCTTATCAAAGTTGCATTCAAGTGGCATCCAAGTTGCACTTCATAATCACACTGAAAGTAGGATCAAAATCGTATTGCAGCAGTGTGAACCTAGCCTTAGCAGAAATGTTGTAAGTTATGTTGTGTATGTGTATTTTAATGATTTCAGTGTATTTTTATAAAAACAATATTACATAGTTACATAGTTAGTCAGGTTGGAAAAAGTCCATCTAGTTCAACCAATAAAAAAAAATAAAAAAACATACAATCCAATATACACAATCCTATATCCACAGTGGATCCAGAGGAAGATGAAAAAACCCCAGAAAAACATGATCCAATTTGCTACAGCAGGGGAAAAAAATTCCTTCCTGATCCCTGAGAGGCAATCAGATATTCCCTGAATCAACTTTACCTATAAATAAATATTGATTCATTAAACATTTGCACAACTATTATGGCACCTACAAAATCAACAGCACCATATTTTTTTTTATTCTACCTTTCCTATGCTTTCAGAAAATGTATGGTTTGGGGAGCTTTTACAAACTCTGAAAGCTGTAAGTGAAAAATAATAAAGAAGTTAAAAATTGCAAAAAATGGTGTGGCTGCTTGAGAATAAAATGGAGACTAGAATCTAGTAATGAAAGGATTAATCATTCACTAAGCCATGTGTCTGAAAAAATCCATAACTGTGTGCAAGTGTACCTGTAAGAATTGATTGTTTTAAATAAAATGGGTAGAAACACCAAATATTTGATTTAGCTTTTTCTGTTTTGGTACTTTGTAGGTTGTTGAATGATAAATAAAATGTATTTATTACATTATATTAAAAAGCATCCTCACTTTACAGCATGTGAATTTTTAATGAATAAATAACTGCGTATATGTACTGTATGTCTGCCTACACTGCTGACTCAAGCTATGATTTTCAAAAAGAGAACAAATCTTACCTGCCCATCTCTTGTTGTCTCAACTGCACATAGCTATACTGCGCTAAGTATGGCCGAGTTGCTCACTGATTTCCTTTGCACAGAGGAATTAAGAAGCTGTACATCACTGTATTGTGTGACAAAAACAATCAGTACTGTCCACAATCTCTTGCAAGAATTGAGCAGCAGTAAAAGTGCAGTGGATTACAGAAAACCTATTGCATTATTGCATGGTTTACAGAGTTGGATGAGCTTTCACTAAACCATATTAGTAGTACATTTGGCCTGTGTAATTGATAAACTGACCTTGACTCACCCGGTGTTGTTCTTAGAACAAACTTGTATCAGGTAAAGGGTAAGTAAATCAGTGGGCAAACAAACTTACTCAACAGAACTTGAAACATGGTCAAAGGATTGCAATTTTTTTAAATTGAATTTTAACAGAAGAAGAATAGAATACAAATATATACAAATAGGTGTCAGGGCTGGCTCAGACCTTCCTTCCCTGAGCTGGCCGCCTACTTAAAGATCTCCAGCTCAATTCATTCCTGCCTTTGCCTTGGTCACATCACAAGAAACCATCTCCTGAATTCCTGTTTAAAGACTTGCTTTGCTGACATCCCTTCTGGCTCCTTATCCTGCTTGCTGTTCCTCTACTTGGATCCTTGACTTCTGGCCTGGCTGATTACCCGATCTGGTTACTGAACTCTGGCTTGGCTGATTACCCGATCTGTTTACTGACTTCTGGCTTGGTTGACTACCCGATCTGGTTACTGGACTCTGGTTATGCTTTGAATATGATTACACTATTTACCTTTTTATTTTTATTAATAAATAATGTGATTTTACTGTACTTCTGTCTCGGTCTGGTTCATGGTTTCTGACAGTAGGCGAAGGCCATGAATTCAGAAGATACAGTCAGTCCACATGCTGGTAATATTTTTTCCAGATTGGATGAGCAAGATCACTGCATGGATCAGTTTGTCATGGCGTTACAATGCCCATGAGTCACATGGCTCACCTGGAATCCCCTACTGTGGCTGCTCCGGTACAACCTGAGTTGCAGGCTGTCCCTGCTGCTGTGCCAGTCTCTGTGCAGGCACCCGCCTTGAGTATTACCTCTATAAGAGGTATGTCTGGTTCCGCCCTGCTTCCCCAGCGATTTGGGGGTGATCCAGTTCAATGCAGAGGGTTTTTCAACCAAGTTGAGATATACTTTGAAATGCTGCCCCAGGCGTTTCCCACGGACAGAAGCAAAGTAGGGTTCATGATATCTTTGCTTTCTGAGAGAGCCTTGGCCTGGGCTAACCCTCTATGGGAGACACAAAAACCTGTTGTCTTGAGTTACCCTGAGTTTGTGGCCCCCTTTAAAAGGGTATTTGATGTTCTTTCACGCTTCGCTTCTGCTGCCAAGTGCTTCATGTCCATCAAACAGAGTACTAGAACTCTTGCCGACTACGCCATTGAGATCTGGAAGCAGATTTTGCTTGGAACAATGAGGCCCTCATGGCTGCTTTTTCTCATGGTCTTTTGGATTCCATCAAGGATGAGATAGCAGCCCGAGATATACCCACTGAGCTGGAGAGCTTGATCTTGTTTGCCATCCTCATTGACTCCAGACTCCGAGAAAGACTTTCTTTTAAGGAGTGTTTGCGGAAACCTCCTGTACATTTGCCTCCAAGCTTTGCAGTCCCACCCGTGCCTCCCTCACCTCCCATGCCTCCTGGTACTGAGTTGGTCAGTGAAGATGAACCCATGCACTTGGGCTTCACGCATCTCTATGCAGATGAGAGAGCCTTTAGGAGGAGGGAGAGATTGGTCCTTTATTGTGGCCAGGCAGGTCACTTTTTGAAGTCTTGTCCTATCTATCCTGGGAACACCCGAACCTTGAGGTCCTGTCATGGACAGACCTTAGGTGGTGTTGTGTCATCCCCAGTTATCCAGAAGGATAAGCCCCTGGTTTCAGTCACCCTTTCTTGGGCTAAGTCATCTATTGAGATACAGGCTCTAATCGACTCTGGGGCTGCAGGCCTGTTTATTTATGCTGCCTTTGTATCAAAGCGCTCGATTCCACTGCAGCTGCATGACACTCCACTTGCCATTGAGGCTTTTTATTGGGAGACTTCTACAGCCTGCCCATGTGACTCATGAGACGGTTCCATTGTCCATGGCCGTAGGGGCTCTTCACCAGGAGATAATCCAATTCCAAGTGATTTCCTCTCCTAAGTTTCCGCTGGTTATTGGTTATCCTTGGTTACAGAGGCACAACCCCTCTTTTGATTAGCTCCGTGCTGAGGTTCTCTCCTGGTCACCACAATGCAGTGAAACATGCTTCCAGAAGGTAGCCAAGGTCCTGTGTACCACTTCACTCTCCTCCCTGCCAGAGGAATACTGTGATTTTAGTGATGTCTTTGACAAAGGTCAAGCTGGTAGTTTGCCTCCACACCAGCCGTATGATTGCGCAATTGACCTTCAACCTGGTGCCACTCCCCCTCGTGGCCGGGTTTACCCTTTGTCGGTCTTAGAGGATAAAGCCATGGAGGAGTATGTTTCAGACGCACTTTCTAAGGGTTTTATCCACAAATCCTTGTCTCCAGCTGGTGCTGGTTTCTTCTTTGTTAAGAAGAGGAGCGGTGAACTGAGACCTTGTATTGATTATAGGGGTCTCAATCGTTTCACGATTAAGAATGCCTACTCAATCCCGTTGATTACAGAGTTATTTGACAGCCTCAAGGGAGCAACGGTTTTCACTAAGCTTGATCCGAGAGGGGCTTATAATCTCGTGAGGATTAAGGAGGGTGACGAGTGGAAAACTGCATTTCATACCAGAACAGACCATTATGAGTATCTCGTAATGCCTTTTGGCCTTTGTAACGCCCCGGCAGTTTTCCAGGAATTTATTAACGATGTCCTCCAAGATTTGTTGCAGTTATGTGTGGTGGTTTATCTCGATGATATCCTCATATTTTCCAAGTCCCTGGAGAGCCACCACATAGATGTCTGTCGTGTGCTTCAGAAATTAAGAGAGAAAAATCTCTATTGTAAACTGGAGAAGTGTGAGTTCCATTGGGAACAGGTTAAATTCCTGGGCTATGTCATTTCCACTGATGGTTTTTCGATGGACCCAGAGAAACTTTCGGCAGTCCTACAGTGGTCTCAACCCATGGGGTTACGTCCTCTGCAGCATTTCCTGGGTTTTGTCAACTATTATCGGAAGTTTATTCGTAACTTCTCGTCTCTGGTCAAGCCCCTGACTGATATGACCAGAAGGAATGGTAATCCACAGAGTTGGCCTCTGGAGTCCATTAAGGCCTTTGAAAGTCTCAAGGCTGCCTTTGTTTCTGCTCCTGAGTTGGCACATCATGATCCTACGTTACCTTTTATCCTTGAGGTTGATGCTTCTGAGACTGGTGTTGGCACCCTTCTGTCTCAACGTCCTACCTATGAGAGTGCTATGCATCCTTGTGGCTACTTTTCCAAGAAATTGCTATCTGCCGAGTGCAATTACGAGATTGGTGACATAGAGTTGTTGGCAATCATTTTAGCCCTGAAAGAATGGAGACATCTCCTCGAAGGTATCACTGTGCCAGTTCTCATTCTTACTGACCATAAGAATCTCACATTCTTGTCTGAGGCTAAATGCCTCTCTCCCAGAGTGGTGCGATGGGCTTTTTTCTTGTCAAGTTTCAATTACATTGTCTCATTCCTACCCGGTATTAAGAATGTAAGGGCTGACGCCTTGTCACGACAATTTTCCTCCACTTCCAAGTTGGAGTTGGTGCCGGTTCCTATTATTCCTCCTGATCGTATTCTGGCACCAGCCTTACTTCTCCTTTGGGTGACAAAATTCTTGCTGCTCAGGTCAATGCTCCTCCTGAGAAACCTTGTGACTCCTGATTTGTCCCAGAGTGTCTCCGTACTGCCGTGCTCCAGACTTACCATTCTCCCAAGGCAGCTGGCCACCCTGGTAAGAATCAACTCGTTTGAGCCATTTCCCAACAATTCTGGTGGCCTAGTCAACGTGCTGATGTAACTGCCTTTGTAGCTGCCTGTTTCATGTGTGCTCAGAGTAAGACTTCATGACACCTTCAAGTGGGCCTCCTACAACCCATACCCAATAGAGAGAGGCCCTGGACCCACCTGTCTATGGATTTCATTGTGGAGTTGCCCAACTCCCAAGGCAACACAGTTATCCTTATGGTGGTTGACCGGTTCTCAAAGATGTGTCATTGTATTCCACTTAAGAAGTTGCCCACTTCTAAGGAACTGGCTTCCATTTTTGCTCGGGAGATCTTTCGCTTAAATGGGCTACCCAAGGTGATTGTCTCAGGACAGGGGTAGTCAGTTTTTGTCCCGGTTCTGGTGAGCCTTTTGTGCACAGCTGGTAGTTCAGCTTGCTTTCTCCTCTGCGTATCACCCACAGTCTAATGGGGCCGCAGAACGAGCCAATCAGTCCTTGGAGCAATTCCTATGTTGCTATATTTCTGACCATCACAACAACTGGTCAGACCTATTACCATGGGCAGAATTTGCTCACAACTAGGTATGAGCCGAACACCCCCCTTTTCGGTTTGCACCAGAACATGCGAACAGGCAAAAAATTTGTTCGAACACGCAAACATCGTTAAAATGGCATGGGGTCCCCCCAAAAATCTATACCAGACCCTTATCCGAGCACACAACCTGGCAGGCTGCAGGAAAAGAGGGGGGATCAGAGAGCGCCCCCCCTCAGAACCATACCAGGCCACATGCCCTCAACATTGGGGGGTGCTTTGGGGTCCCCAGTGGTTGTGGGGTTCTGCGGGCAGGGGGCTTATTGGAATCTGGAAGCCCCCTTTAACATGGGGACCCCCAGATCCCAGCCCTCCCCTGTGTGAAATGGTAAGGGGGTACAAAAGTTCCCTTACCATTTCACAAAAAAGTGGCAAAAATGTTAGAAACCGGAAGATACTGAAGGAAGATAGAAGAAAGAAGATAGAGGAAAGAAGATGGAAAGAAGAAGCACCTAAAGGAATTGTCAAAAATGGTCTCTTGTCATTTTTAACATTTTTGACACTTTTTTTGTGAAATGGTAGGGGTACTTTTGTACCCCCTTACCATTTCACACAGGGGGGCTGGGATCTGGGCATCCCCTTGTTAAAGGGGGCTTCCAGATTCCGATAAGCCCTCCACCCGCAGACCCCCACAACCACCGGGCAAGGGTTGTGGAGATGAGGCCCTTGTCCTCATCAACATGGAAACAAGGTGCTTTGGGGGCCCCAAAGCACCCTCCCAATGTTGAGGGCATGTGGCCTGGTACGGTTCAGGAGGAGGGTCGCTCTCTCGTCCCCCCCTCTTTTCCTGCGGCCTGCCAGGTTGCATGCTCACATAAGGGTCTGGTATGGATTTTTGGGGGGACCCCACGCCATTAAAAAAAAAAAAAAACTGGCACAGGGTTCCCCTTAAAATCCATACCAGACCTGAAGTCGTACTGCTGTGCACTCAGTGACTCTCATGTGAAAACTCGGACGGACTACTTTCCAGTTGAAAAGAAAAAAAATACACCAAAGGGCCCTTGCAGGAAAGTGTTGCAATCTTTAACATTATTCTGTCTGAAGTAGTTGTTGTCAGGAGAACTAGTTTTACCGTAAGGTACTTCAATGTAAATGAAAAATTTTGTAGCAAAGGGTGCTCTCAGATCCAAGTCTAAGTCTCACAGAGGGAACAAGGATATCCCTCAAGGTCATATATAGATTGTTATCTGGAAGAATATGGTTACTGACTTTTGCACCCATCTGCAGCCTGTGAAAAGATAAGGTAGAGATCTGTACCTTAAATGGAGTTGTATGCCAGACCAACCTCTAACGCTGATTGTAAAATGTCCAGGATATTGGCCAGAGCAGGGAACAGAAGAAAGAAAGCTTTTGCTGAGCAAATAAAACAAACTTCTTTTATATCCTCTCCTATGTAGCATTCATGGATGATCTTCTGGTCACCAAGGTCTGAACAACCTCAGAGGAGAATCCCTGCACCTCTCGTGTACCTATTCCATAGCCAGGCTATTAAAAATTGTCTCATTGGATTGGAGTATTGTTACTGACCTTGCCATAAAAGATTTAATTCAACCATAGACAAAGATGGCGCTGTGAACCTACAGTGTGGCAAAAAAGTATTTAGTCAGCCACCAATTGTGCAAGTTCTCCCACTTAAAAAGATGAGAGAGGCCTGTAATTGTCATCATAGGTATACCTCAACTATGAGAGACAAAATGTGGAAACAAATCCAGACAATCACATTGTCTGATTTTTGAAAGAATTTATTTGCAAATTATTGTGAAAAATAAGTATTTGGTCACCTACAAACAAGCAAGATTTCTGGCTCTCACAGACCTGTATCTTCTACTTTAAGAGGCTCCTCTGTCCTCCACTCATTACCTGTATCAACCTGTATTGCCCTCTCAACTGCAGACCTTCAAGACCATTTACACCATTGCATGATGACTGGCCCATCCTGTGCTGCCCATCTCCCTGCACCCTGTGACTTGATTCACAGTCACTCTCGGGCTGACAAAAAAGCCAGGAGAACAGTGCGGTGTGCTGCATATAAAAGACAGGGAAAAAAACCCAAAGGGAGAGGCAATGATGACATTACAGAGCCTTTATAATACCACACCTGTACAATGTCAATGCTGTTTAAGTATCATTTTGCCCGCTGCCCTGGTACAAAAATGGCACCCAGTTTTTAGAAGGATTTACCTTAAGCATTTAGGGTCTTCCAACTCCATGAGAGGCTGAACATGGAGGGGTAGGTTCAGCAGGGAGGATGCAGCAAACAAATTGCTTACCAACTGCAATCAACAGGTGGCCTGGAGTAGACCAAAAAAGAACATCTTAGTTGGGGGAGGGGTTGTCTTTTATTCAGCTTGGAACAGGTGGTCATGTGGGGCTCCGGAGGAGGTATTAACCCGTTCTGTGCTGACATGAGGTGATCCAGGAAAATAAATTTAACACTCTCAATAAAATACACATTTTATCAGCTATGCTGTTTTGTCAATTTTTTCAGTGTATGAATTTATCATAATATTTTCTTTTTTCAGCATAGCAGACAGGGTACACATTATTATTGCTGATTTTGAAATTGCAATTAAAATATCATTTGATATCATATCTGAATATGAAATATAATCAAAAATGGCAAATGACTAATTTTCTGTATAAAATAGAGTTCTCAATTGTCACCAAAGCTTAGTAGAATTCTAGAAACAGAATCAACAAGCCACATCAGTAGAATTAAAGTAGCAGATGCTAAAGTGACAGCAATACCCTTTGAGCTATAATGCTGACAAAGCTTGATAGTGACATTAAAGCCTAGAATGCCTCGGCCACCTGTTTGTACTGAGCTGTACTTTGTTTTTATATAAATGGTGAGCATTCAAAAGTACCATTTTACATTTGTCTACAACTTAAAGAATATATATAACTAAAAATAATACATTTAACACATAGATCCTAATTGTACAGTTTTCTTTTTTTCATATATTGATTTATTGAGAGATCAGAAATAAATAAATATATAGCTACTATTGTTAACAATTTCATGATCAGAGATAATTGAAATCTAAATGCACAGACCCAGTTTTAGTCTTTATTTATTGATTATCTTGACCTATTACTATAACTAATTAGCATATCTAAAACAACTCTTACGTTGTTTTCAAACAACATAAGGCTTTTATCGAATAAACAGTTTTAACAGATTCCCAGCTTAGTTTTATTAAAAGCTGCAAACTGGACAAGCATATTTTAAAAAGTGAACTCTACACCTAACAGCTGATAATTATTTCAAAACCTTTTTACATGTTTTTATTTTTTTACAGTCTGTATACCATTTGGTATACAGGTGATTTGTTTTGAAAACCCACCTTTATGATCACTATGATTAACTTTCCTAGTGATTACATGGAAATGTAGGCCACACCTATCCCTCCTTCCATACCCAATTTACCTTTAATAAATAAATAAACACATTCACGACTTACTTGGAATATAATTGGCCAAGGCACGTTTATTGGTGTAAACTGTAAATAACTTAAACCCATCCAATCATTTTATTAATTCATAAAATTCTCACTCGTAAATAATAAATATAAACAGCTCAGTCTTCAGGACTCAAGCAATACCGTATATCAAAAAACAAGTCCCCACCAGCCGGGCTTGAATTAATAAGTCCGGCCTACTCCACCGCCACAGCCAATTCTATGCTGTTCTGAAATCCAACATTGAAAATGTCTAGACCTATATCGGACAGATGAACTCCATTTGTCCTGTATAAGCCTTCATAACCTCCCTTTAGATCCCTATGTCTGTATGAAAAACCACCGATAAGCGGCATGAATTTTTCCATAGACCTATTTATCCGACGCCTGATTTTTTCCATATTTTTAAACTGAGCGTCTTGAAGCCATATTAGTCTTGTGACTATTTCTGAAAATATTATGGTTGTATTCAGGCAGACAATTGAAATGTATTTAAATCCCTTTCATCGCAAACATAAGGTGTAGGTTTTTTGGTTCTACCCACATCATTTCCTTCCAAGTGGATGATTAGTATATCTGGGACTGGCCCCAATTCCAACAATGTAGAGAGATAAAAAGACAAGTTTAACCATTTGAAACCACAAATTCCTGTCCATAAAACTTGAAATTTCTGAGGATCCATTGACAGATTAGGTGTATAACAACACAACCTGAATCTTTTGTTGGCCCAAAATATAAAGGAGTGACCCAGGATCCAAATCTGTTACCTATAGGAGAAATTAAAGAGTGAGATCAGGTCTAACATATATGTTAAATCGCTGCAAATCCCATCTTCCTATTCTTTTAATTATTGCTGCATCAAGGCCCATTTTTGCAGCTTCGGTTGCTGCACCAATCCTAAATGAATGGAATGTGAAATTAAATGCTTGTAGCCCTAACTTCAACATGTATCTTTTGAGAACCATGTTATATTGATATCCTGTAAGGGATGACCCATTCAAATGAACCAAAAAATGGCCTTTACCGGATGGTCTAATTGCGAGGTACATCTTTATCCTTCTTAATGGACAAATTTCCACTACTCCACAACTATAAAGAGTAATCCATACACCCTTTCCTGATCTGTCTGTTTTTGAATGTGCAATAAATATATTAAGTCCTGCCCTGTGGACCAATATGTGATGGATCAACAGGCCAGACACCGATTTTTTGCTTCTGGGTAACAATTCTGATATTCTCATGGCGCCAAAAAATGCTAATACAAAAGCGGTTTTGAATAGTAAATCCTCGAATCCAGAGAAGCATACCATTTTTGTAACTCTACAAATTTCTTTAAGCAATGAAACAGAAATGGGCCTTCTAGTATCTGGAAGAGAATTCTCCTTTTTGTAACCTATCATAGTTTGTTTAAACCTTGCAATTTAAAGAAAAATAACAACTCTGCCAGTATGTTAGTGATCTGGCTATAGAATAGCTTCACCTGCATTAGTGTGCATAAAAACATTTGAATGTTTATTTCTGAAGGAGACTCGAACTGCAATTCAAATTCCCTGAGGAATTTATTCCACCTCTGCCATGCAGCCGTGTATTTGGCCCATCTACTGTTAGCCACCGAATTCTTGATAGACTGCTTCAGAATTCCTAGATCAGGTTCCAAAGATGTTTGGGACATACCTGTCCTTTCTTGTCCACATTCGGCAGAAGCTGGCAGAATTTTTGTATCTGCACTCGAAATAATGCAACCGCAATTTGATTATCCTTTCCTGGAACGTGTCTTGCTTTTACCCAGATATTAAAACGTAAACATAAAATGCTAGATACCTAAGTAATTTGACTACCAAAAGGGGTCTTGTTGATAGGCAAGTTACTACATTAATTACTCCTTTATTATCAGAATTAGTTAAAATTCTTTTATTAGCAAATTTATCACCCCATATTTCCAATGCTACAACCAACGGGAATAGTTCAAGTAGAACTTGCTCTTGGTGGCTTTTATTTGAATCCATCTTTCTGGCCATACATTACCGCATCAGTGATTGCCCCATATTGCAGCAAAACCGAAAGATCCAGCCGCATTGGTGTATAATTCCATCTCTGATGAGGATACAAATTCTGTTTGAAAAAATGAATGGCCGTTATACTAGTCAAAAAATTTAATCCATACCAGGAAATCCTCCTTAAGATCTGCTGTTAACCTAATGTGTGAAAACGGGGAATTAAGCTCTGACATAGCCATATATAACCTTCTAGAGAATATCCTGCCAACCGGCACAACTCTTGTTGCAAATGCTAACTTCCCTAATAAAGATTGAGGCTCTTTCAACATCCAAGAAATGGTAATTTTAATATCTTCAATGTTATTTAATGGCAGTTGAAATTCTAATAATTCTGTGTCTATTTTTATGCCTAGGAATTCTATGGGTGTGAAGGGGAACACAGTTTTTTCTTCAACAAGGGGAACTCCTAATTTTTTAGTGATTGTGCTAAACAATTCCAGCATAAATAGCCAAATTGGAGATTGGGCCGATTTGGCCAATAAATAGGAAATAATTCAAGTAGTGTAATATACGCTTATGACCGGATTCAAAAGAAACCACCCATTGGATGAAAGATGCAAATTTTTCAAAATACGCACATGAAATTGAACATCCCATTGGAAGGCACATGTCATAGAAAAATTTATCTTTGAAAACCATGCCAAGTGAATTGTAAGTAGCTGTGCTAATCAGAAGCAATCTGAATGCTGCTTTAATATCCACTTTCGAGAGTAGCACAGCCTTCCCAAATTCCCTGATATGGCAAACTGCTTCTTCAAATGTACAGTTTTAGACGGATGCTAGCTCTTCATTTATCTCATCATTAAATGATGAACCTATCGGGAAGGATAAATGATGTATTAGGCAAAATGAGTTGTGTTCCTTTTTTGGAATAATTCCTAATGGCGATACTCTAAAATTTTTAAACAGCGGGTAATTGAATGGGCCCACTATTCTACCCTCTTTAATTTCTTTATCTAAATTTTCTTTAACAATGTGTGGAAATTGTAATACCGATTTTAAATTATCAACCAATTTGCATCCTATACCTATAAAAACTGGCAAAGGAAACCTCTGGAGAAATCTTCAATTAGTTCACCGGTGTGCAAGCTTTTTGAATGGTTATCTCTTTGCCCGTGAAAAGTATTCATATACAATGAATGAGACAAGTAGTATCATGTGTGTTGGTATTCCTTTTAAAACATTTAAGAAATGGGTGGGGGCCTGAGCAGTGCGAGCACTTATGCTTGTACTTGCATGGTCCCCCCATTTGCACTGATTCTCATTAAATGCAAAGCAGTAACCCCTTTTATAAGGGGACACTGTAACAGAGGGCTGTTGCCTAGGGTAAGTCAATTTTTGCGGCGCTATAATCTTTAACCATAAACCTAGATCTTTATTATCCCATTTCAAAGAAGGATATAAGGACAATTTTTGTCTAAACGACTCGTCATACTGGTACCAGCCTAAACCACCAAAGCTTTTATATGCATCAAGCACATGCTCAAGGTGTTGAAAAAAGCCACTACAGTATTCTGGGTGTTTTTCTCCTAATACACTGGCATAAATGCTAAATGTCTGTATCCAATTATGAAAAGACCTTGCCACGGCTCTACACCTATCTTCCTCAGGTTTATTGTCAAATTTTTTGTCAGGCTTGTTAATAAACTCTTTGCTGAGGGCAGTAATGACAAAATGTCAATGAACTGCCCTTTCAATATTTTTTCTTTTACCTGAACAGAGAGGTGATACCCGAGCGGTGACATTTCACAAGGTAAAATTTCCTTTAAACAGGATTCCGGGACTGAAGAATTATTAATATTCATTTCAGATGGTAAAGTATTAATGCTATTGGTGTAAATTGCTGAAATAGAAGAGGTACTATTAGTATTAGAAACATTACCACACCTATTCCCGGATTCATTAAACCATACGTTAGAGTAATTAACATTATCATTGCTATGAGTGTTAAGGCTATTATTAAGCTTGTTAATAGAAACCATTATATTATTTGTGGCAACTCACCCTGACCACTAGATGCCGCTGTTACATTACCTTGCCTAGGAGAACTCAGCAGCTGCTACTCTCTTGAGCCTCCAGTGGTCACCGTAGGTATCACTTGCTCTTGTGTATGAGGTAATCTTGAATGACTGTCACTCTGTGCGGTAGCTGCTGTCTCCTCAGCCATCACAGTGGATGCTGATACCTGAGCCCGCCTTCCTCTGTTCTTGGGAGGCGATGGCGATAGTGACTCCTCCTTCTCTTTTCTCTGAGGCTGGTCCTTCTGGTCCCTGCCCTGGCAGCTGCCTCTTCTGGTGGCGCAAAGTCTGGTTCCCTTATGTCTAGGGGGGAGGGGAATGCTGTGGTGGGCAGCACTGATTTTGTTGCCAGAGACACGGTCTGTGAGTGACAGGTCTGCTTCTTCTATTAATTAAGCCAGGTACCTCTGTCACTGCCGGTCCTTCCTCTTCAGGCACCTGCTTCCGCCACACGTCCTCTTCTTCTCCCAACTCCAGGCATCTTCTCAGCCATTCTTCACCTCCTCTGTCCCCTGCTCTCTCCAGTACTAGGCGCATTAGGTCTTCGTGGTCAGTACAGCTGACACACAAAATATAATAGCTCTATTGAGCTGAGCTTGTTGCTGTAATCTAACCGGCTGTGAAGAGATTTCCACAGAGAACCCCTTTATATAGCCTTGCCCTGCTTCCAGAATGTTCCCACTGGTCATGTGAATTTTTTTAACCTTCCTGACTGGATTAATTACATTCCCTACCTATACCTCAGTGTTACCTGACCCTTATTTCCCCGCCTGACCTACTGTACCTTTTTCTTAAAGTGACATGACTCTCTTTAATTGTATTTAAATATAAAAAAATATATATATATATTCTTTCTGTCTGGGGGGCCACATGTCCATGCTGTTCGGGCCATATTCTTTAGTCCTCTCAGGACATTGTTGGGAACCAGGCACTGTCTATCAGTGTGAGATGACTTTATTGGTGACAACACAGTTTTGGAACAAAGAGCCTATACTGCTGCAGACTCCTAATTTAAAAATAGAAAATAGAATAATGTTCCTTCATCACAGGGCATTAGAGGAACATTTTTCTAAGAACTGTGGGCAAGATTGAGTTAAATCACTTTTTCACCACAACACATTTTCTCTTAAATTAAACTATATTTGTAATTATGTTATGAAGTAAATCATTCTTTGTCTTAAAAAAAATCATGTTTATAGTTTAAGTTAAATTTTTAGGCATGGGGAAAAAAGACACTTACCAGGAGTAACACCATCTGGTGATGGTTCCAGAGTGCAAAATCTGTTATCTTAAATGTATCATTTAGAAGGCTATTCTATAAATTATCATTATCATTAATCATTTATAAAAAAAAGTACACACACAGGGGTTGATTTATTAAAACTGGAGAGTGCAAAATAAGGTGTAGCTCTGCATAGAAACCAATCAGCTTTGAGGTTTTATTGTTGAAGCTTAATTGAACAAGCTGAAGTTAGACACTGATTGGTTCCTATGCACAGTTGCACCAGATTTTGCACTCTCCAGTTTTAGCAAACCAACCCCACAGTGCTCCCCCTCGGTGCTATCTGCATTGTGAGTTGTAATGTGTCAGCACTTACCACTACCACAAAACATAAGTGTGAAGCTTTTTTTTCTTACCACAGCAAATAGTTTCAGTCATTTAAAAGGAACCTTCACAGACGTTTAACCGATCCAGCAAGATTTTACCCCCTCCCTGACCAGAGCACTTTTTGAGATTCACCACTGCATCGCTTTAACTGACAATTGCACAGTAGTGTGACGTTGCACCCAAACAAAGCTTTCTTTTGGTGGTATTTGATCACCTCTGTGGTTTTTATTTTTTGCTCTATAAACAAAAAAAAAAGCGACAATTTAAAAAAAAAGCAATATTTTTAACATTTTGCTATAATCAATATCCCCCAAAAATATATAAAACATTTTTTTTCCTCAGTTTAGGCCGATATGTATTCTTCTACATATTGTTGGTGAAAAAAAAATCAAAATAAGCGTATATTGATTGGTTTGTGCAAAACTTATATCGTCTACAAAATAGGGGATAGATTTATGGCATTTTTATTATTAATTTTTTTTTACTAGTAATGGTGCCGATCTGCAATTTTTATTGGGACTGCGACATTATGGCGGAAATGTCGGACAATTTTGACACATTTTTGGGGCCATTGGCATTTTTACAGTGATCAGTGCTATAAAAATGCATTGATTACTGTAGAAATGTCACTGGCAGGGAAGGGGTTAACACTAGGGGGCACTCAAGGGGTTAATCTGTTACCTAGAGCGTGTTCTAACTGAAGGGGGAGGGGACTGTAGGGGAAGAGGGGAAGAGATAGTTCGCTGTTCATACTCTGTATGAACTGATTATCTGTCACTTCTCCCCTCAGAGAACCAGAAACTGTAAGTTTACACCTGGGAATGAGCTTCGAGTTCAAGTCGAACCCATGTTTGACTCGAACATTGCATGTTCGAACTTTTGTCAAATTGCGAACGTTATGGGCCGTTCGCGCCAAATTCGAGTGGCGCGTCATGGCCCATAATTCACTGCGGCATTGCAGTGCATTGCTGGCTCATGATTGACCAAGCATGCACTATGACCCGCATGCTTGGCCAATTGTCGCTCCATCTGTACAGAGAGCTGTAATTGGTCAAAGGCAGGGTGTCTTTGGCCAATTATGGCTCAGGGGGTTTAGTACAAGCCCCACAATATATAAGGCCGCCTGCGTGGCGGCCTTGTGTAGTGTGTTGCGGCGGCGGAGAGATAGACAGCGAGACAGTGTCATTTGATTTAAGTTATATAGAGTAGGCAGGCGAGTCAGTTAGCTGCACTTACAGTATATTGTGTATATATATATATGCATCCTAGGTGTTGTGTGTGTGTGTGTATGTATATATATATATATATATATATATATATATATATATATATATATATATATTGTATTAAGTTTAGCTAGATCCGTTCCTGTTATTCTCTTCCTACTGACAGGCAGGCAGGTGTTTTTACAGTATTTACAGCTACCTGAAGAAAATTGCTGGTGTTCTTCTGATCCTATTAGTACCACAGGCAGCTGCAGTATTTACAGTTAGTGTAGTGTGTCCACTGCACAGTGTGCACCTAAAGCTGCAGTAGGTGACTGCGATATTGTGTCAATCTTGCCACTGTTATTGGCTAGATTTGACACCTGCCAGCCCCGTCGTGGGAGCCAGAGCTGAGCTGGCTTGCTCATCAGGAAAGGAAAACTGTTTTTTTTCTTTCCTGATGAGCGATAAGCATTGCTGACAGGTGTCAGGTGACAGATGTGGTATGAATCATGAGGGGGAATGCCGCGCCAAATTTTAAATAAAAAAAACGGCATGGGTTCCCCTCCAAGAGCTTACCAGGTCCTTAGGTCTGGTATAGATTTTAAGGGGAACTCCTACGCCATTTTTTCAGCGTAGGGGGTTCCCCTTAAAATCCATACCAGACCTAAGGGCCTGATATGCTCTTGGAGGGGAACCCATGCCAGTTTTTTTATTTAAAATTTGGCACGGCGTTCCCCCTCAGGATTCATACCAGACACCTATCAGCAATGCTTGTTGCTCATCACGAAAGGAAAAACTGTTTTCCTTTCCCAATGAGCGAGGCAGCGCAAGATGCACAGTATTCTGTCACCGAGAACCAGCGCGATAGGATCGCGCTGGAAACACATTCTCGCGGTCAGGTACTGTGCCTGAAGAAAATTGGTGGTGTTCTTCTGATCCTTTTAGAACCGGAGGCAGCTGCAGTATTTACAGTTAGTGTAGTGCGTCCTCTGCACAGTGTGCACCTAAAGCTACCTGAAGACAATTGCTGTTGTTCTGATCCTATTAGTACCACAGGCAGGCAGCTGCAGTATTTACAGTAATGCCCCATACACACGGTCGGACATTCATCAGACATTACGACAACAAAAACCATGGATTTTTTCCGACGGACGTTGGCTCAAACTTGTTTTGCATACACACAGTCGCACAAAGTTGTCGAAATCTCTGATCGCCAAGAACACGGTCACGTACACCACATACGACGAGACAATAAAAGGGCAGTTCAGAACCAAGCGCGGCACCCTTTGGGCTCCTTTTGCTAATCTCGTGTTAGTAAAAGTTTGGTGAGAGATGATTTGCACTTTTTCAGACTTGTGGTTTTCAGATCGTTTTCTGCTGTTCAGTTTGTGCTTGTGGGTTTGTATCTGCTCTTCAGTACGTGCAGTGAGTTACACGTGACTCTGTCATTGTGTTCTTGTTCGTTCGTTACTGTTTTTCAGGTCGCTCTTCACAGGCCTTGCTGTTCTTCAGTGCGTTCTGTTACTTCGTTATGAGCAGCCGACCGTTTTCTAGCCGTGTTTTGCATATACATACTCCTCGTAGAGTTCGTGCTGTGCGGGGGCTTGGTGTTGGGGTCCTGACCTTGACACAAGTCCAGTCCATGAACAGGGTGAGGAGGAGTTCATGGACCAAGAATTAGTTGCTTCAGCGTGACCAGTTCTCTCATATGCTTTTGCTCCGTGAGATCCGTGAGAATAATCCTGATGATTTCAGGAACTTTCTCAGGATGACGGACCCCGTATTTCACCGTTTGTTGGCTTTGCTGACCCCCTATATCAGCAGGCAGGATACCTGCATGAGGCAAACCATCACTCCGGAGCAGAGGCTGGTCGCCACCCTGCGGTACTTGGCGACAGGGAGAAGCCTGCAGGACTTGAAGTTCTCAACAGGCATCTCCCCCCAGGCTCTGGGGATCATTATCCTGGAGACCTGTTCTGTCATCATCCAGGTCCTGCAGATGGAGTATATGAAGGTAAGATTTTTATCCTTTAATATCACATTTTATTGTATAGAATGTTTGCTAATGTATTGTATTTCTTTCCTCATTCCCTAATTACCATGATTGTAATATGCTGTGAATGTCCCCTTTGTCCTCATGCATTTTAGGGTTTTTTTTGTCCTTCATACATATTTGCCTTCACTTACCTCCCCAGCATGCTCTCCTGGGTCTATATTCACCTCGTGTAGTCAATTAACAATGTATTTTGTCAACTCCATAGTAGTGCTTTACCCTAAAAACCCCCTAAAATTTGAAATGTGTGTTTGAAATTCAGGCAGAGTGCCAGAGGATTTTTTTTGTGTTCCAAAATTATTTGGAACCCTCCTTCCCCCCCAACTGCTAACTCAGCTGATACCAATCCTCTATCTGCTGACTTTGGCAAACCCATACATCCTATACCCACCTCTTTAGTGGTCATATTTATGGATTAATTCCCCAAAGCATGTAGTGCAAGGGCCTGCCTGAATACTTACAATGGTACTGTTTAAAGTTTTTGTATCCTATTATTATCTTGATAGGTAATAGCAGAATGTAAAAATGTGCTTCCATTTGTACAGTGTGTATTTATCTCTTTGTATTATGACACTTCTTACCTGTCCAGTGGGCTGCCAATGGTGTAAAGTAAGGAGGGGCTGGCCAAAGTAATACACATTATTTAGGCATTCATCTCTCAATGAAGTGGAGAGGGTTACCTGTCCCAAACATATCCCCCCATAAAATTTAGCAAATGGCCCATGAGAGGGGGCAGGGAATCTGATAGGTGGACCTTATACTTTTGTTATTAAATACTCCCTAAAATAAATGTTATACTAATGTTGGCCAAGAATGTTTGTGTCTAATCTGCTTTCCATGTTTATGTGGAAAATGATTAATTTTCTTTTCTTTTTTGACTCCACAGTTTCCTTCCATGCCACAGGAATGGCAGACTGTGGCCTACCACTTTGCCCAGCGGTGGGACTTTCCTAACTGCGGAGGGGCATTTGATGGGAAACACATCCACATCGTCCCACCACCCAACTCGGGGTAATACTATTACAACTACAAGGGGTTCAATAGTATTGTGATGTTGGCGGTGGTGTCGGCTACTTATGAGTTCCTCTATATGGACGTGGGGAAGAATGGCCGGATGTCCGATTGTGGAGTCATCATCCAGACGGAGTTCTACAGGCGTCTCCAGAATGGCAGCTTGGACTTGCCACCTCCAGAAAACAATGTGGAAGGACTCCCATTCGTCTTCGTTGCGGATAAAGCATTTGTGCTGGGGGACCATCTTATGCGGCCATTCCCTATGAGGACCCTCACCCCAGACCAGAGGTTTGTTAATTACCGGCTGGCCAGATCCAGAAGAGTGGTGGAGAACACATTTGGAATCATGGCCAGCAGGTTCCGCCTATTTCTTAAACCCATACACATGGCGGAGTATAAACTGAATCATATAATCCTGGCGTGCTGTGTTCTACACAACTTTTTAAGGCAAAATTCTGCCAACTATGCTGCCTCAGTTGGGCCTGAGGCCAGAAATCCTGGAACTGAAACAACCCTGACGGCGCTTGAGGCTGGCCGTCCTGGCTTGCCCCCCCTGAGTGCCCGCGAGGTCCGTCTTAGCTACCTTGAATACTTTGTGGGTAGGGGGGCCATCAATGTGCCAGACAATGTATGATACATTTTTCAAATTAAAAAAGCATTTTAACTACTAAAATCTTTGGTGACATTTACTGCTTGTGTTTCTTTTAGCTGACCCTGACAGAAATGTGGGGAGTCCTGAAAATGGCATGATTGTGTAACCTAAAAAAGCACTGTTGGGTTTTATTTACTAAAGGAAAATCCACTTTGCACTACAAGTGCACTTGAGACTACACTGAAACTGCACTTGTAGTGCAAAGTGGATTTGCCCTTAGCAAATAACCACCATTGTCACTGAAAACCACAATTTTACCACCACAAAATTTAAGGAGCATTGAAACAATAATCCACACATTCTTGAGTATCAATCTTTTTAATACCAGCACAATCACGTGCATTTATAAAAGGTTTTTAAAACAAACCAACATGTTTGTTGTATAACAATTTTTGGGTCACATTAATAAAAGTAGAAATGTCCATTTAAGGTAAAACAGGCATGTTTCAAACCAACAATAAATACACAAATCTGGAACTTACAAAGTTCAACTTTTGTAGAAATTGAAGGCAATATCACACATGAGTATTTCGAAACTGTGCTTGAAATTGCGTTCAGATGGGGTGAAGTCACCCCTGGAAAAGCCAAATTTTGAAGATGCACACAAATTGCAGAATGTCAACATGTGCTAGCTGCTATAATGGGGGATCAAGGGACGTGTTTTAGGGGTGCAACCCCTTCCTCACAGCTACTTTATTATTGAGAAAGGGGTTGCACCCCCAAAACACCTACATTGATCTCCCGTGATGGCAGATAGCACATGTTGACACACTGTGTGCATCTTCAAAATTTGGCTTTTCTATAAAATGTCAAAAAATGTAAATTCTTTCATTACAAATACCACCAAAAAGTCAGGGATATGGAGGTCTTTTAAACTCTCCCTAAAACATCAGTGATGTTCTTCATTTTGTTTTTAACCTCATTGATGTTTTTCTGGATGTTTTCCAAGTCCCTATTACACCCCATGATCTCTCCGATCAGGATCTGGGCACTCTCACTGGTCAAATGACCTGGATCCACAACATCATGATCACCTACAAAAATAAATTTAAAAAAAAAACATGTATTAGAAATATGCCGGCATCCATCTCTTACCTGAGCCTGTGGTCAAAGACACTCATCTGTTGTGGTGACTAGTTCCACCACGTCTTTCTCCTCCTGCTCTGCTTGGCTTTGGGGGATTTCACCTTCTTCCAGAGGTGGGGGGTCTGTGGTCTCCTTGGATGAGGGGTGTCCTCCGAGTCTTTTCTCCCCTATGTAAAAAAAAAATAGGTATACTTAGCACACAGATATTTGATGGCAGAAATAGGAGTATGAAACATTGCTTGGAAGTGGGGTACAATTGTCTGTTTGGTCAGAGTTACAAGATGAATAAATATTTTTTTCCTTTGTCAAGCTTGACTACTTGCCTGTTTTGTACAACCTTCACAGATGGAGTCACCCCTATAGTATACACTGGAGTACCTGTGTGGGGCCCCTAATAAAAAGGGTGTTCTGGTGTCCCACACTAGTGCTCCAGCATCCAGATGTGTAAAAAGCTGCTGAGTGTCCTCTCTTTACACAGAATCTAGTTTGCATTACATTCCAGTTACAAACCCATCTAGACTCCAAAATTATTTTCAGAGAAGTAGGCTAGAAAAAAGGTATTCAAATGGATATGGCCAAAACAATGGGGTTTTCTATGCCAAACAAACAATGTTTCATACGAACGAACAATGTGCCCATTAACATGAAAGTTGCCATTTTAAACTGTACAACAGTAAAGAAAAGCACATGGAGCAGCACGAACGTTATAAAAATAAAGAATAGGAACACAGGACAAGTACTTACTTTTTTGCAGCACTCTCCTGATCCTTCTGTACTGCTCATGCTCCCTTAATTTGAGGTCCGACCACCGCTTCCTCGGTTGATCTTTTGATCGTCGTACCCCAAAATTCCGGTGCAGACTCTTGACTACTTTCGCCATGATCTTGGCCATTCTGACATTGGGGTTGGAGTAAGGTCCATACTTCCCGTCATAGTTGGCCCTCTTCAGGATGTCGACCATCTCCAACATCTCCCCAAAGGACATATTCGATGCCTTAAATCGTCTCCTCTGGGATTGTTACATTTCTGGCTTCGGGCTTTCATCCTCCTCCTCGTTGCTGTAATTAGCACGCACCTGTTGTGTCTCCACCATGTGCACTTCCCCCACTGCGCCGAACGAGAAGGGGTGGGGAATAGACTAGAAAGAACGTCAGGGGCGGGTGGAGTTTCACGCATGTGCAGTGTATAGAAAGCGTAACATGTGCGCGTAGTACGTACAATCTGTGAGCGGAGGAAGGAGTATCGGAGGCGCCGATTGTGATAACGATAAAACACCCCCAATACAGCAATAAACAAAGGAGGGAGGCAGCGCTGGAGAAACTGCTGGAGTTGGTGAAGCCGGTGGTCCCCACGGCAACCATTCCCTATTTAAAAGCCAAAATGAATGGCCTGAGGAGCACTTATGTTAGGGAGCGCAAGAAGGTCATGGATTCCCAGAGATCCGGAGCTGCAGCAAATGACGTTTATGTCCCCAGGCTGTGGTACTATGAGAGACTTTGTTTTCTGTCAGACCAGACTGGAGTAAGGGAATCCCTCTCCACTCTTCCTTCCACTCTTCCTTCCACCCTATCTTCAACCCCAGCTGAGGCTTCCGATGTCCAACCTGGGCCTTCCAGCCAGGAAGAAGTGGAGGAGCCCAGCTGGAGCCAGGTATAGCATTGTTCTACAGATTTCTGGTCAATTAATAAATGATGTTTATTAGATATTATTATTGATCACTAATTGCTGATTTCATAAAGTGTTTTACATATCAACAGACAGTAGTGGGCAAAAATAATTGGGACAAGAATGAAAAATGCTGGGCTCAGAATGATAGTCTGTTATATTTGTTAACTTTCAATTAGTAACAGTCATGAGGTGAAAATTGTGTGTGATTGATGAAGAAACTAAACTAAAACTATGTCCCTTTTTCATACACAGGAAGACCTCAGCCAGGACAAGGCTCTGGAATGTGGTACACAGGAGGAGGCGGGGGTAAGTGTCAACCAGGAGGAGGCGGGGCTAAGTGGCATCCAGGAGGAGGCCAGGCCCAGTAGGAGCCTGACCGAATCGCAGGTTACTCCCCTCCACCCTCCAACCAAAAGACCCAGGAAGGGGAGTCATGTGCAGGATTCATCTCCCAGGCAGATTCAGGAGGCTTCTGCGTCCCTCAGAGCCTTACCCACTCCTGAAGAGGCCTTTGCCTGTATGGCTGGCACAAAACTGCAGGGCATGCAGGAGGGCCAACGCCTCATGTGTGAGGACCTTCTTTATAAAGTCGTAACTAAGGGGTGAGGGGCGAAATCACACCCAAAACCCACCTGTGTGAGTTGGACCATCCTCATCCTCCTCCTCCTCCTGCCACAACTCCACCACCAGAGCCACAGCGTGGAAGGAAGCGTGGAAGGAAGACCAGAGAGTAATGACCTGGGTTCAGTCTGGTCTGACAAAAGATGCAGGCTCTTGTATGACCACAGCCTGGGGACACAGATGTCATCTTCTGCTGTTCAGGATCTCTGGGACTTCTGGATCAGACTGCACTCCCTTTTATATGGACTCCTCAGGCCACCAATTTTGCAGTAAAATAATTGATGTCTGCCCTGGGGGCCAAAGGCTTCGCCAATTTCTGCTGTTTCTCCAGCGTTGCCTCCCTCTTTGTTTGGTTCAGATCCCTTAATAAAGGAATTTTTGTTTCAATTATAATTGCCTGTGTGTGTTTTCCTTCAAAAAGGACAGTTTTGTTTGTGAGGAGGCAGATACTTTTCAAAAATACAATGTGAAATTAACAAGAGACACCAACACCAAACAATCTCCTTGAGATTAAATAATACAAGATAATAATGGTGTTATGGTAACTTGACACACAAAACACACCCAAAAATATTCTGTAGTAAAAAAAAAAAAAAAGATTAAAAAAAAACACGATCAGGCTTGAAAAAAATACAAACCCAAAAATATAAACATATTGCTTTTTTGTCAGATGTGACAAATCAAAATATATTGATGAAATCATGATAAATAATAAAGAAAGAAGTTTGTAAGAACTCTGTGTGAATATGAGCAGCAAAACAACTTCATTCTTCTCACATTATAAAGAAGAGAGTGCGCATTAAACAATTTTAAACATTGCAGCCTGACGAAAGTGCTATATCCATTCCGAATGCTAATTTTACCAGACCGAGCTGTTCCATCTCAGAATTTCTTCTGAGCATCCGTGGCACTTTGTGCATCGGAATTGTCCACACACGGTCGGAATTGATGCGATCAGATTTAGTTGTCGGAAAATATTATAGCCTGCTCTCAAACTTTGTGTGTCGGAAAATCCGATGGAAAATGTCCAATGGAGCCCACACACGGTCGGAATTTCCGACAACACGCTCTGATCGCACATTTTCTGTCGGAAAATCCGACCGTGTGTACGGGGCATTAGTGTAGTGCAGACTCTGCACAGTGTGCACCTAAAGCTACCTGAAGACAATTGCTGTTGTTCTGATCCTATTAGTACCACAGGCAAGCAGCTGCAGTATTTACAGTTAGTGTAGTGTGTCCCCTGCATAGTGTGCACCTAAAGATACCTGAAGACAATTGCTGTTGTTCTGATCCTATTAGTACCACAGGCAAGCAGCTGCAGTATTTACAGTAAGTGTAGTGCGTCCTCTGCACAGTGTGCACCTAAAGATACCTGAAGAAAATTGCTGGTGTTCTTCTGATCCTATTAGTACCACAGGCAGGCAGCTGCAGTATTTACAGTTATAGGGTGTACACACGGTCGGACTTTGTTCTGACATTCCGACAACAAAATCCTAGGATTTTTTCCGACGGATGTTGGCTCAAACTTGTTTTGCCTACACACGGTCGCACAAAGTTGTCGGAATTTCCAATCGACAACCACGCGGTCACGTACACCACGTACGACGAGACTAGAAAAGGCTGGTTCAGAACCAAGCGCGGCACCCTTTGGGCTCCTTTTGCTAATCTCGTGTTAGTAAAAGTTTGGTGAGAGACGATTCGCGCTTTTTCAGACTCGTGGCTTTCAGATCGTTTTCTGCGGTTCAGTTTGTGCTTGTGAATTTGCATCTGCTCTTCAGTGCGTGCAAGCAAGTTCCATGTGACTTTAGGTAGTCATTGTATTCTTGTTCGTTCGTTACTGGTTTTCAGGTCGCTCTTCACAGGCCTTGCTGTTCTTCAGTGCGTTCTGTTACTTCGTTCTGAGCAGCCGACCGTTTTCTAGCCATGTTTCGTATGCGTACTCCTCGTAGAGTTCATGCTGTGCGGAGGCTTGGTGTTGGGGTCCTGACCTTGACACAAGTCCAGTCCATGAACAGGGTGAGGAGGAGTTCATGGACCAAGAATTGGTTGCTTCAGCGTGACCAGTTCTGTCATATGCCTTTGCTCCGTGAGATCCGTGAGAATAATCCTGATGATTTCAGGAACTTTCTCAGGATGACGGACCCCGTGTTTCACCGTCTGTTGGCTTCGCTGACCCCCTATATCAGCAGGCAGGATACCTGCATGAGGCAAGCCATCACTGCGGAGCAGAGGTTGGTCGCTACCTTGCGGTATTTGGCCACAGGGAGAAGCCTGCAGGACCTCAAGTTCTCGACAGGCATCTCCCCCCAGGCTCTGGGGATCATTATCCCAGAGACCTGTTCTGCCATCATCAAGGTCCTGCAGAAGGAGTATATGAAGGTAAGATTTTTATCCTTTTATCTCACATTTTATTGTACTTAATGTTTGATAATATATTGTATTTCTTTCCTCATTCCCTAATTACCATGATTGTAATATGCTGTGAATGTCCCCTTTGTCCTCATGCATGCTGGATTGTTATGTAATTATTATTTTAGGTCCTTCATACATATTTGCCCTTCAATAACCTCTCCAGCATTGTGTCTCCTGCCCTATATTCACCTCATGTAGTCACTTAACAATGTATTTTATCAGCTCCATAGTAGTGCTTTACCCCAAACACCCCCTAAAATGTTTGGAAATGTTATTTTTTATTTAAATTCAGGCAGAGTGCCAGAGGGTTTTTTTTGTGGTGTCCCCAAATTTTTTGTAACCCTCCCTCCCCCAACTGCTAAGTCAGCTGATCCCAATTCTCTATCCTCAATCATCTATCTGCTGACTTTGCCAAACCCATACACACTATACCCACCTCTTTACTGGTCAGATTTATGGATGAATTCCCCAAAGCATGTAGTGCAAGGGCCTGCCTGTATACTTTCCAATGGTACTGTTTAAAGTTTTTGTATCCTATTATTATCTTGATAGGTAATAGCAGAATGTTCAAATGTGCTCAAATGTGTACAGTGTGTATTTATATCTTTGTATTATGACACTTCTTACCTGTCCAGTGGTCTGCCAATAGTGTAACTAAGGAGGGTCTGTTCCAAGTAATACCCTGTATTTAGGCATTCATCTCTCAATGAAGTGAAGAGGGTTACCTGTCCAAGAGTTCCCCCCCCTATAATGTTAGAAATGGCCCATGGGGGGGAGGGGGAATATAATAGGTGTACCTTATACTTTGTTGTTGTTAAATTCCCCTTAATAAATGCTATCTGGAGGTTGCCCCATAATGTTTGTGTATAATCTGCTTGCCATGTTTCTGTGAAAAAATTGTAATGTTTATTGTTTTTTCCTCAACAGTTTCCTTCAATGCCACAGGAATGGCAGACTGTGGCCTCCCACTTTGCCCAGTAGTGGGACTTTCCTAACTGCGGAGGGGCAATTGATGGGAAACACGTCCACATCGTCCCACCACCCAACTCGGGGTCGTACTATTATAATTACAAGGGGTTTAATAGTATAGTGATGTTGGCGGTGGTGTCGGCTAATTACGAGTTCTTGTATGTGGACGTGGGGAAGAATGGCCGGATGTCCGATGGTGGAGTGATCGCCCAGACGGAGTTCTACAGGAGTCTCCAGAATGGCAGCTTGGACTTGCCACCTCCAGAGGACAATGTTGAAGGTCTCCCATTTGTGTTCGTTGCTGATGAAGCATTTGCGCTGGGGGACCACCTGATGCGGCCATTCCCGATGAGGACCCTCACCCCGGAACAGAGGGTTTTTAATTACCGGCTGGCCAGAGCCCGAAGAGTGGTGGAGAACACATTTGGAATCCTGGCCAGCCGGTTCCGATTATTTCTGACACCCATCCATATGGCAGAGTATAAACTGAACCATATAATACTTGCCTGCTGTGTTCTCCATAATTTTTTAAGAAAACATTCAGCCAACTATGCTGGCTCAGTTGGGCCTGAGGCCGGAATCCCAAATCCATCAACACTGACGGCGCTTGAAAGTGGCCGTCTGGCTTGCCCTCCCTGAGTGCCCGTGATGTCCGGTTACGCTACCTGGAGTTCTTTGTGGGTAGGGGGGCTATCAATATGCCAGACAATCTGTGAAACCTTTTTCAAATAAAAAACAACCAAAAGAAATTCTTTGTGGACATTTACTGCTTGTGTTTTTTTTAGCTGACCCTGACAGAAATGTGTTGAGTGCAGAAAATGTCGTGATTGTGTAACCTTATAAAAAACAGTGTTGGCTGGTACTTCCTAAATGCTAAAACACATTTCAATACAAGTGCACTTGCAACTGCACTAAACCTGCACTTGTAGTGCAAAGTGTATTTGCCCTTAGGAAATAACCCCCATTTTTGCATAAAACAGCAATTACATCACCCCAAAAGTGTTGTAGTGTTGAGACAATAATCCACACATTCTTGAGTAAGGCACTTTTTTATACCTGCACAATCACATGTGCATTTATGAAAGGTTTTTAAACCAAACCAACATGTTTGTTGTATAACAATTTTTGCAGTAGCATTATCAAAAATCGAAATATCCATTTCAGATAAAACAGGCCTGTGTAAAACCAACAAGAAAGCCAAAAAACTTGAACTTACAAAGTTCACATTAGGTAAAACCTGAAGGCTATATCAGACATCAGTATTTAGGAACTGGGTTTGATATAGCGTTCAGATGGGGGGAAATCACCCCTGGAAAAGCCAAATTTGGAAGATGCACACCAATTTACGAATGTCAACATGTGCTATCTGCCATCAGGGGGGATCAAGGGATGTGTTTTGGGGGAGCAAGCCCTTCCTCAACGCGACTTTATAATTGAGGAAGGGGTTGCACCCCCAAAACGCGTCCATTGATCTCCCGTGATGGCAGATAGCACATGTTGGCACACTGTGTGCATCCTCCAAATTTGGCTTTTCTAAACATTGAAAAAATTTTTGGAAGATTGGACCACAATAAAAGAGGTGATTTTGTGGGGTTTAAATTCGCCCCAAAACATCAATGATGTTATTATTTTTTTTAATAACATCATTGATTTTTTGCTGGATGTTTTGCAGTTCGGCATTACACCCCATGATTTCCCCGATCAGTATCTGGGCACTTTCAGAAGTAAAGCGTTCTCTCTCCCTCACATCACGATCACCTAAAAAGAGATAAAGAACAAAAAAAAAGTCTCAAAAATCTGCCACCATCCATCTCTTTTACCTGAGCCTGTGGTCGCAGACACTCACCTGTTGTGGTGCCAATCTCCACCACGTCTTCTTCTTCCTCCTGCTCAGCATCTTGTGTTTGCGGTATTTCCCCTTCTTCCAGAGGTGGGGGGTCTCTGTTCTCCTGGGATGAGGGGTGTCCTCCGAGTCTTTTCTCCCCTATGTAAAACAAAAATGGTATACTTAGCACACAGATATTTGATGGCAGAACTAGAAATAGGAAACATTGCTTGGAAGTGGGGTACAATTGTCTATTTTAGCCGAGTTCCAAGATGTATATTTTTTAGTGTCCTTTGTCAAGCTGCAATACTTTACCTGTTTGGTACAAGTTTCACAGATGTAGCCCCCCCCTATAGTATACACTGGAGCACCTGTGTGCCCCCCCTAATAAAAATGGTGTTCTTGTGTCCCACACTAGTGCTCCAGTGTCCAGATGTGAAAACAGCTGCTCAGTGTCCTCTCCTTACACAGAATCTAGTTGGCATTTCATTCTAGTAACAAACCCATCTACACAAACAAATATTTGGCATCCAAGTAGGCCCCAAAAAATGCGTGAAAATGCATATGGCCTAAACAATGCTGTTCTAGAGGCCGAAAGAAAAATGTTTGATACGAACGAATAATGGGCCCATGAACATTAAAGTTGCCCTTTTAAACGTTACAATTAATAAAAGCATATGGAGCAGAACGAACAGAATAAAGACAGAAAGAATAGGAACACAGCACAACTACTTACTTTTTTGCAGCACTCTCCGGATCTTTCGGTACTGCTCTGGCTCTCTCAACTTCAGGTCCGACCACCGCTTCCTGAGCTGATCTTTAGATCTTCGTACCCCGAAATTCCTCTCAAGACTCCTGACCACTTTCACCATGATCTTGGGGTTTCGGATGTTGGAGTGGGGGTAAGGCCCATATTTTCCATCATAGTCGGACTTCCTCATGATGTCGACCATCTCCAACATCTCCCCAAATGACATATTTGTGGCCTTAAAACGTCTCCTTCTGGATCGGGACGTGCCTGGATCCGGCCTTTCCTCCTCCTCGTTGCTAGAATTAGCATGCACCTGCTGTAACTCCGCCATCATGCTCTTCACCCACTGCGCTGAACGAAAAGGGGCGGGGAATAGACTAGAAAGAATGTCAGGGGCGGGCGGAGTTACACGCATGTGCAGTGTGTATAAAGCGTAATACGCGTGCGTATTACGTACGATCTGTGAGCGGAGGAAGGAGCATTGGACGCGCCGATCGTAAGAATGAAGGTAAGAGACAAACTTGTGCCTATACTGCTTCTAGATTGAGGCCTATATTGTAACAAGATTAGGAGAGTTTTGTGTGACATTAGGCTTTGTCTTGTGTTGTGTCTTGCAGTGAACATGGATATCTTAATGAAAGACAATGACTTCATGTCAGTATTCGTAGAGATGCTAAGTGAGCTGCCCTGTCTGTGGGAGATTACCCACCCCCATTTCAAGAACCAAGCAAAGAGGAAGGCAGCACTGGAGCAATTGTGTGAAATTGTGAAGCAGGTGATCCCCACAGCAGACATCACCTATTTAAAGATTTTCATTGGTGGCCTGAGGAGCACATATCTGAGGGAGCGCAAGAAAGTCCTGGATTCGCAGAGATCCGGAGCAGCAGATGACATCTATGTCCCCAGGATGTTGTACTACGACAGGCTGCACTTTCTGGCAGGCCAGACTGAACCCAGGCCATCCCTCTCCAGTCTTCCTTCCACGCTTCCTTCTCCCCCCGGCTGAGGCTTCTGACGCCCAACCTGGGCCTTCCAGGCCACATGTGGAGGAGCCCAGATTGAGCCAGGTATAGCATTCCTCTAAAGATTTCTGCTTGTCCAATCAATGATGTTAACTAGATGTTAGTTGGGAGTACTAATTTAGGATTGTGATTGATGATGCAAAAACTAAAACCATGTCCCTTTTTCATACACAGGGAAGTCTCAGCCAGGAGGTGGCCGGGCCGAGCCGGCTGGCTGATATCAAGGTCCCTCCACCCCCCCTGAAAATAGAAAGTGGCAGTAGGAGGAGTACCCTAGAGGAGGCTGTTATAGCATTCTTTTGAAGGGCTACAGAGGTCCTGGGAGCACCCCACACCATGGAGGAGAACATTGCTGCCTTCATAGCCTATAAAATGCAGAGGATGGAGGAGGGCCAAAAAGTCTTGTGTGAGGCCCTCATATCGGAGGCTCTGGAGAAAGGTATTAGGGGCCAAATTCACCTCACACACATCTTGGGGATGGTCCTCCTCCTCCTCCTGCAGGTCCTCCTCCTCCTCCTCCCTCTCCTCCAGGTTCCCCCAGTCCTCCTCCAGGTCCCCCCAGTCCTCCTCCTCCTCCAGGTCCTACTCCTCCTCCTGCCACATCTCCAACTGCACAGCCACAGCCCGGAAGGAAGCGTGGAAGGAAGACCAGACAGTGATTGCCCTGGGTTCAGTCTGGTCGGCCAAAAGATGCAGCCTCTTGTGGTACCACAGCCTGGGGACACAGATGTCATCTGCTGCTATCCGGATCTCTGTGAATTCTGGACCAGACTGCCCTCCCTTAGATATGGACTCCTCAGGCCACCAATTTTGATGTTGAAGAATTGATGTCTGCCGTGGGGGTCCCAGGCTTCGCTAATTTCTCCTGTTGATCCAGTGTTGCCTTCCTCTTTGTTTGGTTCTGATCCCTTAATAAAGGAATTTTTGTTTTGAATTATACTCTCCTATGTGTTTTACTTCAAAAAATGACAGTTTGTTTGTGAGGATTCAGGTACATTTCAAATATACAATGTGAAATGAACAAGGGACACCAACAACAAACAATCTCCTTGAGATTAAATAATACAAGATATCAATGGTGTTGGGGTAACTTGACACACAAAACACAGACAAAAATATTCGGGAGTAAAAATAAAAATAACATTGAACAAAGATCAGCCTTGGCAAAAATCCTAACATTAAAGAAAAAAAAAGGCTGAAAATCCAAAAAATAAAAAATAAAAAAAATATAAAACTGTCAGATGTGACAACTAATAACAATATATTCAGGGAATCCCACTAAAAAAACACAAATAAAACATTGTGAGAAGTGTGTGTGAATATGAGCAGCAAAACTACTTAATTCTTGTCACATTAATAAAGAAGAAGAGAGTGCGCTGTATTAAAACATTTTTAACATTGCAGCGTGACGAAAGTGCTGTATCCATTGCGAACGCTAAGTTTACCAGAACGAGCTGTCCCGTGTCGGAATTTCTTCTGAGCATGCGTGGCACTTTGTGCGTCGGAACAGGCCACACACGGTCGGAATTGACGCGATCGGATTTTGTTGTCGGAAAATTTTATCTCCTGCTCTCCAACTTTGTGTGTCGGAAAATCCGATGGAAAATGTCCGATGGCGCCCACACACGGTCGGAATTTCCGACAACACGCTCCGATCGGACATTGTCCATCGGAAAATCCGACCGTGTGTACGGGGCATTAGTGTACTGAGTCCTCTGCACAGTGTGCACCTAAAGATACCTGAAGACAATTGCTGTTGTTCTGATCCTATTAATACCACAGGCAGGCAGCTGCAGTATTTACAGTTAGTGTACTGTGTCCTCTGCACAGTGTTCACCTAAAGCTACCTGAAGAAAATTGGTGGTGTTCTTCTGATCCTATTAGTACCGCAGGCAGCTACAGTATTTACAGTTAGTGTAGTGCGTCCTCTGCACAGTGTGCACCTAAAGCTACCTGAAGACAATTGCGGTTGTTCTGATCCTATTAGTACCACAGGCAGGCAGCTGCAGTATTTACAGTTAGTGTAGTGCAGACTCTGCACAGTGTGCACCTAAAGCTACCTGAAGACAATTGCGGTTGTTCTGATCCCATTAGTACCACAGGCAGGCAGTTGCAGTATTTAAAGTTAGTGTAGTGTGTCCTCTGCACAGTGTGCACCTAAAGCTACCTGAAGACAATTGCTGTTGTACTGATCCTACTAGTACCGCAGGCATGCAGCTGCAGTATTTACAGATAGTGTACTGCGTCCTCTGCACAGTGTGCACCTAAAGCTACCTGAAGACAATTATTGTTGTTCTGATCCTATTAATACCACAGGCAGGCAGCTACAGTATTTACAGTTAGTGTACTGTGTCTTCTGCACAGTTTGCACCTAAAGCAATGCTGCGGAACACCCTTTAAAAGTCTATGGGAGAAATCAAAAGTGCTAATTTTAAAGGCTTATATGCATGGTATTGTCATAAAAAGTGTTTGGGGACCTGGGTCCTGCCCCAGGGGACATGTATCAATGCAAAAAAAAAGTTTTAAAAACTGCCGTTTTTTCAGGAGCAGTGATTTTAATAATGCTTAAAGTGAAACAATAAAAGTGTAATATCCCTTTAAATTTTGTAGCTGGGGGTGTCTATAGTATGCCTGTAAAGGGGCGCATGTTTCCCATGTTTAGAACAGTCTGACAGCAAAATGACATTTCAAAGGAAAAAAAGTCATTTAAAACTACTTGCGGCTATTAATGCATTGCTGGTCCGACAATACACATAGAAGTTCATTGATAAAAACGGCATGGGAATTCCCCACAGAGGAAGCCCGAACCAAAATGTAAAAAAAAAATGATGTGGGGGTCCCCCTAAATTCCATACCAGGCCCTTCAGATCTGGTATGGATATTAAGGGGAACCCCGGCCAAAATTAAAAAAAAAATGACGTGGGGGTTCCCCTAAATTCCATACCAGGCCCTTCAGGTCTGGTATGTGTATTAAGGGGAACCCCGGGCAAAATTTAAAAAAAATGATGTGGGGTCCCCCTAAATTCCATACCAGGCCCTTCAGGTCTGGCCGGTGGTTGTGGGGGTCTGCGGGCGGGGGGCTTATCGGAATCTGGAAGCCCCCTTTAACAAGGGGACCCCCAGATCCCGGCCCTCCCCACTGTGTGAAATGGTAAGGGGGTACAAAAGTACCCCTACCATTTCACTAAAAAACTGTCAAAAATGTTAAAAATGACAAGAGACAGTTTTTGACAATTCCTTTATTTAAATGCTTCTTCTTTCTTCTATCTTCCTTCGGTTTCTTCCTCCATCTTCTTCTTCTTCTGGTTCTTCTGGCTCTTTTGGTTCTTCCTCCGGTGTTCTCGTCCAGCGTCTCCTCCGCGGCGTCTTCTTCCCTTCTTCTCCTCAGGCCGCTCCGCATCCATGGCATGGAGGGAGGCTCCCGCTCTTCTCTTCATCTTCTTCTCTTCTTCATCTTCTTCTCTTCTTCATCTTCTTCTCCGGGCCACTCCACATCCATGGTGGCATGGAGGGTGGCTCCCGCTGTGTGACGCTTCTCCTTTTCTGACGGTTCTTAAATAACGGGGGGGCGGGGCCACCTGGTGACCCCGCTCCCCTCTGACGCACGGTGACTTGACGGGACTTGGCGTCACGGGGAATGCCACAGGGAAATCCCATCATGTCCCCATGCATCAGAGGGGGGCGGGGTCACCGGGTGGCCCCACCCCCCATTATTTATGAACCGTCAGAAGAGGAGAAGCGTCACACAGCGGGAGCCTCCCTCCATGCCACCATGGATGCGGAGCTGCCCGGAGAAGAAGATGAAGAAGAGAAGAAGATGAAGAAGAGAAGAAGATGAAGAGAAGAGCAGGAGCCTCCCTCCATGCAATGGATGTAGAGCGGCCCAAGGAGAAGAAGGGAAGAAGACGCCGCGGAGGAGATGCTGGATGAGAACACCGGAGGAGGAACCAGAAGAGCCAGAAGAACAAGAAGAAGAAGAAGATGGAGGAAGAAACCGAAGGAAGATAGAAGATAGAAGAAAGAAGAAAAAAGAAAGAAGAAGCATTTAAATAAAGGAATTGTCAAAAACTGTCTCTTGTCATTTTAACATTTTTGACAGTTTTTTAGTGAAATGGTAGGAAGTACCCCCTTACCATTTCACACAGGGGGGAGGGCCGGGATCTGGGGGTCCCCTTGTTAAAGGGGACTTCCAGGTTCTGATAAGCCCCCCGCCCGCAGACCCCCACAACCACCGGCCAGGGTTGTGGGGATGAGGCTCTTGTCTTCATCAACATGGGGACAAGGTGTTTTGGGGGCTACAGCAAAGCACCCTCCCAATGTTGAGGGCATGTGGCCTGGTACGGTATCAGAGGGGGGGTGCTCTCTCATCCCCCCTCTTTTCCTGCGACCTGCCAGGTTGCCTGCTCGGATAAGGGTCTGGTATGGATTTTTGGGGCGACCCCATGCTGTTTTTTTTTTTTAATTTTGGCGCGGGGTTCCCCTTAAAATCCATACCAGACCTGAAGGGTCTAGTATGGAATTTAGGGGGACCCCCACATCATTTTTTTATTAAATTTTGGTCGGGGTTCCCCTTAATAGCCATACCAGACCTGAAGGGCCTGGTATGGAATTTAGGGGGACCCCCACATCATTTTTTTTTTTAATTTTGGTTCGGGGTTCCTCTGTGAGGAATTCCCATGCCGTTTTTATCAATGAACTTCTATGTGCATTGTCGGACCGGCAATGCATTAATAGCCGCGAGTAGTTTTAAATGACTTTTTTTCCATTGAAATGTCATTTTGCTGTCAGACTGTTCTAAACACGGGAAACATCCACCCCTTTACAGGCATACTATAGACACCCCCCAGGTATGAAATTTAAAGGGATATTACACTTTTATTGTTTCACTTTAAGCATTATTAAAATAACTACTCCCGAAAAAACGGCCTTTTTTCAAATTTTTTTTGCATTGATCCATGTCCCCTGGGGCAGGACCCAGGTCCCCAAACACTTTTTATGACAATAACTTGCATATAAGCCTTTAAAATTAGCACTTTTGATTATTCATGTTCGTGTCCCATAGACTTTAACGGTGTTCGTGTGATCGAACAAATTTTTTTCCTGTTCGCATGTTCTAGGACGAACCAAACAGGGGGGTGTTCCGCTCATCCCTACTCCTCATCCTCTCTCACCCAGGCTCAGGGTACTTTGTCTGGCAAAGCAGCTGCCAACGCAGACTCTTCCCTCGGCTCAATGGCATCAGTCACTCCTTCCCTAGCCCCACCATGTCCTCCTGAGGAGTCTCCTGAACTGCTTGACCTCGGTGTTGGGTACATGCTCCAGGAGGATGCCCAGCGTTTTGAAGGCTCCGATGATGGTACCCAGCTAGAGGAAGGCAGTAACATGAGCCCAGAGAGAGGGGGTGCCCAAGAAGGACATTAATCTGGCAGTCATGTTCCCCCAGCTGCAGCATACTACCAGCTTTGCTCCAGTGATGAGGAGGGAGGGGATGATGAGGTCACTGACTCCACGCGGGTGCCTGATAGGAGAGAGGAGGAGGCACATCTCCAATGAGGCAGGATTCCCTCCAAGGGCCAGCTTGAGGGCAGCACACCGACTGCATCACACCGCAGAGCTACGCATGTGCAGGGCGCTGCTGTCTCTGTGCGTTATTACAAAAGTTCTTTGGTGTGGGCCTTTTTTGAGACAAGTGCATCAGATCCCACCGCTGCTATTTGCAACATATGTCTCAAGCTTATCTCGCGTGGCCAAAACATCACCCGCTTGGGCACCAAATGCTTGACCAGACATATGTCGACCTGCCATGCAGTTCGATGGCAAGCATACCTAAAAGACCCACACCAAAGAACAAAGCAGACCTCTCCTTGCTCCTCATCAGCTGGGATCTCCAACCCCACTATACCTTCAGTCCTCTCTGAAACCTGCACTGAGAGGAATGAAGGTGTAGAATTAGGTGTGTCACAGCCAAGTACTTGCGAACAATCTGCTATTGGTACACCAACGTCAGATTGTACCAGGCAAATTTCCCTGCCCCAGCTGCTGCACCGCCGAAAGAAGTTCACTCCCAGCCATCCACATGCCCAGTGGTTGAATGCTAGCTTGGCTAAATTGCTAGCACTTCAACTGCTGCCTTTTCAGTTGGTAGACTCTTCCCCCTTTTGTGAGTTTGTGGAATGTGCGGTTCCTCAGTGGCAGGTTCCCAAACGCCACATTTTCTCACGGAAGGTGATTCTGGCTCTCTACCAGCATGTGGAAGGCAATGTCTTGGCCTCGCTGGACAGGGCGGTGAGTGGTAAGATGCATATTTATCACTGACTCATGGTCCAGCAGGCATGGACAGGGACGTTACCTATCTTATCACCTAGGGTGCAGTAGTGTTGGAGGTTGTTCCGCCACCACGCCTCCAAAATTCTACTAGTGGTGATTCTGCCACACCTCTCTCCTCCACCCCCTCCTCTTCTTCTTCCACCATGGCCTCTTCCTGTGCTGATTTGTCCTCAGAACCAGCGGTGCTCCGTAGGCGTTCAAGGGGCTACACAAGCACGCAGGCAAAAAGATGCCATGCGGTGCTTGAGCTGGTGTGCTTGGGGGAGAGAAGCCACACTGGGGCAGAGATTCTGACAGCTCTGCAGGGGCAAGTTCAGAGGTGGTTGATGCCATGGCAGCTTAAGCCAGGTATGGTGGTTTGCGACAATGGCACCAACCTCCACTCCGCCCTCTGACAGGGACAACTGACCCATGTGCCCTGTTTGGCTCACATCCTTAACTTGTCGGTGCAGCAGTTCTTGGGCAGGTACCCAGGCTTACAGGATGTCCTAAGGCAGGCCAGGAAAGTCTGTGTGCATTTCTGCAGATCATATAATGCCAGTGCTCAGCTGGCTGACCTCCAAAAGGAATTTAACCTGCCCAAGAACTGCCTAATTTGTGACATACCCACCAGGTGGAACTCAACGTTGGCCATGCTGCAGTGGCTGCACACACAGCAGAGGGCCATCAATGAGTACCTATGCGACTATGGCACCAGGACAGAGTCAGAGGACCTTGCTTTTTTTCCCCACGCCAGTGGGCTATGATCAGGGATGCATGCACTGTCCTGTCACCATTTGAGGAGGCCAGGAAGATGGTGAACAGTGACAGTGCATGCATCAGTGACACTGTCCCTTTTGTCCACCTGTTGGAGCACACGCTGCGGGGAATAATGGACAGGGCACTTGAGGCAGAACAAAGGCAGGAAGAGGAGGACTTCCTTACCTTTCAAGGCCCCCTTTATCCAGACAGTGTTCCTGCATGCCCGCCGATCACATAGGAAGAGGTAGAGTAGGAGGAGTAGGAGGAGGATTGTGTCAGCATGGAGGTGGAGCCTGGCACTCAGCATTAGCAGCAGTCTTCAAGGGATCATTTACAGTCCAAAGTCCAAAGAAACCCATTGATTTGTACATGGCTGGGAGGAGGTGGCTGCGGATCATGTCATCCTTAATGACCCAGAGGACTCTGGACTGAATGCCTCAGCAAACCTACGCTGCATGGCCTCCCTGATCCTGCAAAGCCTGCGGAAGGATACAATTACAAGGTTACAATTTCCTGGTCCTCCTGGACAACATGTTGCTGAGGCTTCGGTCAGTCACAGAAGGAGCGGGGGAGAAGGTGGCCATATGACCGATGCGTTCAGACAATTTTTTAGTCCTCAGCCCCAAGGTCTGATCGGTTCCAGCAACCATCACCAGTGTCTGATTCACATGGTGCAGGATTACCCAGGGGCAAGATCAGACTTGGACACCTTTCCCACTGAAAATCCTCTGGGTTACTGGGTCTTGAGGATGGATCACTGGCCAGAGCTTGCACAGTATGCAATTGAGCTCCTGGCCTGTCCTGCATCCAACGTTCTTTCGGAACGCACATTCAGTGCTGCTGGAGGCTTTGTAACCGATCACAGGGTGCGCCTGTCCATGGAATTGGTCAATCAGCTGACCTTCATAAAAATAAATTAGTCTTGGATCACCAGCTACCAAGCACCCTAATGCTGATGTAACTGATTTGATTTTTTTTTAATGTGAGATCCCTTCAACACTGCCTATGCTGATGCTGAGTGACTATACTGTTATGCTGAGTGACAATCCTCTTCCTCCTCAATTTTCATGCTGATAGCTTGTAAGAACATTTTTGGTTCTGGGCACCGCCCAAGGCCCAATTTTTCTGCTCCTGTTTAACAGGGGTGTGTAATTACAATTTTTGATGCAATACTTTGCAGCAGGGCTCATTCCTGTAAGGGGATGCCCATTGAAAACAATGGAGCAGAGCTGCTATACCGCCGGCAAAGCGCCACTGCAGCGACGTTTTGCGGGCGGATTTAACCCCTTTTCGGCCGATATCGGGGGTTAAAACCGCCCTGCTAATGGTCGAATAGTGCTGCTAAAATGACAGTAAAGCGGCACTAAAAATAGGGGTCTTAATGTATGCTGATTAAGGGATGGCTTGCATATTATGATGCATATTATGAGGATGTGGTTGTATCAATGTTTTGGGGTTATCAGATTACTGTTATACATGTACATGTTACATGTGTATCTCATGTAGAAACAACACCTCATCAAGCACATACTGATAATTAAATCTGAGTGTAAAGACACAAGTGGATAACATGTGTAGATGTGTCTGATGTGGCCCTGACTAGCAGATATTTCTTCTTACAATAGAGGTTTCAATGGTGTATATACTCTGATGCATACTATTGTGGGTAATATTCAGGTAAAATATTAGCATGCACATTGCTTAATCACTTCAGCCCCAGAAGAATTTATCCCCTTCCTGACCAGAGCACTTTTTGAGATTTGTCACTGCATCGCTTTAACTGTCAATTGCATGGTCGTGCAACATTGTACCCAAATAAAATTGACGTCCTTTTTTTCCACAAATAGAGCTTTCTTTTGGTGGTATTTTATCGCCTCTGCGGTTTTTATTTTTTGCGCTATAAACAAAAAAGCACAACAATTGTGAAAAAAACACATTATTTTTTACTTTTTGCTATAATAAATACCCCCCAAAAATATATAAAAAACCATTTTTTTCCTCAGTTTAGGCCGATATGTATTCTTCTACAAATTTTTGGTAAAAAAAATCACAATAAGCGCATATTGATTGGTTTGCACAAAAGTTATAGTGTCTACAAAATAGGGAATAGATTTATAGCATTTTATTATTATTATTTTTTTTTGCTAGTAATGGCGGCGATCTGTGATTTTTATCATGACTGCGACATTATGCCGGACACATTGGACAATTTTGACACATTTTTGGAACCATTGGCATTAATAAAGCGATCAGTGCGTTTAAAAATGCATCGATTACTGTAAAAATGTCACTGGCATTGAAGGGGTTAGCACTAGGGGGCAGTGAAGGGGTTAACTGTGTTTCCTGGGAGGTGATTCTAACTGAAGGGGGAGGGACTAACTACAGTTAGGAATAGGAGTTAATAGGAACACACGATCTGTCACTCCTGTCAGAACAGAACAGGGAAGTGTGTGTGTACACACACTTGTCCCTGTTCTGTGTCTCCAGCTCACGATCGCTCATGGCTGGCGGTCATTGTGACTGTCAGCCACAAGCATCGGCACCCCCACTTTGCTGCCGGCGCACGTGCAACTGCTATCTGGACCCCACGAGCCCACGTATAGTTATGTGGTTTCACGCAGGGGAGCCAACCTGCCTCAGTAAAACTGCGGCAGCTGGTGTGGAAGCGGTTAATGCACATTATCAGAGCAGGAAATACAAAAACCCCAATGTTTGGATGTTCAGCTAGCATGAAAACTAGGAATGTACCATTCACACTGAAAGTCAAAGTATATTTTGCTAGCTAGGTTAGTATACATGCATACATCCACCTGCTCATGACAGCCCTCAGTGTAAGCATACAATACCATTTTATCATTGCTGTTGTTTATTTTCTTCAGTAAACCAGGCCCTAAGCATGTATGTATATGCAACATAAGAACAGGGACGTGCAATGAGGTCAGTGGCTGGTGAGGCACTGGCTAGTATCAGAGCCAGATACACACAGGTTACACACGCCGTGATCGTTAGAGCGAGAGAAATAATTCTAGCACTAGACCTCCTCTGTAACTCTAAACATGTAACCTGTAAAAAAATGTTAAGCGTCACCTATGGAGATTGATAAGTACTGAAGTTTGGCGCCATTCCACAAGTGTACGCAGTTTTAAAGTGTGACATGTTAGGTATTTATTTACCTTTTTTTTTATTCAAAAATTTCCCCCCATTTCCCCCCAAAAAAGCGTTTAAAAAAATTGCTGCGCAAATACCGTGTTACATAAAAAGTTGCAACGCCCACCATTTTATTACCTAGGGTGTCTGCTAAAACAATATATGTAATGTTTGGGGGTTCTAAGTAATTTTCTAGCAAAAAAAATATGATTTTTACATGTATGAGAGAAGTGTCAGAATTGGCCTGGGTGGCAAGGGGTTAATTACCATAAGTAAGTAATATACAAATAATTATTATATATTGTTTTTAAGGTAATTTACTATAGTTTCAAAATCTGTACTCAAGAGCTAGTTAAAGAGGGTTGGGCTGGAGGGGAGCATTTGTCCTTTAGACACATGGCCCTTCTATGACACTGCAGTGAGAGGCGTGCCTCCACTGCAGAATTTTTATTGGACAGCTGGGACCAATGGTACTTTACCATTGGTCCAAGACTCCAAGCTGTTCATTGAGCTCAGTGCCTCTGACAAGAAGTGAGAGGCACTGTGAGCCAGAGCTGTGTCTTGGCCTAGGCCGACAAGGCCTAGGCCTAGGGCGGCACTTTGCGGGGGGGGCGGCTTCATGCCGCCCCCCGCACGAAACCCCCCCCACCCGTACTCCTCAAGTCCCGCACATATACAGCCTACTGCGGCCGGCTCCCGCACATATACAGCCTCCCGTCCCGCAGCTTGCCTTGCTATGTCATGTGCAGTTGTGCACTTGCCGGGCGTGTACTTGGCGGGGGGGGGGAGCGACTGCCGCCCCCATACACCGGACCGTGAGTGACCGTCAGTGTCACTGGCTGGCCAATACCTGTGGTGCACAATGCACTGCCACTTACTGGTAGCTTAAATCACAGAGGACGAGGCGGAGCCTAATGCTCCGCCTACCCACCTCCGCGCGGCATTACACGTTCTCGGGAGACGGACGGGGCTCTCTGTAACCACTGCCAGAGAGCCCAGAGGAGGAGGAGCGAGAGAGAGGAGGACAGCGGCGGGAACGGCTCAGGTAAGGACGAGTGAATTATCCCCGGCCCAGGTCCTGGATATATATAAAAGAATTGAGTGTGTGTCAGGAGGCAAATTTATCTGGTATACCCAGTCAGCTTTAGTAATGCAGGCAGTCACTGTGCCCATCAATTGCCACCATTGTGCCATCAAACGCAGCACTGTGCCCATCAATTGCCACCATTGTGCCATCAAACGCAGCACTGTGCCCATCAATTGTCACCATTGTGCCATCAAACGCAGCACTGTACCCATCAATTGCCACCACTGTGCTATCACTGTGCCATCAAACGCAGCACTGTGCCCATCAATTGCCACCACTGTGCCATCAAACGCAGCACTGTGCCCATCAATTGCCACCATTGTGCCATCAAACGCAGCACTGTGCCCATCAATTGCCACCAATGTGCCATCAAACGCAGCACTGTGCCCATCAATTGTCACCATTGTGCCATCAAACGCAGCACTGTACCCATCAATTGCCACCACTGTGCTATCACTGTGCCATCAAACGCAGCACTGTGCCCATCAATTGCCACCACTGTGCCATCAAACGCAGCACTGTGCCCATCAATTGCCACCACTGTGCCATCAAAGCAGCACTGTGCCCATTAATTGCCACCACTGTGCCATCAAATGCAGCACTGTACTCATCAATTGCCACCACTGTGCTATCACTGTGCCATCAAACGCAGCACTGTGCCCATCAATTGCCACCACTGTGCCATCAAACGCAGCACTGTGCCCATCAATTGCCACCACTGTGCCCTCAAGCGCAGCACTGTGCCCATCAATTGCCACCATTGTGCCATCAAACGCAGCACTGTGCCCATCAATTGCCACCACTGTGCTATCACTGTGCCATCAAACGCAGCACTGTGCCCATCAATTGCCACCACTGTGCCAAACGCAGCACTGTGCCCATCAATTGCCACCACTGTGCCCTCAAGCGCAGCACTGTGCCCATTAATTGCCACCACTGTGCCATCAAACGCAGCACTGTGCCCATCAATTGCCACCACTGTGCCATCAAACGCAGCACTGTGCCCATCAATTGCCACCACTGTGCCATCAAACGCAGCACTGTGCCCATCAATTGCCACCACTGTGCCATCAAACGCAGCACTGTGCCCATCAATTGCCACCACTGTGCCCATCAATTGCCACCACTGTGCCCTCAAACGCAGCCACTGTGCCCCCAAACGCATTCCACTGTGCCCCCACAGGACTTGGGCTCTCTGTGAACCCGGGTCGCTGAGCTATGACCCTCAAAGCTCAATTTTTTTTTGTAATGCTCATGGCCCTGCCTCACCTGCCTCCCATGACTGCACATCCCTGTATAAGACCTCCTACAGCAAAGGCAACATTTCACTAACACACTATATTTATGAAAAAAAAAAACACAATAATGTTTGAAAGTACAGGTTTAGTTCAGATTATAAGGGGAATCATATACATGCTGAAAAATATGCTTTATGCTTATATCTGTCTGGCTGTTATTAGATCTGAAAAGGAGTGTTCTCTCTCTCTCTCTCTCTCTCTCTCTCCTCTCTCTCTCTCTCCTCTCTCTCTCCTCTCCCTCTCCTCTCTCTCTCTCTCTCTCTCTCTCTCTCTCTCTCTCTCTCTCTCTCTCTCTCTCTCTCTCTCTCTCTCTCTCTCTCTCTCTTTTTTTTCAATAAAATTGATTGGGGATTGGCTATTCAAACTGACATGAGCTGTTCACTTTGCCAAGTGAACAGATTCTATACATTTAGTAAATTAACCCCATCCACTCTGTGTATTTTTGTTTTGTAGTGCTACACAATGGAGTGAGTGATTGCAAAGTGATTGTTCAGCTCAGTAAGTAAAGAGGAACTGTATAAACTGTAATCCATCTGTCATGTGCTATCAACAATCCTGTGTTTTTTGTCTGTTTTTCAGTTTGAGTTGGGCATGATTGGGTATTCAAAGTGAACACAGGCGAACACCGCCTAATCCTTTATTAAATCAACCAAAGGTTAGCCCTAAAGTGGTGTTAAAGAATAAAGGTTTTTTTTTTTTACACCTTAATGCATTATCTGCATTAAGGTAAACAACCTTAAACATTCAGATTCCCCCTTCCTAAGTATTTGCCTGAGATGGATCTTGGTCCAGAACTGTGCCCGAGAGCAGTGGCACTGCTCTCTCTCCCTTCTCACTTGGCTCAGTGAGGGCAGTGGTGTATCATGGGCTCCTGCTGATGTCAATCAAATTCAGAAGTGAGTGGGAGCTGGGCTTAGCTGTACTGTGTGTATCAATAGACACACACCATGTGGCTCAGAATTTAGCCTGCATGAGTAACCTCCAGCAAGGTAGTTAGGGGGGTTACTTGAAGTCAGGAACCAGGAACAACAGCAGGGGACCCCAGAAGAGGAGGATCAGGGCAGCTCTGTGTAAAACCATTACACAAAGCTGATAAGTATAACATGTTTGTTATTATAAAAAAGAAGATCCTTTACAATTGCTTTTACTGATCTTTCTCACACTGCAAATCCATAGGATTTACTAAGGAAACATAGAGTGTTCACTTAAAGTAAATTTTAACTTAGCATAGTGAATTAGGCAATTTAATGTATACTTTGTATAACCTATCACGTGCAGAAATATTTGAAAAAAATTACACACATTTGCATAATTAAAGTTAAAGCAGTACTACCTTGTTTACTGAGATAAGTGAACATTCAATTTGTTAACTGAATATGTTCTATTCTTTTAGTAAATCAAACCCATTTAGTTGGTCAGCTTTTTGAAATCAATGCATTCCTTCTGTGGCTGATATCTTACCTAACTGTTGTTCTGCAGGGAGGAAAAGTGATGACAGAAAATAAACAATTTTGCCTGTAGCGGCCAATCTAATACAAAAAAAGGTGAAATAACACACTTGTAAAAATGTGAAATTTATAACAAAAATTACTTTAAGGTAAACACTGCTACATTGCAACATTCTGCAGTTAAATACTATGTGTGTGTGTGTGTTCACTGAGCAAAATTATAAAAGCAACACTTTTGTGTTTGCCCCTATCTATGCGAAGGAGATGTGCTGCACTGCGTGAGGCAAATGGTGGTCACACCAGAGACTGACTTGTTTTTGGACCCCCCGGACCTCCCAATACAGTAAAACTGCAAATTTTAGAGTGGCCTTTTATTGTGGCCAGCCTAAGGCACACCTGTGCAATAATCATGCTGTCTAATCAGCATCTGGATATGCCACACCTGTGAGTTGGTGGATTATCTCGGCAAAGGAGAAATGCTCACTAACACAGTTTTAGACAGATTTGTGAACAATATTTGAGAGAAATAGGCCTGTGTACATAGAAAAAGTCGTAGATCTTTAAGTTCAGCTCATGATAAATAGGGGCGAACACAAAAGTTTGGAGTTTATAATTTATTTGCTCAGTGTGTGTGTGTATATATATATATATATATATATATATATATATATATATATATATATATATACAGTATATTGCAGAAGTGATAATATAACAAGATAGTGCTGAATCCAAGTTTTATAGTTTTAAGTCACAACAATAACCAGTAAATGTGCATACCTAGACAAAGCCATAGGAGCTTGTTCACATGACTGCCACTATTGTGTATGATGGCCATTGGCAGGCTTGATGCTTGTACCTGTTTAGCTGTGTCTAGTCTTTATAATTGTGGCTCCATATGTTTCTGAGTACCTGTATTTGGCTAGTAATTTGTAGTCTGTTGTATTATTTTCTGGTTGTTTTAAGCTAACTATTACCATTTAAGTAACATCAGCCGACCCTTCTGCAGTTGATTCTCATTCTCAGTTTTGTAACAGTCTTGCCACTAATGATCAGGAACCAAGCATAATGATTCCTGATCATGTGAATACTGTATTAGTTCTGATGTAGTGCTCATACTACAGATGAATACTGTCATATTTTTGCTGCAGTGTTCATCTGCAGTGCCATGTATTTAATGTTTTAACTGTCAGGTACACTTGCAATACTAAAAATATTAAGACACTAGTTAAAAAATAAAACAGTAAAAACATGTTTGTGCATTTGTCAGCCTATGATGAAAATAGAGCCATTTTTTTTTCTCATTTAAAAGTTTTATTGAAAGATAGAGAAAATTACAAAATGCATTTTTCGTGTATCACAGGTGCAACTGTACAGGCATTTTCAATATAGCTTACATATGCATAAGATGAACTTAAAATTCCATTTTAAGTAAATGCAACTATATGTTTGGTATTTACATTAAGTGTAGGTGGTCTCTAAAATCAAAAAAGGAAACCTCAGTTTTAAACATATTTAAGAAACATTAGACCTCTGTGCAGTAAGTTGACTTCGTTTATCCTCGTAAAAAAAAAATTGAGGATGTGTAGGAGCGTCATATATTATGCATTCTTATCATTTGATGAAGTATTTTTATAGAAAATGTACAGGTAAAGAGAGATCAAAGAGAGGAAAGAGAAGAGGTAGAGAGGAATCAAAAGAGAGGTGCGTAAGTCTTAGGTAAATCTTGGATTGCTTTAACATTAAAGATCACTGTATTTTTGCAACCAGAATTACACAGTCATCTCGGGGTGTGTCGGCTCATTATTTCTTCATAAGTCTTAGAATATTTGAAGTTTATCCAAGATTGCCATGTCTTATTAAATCTTTCTACAGTACCTTTGTCCTGGGCCAGGGTGTCCTCTATCTCGTATACCTCTCTTATTTTATTCAACCATTCTGATATAGAGGGCACCCTGGTGGAGTTCCAGTGCAGAGGGATCAGTGATTTGGCTGCATTAAGCAGATGTTTGGTTAAAGAATGCTTATACCTTCTGAGTGAGAAGTCCGAGATATATAGTAAGCAACATGCTGCATTTAAATTTAATGTGGTTTCTATGATTGATTTAATTAAGTTCTGGACTTCAGTCCAATATGCTGTAATCAATTTGCAGCCCCACCATACATGTATCAGAGTACCTACTTCTTGTCCGCACCTCCAACACATCTCAGACTTCTGGTTATCCCATTCATGAAGTCTATCAGGAGTATGATACCAGTGCATCAATAGTTTGTAGCTCGTCTCCTGTTGACCTGTGTTCATAGAGCATTTATGTGCCAATATACATGCATACCTCCATTGTTTTGCCGAAATATCTTCATTTAGGTCAACCGACCACCTCCTCCTGTGTGTGTCCTCCTCCATGATTTTTGGATATTGCAGCCAGGTGTAAGCGGCTGAAGTGGCCCTATCAAGTGTGGATTTGCTATGGCAAATTGACTCTAGGTCTGTTAGGGGTCTATTTATATCGCCAGTATTCTTAAATTTGCTTAGGTAGCTTCGTATTTGAAAGTATGTCCATTGGCGTAGGTGGGGTAGGTTCTCATCCGCTTTAATGGCTACCCAGTCCTTGAATTTACCTCCCTGAAAGCAGTCTTTTGAAAGTAGAGGGTTCCCGTCCGTTGTGGATTGTAATGTTGTGTTTCGGTCGCCCGGCATAAAGTCAGGATTGTCTTTTAGTGGTGTTATAGGGCTGGGGATTGTGGTGACATCTTTTTTCTTGGCTACATTATGGAATATCTCTAGTGTGGTGCCTGTGATTTGGTATCTTTTTAGATCGCTTGGGTGTTTGTTCTTTGGGATCTATGGTGAAAAAGTGAGTGGTATTGGGCTTAGTTCTGCTTCCAACATCACCCAGTCCTTCGCATATGCACGGCAGTGCCAATCAATCACCCTAGCTATGTGTGATGCATAATAATAATGCTTGAAATTCGGGAATCCAATCCCTCCCAGTTCCTTAGGTTGTGTTAATTTAATCAGTTTTATCCTAGGTTTCTTTTGCTGCCAGAGGAACCCCAGCACTGCGGAATTCAGCGTTTTATAGAATTTCTGTGGTATTTTAACTGGTAAGGTGCGCCTAAGGTATAGGAGTCTAGGTAGTACCACCATCTTGATGATTGCTGCCCTTCCAAACCATGAGAAGCAGCCTAAGTTCCTGCTATCGAGATTCCTCTCACAGCTCCGGAGTAAGGGGGCATAGTTCTTCTCAAAGACAGATTGGAGTTGGGGCGTTAACAATGTCCCTAAGTATTTAAGGGCTGACGGTTCCCAACAAAATGTGGAGTTGATTTTAGTCTGTTCAATGATCTTGTCCGGGAGAGAAATATTCAGTGCTTCAGATTTTGTATAATTGAGCTTTAAATTTGATAAATATCCATAGTGTGAGAATTCTTTCAGTAAGTTAGGGATGGATATTAATGGGTCTGTCAAAAAAAATAAAAGGTCATCTGCGTATGCCGCGACTTTAAACTCCCTGTCCTTCACCATAAATCCATGAACTGCATCATTTGTTTGAACCCTTCTAATAAAGAGTTCCAGCAATAAAATGAACAACAGGGGTGACAGCGGGCACCCCTGTTTTGTCCCGTTTGTAATATGTACTTTCTTTGATAACGTGCCATTGATTTTCAGCTGTGCAGTTGGGCCTTGATATAGCACAGAGATCCAGGACATCATATGTGTGCCCATGCCTATATGTCTACATACTGCCAGCATGTAGTCCCATGCTACTCTATCGAAGGCCTTCTCCGCATCCGTGGAGAGGAGAAGGCCCTCAATATTTCGCGTTTTTGCTGTGTGAATCAGGAGTAGGGCTTTAGAAACATTGTCCTTAGCCTCTCTGCCTGGCACAAACCCAACCTGCTCTAGGCCTATCAATCCCGGAAGCAGGGGGCCCAATCTCATGGCAAGAACCTTTGCAAACAGTTTGACATCCAGTAGGCGTGAAACAGATTCTGTAAGGATGGGTAGTCCCCTCTGAATTAGGTAGTCCTGGATAATGTGTGCCCTATCTCCTGTCATGTGGGATTGTTTGTGTTGTTTAGGTAGCTTGTAAAGTTTTTTGTAGAAATTGTTCCGCAATCGCCTCAGAAGTCACATCAAGTTTTCCATTCCTATTCTTAATACCAGCAATGTGGATGTTGGCGTTTTGTGTCTGCAATGCCCTTGCCAGGAGTTTGCCCGCCTTGTTCCCTGACTCGTAATATATTTTTTTTTAAAAAAAGCATACGTTTGGTTCTGTGATCAAAAATCTGTTGCAATTCTTTCCTAGCTTCTAGGAGTTTGGTGGCAGAATCAATGGAGAGAGATTGCTTATGTAATCTTTTTAATGTGTTAATCTGCATAATGAGCTTTTTTATATTAGCCTCTCTCTCTTTTTTTCGTCTAGAGCCCATTGCAATCAGAATTCCTCTAATGGTACATTTGTGGGCTTCCCACACCATCAAGGGGTCAGCTCCTGGCGTGGCATTGTTTTTACAATATTCAGTTAAGTTGGTAGTTATTTCTGTAAGGAGTGGTGGATCTGTCAGCAACGATGCGTTCAGTCTCCAGGTCGGTTGTCTTTGTGTATAGTTCAGTAAACTCACAGACAGGGATATAGGGGCATGATCTAAGATTGTTTGGACGCCCACTTGTGTGCCTGTCACTCGGGAAAGATCTCTTTGCGAGATAAATAGATAATCTAGCCGAGCATATCTTGAATGAGGAATGGAAAAGTGCGTGAAGTCTTTCCCGTCCGGGTTCAAGAAGCGCCATGTGTCTATCAGCTGTAGGGACTGCAAAAGGGATTTGATTTTTTTAAGAATTTTGTACGAAAGACATGTCTTTCCATTTGACGTGTCGGATAGAGGGTTCAATGGGACATTAAAGTCTCCTCCCAGAATTATACATCCTGAAGCAAACCCTGTGAGCTTCCTGATAATGCGTTGGCAAAATGGGACGTGTCCTCTGTTGGGGAAATAGACGTTAGCTAGGGTTATCGGAGTTCCTCCACAGGTTTCCTTAAGAAAAATAAACCTACCCTCCGGGTCACATAGTTGTTCAGCTAGTTCAAAAGGGGCCTCCTTGCTAATCAAGATAGAGACTCCCTTTGATTTCGAGTCTGGGTTTGTAGCGTGAAATGCTCTAGTAAAATGCGGATTTGTAAGAGTGGGTGCATGATTCATTTTAAAATGGGTCTCCTGAAGGTAGACAAAATGTGGCTTACCCTTCTTGAGTTCTCGTAAGACGGTGGAACGACATTCTGGAGTGTTGAGGCCTCTAATATTGTGTGATATTACAAATGGGTGGTCTCCCAGAGATGAGTAGGCCATGGCAGGAGGTTAGGAGGAGGTGCTCGGATCTCCCGGCTGTGAAGAGAACACAACTTTGATACTGAAATTAGTGTTTGATTTAGATACTAGGAATTACAGTCATACAATATTGCTAGTTAGCACCAAGTATAAGTTTGTAAAAGAAAAGAGAAAGATATAGAATTAGAGAGAGAAGATATAGGAAGAAACGAGTAACACAGAAACAATATGGACTAAAAAAGTAAAAAAAAAAAGGATCGTCCAAATTGCCACACACACGGCCACAACTGGTAAAATTAAACTTAAAGCACTAATACATAGATCACACCCGACCAAGGTGCGTATGGTAGGATGGTATTAATTAGGGGATAATTTCATCCATCACTAATTAGTGACCAGTGTGGATGAACTATTAATACCTCTTTACTTATATTTAATCTAGATTTTAAGTTCACCGTTGGAAAAATAATCCTCAAACGCTTTCGTCATATATGAGATAAGTACGATTCTGATGTTCGTGTGACAGGATCTTTGTGTCCTTAGATGAATTTCTATCCTCTCCGGCAACTCTGACTATGGATAATCCTTCAGCTTGGATGATCTCAGGAGCCAGCATGTGTTTAGTCTTTTACTATCAGGTAATTGGAGTAGAAGTAGCTTCCAATTCAGGTGTTAGATAGTTCGGGTGGTTAGGTAAAAATGCAGGACTGCTTGGCTGTGTGATCGCAAAAGTGTCCAGGATTTCACTATTCCTGTTGAAGGACTGTGCTCTTGTTTAGGGGACCCAAAGATATGCGAGAACAAAGCGAGGTGAACCCCATGGAATGACGACATTGTAAACAGTAGTCAAAGTTTAAGTTAAGCTTGAAAGGGCAGGTATTGTGGTAGTTCAGTAAAGAGATATCTCCCATATAGCTACATCACATAGCAGCATGAAACGTTGGACATTACTAGTCTTCTGGCTCATTGGCAGCTTCATTTGACCGTTTAGATGTTCCTGCCTTAAAGCTGCTACCTCGGTTGTATCTGGGTTTCTTAGATTGCCTCTTTTCTGGCGAAGCAAAAGGTGAGGTTGGCAGAGTTCTTTCCAGTGGGGGCTGAAGGAAGTCGGCATACCACTCTGGTAAGTTAATTTGATTTAAATCCAGGGCTTCGCAGAAGTCTGGGAGATCTGCTGGCGTGCGCAAAATATACTGGTGGCCATTGTGGGTGACCGTGAGTGTGAATGGAAAGTGCCAGGTATATCTTAAGTCTTTTACCCTCAATTTCTCCAGCAGGGGGCGCAAAGCGCATCTATTTCTCAGCGTGATCTGAGATAAATCCTGGAAAAGCATCAGCGTTGCTCCATTAAAAATAATGCTATCATTTCTCCTGGCTTTGCGCATTATTTCTTCCTTTAGGCCAAAGCTTTGCAAGCAGCAGATTACATCTCTTGGAGGTGCTGTATCAGGCCCTTTAGGTCTGAACGCTCTGTGTGCCCTTACAAAATCAATGTCTATGTCTTCTTGCCTTTCCAAGAGGCTGTTAAAAACTCTCCTCAATGCTGGGATAATTTGGGCAGATTCCACTGATTCAGGGATCCCTCTTACTTTGATATTACACCTTCGTCCTCGGTTGTCGAGGTCCTCGATATGTCTATTCATTTCAATGAAGTGCTGCACTTGTGTGACTGTATTTCTCTCTAGTTTATGGATAGCCCGGCCTCTACATTTCCCCTCAGCCTCTGTCTCTGCCATTTTCTCATTAAGGACAATCATGCTAGTTTTCAAGTCTGTAACCGCTGCTGAGAAAGAGACTTTGATGTCATCAGCGAACATTTTAATATCCGAGAACGTCAGGGGATGATCCGGTGTGGACTTACCCCTGTCTGTGCTCTCTGGGGCCGATTGGGAGTCCTCACTGCCCTCATCGTCTCGGTATGTCGGCGCCATCTTAGGCCTGGTTACACTGAGTCGTGCTGCTGCCTTAGATAAAAAGATGTCCGCGATGTTTTGGTTCGCCAGTGACACTGAATTGTGATGAGGATGAGCTTGTGGTGTCGGGTGTAACTTTTTACCCGGCATCTGGGCGCTGTAGGTCGGGTGGAGTGTCTTTCACGGCCCCGTGTGCAGCGGAGCTCCTTCACTGTGCTGCAATCCTTGTCGCGCGCCAAGCCACGCCCCCAGAGCCATTTTTTTTTAAATAAAATTGTGGTGTAAATAAAGACCCATGCCCTTAAACTACTGTATGTGTATCGTTTAAGGATACAAATTAGTCATAAACATTTTATTAAGTTGATACTAGAAAATGACTTCTAGTGAAGAAAGGGTTAAACAACCTAGTAGATGATAGGCTCAGCAATGGCATGCAATGCCAAGCTGCTGCTAACAAAGCAAACAGAATATTGGCATGCATTAAAAAGGGGATCAACTCCACGATAATTCTCCCGCTCTACAAGACTCTGGTCTGGCCGCACTTAGTGTATGCTGTCCCGTTCTGGGCACCAGTCCTCAGGAAGGATGCACTGGAAATGGAGCGAGTACAAAGAAGGGCAACAAAGCTAATAAAGGGTCTGGAGGATATTAGTTGTGAGGAAAGGTTGCGAGCACTGAACTTATTCTCTCTGGAGAAGAGAGAGGGGGGATATGCTTTCAATATACAAATACCATACTGGTGACCCCACAATAGGGATAAAACTTTTTCGTAGAAGGGAGTTTAACAAGACTCTTGGCCACTCATTAAAATTAGAAGAAAAGAGGTTTAGAGTGGCAAGGATGTGGAATTCCCTTCCACAGGCAGTGGTCTCAGCGGGGGCATTGATAATTTCAAGAAACTATTAGATAAGCACCTGAACGACCACAACATACAGGGATATACAATGTAATACTGACATATAATCACACACATAGGTTGGACTTGATGGACTTGTGTCTTTTTTTTTCAACCTCACCTACTACGTAACTATGTAACTATGTTTTATGTTTTTTAAATGCTCATTAAACCAAAAAAATAAGTTGCACCAAATAGTAAAAAATAATAATTTCTCAGTGACAGCTGCACTTACAAAATGTCCACATAAACACTATACATGTTAATAGTAATGAAAAATGTGTTGCACTATCAATATAGAGTGCATAAATTCATAACAATCAATCAAGTAAAACATTCATATATATCAAAAACTGTAAATAAGAATGTGTTAAAAAAACATTCATAATTAATCTAGTAAAGTCCTTTAGAAAAAAAGAAGAAAAGTGCCCTTGTGCAAAAAGTTCATTTATACTTGTATATCACCAAGAATCCATATTTCAGTGTGGATAGCAAAATATTCACACCCAAAAGTGCACATCCAATGCTCAAGCTGCTTGCCAGCTACTCTGACTGCAAGATGGGGCTTTGACTGTACTGTATCCCAGTATCAGCATGGAATTGATATCAGGAGCCAATATTTCAGGATACCATACAACCAGGATGTTTAACAGTGAGCTCAGCAAAATGCCCCCCGTCCCCGAAAAACCGACAGGCGGACCCGATCGGTCTACTGGTGTGAAAGGGGCTCAAGATGCATATTTTTGTGTGCGTGAATGGCAAAATAAGCCATGCAACGGCTTTACTTTTAAATAATTTGTCTTTATATTATTATAAAAGCAGTGTTTTATAACTTCTTTAACTTGTTTTAGTGTATTTTGCTGCAGTATACAGCATGCAGCTTCTAGGGAGCAGCAATGCCTTCTTTCAGCATATTTTGAAATTAAAAATATAGGAGAAAAGTATAAAAAGCATTGACATAAACATGAGATTCGGTAAACAAGTACACATATAAAAAATATTTCATAAATTACACTTTTGGCAGCATAAAATAAGCTTACTGACAAAACACAATAGTTACTCTTTAACAATGTACACCTTGCAGTACTATAATCCTTAAAAAAACAAGCAAAACAAGCTGTTTGTCTTTTATTACATAAATTCCTTAAAAGGCATAAGTGCACAACATTTTAGAAGTTTTGCGTTTAGAAAAATCTTGTTTTACTTTTAAAAACATATAATTAGCTCACTCACAGCTTTTGAGATTCACTATGATTATAGCAATCCTTTTGTAACAGCTTTTGTTTGAGTTTTAAGAAATCAAAGTGCATAATGTTGGATAGGAGCCAGATATACTCAAGTTTCACAAATCCCTTTCAAGGTCACATGTGTGCAGATTTCAAAGAGCCTTAGCCATCCAACCACATCAACAAGAACTTTTTGTCTGATTGGAAACAATAAATGAATACATTTGCATGAACACTATATTGAACAGCCTCTTCCTTACTATCATACAGCTATTGAAAAGACCGCTGAGCTTTGCTTTCTTCTTTAATATATAATCATTTTACAACATTTTGCAGGCAACATTCATGCTCAGCACTGACATTCAGACATTGCAGACTGTCTATAGCAGCATCAATATCCTGCAGTATAATCTGGTCACTGATCCAGCTGCTTATATGTTCTCAATAGTCAAAGGGCATAGTAATTCTCTCCGAAGGCTTTCCTTTCTACCATCACACAGTACTTCACCTGGTGCTTTGATTCTGTGTTCTAATTAAGATGACTGCCATCATCAACCCTGTGGGTGACCCTTTCAAAGCTGGTAGCTAATACCACAGCTTGTTAAGTAACCATGTCAGTATGATTCTAGGTCCTTTTCTTGCAGTTCACCACAGGCCTTTTTGAAAGCACCAGGAGTCTCAATTGAGAAAGAAAGCCTCATTGTTTTTGAAAATATCCTTCTTCATGTTTGAAGATCCAGTTTGGCTTTAAAGGCTGAAAGGGAAATCATTTAACACAGATATTATGATTCCTAATCATTTCTGTAGGTTAAGTTTAAACTGATAAATATTCCCAGGGCAAGATTTCATTTACACTACCTAAAGAACTTATCCTGTCAATTGACTTTAAAAGATGCAACAGTTTAAAGAATATGTTAAACACTAACAAGTAATATCAAATAGAGAACTATTAACCAATTGCCGACCAGCCACCGCAGTTATACTGTGGCAGGGTGGCTCTATTGCACAAAACGCCGTACCGGTATGGGGCTTCGTGTAATAGATACAGTAGGCGCGTGCACGGTGGCAGAGCCAGAGCATTGCCTGAGCTGATGCACATGGCAGGCAGCTGCGATATCCGCCAGCCACCCTCGATTTCTCCACAGAGAGCCAGAATGGGATCTGCCAGTGTAAACAAAGCAGATCACCATTCTGTCAGGGGAGTAGAGAGAGATTGTATGTTCCTATTGATTAGGAACAGTGATTTCTCTGTCCACGCCCCGCCACAGTTAGAAAAACCTCCCAGGGCACACACTTAACCCCTTGATCGCCCCCTGGTGTTAACCCCTTCCCTGCCAGTGTAAGTTATACTGTAATCTGTGCATTTTTATAGCACTCATCGCTTTATAAATGTCACTGGTCCCAAAAAAGTGTCAAAAGTGTGACCGCCACTACCAGTAAAAAAAAAAATAATAATAAAAATGCCATAAATCTATCCCCTATTTTGTAGGCTCTATAACTTTTGCGCAAACCAATTAATATACGCTTATTGCAATTTTTTTACCAAAAATATGTAGAAGAATTTGTTTGGGTACAACATTGCACAACCACGCAATTGTCAGTTAAAGCGGTGCTGTATCTCAAAAAATGGACTGGTCATTAAGGGGGGTAAATACTCCCGATGCTGAAGTGGTTAATGTTGTTTCAAAACATTTAAACTGTTCTAGAGTTTTAAAGAACACAGAGTTTACTGTTAGACTGTCTTTTATGTTCAGTAACCTATAGCAGCTCAATTCAGCAAGCTCAAATGAGTGCTTTTTACCAGAACTTCTGCCTCTTGTAACATGGGTCAATAAAGTGCATGCTCTCTCTGATTGTATCAAGAACCCCAATGAAAAATTAACACCTTGAGCATAATCTGCTCATGTTAAGACTCAAAAACAGGTGCTTAAAAAGCACACCAGATTTACAGCAAAAAAAATGGCAACAATCTGGTAGGTGCATCACAACAATGCCTGAATTAAAAATGAAAGTCCTGGGAATGCAACCTGTTTTCCATGTATGTGTTTACTTGAACTTTTCTCCATCGTCTAGGGTAGAGTTGCACTAATATCTTTTCAGTGTACGTTTGAGTGTGATTGATTAGTAAGTAATGAAGACCATAAACTAGGCAATTCTGGGGCAGTTTGGAAGATTCCCATCAACTTATGGGACTTTTTTTTTTTACATCTGTGCACTTGTTACCACACTGTTACAGTATTGATGTGCAATGAATTAACAGTGCATTGACTTTGACTGAGCCTTTAACAAATCTCAACACATACGAACAAAATGTGCCTGCCTTTTTTTAAACCAAGTCAGTGCAACACAATGCACAGTGCATTCACATATGTGAATAGTGGTTCATTGAACGACAGGTGCATCTCTTCAGACTGTATATGTATGGTGTGGCACTACTAAGAATGTTACATATTCCATATGTTTTAGTCCATATGTTGTAGTTCATGTTTGTTAATGTGTCTCATAATGCACATTAATGGATGCACATGGGTGTGAAGGGAGCATTAACCATAGCAATCCAACACCATTATGTTAATCATTTCCCAGCCAGCAACCAAAGTTGCTTTAGAAATGTTATTAAACCCAAATCTATCTCAGTTGAAGAATTGTTTTAATTGATTTTCATCCTCATTTTTAATATATAGTAGCATGAATTCATCAACTAATTTGAATCAAGTGGAAATATGCCATACACTGGTTAATATCTGGTTAATTCCATGCAATATTTTTTTAATTCATAAGTTAATGGAATACTTCCATAGCTTTCAATAAAAGTGCCAATTGTATATCCAGCAAAAGATTAAGACTATTGAAAGTTGAAGTTTACAATTTTTGGTGCAGTCTTTTAGGGTGCTTGAATAAAAACAACCAGGATGGGTTGCATGCAGGAATTAAAAAAAAAAATCTTAGATTGTAAAGCCTATATTCTGCAGGTTTTAATTGATGCAAATAATCAATAAACAGTGCTGCGCTTTAAATCAAAAACAATTAATAATGGTACAAGAGTAACTAAAAGATGGTAATCAATAAACATATATTGCTCAAAGTTCATATATAAAGTTCATATATTAAATCTGTGACTGATTGAAGTGAATTGAAAAAATCAATATATCAACAGTGCAAAAATCCAAAGTGCTTGTGCTTTCCTCCACCAAACTGACAAACTGCTCATCTCACATCTGAGTCAAATCAGCAGTTACCCTCTGGGGATAGTAGAGAAGGCTGGCGTGGTGCTGGTAATCAATTTCTTCCTCCAAATCACCTATTCTCCAGTAGGAGACCCCTACTGAAGAAGTCAATGCTTTGATGATACGCGTCTAGGGGACAGAGCCTGCGTATTGACGTTACATCACTGCCATCTTGAGAGATATTGTATCTGAAATGTGTTTTCAGCTTGCAAGGCTTACAGTGCCATCTTTGTGAGTTGTATACCTTACCCTTTTTTATATATAATTAACCACTTCAGCCCCAGAAGAATTCACTCCCTTCCTGACCAGAGCACTTTTTGCGATTTGGCACTGCGTCGCTTTAACTGAGAATTGCACGTGTGACTTGACTCCCAAACAAAATTGACGTCCTATTTTTCCACAAATAGAGCTTTCTTTTGGTGTTAAGTGATCACCTCTATGGTTTTTATTTTTTGCGCAATAAACAAAAAAATAGCGACAATTTTGAAAAAACGCATTATTTTTTACTTTTTGCTATGATAAATATCCCCAAAAAATATAAAAAAAACCAATTTTTTTCCTCAGTTTAGGCCGATACATATTCTTCTACATATTTTTGGTAAAAAAAAATCGCAATAAGCGTTTATTGATTGGTTTGTGCAAAAGTTATAGCGTCTACAAAATAGGGGATAGTTTTATGGCATTTTTATTGATATTTTTTTTTTTACTAGTAATGGCGGCGATCAGCGATTTTTATTATGACAGCGACATTATAGTGGACACATCAGACATTTTTGACATGTTGGCAAATTTAAAGGGACGTAGGGTACGCCCATTTGCCCAGCCATGCCATTCGGCCAACGTACATCGGCGTGCGCCGGTCGAGAACTGGTTAAACATTTTACACGGAGAGCACTAGATTCTGCCTTCCTTCTTTTGCATATCCTTCTTATTTGGTGAGATGATCAGGGTTTTTATCCCATGGGAATATGCGATTTGGGGAAGGAAAGTGATTACCAGCACCACACCAGCCTTCTCTACTATCCCCAGAGAGTAACACTGCTGATTGATGTGAGGTGAGCAGCCTGTGAGAATGTTGGAGGAGAGCACAAGCACTTTGGATTTTTGCACCATTGATATATTGATTTTTTGAATTAACTTCAATCAGTCACAGATTTAATATATGAACTTTATATATGAACTTTCAGCATTATATGTTTATTGATTAACACTTTTTAGTTACACTTGTACCATTATTGTTTTTGATTTATAGCGCAGCACTGTTTATTGATTATTTGCACCCTTTAAGTGAAGTGAGAGCGCTTGTTAACGATAGCAGCTATCATTAATAATTGCATTTTTTTACACTACTTTATTTAACGAGATTGCACAGAGTGATATTAACTCTATTAACCATGCATGATCCTGTATTTTGAATAAAAAGACGGATTTATCCATTCAGGTGTGAGGCTGTCCAGGTCTTCTTGTTCAATTCTTTTTTAGACTCATCTTTTATAATTTTATATTTCAACAATATATATTTTCCAATTTGTTAAAAATTAAAAAAAAATCTTGTGATTTCCATTTTTTATTATTTTTGTATTTTCAAGTTACCACAATAATATTATTATCTTGTATTTTTTAGGAACCCTAATGAGGTTGGTGTCCCTTGTTAATTTGACAAAAAGAAAATTCATTTAGCACTACTCAAGTGCAAAAGTGCACTTGAAATTGCACTGAAAGAGCACTTGGAAGTGCAGTCACTGTGGATCCGAGGGGCACATGCAAGGAAACTAAAAAAACAGCATTTTAGCTTGCACATGATTGGATGATAAAATCAGCGGAGCTTCCCTTCAGTTCAGATCTTCCTCTCAGATTTACAGGGACTGCACTTCCAACAAGTGCACTTGCAGTGCAATTTCAAGTGCACTTTGCACTTGTAGTTTGCACTTGTATTGCAAAATGAATTTGCCTTTTGTAAATAACCCCCATAGTCTTTTAGACATGTACCTGCCTACTCACAGACTGTCCTTTTTGAATAAAAACACATATAAAATTTTTTTGTGTAAAGAAAATAGCCATTTATTCTGGTTAACAAAATAAAGAGGAAGGCAACACTGGAGACACTTTTGGGATTTGTGAAGCCTTTTGTCCACCAGGGCACACATCAAGTCATTGGAAAACAAAATTGGGATCTTGCGGAGTGCATATAATAGGGAGCACAATCTGTGTCTTCTGTCAGACCAGACTGAAGCTAGGCAATTACTTTTGACTCTTCTGTAGAGCCTTCCCTCCACGCTGCCCTGCAGCCTTCCCTCCACACTTTTCTGCAGCCTTCCTTGGAGGCTGTGCCTCTGGTGGTGTACTTGTGGCAGGAGGAGGGGGAGGAGTAGGGGCTTCATCATAAATATGGCTGGTTTTAGTAAGCTGGCCCTACAACCCCTTCTGAAAGGCCTCAGAAAAAAGCCCCTTACAGAGGAGGCGTTGGTCCTTTTCCAGTTCCATCAACCTGGTGGCCAAATATGTACCATAGGCCTCTTCAGCATTGAGGGGGTTACTGATGATTTTGGTTGCTTCCTGAATGAGGGCAAGTGATTGCTCCTCTGTTCTGGTCATCTTCCTATGCCTATTGGTGGGAAGGCGGAGGGGAGGAACCTGGCATTCTGTGAGGCTCCTACTGGGCCCAGCCACCTCCTGCCTGCCACTGGGTACAGCCTCCTCCCCTCTACCACTGGGCATAGCCTTCTCCTGGCTGAGCTTATCCTGTGTATAAAAAAAGGGACATAGTTGTATTTTTGGCTTCATCAATCACACACAATTTTCAGCTCATGACTTGCAATTTTAATTTTAAACAAATAGAAAAGGCTATAATTTTGATCCAACCATTTTTCTCGCTGTTCACCAATATTTGAACAAAATTTTTGGCCACTACTGTCTAGTGATATGTATACATAATAACTTTTGTGAGGAAATCATTGATTTTTAAGCAATTCAAACATTTTAGTTTACATCATTAATATTCAGACAATCAATAATTACAAAACAAAAAGTATACCTGGTATATCTTCCGCTGGGCGCATCTACTTCTTCAAGGATGAAAGGGCCCCGTTCTTCCTGGGACGCCTCAGCTGGGGTGCAGGGAAGGGTCGAAAGTGATTGCTTGGCTTCTGTCTGGTCATCCAGAAAATGCAGTTTTGGGTAGTACCACAGCTTGGGGACATAAACCTTGTCTGCTGCTGCTCCTGATTTGAGGGACTCCTGTATTTTCTTGTGCTCCCGCCTGTACATATTCCGCAAGATCCCAATTTTATTGTCCACTAACCTAATGTCTGCCTGGGGGACTCGAGTCTTTACAAACTCCAGAAGTATCCCCAGTGTTTCCTGCCCTGTTTGCTTATTGAAATACAAGGGGTGCTTGATCTCCCACAGGTTTCGGTTAGCTTGATATAGGTCAATAAAATGACTCAAAAAATCTTCCTCCTTAAAGGGATTCATTTTTTCTGAAAGACAATACACAAGAGAAAAACAGTAATGTCAGTCCAAACTCCCAGTATTATCTTTATCCCAATATAGGGCGCACACACACACATACACACACACATATAGAGAACACACACACAGAACACACACACGTTTAAATCTTACCTTCGTTTATGACGCTTGCTACTTCCGTTCGGACATATGTAGACCAGCGCACTAGCTTTATATACACTGTGCATGTGTCATGCTCTGCCCGCATCGCCCGCCCCTGACGTTCTTTATGACAAAGTTTCTCCGCCCCTTCTCTGTTCGCTGCGCAGTGGGAGTATATAGATAAAGATGGTGGAGACATTATCAGGAACTAGTGCTGAGGAAAGCCTGGAGCCCCAAACATCCAGATCCAGGAGGAGATATAAGGCCACCAACATGGCCTTTGAAGAAATGGTGAAGATGGTGGCCATATTGAGGAGGGAGTACTATGATGGCAAAAATGGTCTGTACACCAGACCCAATTTGCGGAAGGACCAAATAATGTCCTCAGTTGTCACCACTCTGGAGCAGCAATTTGGGATACAACTGGCTAAAGACCGATTGAGAAAGCGCTGGTCTGACCTAAAAACAAAGGAGTCAGAACAATATTGCAGAATCAAGAAGGTGCTTAAAAAAGTAAGTACTTGTCTTGTGTTCTTATTGAGATACTTAACTTGCATGCGGATCCATATATGCTTTTCGTTTATACTGTTGAACGATGCGATCGTTTGTAAATATCATTTTTTTGAAAATACATATGATTCTAACTAAATGCTGTTCGTTTGCCAAGAAATACGGTGGTACAGGGCTCTACCTACATTTTGGTCTTGATAATTTGTCTTATTAAAAGAAGTTTAGGATATTGTTGTATAGATGTGCTTGAAACTGGAATGCTTTGAAAAAATGATTCAGTGTAATGTAAGGACAGGACACAGCAGCTGTTTCCACATCTGGACTCAGGAGCACTAGTGTACTGTGGGACACCAGAGAAAATTTTTTAGGGTCATTCACACAGGGGCTCCAGGGGATACTTGAGGTGTCTCCATCTGTGAAACTTGGCCAAAAAAGGTAAGTATTGCAGTTTGGTTAAAAGGGAATTTGAATCATGTCTTAAAATTGGATCTTTTAACAAACAGACAATTGTACACTACTTCAAAGCAAGGTTTCATATTCCTATTTCTGGACTCAAATATCAGTGTGCTAAGTATACCTTTTGTTTCATTATCATAGGGGAGAAAAGACTCAGACAACAGTCAGAGGATCCCAGAACCCCCCAAACTCATCAGCCTGATTGGGTAATTAGCCCAAGCCGAAGCCCAAGTCCACCTGAGGATCTGGAGGAAGGAGAGGTGGAGGAAGTGGGTGAGATTTGCACCCCACCAGGTGAGTGTCTGACACCCCAGCTTAAGGTAATCTATTTATGCCTGCATATTTCTAAATACATATTTTTCCTCAAATTTTAAGTGATGTTCTGGTTGTGGAAGTTCAAGCGGCGGACCCATTTAGCACAGACAGTGCACAAAGACTAATTGGGCAGATAATGGTCTGGAATGGCCACATTGATGCAATGCGCAATCAACTAGACAGCATGAAAAATCGGCTGGACAGCATGCAACAGGAAATGAAGAACATGATTGATGTTTTTGGGAGAATGTAATCCATTTTTCCCTACACATCAATCATGTTCTTCATTTCAATTTTAAATGTGAACATTGTTATGTTTTTCTAGTTGCAAAATAGTAAAAGCCAAATTTTGCAGATGCACACAGTGTGTCAATTTGTTTGCAACCCCTTCCTCATAATTCTAGTTTGTGAGCGGAAGGGATCGCACACAAAACACCTCCATTGATCCCCCATGATGGGAGATAGCATATGTTGACATTGCCCATTTGGACTCCCAATTGGTGTGCATCTGCAAAATTTGGCTTTTACATGGGTGACATCACCAGCACATTATATTACATGTTGAACTTTGTAAGTTCCAGAGTTGTGTCTTTTTGTGTGTGTGAAAAAACCCTGTTTTAAAAACAAAAATTTTATAAAAAAAAAAATTTACAAAAATTATGCAGAAAATACCCCCAAAAAATTATAATATAGTTACCCAAAAAAATAAACAAATTTATATTGTCTAAAAAAGTAAAAAACAAGAAAAAAAAATGACAACAATGTGTGTGGCTTCTTCTTTCAATACTCAATTCCAGTTTTGGAATTCATTTTGTGTTTACAGTAACAAAGGGCCTTATTTACTAAAGGGAAATGCACTTGGCACTACAAGTGCACTAGGAGAACCTAGGACACAGCCAAAAATAAAAGCAAACAAGAATAAAAACAAGAGATTTTATCATAAAAAATTTTTAATTTTTTTTTTAAAGTTTAAATATGTTCTGGCATTGCAATGGCCCCCCCCACCATTAAAATAATTGACATATCTGTCCCGCACTTGACGGGCGGTTTGGGGGGCCAAGCCAGTATGGCCAGTTTCCAGGCCTGTGAGCACAGATTCTACACTAAGTCCAGCCTCAGGCCCAACAGAAGTTATATAGGTTTGTGAATGTCTTCATTCTAAAACAAAATTATGTAGTACGCAACAAGACATGATGATATGATTTATTTTATAGTCCGCCATATTGTCGGCTGAGAGAAACAAATGGTGGTTAAATACCCTCCTCTCCGTGGTGAGGGTCCTTTGGAGGAACGGCCTCATCAGGTGCTCGCCAATACAGAAGGCTTCATCTGCGATGAATACAGAGGGAAGTCAACGTTCTCGGCATCAGGTGGCAATCCCAGGCCACCAGGCTGGCAGAACTTGGTCTGGGCGAAAACTGCTACATCCGACATCCAGCCATTCTTCGCTACGTCCACGTACATAAAATCATATTGTGCCAATACCACCACCATCAATACTACACTATTAAACCCCTTGTAATTGAAGTAGTAAGACCCCAAATAGGGTGGTAGCACAATGTGAACATGCTTCCCATCGATCGCCCCTACACAGTTGAGAAAGTTCCAACGGTCAGCGAACTGGGAGGTCACAGTCTGCCATTCCTGTGGTGTGGAAGGAAACTGTGGAGTCAAACAAGAAAAAAATATATAAGTACTTTTAAACATAACTTTGCAAGCAGATTACACAAAAACATTCTTGCACAACAGCAGTATAACATTTTTTAGAAGTAGTATTTTAAAAAATCTAAAATATAAGGCCCACTTATAAGATTCCTCACCCCCTCTGATGGCCCATTAATCAAATTGTATGGGGGGTGGGGGGGTTCTAATTTAGTTGAAGACCACACATTACATTTGGAGACATTTGAGTGGGTGGGGGAGGGTTCTAATTTAATTGAAGACCACACATTACATTTGGAGACATTTGAGGGGGTGGGGGAGGGTAAAGCAGTACAGTGGAGCTGACAATATACATTGTTAAAGGGACTAGGCTATAGGTGTATATGGGCCCAGGATTGCATGCCGGGGAGGTTAGTGAAGGCAAATATGCATGCAGGCAGAAAAAAGGATTTTAAAAAATAAAAACATGCATGCATGAAGATAAAGGGGACAGTCACAGCATATTCCAATCATGGTAATTAGGTAATGATGAAATTAATACAATACATTAGCAAACATTAAATACTTATAATGTAATGTTAAAGGATAAAACTTACATAGTATATATATAGTCCTTCTGCAGGACCTGAATAATGGCAGAACAGGTCTCTGGTATAATGATCCCCAGAGCCTGGGGGGAGATGCCTGTCGAGAACTTAAGGTCCTGAAGGCTTCTCCCAGTTGCCAAGTAATGTAACGTGGCAACTAGCCTCTGCTCCGCAGTGATGGCTTGCCACATGCAGGTATCCTGCCTGCTGATATAAGGGGTCAGCAAAGCCAGCAGACGTTGAAAAACAGGGTCCGTCATCCTGAGATAATTCCTGAAATCCTCAGGATTATTCTCACGGATCTCACAGAGCAAAGGCATGTGCGAGAATTGGTCATGCTGGCGCAGCCAATTCTTCATCCATGAACTCCTCCTCGCCCTGTTCATGGACTGGGTTCAGGTCAAAGTATGAACTCCAACACCAAGCCCCCACACAGCACAAACTCGAGAACGAGTACATCCATGCACCATGGCTTCAAAACGGTCGGCTGGTTTAGACAAGCAAACATAAACGAGCACACTGAAGAACAGCAAGGCCTATGAAGAATGACATGAAGATCAGGAATAAGCAGACCAGAACGGCCTGCTATACAGGTTATGAACTGACCAACACGCACTGAAAACCAGATACAAACCTCACAAGCACAAACTGAACCACAGAAAACAAGCAAAATAAGCTGAAGTCTGAAAAGCGCGAATCGTCTCTAACCAAACTTTCACTAACACGCGGTAAACACAAGATTAGCAGAAGGAGCCCAAAGGGTGGTGTACTGGGGCTTGAACTTCCTTTTTCTAGTCCCGTCATACGTGCTGTATGTCAACGCATTTGAAACCAACAGACTTTTGGAGTGATCGTGTGTGTCCAAGTCCGTCCGTTTGTAAGTCCGGCGGACACTACAAAGTCTGTCAGAAAGACTGTCAGACCTAGTCCGTCGAAAAGTCTGCTCGTGTGTATGCTGCATTAGGGGGTACTGGTGGTTCATAGGACAATTCAGCAGATGAAGGCATGGAGGAGGGGGTGGAGCTGACAGATCTCACATCTTCACCACCAGCTGTATGTAGCAAACCAAGTTCCAGCACTGAACCCTGTCCTGCATCCTTCCTAGTTGCAAGCAGAGTTACCCGGTGTGCTATTAGGGATGAGCTGAACACCCCCCTGTTCGGTTCGCACCAGAACATGCGAACAGGCAAAAAATTTGCTCGAACACCGTTAAAGTCTATGGGACATGAACATGAATAATCAAAAGTGCTAACTTTAAAGGCTTATATGCAAGTTATTGTCATAAAAAGTGTTTGGGGACCTGGGTCCTCCCCCAGGGGATATGGATCAATGCAAAAAAAGTTTTAAAAACGGACGTTTTTTCGGGAGCAGTGATTGTAAAAATGCTTAAAGTGAAACAATAAAAGTGTAATATCCCTTTAAATTTCGTACCTGGGGGTGTCTATAGTATGCCTGTAAAGGGGGCATGTTTCTTGTGTTTACAACAGTCTGACAGCAAAATGACATTTCAAAGGAAAAAAAGTCATTTAAAACTACTCGCGGCTATTAATGCATTGCCGGTCCAACAATACACATAGAAGTTCATTGATAAAAACGACATGGGAATTCCCCACAGGGGAACCCCGAACCAAAATTAAAAAAAATAAAATAATGTGGGGGGTCCCCCTAAATTCCTTACCAGGTCCTTCAGGTCTGGTATGGATATTAAGGGGAAACCCGGCCAAAATTTAAAAAAAAAATTGCGTGGGGTCCCCCTCAAAATCTATACCAGACCATTTAGGTCTGCTATGGATTTTAGTGGGAACCCCGCGCCAAAATTAAAAAAAAAAAAGGTGTGGGGTCCCCCTAAAAATCCATACCAGACCCTTATCTGAGCACACAACCTGGCAGGCCGCAGGAAAAGAGGGGGGACGAGAGAGCGCCCCCCCTCCTGAACCATACCAGGCCACATGCTCTCAACATTGGGAGGGTGCTTTGGGGTAGCCCCCCAAAACACCTTGTCCCCATGTTGATGAGGACAAGGGCCTCATCCCCACAACCCTGGCTGGTCTTTGTGGGGGTCTGCGGGTGGGGGGCTTATCGGAATTTGGAAGCCCCCTTCAACAAGGGGCCCCCAAGATTCTGGCCCTCCCCCCTGTGTGAAATGGTAAGGGCCTACCATTTCACTAAAAAACTGTCTAAAATGTTAAAAATGACAAGAGACAGTTTTTGACAATTCCTTTATTTAAATGCTTCTTCTTTCTTCTATCTTCTATCTTCCTTCGGGTTCTTCCTCCATCTTCTTCTTCTGGTTCTTCTGGTTCTTCCTCCGGTGTTCTCGTCTGGCATCTTCCTCCGCGGCGTCAGCGTCTTCTTCCCTTCTTCTCCTCGGGCCGCTCCGCATCCATCTTCTTCTCTTCATCTTCTTCTCTTCATCTTCTTGTCTTCATCTTCTTGTCTTCAACTTCTTTTCGGGGCGCTCCGCATCCATGATGGCATGGAGGGAGGCTCCCGCTGTGTGATGCTTCTCCTCTTCTGACTGTTCTTAAATAACGGGGGGCGGGGCCACCCGGTGACCCCACTCCCCTCTGACGCACGGTGACTTGACGGGACTTCCCTGTGGCATTCCCCGTGACGCCACAGGGAAGTCCCGTCAAGTCACCATACGTCAGAGTTATTTAAGAACCGTCAGAAGAGGAGAAGCGTCACATAGTGGGAGCCTCCCTCCATGCCATCATGGATGCGGAGCGGCCCGAAAAGTAGATGAAGACAAGAAGATGAAGACAAGAAGATGAAGAGAAGAAGATGAAGAGAACAGTGGGAGCCTCCCTCCATGCCATCAAGGATGCGGAGCGGCCCGAGGAGAAAAAGGGAAGAAGGCGCGATGCAACGGAGGAAATGCCGGATGAGAACACCGGAGGAAGAACCAGAAGAACCAGAAGAAGAAGAAGATGGAGGAAGAAACCGAAGGAAGATAGAAGAAAGAAGAAGCATTTAAATAAAGGAATTGTCAAAAACTGTCTCTTGTCATTTTTAACATTTTTGACAGTTTTTTAGTGAAATGGTAGGGGTAAGTACCCCCTTACCATTTCACACGGGGGGGTGGGCCGGGATCTGGGGGTCCCCTTGTTAAAGGGGGCTTCCAGATTAGGATAAGCCCCCACCCGCAGACCCCCACAACCACCGGCCAGGGTTGTGGGGATGAGGCATTTGGCCTTTGTCCTCATCAACATGAGAACAAGGTGTTTTGGGGGCTACCCCAAAGCACCCTCCCAATGTTGAGGGCATGTGGCCTGGTACGGTTCAGGAGGGGGGATGCTCTTTATTCCCCCCCTCTTTTCCTGTGGCCTGCCAGGTTGCGTGCTCGGATAAGGGTCTGGTAAGGATTTTTGGGGAGACCCCACGCCGTTTTTCTTTTTCTTTTGGCGCGGGGTTCCCCTTAAAATCCATACCAGACCTGATGGGTCTGGTATAGATTTTGAGGGGGACCCCACGCCATTTAAAAAAAAAAAAATTGGCCGGGGTTCCACTTAATAACCCCTAATATCCATACCAGGCCCTTCAGGTCTGGTATGGATATTAGGGGTTATTAAGTGAAACCCCGGCCAATTTTTTTTTTTTTAAATGGCGTGGGGTCCCCCTCAAAATCTTTAGGGGGACCCCCACGTCATTTTTTTTTAAATTTTGGTTCGGGGTTCCCCTGTGGGGAATTCCCATGCCGTTTTTATCAATGAACTTTTATGTGTATTGTCGGACCGGCAATTCATTAATAGCCGCGAGTAGTTTAAATGACTTTTTTCCTTTGAAATGTAATTTTGCTGTCAGACTGTTCTAAACACGGGAAACATGCGCCCCTTTACAGACATACTATAGACACCCCTCAGGTACAAAATTTAAAGGGATATTACACTTTTATTGTTTCATTTTAAGCATTATTAAAATCACTGCTCCCGAAAAAACGGCCGATTTTAAAACTTTTTTTGCATTGATCCATGTCCCCTGGGGCAGGACCCAGGTCCCCAAACACTTTTTATGACAATACCATGAATATAAGCCTTTAAAATTAGCACTTTTGATTTCTCCCATAGACTTTTAAAGGGTGTTCTGCGGCATTTGAATTTGCCGCGAACACCCCAAATTGTTTGCTGTTCGGCGAACATGAGTTTGACTCGAACTCGAAGCTCATCCCTATATGCTATGAACAAAATATATCATCCCCGACCAAGCTTGCTAGACCACATGTAAGCAGTAATGTGGACTTTGCTGCTGACTGCCTTGCCCAGTGATGCCAAAACATTACCTTCCACGTGATAGTACAAAGCTGGAATGGGCTTACGTGCAAAGAAATAGCAACTGGGAACCTGCCATTGTGGTACAGTACTTTCTGCTAATTTACAAAAGGGGTAGAATCCACCAGACAGAAAGGCAGGAGTTGTAAAGCCAGCAATTTGGACAAGCTGGAATTTAGATGCTGGGTATGTGGGTGGCAGGGGGTGTATTTTTTTTTTTTTTTGCTGCAGCAGCTGGGGCAGAGAGATTTACCTGCTATACGCTACAGCTGGTGGTGTACTGCTGGCAGATGTGTTGCAAGGACCTGTGACACCCTTTGCTATACAATCATCCCTGTCAGTGGAGGCTGCTGAGAGGTTATGATATATAGTGGGGGTAGACATGAAAGATGAGGAGTGAGGAAGAGAAGAATTGTGTCCCTTATGTGTGGCTTTCAGGTGCTCTTGCCAATGGGCTGAGTGGTGGGAGGTTAAATGCTTTGTCAAGCATATGGTACCCAAATGGCTGGTGTTTTTTCCATGCTTGATCTGCTTGCAGCAGAGATTGCAAACTGCAACAGTGCGATCAGCAGCTAAAAAAGGCCTACACAGCTAAGCTGTGAGAAGTGGGCTGGGAGATAACAGCTTCACAATCTGATGGAATAGGGTTGCTGCTCTCTACTGTACTCTACTCTACTCTACTCCATGATGGCTGCCTCTGGAGGACATCCTACCTTGTTGGGGTTGTTTCTCCCCCTCACATTCCTCCTCTGCTCTTTCCCACACCCAAGTCATGTCAGTAATCTCATCCTCATCATCACTGGAGCCAATTTGGCAATGTGCTGCAACTGGGGGAACATGACTGCCAATTTGTTGTTTATCAGTGTTTATCAGTGTTCTCCCCTCTCTGTAGGCTCATGTTACTCCATTCCTTTACCTCAAAACCAACATCAAAATCAAGTAATGTCTGTGCATCCTCAAGAAGCAAGTGGCTGATGCTGTGTTCAAATAATTCAGCTGACTCCTTGATGCAAGATGGTGAGGCTATGGCAGGAGTAACTGTAGACAAAGAAGCAGAATAAGCTGCTCTGGCAGCTGCGGTGGACTGTGCACTAATGTTAGCTTGGGTCATGGAGGATGAGGAGGATGAGGATGGTTTAGTAAGCCAGTCTACCACCTCCTCTTCATGCTGTGGCTGGATAGCATGGGCAACATCACTAAACAGAGACAAATGTGCCCTGCCTGAGGATGAACCACGTCCACCTTTTCCTGTGGATACAGATGCTGCTGGCCCCCTTATAGTGGCATGGGAAAATATGCCTCTTCTTGTTGGCCTCCCAGACATGATGGGGGGGGCTTATTACTCAAATTTAATAGAAACTGGGAAATGTGTGATTGGATGCACTTTTTTAGATGAAAAGTGGTGTTTGGTGCGCTTTAAATTGAAGACTGACGCTGACAGAAATGTGAAATCTATAAAAAAATAAATAAATACATAAATAAATAAATAAAGGGGGAACGCCAGCATTGCAGTCAGAAAAACTGCAGCTGACAATGTAAAAAAAGGGGCAGGCAGGAGAAAAAAAAGACAAATAAAAAAAACACGCAGCGACCAAAAAAAAGGTATACAGCAGGGTATACAGCACTAAATGTTATCTAATGCTGTGTTAAACACTGCACTACACTAATACACTACACTGACACACTATACTGACATGCTACACTATAATTACACACTATACTGACAAACTAAACTGACACACTATACTCACACTATACTATAGTGGCACACTATACTCACACTATACTAACACTACACTAACACGCTACACTCAGAGTCACAGTAAGTGAACACACTAACTCGCTAGTAGCAAACTGAGACGTGTTCTGTCTATCTCCACTCCAACACACTGCAAAAGCTTCCTATGGGAAGGAACCTTTTAAAGTGTGGGATGGGATTATGAGCACTGAGCTGTGATTGGACAAAGTCATCATCACTTTGTCCAATCAGGGCTCTGACAGTGCTCTGTGCCCTAATTGGCAAAGCCTTTCAGCTGACCAACGGGAGAACAGGCGATGTTCGGGCCGAACTTCTGTTTGGCCCGAACCATTTGCCCAACACTACTGGTCAGATCATAATGTGAAAACAGAGGGAAAAAGAATACTAATGCAGCCACCAAATTTAATAATTGGTAAGCTGCAATAGATATTTTTTGTTTGTTTTGGATTTAATACCACTTTAAAAATAGGTAAGGTATATACTGTATGTGTTTAATCCGTAAACAGAAGTATACTTACTCCAGGACACATTGAGCAAATATACTTATGTAGCACCCTCCACCTTAGGTAGGTAGGTGCTAGAGTAGTATTTTTGTTTGTACTGCCAGTGCAGGTAAATTTAGGCAGGCCTAACTGCGAGCACCCCCCCAAGTCCCGCTGACCTGAATGACAGTAATCACCTGTTCTGACCCCCGGTATAGCCGCCTCACGGCTCCGGGGCTTAGAAATCTTCTCAGCTCTCTCCTCTTCTTCCTCCCCACTGAGAGGATGGGCTATGCAGCTTCTGATTGGTCCACGCCACCCATGTGATGGTGCTGACCAATTAGAATGCTCCTAAATGTACCTCCTAATAGGGTACATTTAGGAGATTAAGCTTCAGGGATTTGAGGCAGCTATATCAGGGCTCAAAATGGGCGATCACCGCCATACAGGTCAGCGGGACTGGGGGATGGGCGAGGTGGGGGTCCTGTGTAAGTTCACCTTACAGATTTTACTGTAAAGGTGAACTTACCCTTTAATTTCCATTCAGGTGACAAAAGTTCCTCACTATGCAAACTTTCTGCCTCCCCCTTGGTATGGTACACTTGATAAAATAAGGGTAACATAAGGTCCCGCTCTATCCTTTCATTGCTACCCATAAAAGATAGGCATCCCGGGGGCTCCAGATGGCTACCTCTCCCTTTGTAATTGTGGAAATCAGAAGTGTAACTTGTGTCTCTCTCATATCCTTCATACAACTTCACCCCCATACCTGACATTTTTTCTAGGGCATTCTGCTTTATATGAAGTCTGCTAGGGAAGTGGATGAGAGACCTAATCAATACAGACTTTATTCTTGGGTGCATACATTTATGAACTTTAAAAAATATATATTAGCGGCATAATCTTGTGGAGCCCATCATATGCGGAAATCACTGCTAAGCAGGTTCAAAAACTTATCACTTACATTCAAAAATCTTATTATGATTTGAAATTGTGTCCTGGGCATTCCCATGTTTAGGGTTAGGCCAAGAAATGTTTAAACTCTAAAGCCTAGTACACACTAGTAGTTTTTTTTCGTTCAGCCCAGTAGGGCTGAAAGAAAAAAAATGATGGCTCAGGAGTAGGGATGAGCCGAACACCCCCCTGTTCGGTTCGCACCAGAACATGCGAACAGGAAAAAAGTTCGTTCGAACACGCGAACACCGTTAAAGTCTATGGGACACGAACATGAATAATCAAAAGTGCTAATTTTAAAGGCTTATATGCAAGTTATTGTCATAAAAAGTGTTTGGAGACCTGGGTCCCGCCCCAGGGGACATGGATCAATGCAAAAAAAGTTTTAAAAACGGACATTTTTTCAGGAGCAGTGATTTTAATAATGCTTAAAGTCAAACAATAAAAGTGTAATATCCCTTTAAATTTCGTAGCTGGGGGGTGTCTATAGTATGCCTGTAAAGGGGCGCATGTTTCCCGTATTTAGAACAGTCTGACAGCAAAATGACATTTTGAAGGAAAAAACCTATTTAAAACTACTCGCGGCTATTGCATTGCCGACAATACACATAGAAGTTCATTGATAAAAACGGCATGGAAATTCCCCACAGGGGAACCCCGAACCAAAATTTAAAAAAAAAATGACGTGGGAGTCCCCCTAAGTTCCATACCAGGCCCTTCAGGTCTGGAATGGATATTAAGGGGAACCCTGGCCAAAATTTTTTAAAAAAATGACGTGGGGTTCCCCCTAAATTCCATACCAGACCCTTCAGGTCTGGTATGGATTTTAAGGGGAACCCCACGCCAAAAACAAAAAAAAACGCCGTGGGGTCCCCCCAAAAATCCATACCAGACCCTTATCCGAGCACGCAACCTGGCAGGCTGCAGGAAAAGAGGGGGGGACGAGAGTGCGGCCCCCCCCTCCTGAACCGTACCAGGCCACATGCCCTCAACATTGGGAGGGTGCTTTGGGGTAGCCCCCCAAAACACCTTGTCCCCATGTTGATGAGGACAAGGGCCTCATCCCCACAACCCAGGCCGGTGGTTGTGGGGGTCTGCGGGCGGGGGGCTTATCGGAATCTGGAAGCCCCCTTTAACAAGGGGACCCCCAGATCCCGCCCCCCCTGTGTGAAATAGTAAGGGGGTACTTACCCCTACCATTTCACTAAAAAACTGTCAAAAATGTTAAAAATGACAAGAGACAGTTTTTGACAATTCCTTTATGTAAATGCTTCTTCTTTCTTCTATCTTCCTTCATCTTCTTCTTCTGGTTCTTCTGGCTCTTCTGGTTCTTCCTCCGGCGTTCTCGTCTAGCATCTCCTCCGCGGCGTCTTCTATCTTCTTCTCCTCGGGCCGCTCCGCACCCATGGCATGGGGGGAGGCTCCCGGTCTTCTCTTCATCTTCTCTTCTTCTTTTCTTCTCTTCTTCATTTTATTCTCCGGGCTGCTCCGCACCCATGCTGGCATGGAGGGAGGCTCCCGCTGTGTGACGGCGTCTCCTCGTCTGACGGTTCTTAAATAATAGGGGACGGGGCCACCTGGTGACCCCGCCCCCTCTGAAGCACTGTGACTTGACGGGACTTCCCCTGTGACGTCACGGGGAATGCCACAGGGAAGTCCCGTCATGTCCCGTGTGTCAGAGGGGGCGGGGTCAACGGATGGCCCCGCCCCCGTTATTTAAGAACCGTCAGATGAGGAGACGCCGTCACACAGCGGGAGCCTCCCTCCATGCCAGCATGCGGAGCGGCCCGGAGAAGAAAATGAAGAAGAGAAGAAGAGAAGAAGGAAGAAGAGAAGAAGATGAAGAAGAAAATGAAGAAAAGAGCGGGAGCCTCCCCCCATGCCATGGGTGCGGAGTGGCCCGAGGAGAAGACGATAGAAGACGCCGTGGAGGAGATGCTGGACGAGAAAGCCAGAGGAAGAACCAGAAGAACCAGAAAATGAAGGAAGATAGAAGAAAGAAGAAGCATTTAAATAAAGGAAATGTCAAAAACTGTCTCTTGTCATTTTTAACATTTTTGACAGTTTTTTAGTGAAATGGTAGGGGTAAGTACCCCCTTATCATTTCACACAGGGGGGGGCCGGGATCTGGGGGTCCCCTTGTTAAAGGGGGCTTCCAGATTCTGATAAGCCCCCCGCCCGCAGAACCCCACAACCACCGGCCAGGGTTGTGGGGATGAGGCCCTTGTCCTCATCAACATGGGGACAAGGTGTTTTGGGGGCTACCCCAAAGCACCCTCCCAATGTTGAGGGCATGTGGCCTGGTACAGTTCAGGAGGGGGGCCGCACTCTCGTCCCCCCCTCTTTTCCTGCGGCCTGCCAGGTTGCATGCTCGGATAAGGGTCTGGTACGGATTTTTGGGGGGACCCCACGCCGTTTTTTTTTTTTTTTTTTGGCGTGGGGTTCCCCTTAAAATCCATACCAGACCTGAAGGGCCTGGTATGGAATTTAGGGGGACTCCCACGTCATTTTTTTTTTTAAATTTTGGTTTGGGGTTCCCCTGTGGGGAATTCCCATGCCGTTTTTATCAATGAACTTCTATGTGTATTGTCGGCAATGCAATAGCCGCGAGTAGTTTTAAATGGGTTTTTTCCTTCGAAATGTCATTTTGCTGTCAGACTGTTCTAAACACGGGAAACATGCGCCCCTTTACAGGCATACTATAGACACCCCCCAGCTACGAAATTTAAAGGGATATTACACTTTTATTGTTTGACTTTAAGCATTATTAAAATCACTGCTCCTGAAAAAACGGCCGTTTTTAAAACTTTTTTTTGCATTGATCCATGTCCCCTGGGGCAGGACCCAGGTCCCCAAACACTTTTTATGACAATAAGTTGCATATAAGCCTTTAAAATTAGCACTTATGATTTCTCCCATAGACTTTTAAAGGGTGTTCTGTGGCATTTGAATTTGCCGCGAACACCCCAAATTGTTCGCTGTTCGGCGAACTTGCAAACAGCCAATGTTCGAGTCGAACTCAAAGCTAATCCCTACTCAGGAGGAGCAACTGTACTAACTATCTTCAATTGTGTTCTGATAGGGAGATGGTCCCCCACCAGAACACTCCAGTCATTGCTCTAAGCCATTGGCTGAGCCAATCAGCAGACTTTTTTCGGTTATGCCCCTTTGCTGTTTACAACCCATGTGAGATGTGATAAGCAAACAAAATAACGGCCAAGCCTTTGAAGTAGAAAGAACCACAGTAACAACAATTAGCAAGCTGGAATTTATATATTTTTTTATTATTTCTTTTTTTAATTTTGTATGAGTATAGATCTTTGTTTGTCCCATACATGTCTGAATCCACTTAATCCACTTACTCTCATGGTAAAATAATATTTTCAAATGCCCTGTACACACGATCGCATTTTCCAACAACAAATGTTGGATGTGAGCTTGTTGGCTGAAAGTCCGACTGTGTATTTCTGCCAAGAAATGTTTGAAAGCAGGTTCTCAAATTTTCCACCAACAAAACTTTGTTGTGTGTACACAAGTCCGATGCACAAAAGTTCACTCATACTCTGAATCAAGCAGAAGGAGCCACACTGGCTATTGATGACACAAGTCCGATGCACAAAAGTTCACTCATGCTCTAAATCAAGCAGAAGGAGCCACACTGGCTATTGAACTTCCTTTTTCTCGGCTCGTCATACGTCCTGTACGCCACCACCTTCCCACGTTCTTAATTGTTCGCCAACATTTGTGTGACCATGTGTATGTAAGACAAGTTGGAGCCAACATCCTTCGAACAAAAATCTACGGTTTTGTTATCGGAAAGTACGATTGTGTATGGGGCATTAGATTAGTTATTGATGTTCCTCTTGTTAGTTGTGAGGTCTTGTCCCCATGTTTATGATCTTGGCTTCATATTAAAAATACTGCCCTCCTGAACCTTATTCGCCCACTTGATGTTTTTTAAAATTTCAGTCATGTTTCCCCTTTCCCTTTTTTCCTCCAGACTGTCCATATTAAGTTCTTGAAGTCTCTCCTAATATGTTCTATCTATCAGACATTTCACTATTTTTGTTGCTGATATCACGATATTTTAGTAAGTGAGGGCTCTAGAAATGGACACAATATTCTGAAAGAGGTCTCTAACTTAAGATCCATATAGAGGAATCAGGACTTCCTTCCTGCTGCTGGTGAACCCTCCAGTGATGAATCCTAGAATTCTATTTGCTTTCCCCACTGCTTGGCCACGTTGTTTGATCATTTTTAATTCATCTGAAATAGGTGGAGAATATGTGGAGAAAGAAAATCAATGGTTTAAATACAGAATATTCCCATACATCAGAATACCAACTCAATATATTACACAAGCAAAACATTATATGGTAACACTTATGCCCTGTACACACGGTCGGATTTTCCGACGGAAAAAGTGTGATCGGATTGTGTTGTTGGAAATTCCGATCATGTGTGGGCTCCATCTGACTTTTTCCGTCGTAATTTCTGACACACAAAGTTTGAGAGCAGGATATAAAATTTTCCGACAACAAAATCCGATTGTTTAAATTCCAATCATGTGTATACAAATCCGACGCACAAAGTGCCACGCATGCTCAGAATAATTGAAGAGACTAAAGCTATTGGCTACTGCCGCTTTTATAGTCCCAACGTATGTGTTTTATGTCACCGCATTCAGAATGATTGGATTTTCCGACAACTTTGTGCGACCATGTGTATGCAAGACAAGTTTGGCCCAAAATCCGTCGGAACAAATCCGACAGATTTTGTCGTCGGAATGTCCGATCAATGTCCAATCATGTGTACAGGGCAGAATGCCCTGTACACATGGTCGGATTTTCCGATGGAAAAAGTGCGATCGGATTGTGTTGTCAGAAATTCTGATCTTGTGTGGGTTGCATCAGACTTTTTCCGTCGGAATTTCTGACACACAAAGTTTGAGAGCAGGATATAAAATTTACCGACAACAAAATCCGATCGTTTAAATTCCAATCGTGTGTACACAATTTCGACGCACAAAGTGCCAGGCATGCTCAGAATAAATTAAGAGTAGGGATGAGCCAAACATCCCCCTGTTCGGTTCGCACCAGAACATGCGAACAGGCAAAAAATTTGTTTGAACACGCGAACACCGTTAAAGTCTATGGGACGCGAACATGAATAATCAAAAGTGCTAATTTTAAAGGCTTATATGCAAGTCATTGTCATAAAAAGTGTTTGGGGACCCGGATCCTGCCCCAGGGGACATGGATCAATGCAAAAAAAGGTCAGGTCTGGTATGGATTTTAAGGGGAACCCCGCGCCAAAATAAAAAAAAAACGGCGTGGGGTCCCCCCAAAAATCCATACCAGACCCTTATCCGAGCAAGCAAACTGGCAGGCCACAGGAAAAGATGGGGGACGAGAGAGCGCCCCCCTCCTGAACTGTACCAGGCCACATGACCTCAACATTGGGAGGGTGCTTTGGGGTAGCCCCCAAAACACCTTGTCCCCATGTTGATGAGGACAAGGGCCTCATCCCCACAACCCTGGCTGGTGGTTGTGGGGGTCTGCGGGTGGGGGGCTTATCAGAATCTGGAAGCCCTATTTAACAAGGGGACCCCCAGATCCCGACCCTCCCCCCTGTGTGAAATGGTAAGGGTACCCCTAGCATTTCACTAAAAAACTGTCAAAGATGTTAAAAATGACAAGAGACGGTTTTTGACAATTCCTTTATTTAAATGCTTCTTCTTTCTTCTTTCTTCTATCTTCTATCTTCCTTCGGTTTCTTCCTCCATCTTCTTCTTCTGGTTCTTCTGATTCTTCCTCCAGTGTTCTCGTCCGGCATCTCCTCCGTGGCATCGGCGTCTTCTTCCCTTCTTCTCCGCATCCATGATGGCATGGAGGGAGGCTCCTGCTCTTCTCTTCATCTTCTTCTCTTCATCTTCTTCTCATTTTCTTCTCTTCATCTTCTTTTCTCCATCTTCTTCTCCGGGCCGCTCCGCATCCATGGTGGCATGGAGGGAGGCTCCCGCTGTGTGACGCTTCTCCTCTTCTGATGGTTCTTAAATAACAGGGGGCGGGGCCACCCGGTGACCCCGCCCCCCTCTGATGCACGGTGACTTGTTGGGACTTCCCTGTGGCATTCCCCATGATGCCACAGGGAAGTCCCGTCAAGTCACCGTGCGTCATAGGGGGGCGGGATCACTGGGTGGCCCCACCCCCCGGTTATTTAAGAACCGTCAGTAGAGGAGAAGCATCACAAAGCTGGAACCTCCCTCCATGCCACCATGGATGCGGAGTGGCCCGGAGAAGAAGATGAAGAGAAGAAGAAGAGAAGAGCGGGAGCCTCCCTCCATGCCATCATGGATGCGGAGCGGCCCGAGGAGAAGAAGGGAAGAACATGCCGATGCCGCGGAGGAAATGTGGGACGAGAACATCAGAGGAAGAACCAGAAGATCCAGAAGAACCAGAAGAAGAAGAAAATAGAGGAAGAAACCGAAGGAAGATAGAAGATAGAAGAAAGAAGAAGCATTTAAATAAAAGAATTGTCAAAAACTGTCTCTTGTCATTTTTAACATTTTTGACAGTCTTTTAGTGAAATGGTAGGAAGTACCCTCTTACCATTTCACACAGGGGGGGAGGGCCGGGATCTGGGGGTCCCCTTGATAAAGGGGGCTTCCAGATTCCAATAAGCCCCCCGCCCGCAGACCCCCACAACCACCGGCCAGGGTTGTGGGGATGAGGCCCTTGTCCTCATCAACATGGGGACAAAGTGTTTTGAGGGCTACCCCAAAGCACCCTACCAATGTTGAGGGCATGTGGCCTGGTACGGTTCAGGAGGGGGGTGCTCTCTCATCCCCCCTCTTTTCCTGCGGCCTGCCAGGTTGCGTGCTCGGATATGGGTCTGGTATGGATTTTTAGGGGGACCCCACGCCATTTTATTTTAAATTTTGGCTGGGGTTCCCTTAATATCCATACCAGATCTGAAGGGCCTGGTATGGAATTTAGGGGGACCCCCACGTCATTTTATTTTTTAAATTTTGGCCGGGGTTCCCCTTAATATCCATACCAGACCTGAAGGGCCTGGTATGGAATTTAGGGCGACCCCCACGTCATTATTTTTTTAAATTTTGGTTCGGGGTTCCCCTGTGGGGAATTCCCATGAGGTTTTTATCAATGAACTTCTAAACCCCAAATTGTTCGCTGTTCGGCAAACTTGCGAACAGCCGATGTTCAAGTCGAACATGAGTTCAACTCGAACTCGAAGCTCATCCCTAAGTAAGAGATGAAAGCTATTGGCTACTGCCCCGTTTATAGTCCCGACTTACGTTTTTTACATCACTGTGTTCAGAACGATCGGATTTTCCAACAACTTTGTGCGACCGTGTGTATGCAAGACAAGTTTGGCCCAAAATCCGTTGGAAAAAATCCGATGGATTTTGTTGTCGGAATGTCCGATCAATGTCTGATCGTGTGTACAGGGCATTAGAATTTTACACATCTCCTCACTACTATATTTTTTTTTTTTACATTACGAAGCACAGCAAAAAACATGCACAAAGCGAAAACTTTGGCACTGGCTCCGATCATCAACTGGTACTGCCTGTGATCAGCAACACTGGTACTGACTTTGATCGCTCAGTTGGAAACACTGATGCTGGCTGTGATCAGAATAATGGAAACATTGGCACTTGCTGTGATCTGCAAACTGGGAACACTGATGATTACTGTGATCAAGCAACTCTAAACACTGGCACTGGCTGTGATAAGAAAACCTGCAGCACTGGTTCTGATTGTAATCTGCAAACTGGAAACACTTTCTCTCGCTGTGATCAGCAGACTGGAAACACTGTCACTAGCTGTGATCAACAAACTAGAAACATAGGGGATAATTTACTAAAGATGGAGAGTGCAAAGTCGGGTGCAGCTCTGCATAGAAACCAAACAGCTTTCATATTCTTTTGTCAGAGCTTAAAGCCGGGTACACATGATCAGATTATCGGACAAATTTTCATCTGAGTTTTGTTGCATGCTAGTCTCATATCGAAAGTGAAGAGGTTACTCAACATACGAAAATTCTCGTACGACTTCAGAAGTGATTTAATGTGTTTTGTATGTGTTCTTTCATTTCTGAGCATGCGTAGTCTTGCTCTTACAATTTTTTTCAGGTGAAAACTGTACTAACTAAATGAAAATTGGATGTTGTGTTCACATACAACAAAAATTGTTAAGCCTGCACATCAAGTTTTTGTTGTCGGAAAATTCTGAATCGGCTGTTGAAAGCACAATGCTAATGATCAGAAAATCGGCAGACTAAATTTTACTTCAGATTTTCATATCATGTGTACGGGCCTTAACTGAACAAGCTGAAGTTAGAAGCTGATTGGCTACCATGCACAGCTGCACCATATTTTGCATTCTCCAGATTAAGTAAATCAACCCAATAGACACCTGCTATGATCAGTAAAGGCCCGTACACACGATCGGACTTTTTGACAGCAAACATGCAAATTAGCTGTTTTAAAGCAACATCCGACCATGTGTATGCTCCTTTGGACAAATTTTTTCAGTTTTCATCGGATTTTTGTTGGCTGTGCGAACGGACAATAAAGGCCGATGAGCAAAGTCCAATCGTGTGTACATAAAACCATCGGACTTTTGTAAACTACAGTACCTGCCCACGAGAATGTTTCCAGTGTGATCCTATCGCGCTGGTTCTCGGCAACACATCTCGCGCTGGCTGCAATAGGAAAAACACATTTTCCTATTGCAGCGCGCATGAGAGGGAATTCCCTCCTAGGGAATACCAGGCCCTTAGGTCTGGTATGGATTTTAAGGGGAACCTCCTTTGTCGAAAAACGGCATGGAGTCCCCCCCCAAAATCCATACCAGACCCTTATCCGAGCATGTAGCTCAGCCACTCAGGAAAGGGGGTGGACCAAGCGAGCGTAAAGAGCTGAAAAACCACGTGATTTGGTGAAAGTTGGATGAAAAAGTCTGTTGCTTAATTAGTTTATGGCCAACGCCCTTTGTACAAAATTCCACGGGAAAGTTTGTACAAAGTCCTATCGTGTGTATGAGGCTTTACACATGCACTTTCTGTGAATAGTAATATTACCACTTGCTATGATTAGCAACACTGCCACTTGTTATTATTAGCAAAATTGGCAAAATTGCATTGCTGTAATCAGGCATTGGCACAGTATGTGATTAGGTATATAAGGAACATTGTGATTTTAACTGACAAATTAGCACAATTGGAATGCTGGCTGAAAAATTCACTTAGCTCTCCCCTTTCACAATGGCTGTGTGTGTATGTTAGGGGAAGGAGAGAGCTGACTTCTAATTGATCACAGTAATCACAAGGTACAGGGCCCCATTAGCTCTGCACTTCCTGCTTGTGATCAGCTATGTTCATTGACACTGATCACAAATTATAGAGCAATTTTATTGGCTTTGTAAATTTTGTCAATGATTTGCACTGTCCAATGACACTGCAATCACAGCTGCTCTGTCATTGGTGTACACACACAAAAAAAATGTTTTTTTAAATGACCATTTAGAAGAGGAAGCACCCCACACTGGCTCTTTAACTATAATCGGTAGTGGGGTAGTTAATATATGTAACCTAAATGTATATAAATGTATATAATTTTAACCTTTTTTTTAACCCCTTCCTGCTTACCATATACAAATATGCTGCCTCACTGTAGGGGTCTTTATCCATGAAACCACATATATATACACTACATTCTGTGTAGTATTACCTTTTTTTTTTCTTAAAGAGATAATATAGTATATTTCAGTGACAGTATATTCTGAGCTGTTATTGAAAAGTTTATTTATTATTCATATGATTTTGATACTTTTAAAAACTTCCAATGTTTTTGTAATTGTAATGAAGATAGAGATTCATAGATTGGCCACTAAGGCTAGTCCTTGGTGGTTCAGTGCAATAACTAGGTTTCTGTCTTTACAAATATAAGGAGAATGATTTACTAAAGGAGTTGAGAATGTTCAAGCAAGACATTATGTGAAGGTTTACATCAATTACCCAGTCAAAATGAACAAAAAAATCAATATTTACTTTCATCTGCACTTGGTTGGATATTTGAAGTGAATGTAAATTGTGTGAACATTCTCAACTCTTTTAGATCACAGCCCCACAGTGTATGTATTGTTTTACATAAGTCAACTTGTAGATTTTAATTGTAAAAGGGAAAAATTTGCCACAATCATTGTGTAGCACGGCAAAGCAGAAGGCAGACCTGAGTATGTCCTGAACAAATAGATGGAAACAATATTAACAATTTACAGGAATATTAATGAATAGTGATTAGATTAATTAAATAATGCTTTTTCCCCCTTGCTTCCTAAACAGAAATCTATATTGATCCTATTCATTAACAGAAATATACTGTACATTTAATGGTTAATATTACACATAAAATTAGGATTAACTGACTTAATTTTCAATTGCTTTTGAATTAAAGGTATGAGGGTTTAAATATAAATTAGAACAATTTTATTTAAAGCTTTAAAGAGAGAAGTCTCTTTAACACTATAACAATTGCATGAAAAATATTTTCTTTGAGAGAAAAGCTTCATATTTTGCTTCGACTGTTCTTTGTTCTCCTTTCGTCTAATATTTTGTAGCTGGCCCTGCTGTTTTTGTGCCTTCCCTTTGCTTTACTGCCTGTCATGAGCATGTCACAAATAAAAATCACCAAAGCATTTTTTCATGAATTTCCCTTGTAGATTAAATTTGTTAAAACTTTGTGAAACTTGTATACTCCCTGTGGTTTGTTTTTTAAACATGCATTGGTATGCAGAATCTTCAGATAGGCTGTTTTGCCAGAAGTCATATTTTTTCCCATCAGAGATGGATCACATTTTATTTTTGCCTAAGGTTTCACTTTGAATATCCTCCAGGACTGATGGAGCTAAGTAAGTTCTCATAACAGCACCATTTAAATCTCTGAGATCCAAACAAATTATTTGTATCACATATTCTTTTCTACAATCACTAAAATATCAACAGAGGATTAAGTGTGGTGTTTATGATAGCAGTAATGCTCATATTCAACAAACAACAAGCAATACACTGGGATCTGTCATCATTTAGCTAGTTCATTATTAGGATGCTTATTATTTTTTTAATTTTAATAAAATAAAATAAGAAGCTCTTTATTGCCAAATCCACAAGTAACAATAGTTTCATTTTTCAAACATTCTAAAACCTGTTTCACAAGCTACAATGATAGTTATAGAATTTTTAAGTGGACACAGGGTTCACAATAATAAGCTACAAAGTATACCATATTATAAAACCCCTTTGTCTATTTCCTCAATATGTTTTGTTATACGGAGAGGTACAAAGCACATCATAATCTTTTTGAACCAGAATTTTTATGTTTGATTATATTTGATGTAAGGTTTACCACTGATAACCTAACAAATGCAATCTCCTTAATTTCCCTAGCAACAAAATGTGTGGGGAAATGTGGACATTTAAAACCACTTTTTTATTTCAGTGGGAAGGATTAGAACCTTTTTATTGATTTTGCTGTCCCTTTTGTGATGATTCCTCTCATTTCTTTACCTTGTGTCTATATGGAAAAGAGACTTGGACCACAGAAAAACAATTACAGGGGGTCTATACCTTCCACTCTTAAAGAAATAAATAATTTTTATTAGTTCACTTTTTTTAAGTTTAAAAAAATTATAAAATTTTCTGGATCACATGTCATCAAGATGAAAACTTTGGGTGACTCTCCCCAAAAGAGGCACAGCAATAAAAAGAGCTTTGACATCAACCTTACTGTTTTTAGGAAAAAAAAAGTTTTGGCTGGAGTTCTTTCAATGGAAGACCTGGAGCTCCAAGCTCTATCAGATTCAACACCTTTGTCATGTTGTCTCTGGCTTCTCCTCCCAGTATGAAGTCCACTTGCACAGGACAGATAAGCTCTGAAAGAAAAGGCCGTAGGCGGTTTGCTAGTATCTTTGCCAATAATTTCAGATCTAAATTGAGCAAAGACATTGGCCTGTAATTTACACATTCTATAGGGTCTTTGCCTTGTTTCGGTATTACAGACACCTGAGCTGCCAGGAAGGATTAAATCCAAATCCAAACAATTTATAGCTTGCAGGAGGGGTGTTTTGAGGAGTGAAGTAAAAGTTTTTTAATATTGAGAAGTAAAGTAGTCAGGGCCCGGGCTTTTCAGAATCCTTTATGGCTAACAGCAACTCCTCTTCCTCAATTAGCTTCTCTAGTGATTCAGCATCCGATACCAAAAGTGTAGGCATACCACTTTGGACTAAATCATTGCAAATTATTTGAGATCTTTCGCCCTGAGCAGTAGGTGGTCTATGCATCGGGGGCAAAATTCTATAGCCTGGTATAGTAGCTGTGAAATTCTGAAGCAATTTTTTCTGTTGAGTGTTCCAATGTACCAGAGGACAATTAAATACCTATAATGTTAGGTAAGGTCCTTTAATGCTTATTTACCTATCTTCTATGAACAAGGGGACCTGTTTTGTCCCCTTGTTCATAGAAGATGCCCTTTCCTTTGAAAAATGGATTGTTTAGCTTTCAAATCCAACACTTGTCATGCCCCGTACACATGGTTGGACTTTGTTCGGACATTCCGACAACAAAATCCTAGGATTTTTTCCGAGGGATGTTGGCTCAAACTTGTTTTGTGTACACGCGGTCGCACAAAGTTGTCGGAATTTCCGATCGCCAACAACGCGGTGACGTCAAGCACGTATGACGAGACTAGAAAAGGCCAGTTCAGAACCAAGCGCGGCACCCTTTGGGCTCCTTTTGCTAATCTCGTGTTAGTAAAAGTTTGGTGAGAGACGATTCGTGCTTTTTCAGACTCGTGGTTTTCAGATCGTTTTCTGCCGTTCAGTTTGTGCTTGTGGGTTTGTATCTGCTCTTCAGTGCGTGCAAGCAAGTTCCGCGTGACTTAGTCATTGTGTTCTTGTGCGTTCGTTACTGTTTTTCAGGTCGCTCTTCACAGGCCTTGCTGTTCTTCAGTGCGTTCTGTTACTTCGTTCTGAGCAGCCGACCGTTTTCTAGCCATGTTGCATATGCGTACTCCTCATAGAGTTCGTGCTGTGCGGGGGCTTGGTGTTGGGGTCCTGACCTTGACACAAGTCCAGTCCATGAACAGGGTGGGGAGGAGTTCATGGACCAAGAATTGGTTGCTTCAGCGTGACCAGTTCTCTCATATGCCTTTGCTCCGTGAGATCCGTGAGAATAATCCTGATGATTTCAGGAACTTTCTCAGGATGACGGACCCCGTATTTCACCATCTGTTGGCTTCGCTGACCCCTTATATTAGCAGGCAGGATACCTGCATGAGGCAAGCCATCACTCCGGAGCAGAGGCCCATCGCTACCCTGCGGTATTTGGTGACAGGGAGAAGTCTGCAGGACTTGAAGTTCTCGACAGGCATCACCCCCCAGGCTCTGGGGATCATCATCCCAGAGACCTGTTCTGCCATCATACAGGTCCTGCAGAAGGAGTATATGAAGGTAAGATTTTTATCCTTTAATGTCACATTTTATTGTATTTAATGTTTGATAATGTATTGTATTTCTTTCCTCATTCCCTAATTACCATGATTGGAATATGCTGTGAATGTCCCCTTTGTTCTCATGCATGCTGGATTTTTCTGTAATTAATTTTTTAGGTCCTTTATACAGATTGTCCTTCACTAACCTCCCCAGCATGCTCTACGGGCCCTAAATTCACCTAATGTAGTCACTTAAAACAATGTATTTTATCAGCTCCATAGTAGTGCTTTACCCCAAACACCCCATAAAATGTTTTGAAATGTTATTTTCATTTTAAATTCAGGCAGAGTGGCAGAGGCTTTTTTTTTGTGGTGTCCCCAAATCATTTTTAGTAACCCTCCCTCCCCCAACTGCTAAGTCAGCTGATCCCAATTCTCTATCTATCCTCAATCATCTATCTGCTGACTTTGCCGAACCCATACACACTATACCCATCTCTTTTGTGGTCAGATTTCTGGATGAATTCCCCAAAGCATGTAGTGCAAGGGCCTGCCTGTATACTTTCCAATGGTAGTGTTTAAACTTTTTAGATCCTATTATTATCTCGATAGGTAATAGCAGAATGTCCAAATGTGCTCAAATGTGTACAGTGTGTATTTATATCTTTGTATTATGACCCTTCTTACCTGTCCAGTGGGCTGCCAATAGTGTAACTAAGGAGGGGCTGTTCCAAGTAATACCCTGTATTTAGGCATTCATCTCTCAATGAAGTGAAGAGGGTTACCTTTCCACGATCCCCCCCCTGTAATGTTAGAAATGGCCCATGAGAGGGGGGGAGGGGGAATATGATAGGTGTACCTTATACTTTGGTGTTGTTAAATTCCCCTTAATAAATGCTATCTGGAGGTTGCCCCAGAATGTTTGTGCCTAATCTGCTTGCCATGTTTCTGAGCAAAAATATTAATATTTATTTTTTTTCCTCAACAGTTTCCTTCCACGCCACAGGAATGGCAGACTGTGGCCTCCCACTTTGCCCAGCGGTGGGACTTTCCTAACTGCAGAGGGGCAATTGATGGGAAACACGTCCACATCATCCCACCACCCAACTCGGGGTTGTACTATTTCAACTATAAGGGGTTCAATAGTATTGTGATGTTGGCAGTGGTGTCGGCTAATTACGACTTCTTGTATGTGGACATGGGGAAGAATGGCCGGATGTCCGATGTGGAGTCATCGCCCAGACGGAGTTCTACAGGCATCTCCAGAATGGCAGCTTGGACTTGCCAGCTCCAGAGGACAATGTGGAAGGACTCCCATTTGTGTTCGTTGCTGATGAAGCATTTGCACTGGGGGACCATCTTATGCGGCCATTCCCGATGAGGACCCTCACCCCGGAACAGAGGGTTTTTAATTACCGGCTGGCCAGAGCCCGAAGAGTGGTGGAGAACACATTTGGAATCCTGGCCAGCCGGTTCCGCCTATTTCTGGCACCTATCCATATGGCGGAGTATAAACTTAATCATATAATCATGGCGTGCTGTATTCTCCATAACTTTTTACTGAAACATTCGGCCAACTATGCTGGCTCAGTTGGGCCTGAGGCCGGAGTGATCCCTGAAACAACACTGACGGCGCTTGAAAGCGGCCGTCCTGGCTTGCCCTCCCTGAGTGCCCGTGATGTCCGGTTACAATACCTGGAGTTCTTTGCGGGTAGGGGGGCCATCAATATGCCTGCAAATTTATGAAGCCTTTTTCAAATAAAAAAGCAAAAAAAAGAAATTCGTTGTGGACATTTACTGCTTGTGTTTGTTTTAGCTGAGCCTGACAGCAATGTGGGGAGTCCTGAAAATGGCGTGATTGTGTAACCTTATACAAAGCACTGTTGGCTGTTATTTACTAAAGGCGTATACACTTTTTATACTACAAGTGCTCTTGAAACTGCAATGAAAATGCTTTTGTAGTGCAAAGAGGATTTGCCATTAGGAAATAACCACCATTTTATCCGAAAACAGCAATTACATCACCACAAAAGTGTTGTAGCGTTGAGACAATAAACCACACATTCTTGATTAACAAACTTTTTAATACCTGCACAATCACATGTGCATTTAGAAAAGGTTTTTAAAACAAACCAACATGTTTGTTGTATAACAATTTTTGGGGTGGCATTATCAAAAATAGAAATGTCCATTTACGATAAAACAGGCCTGTGTAAAACCAACAAGAAAGACAAAAAACTTAAACTTACAAAGTTCACATATGGTAATACTTGAAGACAATATCAGACATGAGTATTTAGGAACTGTGTTTGATATTGCGTTCAGATGAGGTCAAATCACCCCTTGAAAAGCCAAATTTGGAAGATACACACCAATTTACGAATGTCAACATGTGCTAGCTGCCATCACGGGGGATCAAGGGACGTGTTTTGGGGGAGCAACCCCTTCCTCACAGCTACTTTATTATTGAGGAAGGGTTTGCACCCCCAAAACGCATCCATTGATCTCCCGTGATGGCAGATAGCACATGTTGGCACACTGTGTGCATCCTCCAAATTTGGCTTTTCGAAACATTGCAAAAAAATGTTTAACATTGTACCAAACAAAAACAAAAGTGATTTTGTGGGGTATTAAATTCGCCCCAAAACATCAATGATGTTATTTTTTTTTTGAATCACATCATTGATTTTTGTCTTGATGTTTTCCAATTCTAAATTACACCCCGTGATCTCCCCGATCAGGATCTGGGCACTTTCTGATGTGAAAGGATCTCGATCCCTAACATCACGATCACCTAAAAAGAGAGAAACCAAACAAAAACAGGTATCAAAAATCTGCCAGCATCCATGTCTTACCTGAGTCTGTGGTCGCAGACACTCACCTGTTGTGGTGCCAATTTCAACCACATCTTCTTCCTCCTCCTGCTCCACTTGGGTTGGGGGTATTTCACCTTCTTCCACAGGTGGGGGGTCTCTGGTCTCCTCGGATGAGGGGTGTCCTCCGAGTCTTTTCTCCCCTATGTAAAACAAAAATGGTAGAATTAGCACACAGTGATTTGATGGCAGAACTATAAATAGGAAACATTGCTTGGAAGTGGGGTACAATTGTCAATTTTAGCAGAGTTCCAAGATGTCGCTTTTTTATTGTCCTTTGTCAACCTGCAATACTTACCTGTTTAGTACAAGCTTCACAGATGGAGACCCCCCTATAGTATACACTGGAGCACCTGTGTGCCCCCCCTAATAAAAATGGTGTTCTTGTGTCCCACACTAGTGCTCCAGTGTCCAGATGTGAAAACAGCTGCTCAGTGTCCTCTCCTTACACAGAATCTAGTTGGCATTTCATTCTAGTAACAAACCCATCTACACAACCAAATATTTTGCATCCAAGTAGGCCCTAAAAAATGTTGGCAAATGCATATGGCCTAAACAATGGTGTTTTAAAGGCGAAAAAAAAAATATTTGATACAAATGAATAATGGGCCTATGAACATTAAAATTGACATTTTAAACTGTACAATTAAGAAAAGCATATGGAGCAGCACGAACGTAATAAACACAAAAAGAATAGGAACACAGCACAACTACTTACTTTTTTGCAGCACTCTCCGGATCTTTCTGTACTGCTCGGGCTCTCTTAATTTGAGGTCTGACCACCGCTTCCTGAGCTGATCTTTCGATCGTCGTACCCCGAAATTCCTGTGCAGACTTTTGACCACTTTCGCCATGATCTTGGCCTTTCTGATATTGGGGTTGGGGTAAGGCCCATACTTCCCGTCATAGTCGGCCTTCTTCAGGATGTCCACCATCTCCAACATCTCCCCAAAGGACATATTTGTGGCCTTAAATCGTCTCCTTCTGGATCGGGACGTGTCTGGATCCAGGCTTTCCTCCTCCTCCTCGTTGCTATAATTAGCACGCACCTGCTCTGACTCCACCATGTGCTCTTCACCCACTGGGCCGAACGAAAAGGGGCGGGGAATAGACTAGAAAGAACGTCAGGGGCGGGCGGAGTTACACGCATGCGCAGTGTGTATAAAGCGTAACACGCGTGCGTAGTACGTACAATCTGTGAGCGGACGAAGGAGCATTGGACGCGCCGATGGTAAGAACAAAGGTAAGAGCCAAACTTGTGCCTTTACTGCTTCTACATTGAGGCCTATATTGTAACAAGATTAGGAGAGTTTTGTCTGACATTAGGCTTTGTCTTGTGTTGTGTCTCGCAGTGAACATGGATATCTTATTAAAAGATAATGACTTCATGTCACTATTCATTGATATGTTAAGGGAGCTGCCATGTCTGTGGGAGATCAACAACCCACATTACAAGAACCAAACAAAGAGGAAGGCAGCACTGGATAAATTGTTGGAAATTGTGAAGCAGGTGATCCCCACGGCAGACATCACATTTTTGAAGATCTTAATTGGTGGCCTGAGGAGCACTTATGTAAGGGAGCGCCAGAAAGTCCAGGATTCGCAGAGATCCGGAGCAGCAGATAACATCTATGTCCCCAGTATGTGGTACTATGACAGGCTGCATTTTCTGGCAGGTCAGACTGAACCCAGGCTATCCCTCTCCAGTCTTCCTTCCCCCCAGCTGAGGCTTCTGACGCCCAACCTGGGCCTTCCAGGCAACAACATGTGGAGGAGCCCAGATTGAGCCAGGTATAGCATTCCTCTCAATAGTTCAGGTTGTCCAATCAATGATGTTATCTAGATTACACTAATTTATGATTGTGATTGATGATGCAAAAACTAAAACCATGTCCCTTTTTCATACACAGGGAAGTCGCAGCCAGGAGGTGGCCGGGCCGAGCCGGCTGCCTGATATGCCTGTCCCTCCCCTACACCTGGAAAGAGAAAGTGGCAGGAGGAGGAGTGCCCTAGAGGAGGCTGCCATAGGCCTCTTTTGGAGGGCTACAGAGGCCCTGGGAGCACCACACACCATGGAGGAGGACATTGCTGCCATCATTGCCTCAAAAATGCATAGGATGGAGGAGGGACAACAACTCATGTGTGAGTCGCTCATATTGGAGGCTCTTAATAAAGGTATGAGGGGCCAAATTACATCTCAGACACACCTTTGTGTGACCACCTCACAGATGGTCCTCCTCCAGGTCCTCCTGCAGGTCCTCCTCCTCCTTCTCCTCCAGGTCCTCCCAGTCCTCCTCCTCCTCCAGGTCCTACTCCTCCTCCTGCCACATCTCCAACAGCACAGCCACAGCCCGGAATGAAGCGTGGAAGGAAGACCAGAAAGTGATGACCCTGGATCCAGTCTGGTTGGCCAAAAGATGCAGCCTCTTGTGGTACCAAAGCCTGGGGGCACAGATGTCATCTGCTGCTTTCCGGATCTCTGCAACTTCTGGACCAGACTGCCCTCGCTTACATATGGACTCCTCAGGCCACCAATTTTGATGTTCAAGAATTGTTGTCTGCCCTAGGGGTCCCAGGCTTCGCTAATTTCTCCTGCTGATCCAGTGTTGCCTCCCTCTTTGTTTGGTTCTGAGCCCTTAATAAAGGATTTTTGTTTGGAATTATACTTGCCTATGTGTGTTTGACTTGAAAAAGGACAGTTGGTTTGTGAGGATTCAAGTACATATCAAAAATACAATGTGAAATTAACAAGGGACACCAACAACAAAAAATCTCCTTGAGATTAAATAATAAAAGATATCAATGGTGTTGTGGTAACTTGACACACAAAACACACACAAATATAGTCTGGAGTAAAAATAAAAATAAGATTAAACAAAGATCAGCCTTGGAAAAAATACAAACATAAAATCTAAACCAAAAATGGCTTTAAGGCCAAAAAAAAAACAAAACAAAAAAACATTCTGTCAGATGTGACAAATAACAATATATTAAGGGAATCCCAAGAAAAGAACAAAAAAAGAAGTTTGTGAGAAGTGTGTGTGAATATGAGCAGCAAAACTACTTAATTCTTGTCACATTATAAAGAAGAAGAGAGTGCGCTGTATTAAACCATTTTTAACATTGCACCGTGACGAAAGTGCTGTATCCATTACGAACGCTAATTTTACCAGACCAAGCTTTTCCGTGTCGAAATTTCTTCTGAGCATGCGTGGCACTTTGTGCGTTGGAACAGGCCACACACGGTCGGAATTGACGCGATCGGATTTTGTTATCGGAAAATTTTATCTCCTGCTCTCAAACTTTATGTGTCGGAAAATCCGATGGAAAATGTCCGATGGAGCCCACACACGGTCAGAATTTCCGACAACACGCTCCGATCGGATATTTTCCATCAGAAAATCCGACCGTGTGTACGGGGCATTAGAGTTCCTGTGTAGTCTCTAAAAGTTATGTTGCTGTATGCTCTCCAGCAGACTGTGGATTGATTCTAAATTCTATTTGTGAATGTTTTTTTATGAGGCATATAGTCCCTATCTGTTGTGGTGTATGCACATCTGCAAATTTCTGGGAAAGGTGATCAATGAGGGACTAAATTTTGTGGAACCGATCATATTTAGGGTCTCCCTGAGGGCAACAGAGTGTATTGTCACTGAAAACAGGGGCATATGATGAATTAGGTCTGTGGACCAATATGACCACAATTCTTTTTTTTGTAATGTCCAGGTTGAGGGCTAGGCCCAAAAAAATGTTAAACTCGGAAAACCGTGATCAGAGTTTCCATTTGAATGGTCTGGCGGATGGGGGGTAGTTTGTTGGGGCGGGGTGGGCTGTGTTTTTTTTTTTGGGTTGTGTTTGGTATAATGTGATTTTTTTTAGAATAATTTGTTTGTATTGTTTTAATGTTATTTGCATATAAAGATAAAAACAAGATCTGATGTAAAAAAAGAATGGTCTGGCAAGGTATGAATCTGGGTTGGCAGCGATGTACTGATCAGCATACAAATTGCTTTGGTCCACAATCAAATCATACAGTTTTTCAGTGAAAAACAGCTAAAAAAGTCAAGAGGAGTTGTTAATTTGCTGTTCCCATCTGAATTCCGTGTTTTTCTGTGACTGGGGGTATAAAATGTTCTGCTGAATCTGTGAGCTGCCAATTAGAATTTGCAAGCACATCAGGAAGGACACTACAGGCTCTACGGGCCTGTGTTTGAATTTTTGGTTGCTGCAGGATGGTACTAGCGCTAGCCACCACACCAGCTTGGACTGCACTTATAGGACTCGCCACGTCACCAAATGTTACTGCACTGCTGGGATGTAAAAGGCCAGGTTGTACTAGGCTGCTTGAGCTCCCCAGTTCACCAAAAGGTAGTGCAGTGCTAGTACTAGCACTCTGCTACATATGAGAATAATCATGCAATTCTGGCACCACAGCAACCCGGGCATGGGGTAGGGTATGCCTGACCTTAGTGGAAACATCTTCTCCATGGTTTGAGCTACTTGTCAGGGTGCCACTGATCTCTACAGGTTTGTATTCTGAGGCAGATTCTGTCAGAGAGGATTCCCCTTTGCTCTCATCTGACATGCTCAGAATCCTGTAGGCCTCTTCACTAGTGTACCATTCTTTGGACATTTTGACCACTACATTTATAGGCACCTAGTGTGATTCATGGGAAAAAGAGCACCTGACTGCTTGAACCGCTACAAATAAAATGTACCTGCTAGTGGTAGCAGAGATTTGGCCTGATTTTGCTAACACTGCACTATTTGTACTGTGTGGCAGTGACACTAAACTTGTTGGGGGGGTGGAGATGCTAAACATAAGTTCTGGCAGGTGTCCGGGCTGATCCTGCTAATGCTGCATTTTTGGAGACACTATACTATTAGGGACGCTAGTATAGTTCTGATCTGATCAAAGATACTGATCTGTTTAGAGGTTTAGACACTATTCTAGTAATGGAGGTTATAGAGTCTCTGTGTTGCTGGTAGGGATGAGCTTCGAGTTCGAGTCGAACTCATGTTCGACTCGAACATTGGCTGTTCGCAAGTTCGCCGAACAGCGAACAATTTGGGGTGTTCGCGGCAAATTCGAATGCCGCGGAACACCCTTTAAAAGTCTATGGGAGAAATCAAAAGTGCTAATTTTAAAGGCTAATATGCAAGTTATTGTCATAAAAAGTGTTTGGGGACCCAGGTCCTGCCCCAGGGGACATGGATCAATGCAAAAAAAAGTTTTAAAAACGGCAGTTTTTTCAGGAGCAGTGATTTTAATAATGCTTAAAGTCAAACAATAAAAGTGTAATATCCCTTTAAATTTCGTACCTGGGGGGTGTCTATAGTATGCCTGTAAAGGGGCGCATGTTTCCTGTGTTTAGAACAGTCTGACAGCAAAATTACATTTTGAAGGAAAAAACTCATTTTAAAACTACCCGCGGCTATTGCATTGCCGACAATACACATAGAAGTTCATTGATAAAAACGGCATGGGAATTCCCCAAAGGGGAACCCCGAACCAAAATAAAAAAAAAATGACGTGGGAGTCCCCCTAAATTCCATACCAGGCCCTTTAGGTCTGGTATGGATATTAAGGGGAACCCCGGCCAAAATTTTTTTAAAAAAATGACGTGGGGTTCCCCCTAAATTCCATACCAGACCCTTCAGGTCTGGTATGGATTTTAAGGGGAACCCCGCGCCAAAAAAAAAAAAAAAAAAACGGCGTGGGGTCCCCCCAAAAATCCATACCAGACCCTTATCCGAGCACGCAACCTGGCAGGCCACAGGAAAAGAGGGGGGGACGAGAGTGCGGCCCCCCCTCCTGAACCGTACCAGGCCACATGCCCTCAACATTGGGAGGGTGCTTTGGGGTAGCCCCCCAAAACACCTTGTCCCCATGTTGATGAGGACAAGGGCCTCATCCCCACAACCCTGGCCGGTGGTTGTGGGGGTCTGCGGGCGGGGGGCTTATCGGAATCTGGAAGCCCCCTTTAACAAGGGGACCCCCAGATCCCGCCCCCCCCCCGTGTGAAATGGTAAGGGGGTACAAAAGTACCCCTACCATTTCACTAAAAAACTGTCAAAAATGTTAAAAATGACAAGAGACAGTTTTTGACAATTCCTTTATTTAAATACTTCTTCTTTCTTCTATCTTCCTTCATCTTCTGGTTCTTCTGGCTCTTCTGGTTCTTCCTCCGGCATTCTCGTCCAGCATCTCCTCCGCGGCGTCTTCTATCTTCTTCTCCTCAGGCCGCTCCGCACCCATGGCATGGGGGGAGGCTCCCGCTCTTCTTCTTCATCTTCTTCTCTTCTTCTCTTCTTCATTTTCTTCTCCGGGCCGCTCCGCATCCATGCTGGCATGAAGGGAGGCTCCCGCTGTGTGACGGCTCTCCTCGTCTGACAGTTCTTAAATAATGGGGGGTGGGGCCACCCGGTGACCCCGCCCCCTCTGACGCACGGGACATGACGGGACTTCCCTGTGACATCACGGGACATCTGACATGCTCAGAATCCTGTAGGCCTCTTCACTAGTGTACCATTCTTTGGACATTTTGACCACTACATTTATAGGCACCTAGTGTGATTCATGGGAAAAAGAGCACCTGACTGCTTGAACCGCTACAAATAAAATGTACCTGCTAGTGGTAGCAGAGATTTGGCCTGATTTTGCTAACACTGCACTATTTGTACTGTGTGGCAGTGACACTAAACTTGTTGGGGGGGTGGAGATGCTAAACATAAGTTCTGGCAGGTGTCCGGGCTGATCCTGCTAATGCTGCATTTTTGGAGACACTATACTATTAGGGACGCTAGTATAGTTCTGATCTGATCAAAGATACTGATCTGTTTAGAGGTTTAGACACTATTCTAGTAATGGAGGTTATAGAGTCTCTGTGTTGCTGGTAGGGATGAGCTTCGAGTTCGAGTCGAACTCATGTTCGACTCGAACATTGGCTGTTCGCAAGTTCGCCGAACAGCGAACAATTTGGGGTGTTCGCGGCAAATTCGAATGCCGCGGAACACCCTTTAAAAGTCTATGGGAGAAATCAAAAGTGCTAATTTTAAAGGCTAATATGCAAGTTATTGTCATAAAAAGTGTTTGGGGACCCAGGTCCTGCCCCAGGGGACATGGATCAATGCAAAAAAAAGTTTTAAAAACGGCAGTTTTTTCAGGAGCAGTGATTTTAATAATGCTTAAAGTCAAACAATAAAAGTGTAATATCCCTTTAAATTTCGTACCTGGGGGGTGTCTATAGTATGCCTGTAAAGGGGCGCATGTTTCCTGTGTTTAGAACAGTCTGACAGCAAAATTACATTTTGAAGGAAAAAACTCATTTTAAAACTACCCGCGGCTATTGCATTGCCGACAATACACATAGAAGTTCATTGATAAAAACGGCATGGGAATTCCCCAAAGGGGAACCCCGAACCAAAATAAAAAAAAAATGACGTGGGAGTCCCCCTAAATTCCATACCAGGCCCTTTAGGTCTGGTATGGATATTAAGGGGAACCCCGGCCAAAATTTTTTTAAAAAAATGACGTGGGGTTCCCCCTAAATTCCATACCAGACCCTTCAGGTCTGGTATGGATTTTAAGGGGAACCCCGCGCCAAAAAAAAAAAAAAAAACGGCGTGGGGTCCCCCCAAAAATCCATACCAGACCCTTATCCGAGCACGCAACCTGGCAGGCCGCAGGAAAAGAGGGGGGGACGAGAGTGTGGCCCCCCCCTCCTGAACCGTACCAGGCCACATGCCCTCAACATTGGGAGGGTGCTTTGGGGTAGCCCCCCAAAACACCTTGTCCCCATGTTGATGAGGACAAGGGCCTCATCCCCACAACCCTGGCCGGTGGTTGTGGGGGTCTGCGGGCGGGGGGCTTATCGGAATCTGGAAGCCCCCTTTAACAAGGGGACCCCCAGATCCCGGCCCCCCCCCGTGTGAAATGGTAAGGGGGTACAAAAGTACCCCTACCATTTCACTAAAAAACTGTCAAAAATGTTAAAAATGACAAGAGACAGTTTTTGACAATTCCTTTATTTAAATACTTCTTCTTTCTTCTATCTTCCTTCATCTTCTGGTTCTTCTGGCTCTTCTGGTTCTTCCTCCGGCATTCTCGTCCAGCATCTCCTCCGCGGCGTCTTCTATCTTTTTCTCCTCAGGCCGCTCCGCACCCATGGCATGGGGGGAGGCTCCCGCTCTTCTTCTTCATCTTCTTCTCTTCTTCTCTTCTTCTCTTCTTCATTTTCTTCTCCGGGCCGCTCCGCATCCATGCTGGCATGAAGGGAGGCTCCCGCTGTGTGACGGCTCTCCTCGTCTGACAGTTCTTAAATAATGGGGGGTGGGGCCACCCGGTGACCCCGCCCCCTCTGACGCACGGGACATGACGGGACTTCCCTGTGACATCACGGGGAATGCCACAGGGAAGTCCCGTCATGTCCCGTGCGTCAGAGGGGGCGGGGTCACCGGGTGGCCCCGCCCCCCGTTATTTAAGAACTGTCAGACGAGGAGCGCCGTCACACAGCGGGAGCCTCCCTTCATGCCAGCATGGATGCGGAGCGGCCCGGAGAAGAAAATGAAGAAGAGAAGAAGAGAAGAAAAGAAGAAGATGAAGAAGAAGAGCGGGAGCCTCCCCCCATGCCATGGGTGCGGAGCGGCCCGAGGAGAAGAAGATAGAAGACGCCGCGGAGGAGATGCTGGACGAGAACGCCGGAGGAAGAACCAGAAGAGCTAGAAGAACCAGAAGATGAAGGAAGATAGAAGAAAGAAGAAGTATTTAAATAAAGGAATTGTCAAAAACTGTCTCTTGTCATTTTTAACATTTTTGACAGTTTTTTAGTGAAATGGTAGGGGTACTTTTGTACCCGCTTACCATTTCACACAGGAGGGGGCCGGGATCTGGGGGTTCCCTTGTTAAAGGGGGCTTCCAGATTCCGATAAGCCCCCTGCCCGCAGACCCCCACAACCACCGGCCAGGGTTGTGGGGATGAGGCCCTAGTCCTCATCAACATGGGGACAAGGTGTTTTGGGGGGCTACCCCAAAGCACCCTCCCAATGTTGAGGGCATGTGGCCTGGTACGGTTCAGGAGGGGGGGCGCACTCTCGTCCCCCCCTCTTTTCCTGTGGCCTGCCAGGTTGCGTGCTCGGATAAGGGTCTGGTATGGATTTTTGGGGGGACCCCACGCCGTTTTTTTTTTTTTTTTTTTTTTTGGCGCGGGGTTCCCCTTAAAATCCATACCAGATCTGAAGGGTCTGGTATGGAATTTAGGGGGAACCCCAGGTCATTTTTTTTTTTTAATTTTGGCCGGGGTTCCCCTTAATATCCATACCAGACCTGAAGGGCCTGGTATGGAATTTAGGGGGACTCCCACGTCATTTTTTTTTTTAAATTTTGGTTCGGGGTTCCCCTTTGGGGAATTCCCATGCCGTTTTTATCAATGAACTTCTATGTGTATTGTCGGCAATGCAATAGCCGCGGGTAGTTTTAAATGAGTTTTTTCCTTCAAAATGTCATTTTGCTGTCAGACTGTTCTAAACACAGGAAACATGCGCCCCTTTACAGGCATACTATAGACACCCCCCAGGTACAAAATTTAAAGGGATATTACACTTTTATTGTTTGACTTTAAGCATTATTAAAATCACTGCTCCTGAAAAAACGGCCGTTTTTAAAACTTTTTTTTGCATTGATCCATGTCCCCTGGGGCAGGACCCAGGTCCCCAAACACTTTTTATGACAATAACTTGCATATTAGCCTTTAAAATTAGCACTTTTGATTATTCATGTTCGTGTCCCATAGACTTTAACAATGTTCGCGTGTTCGAGCGAACTTTTTTCCTGTTCGCATGTTCTGGTGCGAACCGAACAGGGGGGTGTTCGGCTCATCCCTAGTTGCTGGCAATCAACAGGCAAAAAATTCGGAAGTACACATGAACACTGTTAAAGTCTATGGGACACGAACATGAAAAATCAAAAATGCTAATCTTAACCACTTGAGCCCCGGACCATTATGCTGCCTAAGGACCAGAGGTCTTTTTCCAATTTGGCACTGCGTCGCTTTAACTGCTAATTGCGCGGTTATGCAATGCTGTACCCAAACGAAATTTGCGTCCTTTTCTTCCCACAAATAGAGCTTTCTTTTGATGGTATTTGATCACTTCTGCAGTTTTTATTTTTTGCGCTATAAACGGAAAAAGACCGAAAATTTTGAAAAAAAATGATATTTTCTACTTTTTGTTATAAAAAAAATCCAATAAACTCAATTTTAGTCATACATTTAGGCCAAAATGTATTCGGCCACATGTCTTTGGTAAAAAAAATGTCAATAAGCGTATATTTATTGGTTTGCGCAAAAGTTATAGCGTCTACAAACTAGGGTACATTTTCTGGAATTTACACAGCTTTTAGTTTATGACTGCCTATGTCATTTCTTGAGGTGCTAAAATGGCAGGGCAGTACAAAACCCCCCCAAATGACCCCATTTTGGAAAGTAGACACCCCAAGGAAATTGCTGATAGGCATGTTGAACCCATTGAATATTTATTTTTTTTGTCCCAAGTGATTGAATAATGACAAAAAAAAAAAAAAAAAAAAATATTTACAAAAAGTTGTCACTAAATGATATATTGCTCACACAGGCCATGGGCCTATGTGGAATTGCACCCCAAAATATATTCAGCTACTTCTCCTGAGTACGGGGATACCACATGTGTGGGACTTTTTGGGAGCCTAGCCGCGTATGGGACCCCGAAAACCAATCACCGCCTTCAGGATTTCTAAGGGTGTAACTTTTTGATTTCACTCTTCACTGCCTATCACAGTTTCGGAGGCCATGGAATGCCCAGGTGGCACAACCCCCCCCCAAATGACCCCATTTTGGAAAGTAGACACCCCAAGCTATTTGCTGAGAGGCATATTGAGTCCATGGAATATTTTATATTTTGACACAAGTTGCGGGAAAGTGACACTTTTTTTTTTTTTTTTTTTTTTTTTGCACAAAGTTGTCACTAAATGATATATTGCTCACACAGGCCATGGGCCTATGTGGAATTGCACCCCAAAATACATTTAGCTGCTTCTCCTGAGTATGGGGATACCACATGTGTGGGACTTTTTGGGAGCCTAGCCGCGTACGGGGCCCCGAAATCCAATCACCGCCTTCAGCGTTTTTAAGGGCGTGAATTTTTGATTTTACTCTTCACTGCCTAACACCGTTTCGGAGGCCATGGAATGCCCAGGTGGCACAAACCCCCCCCAAATGACCCCATTTTGGAAAGTAGACACCCCAAGCTATTTGCTGAGAGGCATGGTGAGTATTTTGAAGCTCTCATTTGTTTTTGAAAATGAAGAAAGACAAGAAAAAACTTTTTTTTTTTTTCTTTTTTCAAATTTCAAAACTTTGTGACAAAAAGTGAGGTCTGCAAAATACTCACTATACCTCTCAGCAAATAGCTTGGGGTGTCTACTTTCCAAAATGGGGTCATTTGGGGGGGTTTTGTGCCACCTGGGCATTCCATGGCCTCCGAAACTGTGATAGGCAGTGAAGAGTGAAATCAAAAATTCACGCCCCTTAGAAAGCCTGAAGGCGGTGCTTGGTTTTCGGGGTCCCGTACACGGCTAGGCTCCCAAAAAGTCTCACACATGTGGTATCCCCGTACTCAGGAGAAGCAGCAGAATGTATTTTGGGGTGTAATTTCACATATTCCCATGGCATGTTTGAGCAATATATCATTTAGTGACAACTTTGTGCAAAAAAAAAAAAAAAAAATTTGTCTCTTTCCCGCAACTTGTGTCGCAATATAAAATATTCCATGGACTCGACATGCCTCTCAGCAAATAGCTTGGGGTGTCTACTTTCCAAAATGGGGTCATTTGGGGGGGTTTTGAACTGTCCTGGCATTTTATGCACAACATTTAGAAGCTTATGTCACACATCACTCACTCTTCTAACCACTTGAAGACAAAGCCCTTTCTGACACTTATTTTTTACATGAAAAAGTTTTTTTTTTTTTGCAAGAAAATTACTTTGAACCCCCAAACATTATATATTTTTTTAAAGCAAATGCCCTACAGATTAAAATGGTGGGTGTTTCATTTTTTTTTTTCACACAGTATTTGCGCAGCGATTTTTCAAACGCATTTTTTGGGGAAAAAACACACTTTTTTAAATTTTAATGCACTAAAACACACTATATTGCCCAAATGTTTGATGAAATAAAAAAGATGATCTTAGACCGAGTACATGGATACCAAACATGACATGCTTTACAATTGCGCACAAACGTGCAGTGGCAACAAAATAAATACATTTTTAAAAGCCTTTAAAAGCCTTTACAGGTTACCACTTTAGATCTACAGAGGAGGTCTACTGCAAAAATTACTGCCCTCGATCTGACCTTCGCGGCGATACCTCACATGCATGGTGCAATTGCTGTTTACGTTTGACGACAGACCGCCGCTTGCGTTCGCCTTAGCGCAAGAGCAGGGGGCGACAGGGGTGCTTTTTTTTTTTTTTTTTTTTTTCTTTATTATTTTTTTGCTTTTTTATCTTATTTTTAAACTGTTCCTTTCATTTTTTTTTTTTTTTAAATCATTTTTATTGTTATCTCGGGGAATGTAAATATCCCCTATGGGGGATAGGTAGTGACAGGTACTCTTTTTTGAAAAAATTGGGGTCTATTAGACCCTAGATCTCTCCTCTGCCCTCAAAGCATCTGACCACACCAAGATCGGTGTGATAAAATGCTTCCCCAATTTCCCAATGGCGCTATTTACATCCGGCGAAATCTAAGTCATAAAATGCTCGTAGCTTCCGGTTTCTTAGGCCATAGAGATGTTTGGAGCCACTCTTGTCTCTGATCAGCTCTATGGTCAGCTGGCTGAATCACCGGCTGCATTCTCAGGTTCCCTGTTGAGACAGGAGAGCCAGAGAAAAACACGGAAGACGGTGGGGGGGGGGCATTCCCTCCCACGGCTTGTAAAGGCAGTCTAGAGGCTAATTAGCCGCTAGGATTGCTTTTACATGAAAGCCGACCGCTGGCTGAAAAGAATGATACCAAGATGATACCTAAACCTGCAGGCATCATTCTGGTATAACCACTCAAAGTTGTGAATGGCGTACCTGAAGACAAAAAAATGGTTAACAATAAAGCACAGTAAACAATAAAGTATAAATAATTACATACCTGAAAAACAAACATGATAAAACATAATAACAATAACAATAACAATAACAATAAAACACTGCAGAATAGAATACAGTAAAAAAAGAGCAGAACAATAGAGAGAGAGAATAGAGAGAGAGAACAATAAAACGACAACTATTTTTTTTTATTTTATATATATATTTTTTTTTTTTACACTTTTTTTGTAACTAACTTTTATAACTGTAACCGGTTCCAGGTTCGGGTCTCTCAAAATGCGATGGCATCTTGGGAGACCCTGTGAAAGTGTGCCTAGTCTGTGCAATGCTGTACCCTACGCTAATACTCAACTAGTGAATGGTAGCGTTCAAAACATTCACCAATGCAAAGACCAGGATTGTCAGGACAGGAGGGACAATAATAGCGGGTGTCACGCCTATATCCGCGTTTGCTGCAGACACAACATCTTTTTGGGGGGGGTTCGTTGGGTAGGGGTACTCGGGAGCACATAAAAATGCCTCTCATGCAGCCGACTGCATTTCGTTGGGGGATGTGAATGGGGGAAGTACGGGCGCTGCAGAAGTGGTGGGTTCCCAATTAGGATTGGCGAATGCAGCAGGAAGGGCACTATGGGCACGACGGGCCTGTGTTTGTCTTTTTGGTGGCAGCGGGACACTACTTGTGCTTGTCACCTCACCAGCTTGAACTGCACTTATGGGACTCGCCACGTCACCAAGTGTTACTGCAGTGCTGGTTTGACTACGACCGGGGTGTACTAGGCCGCTGGTGCTTGCCAGTTCAATAAAAAGCTTCCAAAAAAACTGTTAGCGATCGCAGGGATCAGGCCTGACTCTGCGAACGCTGCAGTTATGCGTTTAGTGTTTTGTAAGTGACAGTGATCGATCGATACTGCACTTGGGTGGGCTGGACTGGGCCGGGCGGAGGGGCAAAACGCAGGTGCTAGCAGGTATCTGGGTTGATCCCGCTAACACTGCGTTTTTGGGAACCCTAAACTGCTGGGGACGCTAGTATAGATCTGATCTGATCGGATCAGATATTGATCCGTTCAGATACTATACCACTAAAGGAGGCGTATGCTGCGTGCGTGGGTGTTAGCGGTACTGGCGCTAACCTGACGCTGCCTGGGGCCGGTGCTTGCTAGTTCACCAAAATGCTACCAAAAAAACTGTTAGCGATCGCAGGGATCAGGCCTGACTCTGCGAACGCTGCAGTTATGCGTTTAGTGCCTTGTAAGTGTCAGTGATCGATCGATACTGCACTTGGGTGGGCTGGGCTGGGCCGGGCGGAGGGGCACAACGCAGGTGCTAGCAGGTATCTGGGCTGATCCCGCTAACACTGCGTTTTTGGGAACCCTAAACTGCTGGGGACGCTAGTATAGATCTGATCGGATCAGATATTGATCCGATCAGATACTATACCACTAAGGGAGGTGTACGGTGCGTGCGTGGGTGTTAGCGGTACTGGCGCTAACCTGACGCTGCCTGGTGCTTGCTTGCCAGTTCACCAAAATGCTACCAAAAAAACTGTTAGCGATCGCAGGGATCAGGCCTGACTCTGCGAACGCTGCAGTTATGCGTTTAGTGTTTTGTAAGTGACAGTGATCGATCGATACTGCACTTGGGTGGGCTGGGCGGAGGGGCAAAACGCAGGTGCTAGCGGGTATCTGGGCTGATCCCGCTAACACTGTGTTTTTGGGAACCCTAAACTGCTAGGGACGCTAGTATAGATCTGATCAGATCAGATATTGATCCGATCAGATACTATACCACTAAGGGAGGCGCATGCTGCGTGCGTGGGTGTTAGCGGTACTGGCGCTAATCTGACGCTGCCTGGGGCGACGCATATCACCGCCGGGCGATCAGGGGGCTAAACCTTTATTAGGTAATAAACGGCGGGTGCCCTGACACTATAAAAAATAAACGAACTAACCTGCGTCACCCGTAACGGTTATACGGTGATCAGTGGTGAAAGGGTTAACTAGGGGGCAATCAAGGGGTTAAAACATTTATTAGATAGTATATGGGGGTCCCTGTCACTATAAAACGCTGACGGCGAACCTAAATATTTACCTCACTAACTAGCGTCACCAGCGACACTAATACAGCGATCAGAAAAATGATCGCTTAGCAACACTGGTGACAGGGGGTGATCAAGGGGTTAAAACTTTATTAGGGGGGGTTAGGGGGGTACCCTAGACCTAAAGGGGGGTAATACTCACTGTCCCAACACTGTAACTGTCACAAACTGACACTATGCAGTAATCAGAAAAAAAAAAAAAAAAAAAAAAACCTGCTGGTGTCAGTTTGTGACAGGGGGGGGGGGGTGATTGGGGGGGGATCGGGGGGCGATCGGGGGGGGGGATCGGGGTGTTTTGTATGCCTGGCATGTTCTACTGTGTGTGTAGTGTGTTGTGCACTCACATTGATGTCTTCTCCCCTCGGCGCTGGAACGGAAAATACCGAGCCGAGGGGAGATGACATCATTTCCTTTGCTGCTGTTTAGCATACAGCAGCAAAGGAGTGTTCCCATTGGCCGGCGGCGATCGCGAGGGGGGGGCCACGAACGGATGGCCTCCCCCTCATCTCGGATCGCCGGGGAACAGAACGGGACCGCTTCGGGCACCGGGGGGGGGTCCGATCGGACCCCCCACCCGCGAGAGGCAAATCACGTACATGTACGTGATTTTGCCTGCCCGTGCCGCCTTGCCGACGTAAATCGGCGTTAGGCGGTCCTTAAGTGGTTAAAGGCTTATATGCAACTTATTGTCACAAAAAGTGTTTGGGGACCCGGGTCCTGCCCCAGGGGACATGTATCAATGAAAATTTTTTTTTTAAATATCGTGCCTGTGAAGTGGCAGTTTTCCCGTGTTTAGAACAGTACCACAGCAAAATTACATTTCTAAAGGAAAAAAGTAATTTAAAACTGATTGTGGCTGTAATGAATTGTCGGGTCTCAGCAATATAGATAAAACTCATTGAAAAAAACGGCATTGGGTCACTCCAGTCCATTACCGGGCCCTTTGGGTCTGGTATGAATATTAAAGGGAACCCCAAACCAAAAAGTAAAAAAAAATCCATACCGGGCCATTCAGGTCTGGTATGGAATTTAAGGGGAACCCTGCACCAAATAAAAAAAAATGGCCTTGGGGTCTTCCCAAAAATCCATACTAGACCATTCAGGTCTGGAATGGATTTTAAGGGGAACCCTGTGCCAAAATTAAAATGATGGCAAAGGGGCCCCTCAAAATCCATACCAGTCCTTAAGATCTGGTATGGATTTTAAGGGGAAACCTGCACCAAAATCTAAAAAAAAATGTTGTAGGGGTCCCCCTCAAAATCCATACCAGACCCTTATCTGAGCATGCAACCTGGCAGGCTGCAGGAAAAGATGGGGGACGAGAGAGTGCACTCCCTCCTGAACTGTACCAGGCCACATGTCCTCAACATGGGGAGGGTGCTTTGGGGTCTTTAGGGCCTCATCCCCACAACCCTTGCCCAACGGTTGTGGGGGTATGCAGGCGGGGGCTTATTGGAATCTGGAAGCCCCCTTTAACAAGGGGACCCCCAGATCCAGCCCCCCCTATGTGAATTAGTAACAGGGTACATTTTACCCCTACCATTTTACAAAAAAAGTGTCAAAAGCTTGGGACAAGTCCTTTATTAACCACTTGCCAACCGCCTAACGCAGATACACTGCATCAGAATGGCACGGGCAGGCAAAATCACTTACCTGGTACGTGATCTGCCTCCCGCGGGCGGGGGGTCCGATCAGACCCCCCCGGTGCCCGAAGCGGTCGGCTTCTGACTGAGAGTGTGCAGAGATGAGGGGGAGGCCATCCATTTGTGGCCCCCCCCTCCCAATCGCTCCCAGCCAATGAGAATCTTCCCCTGCCTCTGTATAGTACACAGAGGCAGAGGAAGTGATGTCATCTCTCCTCGGCTCGGTATTTTCCGTTCCGGCGCCGAGGAGAGAAGACATCCGAGAGAGTTACACAAACACATACACACAGTAGAACATGCCAGGCATACTTTACACCCCCCTTTACCCCCTATCCCCCCGATCACCCCCCAATCACCCCTCCCCCGTCACACTGACACCAAGCAGTTTTATTTTTTTTCTGATTACTGCATTGGTGTCAGTTTGTGACAGTTAGTGTGGTAGGGCAGTTAGTATTAGCCCCCTTTAGATCTAGGATACCCCATAATCCCCCCTAATCAAGTTTTAACCCATTGATCACCCCCCTGTCGCCAGTGTCACTAAGCGATCATTTTTCTGATCGCTGTTCTAGTGTCACTGGTGACGCTAGTTAGGTAGGTAAATATTTAGGTTTGCCGTCAGCATTTTATAGCGACAGGGACCCCCATATACTATCTAATAAAGGTTTTAACCCCTTGATTGCCCCCTAGTTAACCCTTTCACCACTGATCACCGTATAACTGTTACGGGTGACGCTGGTTAGTTCGTTTATTTTTTATAGTGTCAGGGCACCCGCCGTTTATTACCGAATAAAGGTTTAGCCCCCTAATCGCCCGGCGGTGATATGCATCGCCCCAGGCAGCGTCAGGTTAGCGCGAGTACCACTAACACCCACGCATGCAGCATACACCTCCCTTAGTGGTATAGTATCTGAACAGATCAATATCTGATCCGATCAGATCTATACTAGCGTCCCTAGCAGTTTAGGGTTCCCAAAAACGCAGTGTTAGCGGGATCAGCCCAGATACCTGCTAGCACCTGCGTTTTGCCCCTCCACCCAGCCCAGCCCAGCCCACCCAAGTGCAGTATCGATTGATCACTGTCACTTACAAAACACTAAATGCATAACTGCAGCGTTCGCAGAGTCAGGCCTGATCCCTGCGATCGCTAACAGTTTTTTTGGTAGCGTTTTGGTGAAATGACAAGCACCAGCCCCAGGCAGCGTCAGGTTAGTGCCAGTACCGCTAACACCCACGCATGCACCGTACACCTCCCTTAGTGGTATAGTATCTGAACGGATCAATATCTGATCCAATCAGATCTATACTGGCGTCCCCAGCAGTTTAGGGTTCCCAAAAACACAGTGTTAGCTGGATCAGCCCAGATACCTGCTAGCACCTGCGTTTTACCCCTCCGCCCAACCCAGCCCAGCCCACCCAAGTGCAGTATCGATCGATCACTGACACTTACAAAACACTAAATGCATTAATGCAGCGTTTGCAGAGTCAGGCCTGATCCCTGCGATCACTAACAGTTTTTTTGGTAGCGTTTTGGTGAACTGGCAAGCACCAGCGGCCTAGTACACCCCAGTCATAGTCCAACCAGCACTGCAGTAACACTTGGTGACGTGGCGAGTCCCATAAGTGCAGTTCAAGCTGGTGAGGTGGCAAGCACAAGTAGTGTCCCGCTGCCACCAAGAAGAAGACAAACAGGCCCTTCGTGCCCATAGTGCCCTTCCTGCTGCATTCGCCAATCCTAATTGGGAACCCACCACTTCTGCAGCACCTGTACTTCCCCCATTCACATCCCCAACCAAATGCAGTCGGCTGCATGAGAGGCATTTTCTTTATGTCCTCCCGAGTACCCCTACCCAAAGAACCCCCCTAAAAAAGATGTTGTGTCTGCAGCAAGCGTGGATATAGGCGTGACACCCGCTATTATTGTCCCTCCTGTCCTGACAATCCTGGTCTTTGCATTGGTGAATGTTTTGAACGCTACCATGCACTAGTTATTAGAGTAGGGTACAGCATTGCACAGACTAGGTACACTTTCACAGGGTCTCCCAAGTTGCCATCGCATTTTGAGAGACCCGAACCTAGAACTGGTTACAGTTATAAAAGTTACAAGAAAAAGTGTAAAAAACAAAACAAAAATAGTTGTCGTTTCATTGTTCTCTCTCGGTCTATTCTCTCTCTATTGTTCTGCTCTTTTTTACTGTATTCTATTCTGCAATGTTTTATTGTTGTTATGTTTTATCATGTTTACTTCTCAGGTATGTAATTTTTTATACTTTACTGTTTACTGTGTTTTATTGTTAACCATTTTTTTGTCTTCAGGTACGCCATTCATGACTTGAGTGGTTATACCAGAATGATGCCTGCAAGTTTAGGTATTATCTTGGTATCATTCTTTTCAGCCAGCGGTCGTCTTTCATGTAAAATCAATCCTAGTGGCTAATTAGCCTCTAGACTGCTTTTACAAGCAGTGGGAGGGAATGTCCCCCCCTCTCACCGTCTTCCATGTTTTTCTCTGGCTCTCCTGTCCCAACAGGGAATCTGAGAATAATACTAGGCACCAGCGGCCTAGTACACCCCGGTCATAGTCAAACCAGCACTGCAGTAACACTTGGTGACGTGGCAAGTCCCATAAGTGCAGTTCAAGCTGGTGAGGTGGCAAGCACAAGTAGTGTCCCGCTGCCACCAAGAAGAAGACAAACAGGCCCGTCGTGCCCATAGTGCCCTTCCTGCTGCATTCGCCAATCCTAATTGGGAACCCACCACTTCTGCAGCACCTGCACTTCCCCCATTCACATCCCCAACCAAATGCAGTCGGCTGCATGAGAGGCATTTTCTTTATGTCCTCCCGAGTACCCCTACCCAATGAACCCCCCTAAAAAAGATGTTGTGTCTGCAGCAAGCGCGGATATAGGCGTGACACCCGCTATTATTGTCCCTCCTGTCCTGACAATCCTGGTCTTTGCATTGGTGAATGTTTTGAACGCTACCATGCACTAGTTATTAGAGTAGGGTACAGCATTGCACAGACTAGGTACACTTTCACAGGGTCTCCCAAGTTGCCATCGCATTTTGAGAGAACCTAGAACCTAGAACCGGTTACAGTTATAATGAATGCAGCCGGTGATTCAGCCAGCTGACCATAGAGCTGATCAGAGACCAAAATGGCTCCAATCATCTCTATGACCTAAGAAACCGGAAGCTACGAGCATTTCATGACTTAGATTTCGCCGGATGTAAACAGCGCCATTGGGAAATTGGGAAAGCATTTTATCACACCGATCTTGGTGTGGTCAGATGCTTTGAGGGCAGAGGAGAGATCTAGGGTCTAATAGACCCCATTTTTTTTTTTAAAAAGAGTACCTGTCACTACCTATTGCTATCAGAGGGGATATTTACATTCCATGGCATAACAATAAAAATGGTTAAAAAAAATGAAAGGAACAGTTTAAAAATAAGATAAAAAAGCAAAAAAAATAATAAAGGAAAAAAAAAAAAAAGCACCCCTGTCCCCCCCTGCTCTCACGCAAAAAAAAGCACCCCTGTCCCCCCCTGCTCTTACGCAAAAGCGAACGCAAGCGTTGGTCTGTCGTCAAATGTAAACAGCAATTGCACCATGCATGTGAGGTATCACCGCGAAGGTCAGATTGAGGGCAGTAATTTTAGCAGTAGACCTCCTCTGTAAATCTAAAGTGGTAACCTGTAAAGGCTTTTAAAGGCTTTTAAAAATGTATGTAGTTTGTCGCCACTGCACGTTTGTGCGCAACTTTAATTATGTCATGTTTGGTATCCATGTACTCGGCCTAAGATCATCTTTTTTATTTCATCAAACATTTGGGAAATATAGTGTGTTTTAGTGCATTAAAATTAAAAAAGTGTGTTTTTTTTCCCCCAAAAATGCGTTTGAAAAATCGCTGCGCAAATACTGTGTGAAAAAAAAAAAGAAACACCCACCATTTTAATCTGTAGGGCATTTGCTTTAAAAAAATATATAATGTTTGTGGGTTCAAAGTAATTTTCTTGCAAAAAAAAAATATTTTTTCATGTAAACAAATAGTGTCAGAAAGGGCTTTTCTTCAAGTGGTTAGAAGAGTGGGTTATGTGTGACATAAGCTTCTAAATGTTGTGCATAAAATGCCAGGACAGTTCAAACCCCCCCAAATGACCCCATTTTGGGAAGTAGACACCCCAAGCTATTTGCTGAGAGGTATAGTGAGTATTTTGCAGACCTCACTTTTTGTCACAAAGTTTTGAAAATTGAAAAAAGAAAAAAAAAAATTTTTCTTGTCTCTCTTCATTTTCAAAAACAAATGAGAGCTGGGGGCGTGGCGACCGGACTCCAAGATGGACGCTTAGCCCAGGAGCTCCGCTCACCCACCGGAGATAATCCGCCAGCATCAGAGCCCACCAGCACCATCCACGGCTCCAAACACTGCCATCTGAGTGCCAAATCCCCGCGGATCAAGAAAAAGATGCCACGGCACCGAAAAACACCACAGCAGCCGCAGAAGATGACAAGCTATTATGCCTCGCGCGGGCCTCAGCAAAATGGCGGCGGCGCCAGAACTGACAGGCCGGACCAGGGATCCGGACGGAACAGCGGAGCGGAGGCATCAGCGGCTTCCTCCTGCCTGACCAACCCTCCCAGCGAACAATCCTCGGGCCCCTCTACCCCCACAACACGCAGCCCGGCAAAATCGCGGCAGCGGAGGGACTCACCAGTCAGATCACAGGTCGATCCGGCCATGGAGGTAAGCGGGCCTTCCAGCACTACAGGCCAGAGCGTTAAGGGCCGGGATCCTATCACAGATTTCCCCACAGCAGATAGGCCAGTGTCAGATACATTAATGAAAGATATGCTGCTGTCCCTGCGCTCCTCACTGCAGACAGATCTGATGAGAGGAATCACTGAATGCCAGAGGGAAGTGCAGACGCTAGGCCGCAGAGTGAATCAGGTAGAACACAAGATGGAGGAGTACACCTCATCTTATAATGTTATGGTAGAAGCGCACTCAGCACAAGGGGAGGACATCTTATGGCTAAAAGATAAAATAGCAGACCTCGAGGACAGATCCAGGAGGAACAACCTCAAAATGAGGGGGGTTCCAGAATCTGTCCCCCCTTCTCAGCTTCTGCAATATGCCCAGGCCTTTTTTTCCACTTTAATACCTGAGGCAACTGCATCAGACCTTCTAGTGGACAGGATCCACAGGGTACCTAAACCATCGTTCCTCCCAGATGACACACCTAGAGATGTCTTAATGAGAATACACTACTACCACATAAAAGATCGTATTCTGCAAGTTTCCCGCAAACAGGAAAATATTCCACAACAGTATGCCGCCATCAGAGTGCTGCCTGACTTGTCTAGACACACTCTGCAACGCCGCAGAAATTTATTGACCATCACAAAAGCCCTGAGAAACCACAATATCTTGCACAAATGGAAGTACCCTGCTACCCTGTCGATCACTCACAATGGCCAAACCATCTCGGTGTCTACCTTAGAAGAGGGACTTAAGGCTTTAAGGAACTGGGGCATAATATCTGACCAACCAGCACAACATGCCCAACCTCAGGGACTGACCCCTATACAGAACGAGTGGCAAACCGTCTCATACAAGCGCTCATCCAAGAAAAGCAATGGTGGAACCTCATAACACTCCACACAGATATAATTCAGTTTATCTCCAGGGAAGAGCTTAGGATTAACTCTTACCTACACCCCAGTCAACCAGTAGCAGTTACAACTGCACAGGGATCAATTCATGGATCCATTTCTTATCAAACCCCTGTTGACTTTCTGTTTTTTTTCTCCTTGTTTTTCTGCACCCTTTGTTTTTGATATACACAGTTTTATCCACGAAAGTAACGGACCAGTCAAGACACATGAAGAAATGAAAAGACCTACCTTTCATCATCAACCCACAAAGATCTCCCCCTCAACCGGGCGCAGTGAGTACATCTACTACATCACCCCACAAAACCACAAGTACCTTTCACAATGACGATAACATGCCTTTCAATTAATACCCGGGGACTAAATCACCCAGCTAAACGATTCTCCTTGTGGAAGGAAGCTAGCACACACAAAGCGGACATTCTTTGTGTCCAGGAAACCCACTTCCAATTACATAATGCTCCTCAATGTAAGCACAAAAACTACCCAATCATATACATGGCCAATACACCAAATAGCAAAAAAGGAGGTGTCCTAATGGCTTTCAAGGACTCGCTATCCATACAACCTAAAGATGTCTTTACTGACGCTGGAGGCAGGTACATCATCTTCACAGGAGACATTAATTCCAAACCATACACAGTGATCACACTGTATGCTCTGAATACACGCCAAGTCAGATTCATCAAAAAAGTCCTACACAAAGCAAATTCCATGAAATATGGTAACCTATTAATATGCGGGGACTTCAACATAACCTCAGATCCGACACTGGACACATCATCAGGCCAGTCAAAAGGAACCCTATCCCTTCAGTCCATACTCCACCAAGAGGAACTATACGACATATGGAGATGCTTACACGCCTCGGAAAGGGACTATACTTTTTTTTCCAACAGGCACTCTTCTTACTCCAGAATAGACATGTTTTTAACAGATAAATGGCTCCTGCAAAACGTGAACATGTCTAAAATACATGAAATTACATGGTCTGACCATGCAGCCATTTCCCTGTCTATTGTAGAGAAGGGAGTCTCCTCCTCACCACCCATCTGGCGTTGCAACACCAGACTATTCCAAGATAATAAATATCACAAAATAATCTCCCAACATATACAAAATTTCTTTTCAGAAAATGAGGGCTCTGTGGATGATCCATTTGTTGTATGGAGCGCTCACAAGGCCTTAATGAGAGGAATCCTGATCCAATTGGGAACTAGAGAAAAAAGGAGGCGAACTCAGCAGCTGAACACTATTATTGCAGACATACACCTTATAGAAACTCAAAACAAAATATCCCCATCCACAGCACTTATCGACAAACTCAATTCTCTTAGAGAACAACTCAGAACGCTCCTAACTCAACAATATGACAAACACTTAAAATACCTACGACAAAACTACTATACCAATGCTAACAGGGCAGGTAAATACCTAGCGAATAGACTGAAAGCGGCACGCACCAGAACTAGAATAGCATACATCCAACACCCTACGCTAACACACAGAATCACAAATCCACAAGAGATAGCGAACCAATTCGCTACATACTATAGCTCACTATACAATTTACACGAAGATGCACATACACCACACCCAACTATAGACAAAATAAATTCTTTTCTGGAGCACCTAAACCTTCCAGCCCTCTCTGACGATCACTTAGAACACTTAAATGCTCCGATAACACACAGAGAAATTGAAATGACAATACATACACTTCCAAATGGGAAATCCCCAGGCCCGGACGGATTCTCTAATGAATACTTCAAAATGTTTACCAATATTCTATCTCCACACATGACAAAAATCTTCAATAAAGCTGCTGAGGTTGCCTCCTTTCCACAGGAAATGCTAAAAGCACATATAGTGACTCTACCAAAACCGGGTAAGGAACCTAACACACCAGCTAACTTCCGACCCATACCACTGCTGAACTCCGACACAAAAGTATACGCGAAACTACTAGCTAAGCGACTAACATGCATATTACCTAATCTCATTACGAGAGACCAGATGGGCTTTGTGAGAGGGAGACAAACTTCGGACGCCACTAGAAGGATTATTAATGTGATAAACCATGCTGAAAAGACTCGAACGCCTTCTCTGCTGCTATCCATTGACGCAGAGAAGGCGTTCAATAGGGTCCACTGGACATATATGGAACAAACATTGCGGAAGTTTGGATTCAAAGGCCCAATTCTGCAAGCTATTATGGCATTATACTCTTGCCCGTCAGCACAGGTGTACTCTGCGGGGTTCCTATCCGCAACCTTCCAGATCAAGAATGGAACCCGACAGGGGTGCCCCCTATCTCCTGCAATTTTTAATTTGATGATAGAGCCGTTAGCTGAATCCATACGCTCCCACCCTTTGATAACAGGCTTCCAGTTTGGGTCAGTAAAACATACCATTAATCTATTCGCAGACGATGTAATCCTGCTACTTACTAAACCCTCCATATCTTTAATACAGGCCCATAAAATCCTCATAGCTTTTGGAGAGATATCATACTATAAAGTCAACTTTACTAAATCTCTCATATTAGACATGGGTATCTCACCAAATACCCGAAAATCGCTACAAGCAAAATTACCATATATGTGGAGTAAAGGAAATATCACATATCTGGGAATCACACTCACAAATAAAATATCCACAATAATAAAAGCCAATGTATTACCACTCATTAACAAACTGGAAGCCCAAACCAAAAACATGTCCAACAGCGAAGTATCTTGGTTAGGCAGAATTACAGCTTACAAAATGATGTTATTGCCACAAATACTATACATATTCCGCTCTCTACCACTGTCTATCCCTCAACACCTATTAAAAAATATAGCGAATATTGCTTGGAAATACATATGGAAGGGAAAAAAAGCTAGATGTTCACGAAATAATCTCACATCACATAAGCAAGCGGGCGGAGCAGGTTTAGTGGACATACACGACTACTATTGGGCAGTACGCCTTGACCAAATCAAACACTGGTTTCAAACAACTGACACACCATTATGGGTGGACATTGAAAAAACGACAGCACCAATGAACAATCTACCCCTACTACTCATGACAGACGGGTGGATACCGTGGGACACAAAAAAACTGCCTCCTACTACGCAAATCTCGTTAAAGGCGTGGAGAGTTATACGGGAACATACGTATAAAGACAAACAAGACATACAGTATAATATACCCTTATCGTTCTTGGAAACAAAAATCCCAATGCTGACAATCAAAGACCTGTCAAGAAAGGGCATACTACACATATCAGACCTATATAATGGCACACATCCCAAATCTGTGGAGCAACTCATGACACAATACCATCTTCCAAAGAATTCACAGTTTACGTGCGTAAGAATTGTAAACTTCCTTAAATCTAAGCCTACACCTACCATACACCTTCCGAGCAATATTTGGAAATTTTACACCACAACCAAACAACATACAAAAGGAATATCTTTCTTCTATAATATCACCAAAGATAAACTCACATTTACCAAAACTACTGCAATGAAGAAATGGGAAGAAGAACTAGGTATATCAGCCTCAGATGAACAGTGGCAACAAGCCTTTAGAGCAATACACAAGGCTTCCCACTGCATTAAGCATTGGGAATTAACTATTAAAATGGCCAATAGATGGCACTACACCCCATATAGAATAGCGAAATTCTTCCCGGGAACATCCCCAAATTGCTGGAGAGCCTGTGGGCAAATAGGCAATTTACTGCATATGCTTTGGTGTTGCCCTGCTGTTAAATGCATTTGGAACCAAGTGTTTAAATTGATTTCCACGTTAACGGGAGTAATATCTCAACCAGACCCAGCGCTGGCAATATTGCACCTGAACATAGAAAAATATCATATAGACTTTAGACCAGTCGTAACTCATATTTTGTTGAAACACGCTTAACGATATTACGAAATTGGAAATCCACCAATGCCATTAACCTATCAGACATAACCAAAGCAGTTCATAGAAATTACACTTTCGAGCGCCTCTTAGCAATAAACTCTTTACAATGCAAAAAATTTGATAAACAATGGTCAATATGGTCCAAAAGTTAATGTTTTTATTGATGGTTCTGTTTCTATTAACGTTTGACTAATGAAAACAAGAAAAACACAACGCACAGTGAACATACTCTGCTTATGTTAAATGTTTACATGCCTCTTGAACAACTAATTAACTAAATGAAAATTTCTGAGAATGTATATCACCGGATTGTATACAACCTGAATGTGTATATCACTTTTCTCCCTTCCTTTTATGTTGTAAAACATATTCTTTTCTAAAAACTTCAATAAAAACCATTGAAAGGAAAAACAAATGAGAGCTGCAAAATACTCACCATGCCTCTCAGTTAATAGCTTGGGGTGCAATATATCATTTAGTGACAACTTTCCCGCAACTTGTGTCAAAATATAAAATATTCCATGGACTAAACATGCCTCTTAACAAATAGCTTGGGGTGTCTACTTTCCAAAATGGGGTCATTTGGGGGGGGGGGGTTGTGCCATCTGGGCATTTTATGGCCTTCAAAACTGTGATAGGTAGTGAGGAGTGAAATCAAAAATTTACGCCCTTAGAAATCCTGAAGGCGGTGATTGGTTTTCAAGGCCCCGTACGCGGCTAGGCTCCCAAAAAGTCCCACACATGTGGTATCCCCATACTCAGGAGAAGCAGCTGAATGTATTTTGGGGTGCAATTCCACATATGCCCATGGCCTGTGTGAGCAATATATAATTTAGTGACAACTTTTTGTAATTTTTTTGTCATTATTCAATCACTTGGGACAAAAAAATTAATATTTAATGGGCTCAACATGCCTCTCAGCAATTTCCTTGGGGTGTCTACTTTCCAAAATTAGGTCATTTGGGGGGGTTTGTACTGCCCTGCCATTTTAGCACCTCAAGAAATGACATAGGCAGTCATAAACTAAAAGCTGTGTAAATTCCAGAAAATGTACCCTAGTTTGTAGACGCTATAACTTTTGCGCAAACCAATAAATATACGCTTATTGACATTTTTTTACCAAAGACATGTGGCCGAATACATTTTGGCCTAAAATTGAGTTTAGTTTTTTTTTTATAACAAAAAGTAGAAAGTATCATTTTTTTTTCAAAATTTTCGGTCTTTTTCCGTTTATAGCGCAAAAAATAAAAACCGCAGAGGTGATCAAATACCATAAAAAAAGCTCTATTTGTGGGAAGAAAAGGACGCAAATTTTGTTTGGGTACCGCATTGCATAACCGCACAATTAGCAGTTAAAGCGACGCAGTGCCAAATTGTAAAAAGTGCTCTGGTCAGGAAGGGGGTAAATCCTTCAGGGGCTGAAGTGGTTAAAAGATAAAAAAAAAATGTCCAGCGATGTCCATTCATATTCTTCTATCATGCCGCAGATGAGCAGAAAAAGAAAACAAAAAAAACCCCCATGGGAGGCTCCCGCAGAGTGACGCTTCCCATTGGTGACAGTTCTTATATAGCTGAGGGCGGGGCCACCCAGTGATGTAAATGGGTGATCCCGCCCCCCTCTGATGCCACAGGGAAGCCATGGGGAAACCAGCCATGGAGGCGGAGGTGTTGCTTTTTTTTTCTTTTTTCGGCTCCTAAGCAGCGTGATAGAAGAAGATGAATGGACATGGCTGGACATTTTTATTTTTTTTATCTTTTAATGAAGGACTTGTCCCAAGTGGTCTCTTGTCTTTTTTACCATTTTTGACACTTTTTTGAGAAATGGTAGGGGTATAATGTACCCTGTTACCAATTCACATAGGGGGGCGGGATCTGGGGATCCACTTGTTAAAGGGGCTTCCAGATTCCAATAAGCCCCCGCCAGAACCATCGGGCAAGGGTTGTGGGGATGAGGCCCTTGTCCCCATCAACATGGGGACAAGGTACTTTGGGGTCAGATGCCAAAGCACCCTCCCCATGTTAAGGGCATGTGGCCTGGTACAGTTCAGGAGGGGGGGCGTTCTCTCATCCCCCTCTTTTCCTGCAGCCTGACAGGATGTGTGCTCGGATAAGTGCCTGGTATGGATTTTGGGGGGACCCCTACAACATTTTTAAAAAAATTGGCACAGGGTTTCCCTTAATTTCCATACCAGACCTGGAGGGCCTGGTATGGATTTTGGAGGGACCCCCCCACGCAATTTTATTTAAATTTTTGGTTTGGGGTTCCCCTTAGGGCCTGATAATGGAGGGGGGGACCCCATGCCGTTTTTTTAAATGAGTTTTATCTATATTGCCGAGACCCGACAATTTATTACAGCCGCGATCAGTTTTAAATGACAATTTTTCCTTTAGAAATGTCATTTTGCTGTGGTACTGTTTTAAACACAGGAAAAATGCACCACTTTATAGGCATACTATAGACACCCCCCCAGGCCTGATATTTAAAGGAATATTTCATTTTTATTGTTTCACTTTAAGCATTAAAAAAATCACTGCTCCCAAAAAACCTGACATTTAAAAAAAAAAAATTGCATTGATACATGTCCCCTGGAGCAGGATCTAGGTCCCCAAATACTTTTTATGACAATAACTTGCATATAAGCCTTTTAAAATGAGCACTTTTGATTTTTCATGTTAGTGTCCCATGGACTTTAACAGTGTTCCAGCGGCTTTTGAATTTGCCCCGAACACTGCATATTGTTCAGTGTTCGCCCGAACATCTGAACAACCAAGATTCAGCCCGAACTTATGCTTGGTCCGAACCGTTTGCCCATCCCTAGTGCTAACTGATGCTAACACTAAAATCATCGGTGTGGACCTGATGACTGTTCGATGCTGTACTGAATCACAGCACCACCGGGCCAGCGGGCATGCACATCACATACTAGGTACAGCACAAGCAGGAGGAAGGCTGTAGGAAGTCTGGAAGTCTTGGAGAGAGTGAGCAAACTTGGGGGTGGTGGGCTAGAGAACCATATTTATAGGCCTGGAGTGTGCCTGTTCAGCAAGGTACTGCAATCAAGGCTGGGTGAGCCTAAGAGCCAGGTGGCTCTTGATTTTTCAATAGAAGAACTTTCCTTTTTAATAAAAAAATGTACTGCCATGCCCTGTAACCAAAGTGCTGACTGTCGTGGACTCACTGTAAAAACATCTGCCACTGAGTTAAACATTCCCTGATTATAATATATAAAATATAAAAATGACCTGCAATGTCATGCCAAAGGCATGCAAATAAATCACAAAGTTCTTGTGAATTTAACTGATCTATTTTTCTTTGACACCTATGACCACAAAAGGGTTAAATGCAATTTGGCTATGTTTGTGACATGTTCTTTAGAGGTTTATATTAAGTTTTATGAATAGCTGAACTTTGTGACTTCCTTTTTACAATGTTTAATAATGTTCTATGGAGCTGTGAATGAAACTGGTAACATATTCAAAACATTTCAAAGGCAAAGCGACTTGTGATGTGTCAGACAATTACTGAATTTCATACAATATGTCTTGCAACAAGGTGTTTGTTGCTTTGAAAACAATGTAAATATGAAAATTGTTCTTTTGCTAGTCCCAGTTGAAGGAACACCATGTAGATTTAAAGCTAACACATTCAGACTCAATCTGGAAACATGGAATTGTTCTTTATGCTGTACATATATGTCATTCATATGGAACTAGAATAATTAGTACATGCTAGGCTCCAAAAGGAAATGTAGGATAATACACAGAAATGATTTACAGTGTGTAATTGCTTATGATTTATTATTTGGTTGCTTTTTTTTCTTGCATTAAGCTTTCAATAATGGTGGGTTTTTACAGCTTACACAGATCCCATACATTAAAGAAAAAAAATCTTAAGGGGAGGTCTACATTCAATACCTATAACACAGTCACAGGATTCATTTTGAAAAAGCACAGCATCTTATATTATGTTGTGAAAAACACTTTGGTTTGCTAAAGAAATAGAGTTAGCAAAAGGTATTACTAAGGTTTCATCCCACCACTGGTAAAAAATATAAAACCCAATGACTAAAATCTCATATAAGCTTTAACATGTTACTGTAAACTTAAAAGTAAATTTCAATACTTTAACACCTTCCGCTATAGTCCTGGAGGTGGCTTTACCTTTCTCACTGGATGTCATATGACACACTGCATCTCCAATCACAAAAAAAGAGCCTATGATATAGGCTCTTTACCATGTGACCAGCTGTGTCCAATCACAGCTGACCACAGTAAATAGGAAATGCTGGTTATCGGCATTCCTCCCCTCACACTGACAGTGCATAAGGAGAGGAGAGCTGATAAGTGGCTTTTCACAGTGGGGACATCTGCACTGATAATTAGGGCCCTGATTATCAGTGCAGCCCCATCAGTAATGCCCACCAGTGATGCCCACCAGTGCCCAACAGTGATGCCAATCAGCGCCCATCAGTGATGACAATAGACAATTAGACATGGGCACTGTTGAAAAAATGTGTTTGTTGTTGTTTCATTTTTTTTTCATTTTTCAGGTCATTAGTTACGATCGAAATTCGTAAATTCATAAATTCAAAAATTCAAAAATGTGAAAATCCAAAAATTCGAAGATTAGAAAATTAAAAAATGCAGGAATTTTAATGTTCAGAAATTTGTAAATTCTAAAATTCGGAAATTCGAAAATTCAGAAATTCGAAAATCCAAAAATTTCAAAATCCGAAAATAAGAAAGAAAATCCGAAAATTCAAAAAGAACAAAAATCCGAAAATTTTTCAAATAATAACTAACTAACTAATAATAACTAACTATTACATTCTAGGTATTGAAATTTACTTTCAAATTTGGCTGTTAGTGAACGTAATGAATATGAATTTATCCGAAGTTGTGAATTATCCAAAATAACAAATGCTGAATCTAAACAAATAGAACGGAATGAATTAATAATAATAATAAAAAGTTTTTACTATTATCATTGTTATTTATTATTATTAATTTGTTATGTTCCATTTGTTTAGATACGGCATCCGTTATTTTGGATAAATTTGTATTCGTTACGTTCTCTAACAGCCAAATTTGAAAGGAAATACCTATAATTTACTAGTTAGAAATAGTTAAGTTATTATTAGTTCGTTATTTAAAATTTTCAAATTTTCGGATTTTCGAATTTTTACATTTTCATTCTTATTTTCGGATTTTCGTTCTTTTGAATTTTCATTCTTATTTTCGGATTTTTGGATTTCATAATTTCCAAATTTCCGACATTTTGGATTTTCAAATTTTGATTTCCGAATTTCTGAATTTTTTTAATTTCTGAATTTTTGAATATTCAAATTTATGAATTTACGAATCTTCATTCCATTTAATAATTTCCATTCAAATTTATGGATATTCGGAACAAAACGACTTGCACGTGCCTAGTGTCCATCAGTGCTGCCTTTCAGTGCCCATCAGTGATACCTGTTAGTGCCTATCAGTGCCTCTTCATCAGTGCCGCCAATCAGTGCCATCTATCAGTGCCCATTACCCATCAGTGCCACCTATCAGTGCCTATCATTGCTGCCTATTAGTGCCCATCAGTGCCACCTATCAGTGCCCATAAGTGCTGCCTATCAGTGCCCATTAGTACCATCTATCAGTGTCCATCAGTGCCGCTTATCAGTGCAACCTATCAGTGCCCATCAGTGTTGCCTCATCAGTCCCGTCATATCAGCGCAGCCTATTAGTGCCCGTCAGTGCAGCCTCATCAGTAAAAGAGAAAAATTACTTATTTACAAACTTTTATAACAGAAACTAAGAAAACCTTTTTTTCACAATTTTCTGTCTTTTTTCATTTGTTTAGCAAAAAATAAAAACCCAGTGGTGATTAAATACCACCCAAAGAAAGCTCTGTTTAAAAAAAAAATGCTAAAAATTGTGTTTGGGTACAGTGTTGCATGACTGTGCAATTGTCATTCAAAGTGGATCAGCGCTCAAAGCTATAAATTGGCCTGGGCAGGAAGGGGGTGAAAGTGCCCTGTATTGAAGTGGTTTAATATGCAAATTTAATTAAAATACTACCTAGTGATTCTGCAATGAAAGTCCTTGTTTAAGCACTTTTTCCAGCTGTGCTCCTGCATTGTCACCCTGTCACATTCACTCTTAGTGAAGACTACATGTGGTTTTTCTGACACACTTTGTGCAGACATGGTCCACCATTGTCATTAATAGTGAACTGGGGTAAGTGCATGCAGACAGGGAGTGCACTTGAGTTTTTGGGGGGGTTTGGAATCCATAATAAAAGCCTCAGAAAAATATGCCTTTTGTGTGGCATAGCCAGTGCTCATATGGAATGACTGCTCTGTACTGAGCTTTGTAGCATCTGCAGTGCCAGATCTCTCCAGCAACAAGCTCAGGCACATTTCATCATGGCCTGCAGGCAAAATACAGGACCTGGCTGCAAAAGCTGACATAGTTCTTTGCTTCATCAGAACAGTGAAATGGAAGCTCTTCCATTAGTGATCAGGGCATATCATATCACATCCAGTGATAGTGGCAGCCATGCTTCACCAGCTTCTCCTGCTTCTTTTACTTCATCTACAGACAGCCTAGCTAAATCCAAACCCAGAATGCCGGGGACCTGGATGAACTGAGGTGAGCCTGCATAATTTCTCTTCTGATGGTACTAGAGAGCCGAGGGGCTTTATTAATGCCTTTCCTACTCTAAACCAGCCAGCACTTATTACTACCTAATAGAGGAAGGCCTAGTTCTCATGAAAAACCTTTGAGTACCACTGATTAGGGTAGGCTATCTCTTGAGGAGCAAACAGTATCCTACAAATGCAGATCGAAACCTTAGCCTTTTCCCATATACTTTGCCAGTGCGTCTTACATAAAGATGACATAAAGATGACAGACAGATCTGATGCTGCTGAGGAGCAAATTCTCTGGACCATTTTTTTTCCATATGATGTTTTGCAGATCCATTATTGGAGGCTTGTTTTTTTCATATCTTTGTCTCATGTTATTAATCTCTGTTGTGTCACTTTTTTTGTTTCTGTTTGAATTGGAATGTACTCATGGCCACTGTCATATTTGCATATCTATGTTACTGCATCTCTTAAGTGTACTTGAGGCCATATGATTATCACAATCTTGAGGCTGCTTTGGCTTAGGTAAGTTTCTACTTTTCTTCTTAGGCATTATTTCCCATTTACACAATGGGCATAAAAATCGTGTATATTATGCTAAAAGGACTAAACCACCCCTCCAAGAGAGAACACATTGGAGAGAGGTTTTAAATACTACTTGTGACAACGCATGTAAAAGAAACACATTTCCACAATGCTAAATCTCCTAAATGCACTCACAGAAATGTTCCTCATTTCTTCCTCCCTAAGAACTCTGTACTTGACCCAGCTGGTAGATAAATTATAATATATTGTTTTTGTAACAATGGAAATGTGCACTGTGGTAAATGTCTAATATATGGCAGCTCTGCTTTATCAAGAAATTGTTTAAAAAGTGACAAACGCTTGCCAAGGCTCTTTTATTATGTGGAAGCTTTCATTTAATCCCCAACAGCCAGTTGAGTATTTCAAAACCAGATAAAGGTTTAACACCAACCTTGCAATTCCTTCTTCACATGGAAGATTTATCTGATGGATGTCGGTGCCAACATACCACTGAAAAAGATTTTACTTTCTATTTTCATACGCATCTATCCTACTCTAGGAAAGACCAGTTCTTGGTTGATACATGGATTCTTTAAAAATGACAAACTGTAAAATTTATAACATACTGTAGTTGGTCAGACCATGCCTTATGTTATTCTGGTAAAGTGTTGAGCGTCAGTGCCAGACTGGTTTGTACAGTTATTTAAAATGATTTACTTGGCAACAGCCAATGCATTTGGGCGCAACACAATGAGACTTCTGTCATTCTGGGGAGAAGGTAATGTTAGATTCAATAGCAAATTTATATGTACCTGAATACATCAAAGCCAAACTCCACCTATCATTATTTAAGCATTTACAGCATCAGGTTTTTTTTAACCTTTTGGGATAGAAAAAAATTCTGTAAATAAACTAATAAAAGCTGACAGTGTAAAATGGATGTATCAACACTCTAACCACACTTTTTCTGGACAGCTTAGTCTGTTATACAAACTTGAAAAATAGTAGGCTTACTGACCAGATCAACAGCTGAAAATAGAAGAAAGCAGCACAAAAAAATAAAACTAATGAAGTCACCATATATATTAATTGGTAATCTGCAATATATCAGATTTTGCTTTTGGGTTTAATGCAGCATTAATTTCCATAGCAGAAGAGCTACATTCAACATCTACCCACCTTTAGTGTAACAAAGCCTACTTAATGAAACTTCCTCAAACTACAGCTTATATTGCTTAACAGTTTACTGCGTTATTACCGTTATTTTTTCTTCAGTATTATACTTTTTGGAATTTTGAACTTTCATAGAGCTTTAATGTGAGGGATCCTTCTTAAACTGAGTGTATGGGATAAGAGGCAAATGTCGCCTTATCATTTGTCTAAAATCTCTTATGCCGTGTACAGATGATCGGACATTCTGACAACAAAATCCTAGATTTATTTCCGACGGATGTTGGCTCAAACTTGTCTTGCATACACAGGGTCACACAAATGTTGTCGGAAATTCCGATCGCCAAGAACGCAGTGACGTACACCACGTACGACAAGCCGAGAAAAATGAAGTTCAATAGCCAGTGTGGCTCTTCTGCTTGATTCTGAGCATGCGTGGAATTTTGTGCGTCGGAATTGTGTACACATGATTGAAATTTACGACAAGGGATTTTGTTGTTGGAAAATTTGAGATCCAGATCCAAATCCAAACAAATGTCCGATGGAGCCTACGCACGGGTGAAATTTGCAACAACAAGCTCACATCGAACGTTTGTTGTCGGAATTTCCAACCGTGTATACACGGCATTACCGCTATTTTTCTTTATGCTGGAGGGAGACAGTTGAAAAGTGGACACCTTGTTTCACACTATAGATTCCTGTAAAACCCTTACACACTTCTGGAGACCTTTTTCTCCTTGTCAAAAGATTTTATTATGTGTTCAAATGTTAGACAAGTAAACAAAATAAAGATTATACAATCAAAGTAATGAAGCTCACTATATCCAAAAACAATATTACATATTGCTAGATACAATAAATTGATAATTGGTGAAGTATTAAGAAACTCTTGACTAATAATTCGGGATTATCATGAAGAGTATGATAACCAAGGTTACTACATCAATAAATATAATCTTAATAACTCTATATAAGTATAAACAACTTGTATATGAGCTTCTATAATGTAATGTGAGTATGGATAGAGAGAAAGAAAGGAAGAAAAAGAAAGGGAGAGAAGAAGGGATGAGAAAAAAGTAAAGGAGTTTGCGGGATCAAGTCGAGAGCCACCACCATTTCTGGAATGAAGACATTCAAGAAGATATCCTCTTAATCAACTACCATTGCAGTACCACTTGTTTGTCAAATGTTGGTGACATAAAATTGTCTATCCAAGGTTGCCATATTTTTTCAAATTTAGAAATCATGTTTGTTTCAAGAGCTATCATTTTAGCATGAGTCATAGTATTGTTCATTCTATTCACTGCTTCGTTAATCACCAATGCCGGAGATCTTCAAGCTTTCACTAGCGTTTTTTTAGCTGCTGTAAAGAGGTGAACCATCAAATTAAATTGAGAGTGTGTTAAAAATTCTGGTTTCAGATTGAGTAGAGCCATTGTAGGATCAAGAGGAATTTTCATTTTAAATAATTTAGACGCGATATTAAATATTTCCTTCCAAAAGGTTTGAGCTTTAGGGCATACCCACCAGATATGAAAGTATGTACCTAAATCCAAATAACCACGGTAACATTGTGTGGAAAAATTCTGCGTATATTTAGCTATCCTGACTGGTACAAAGTACCATCTTGTTAATACTTTATAGTTAGCCTCTACCGCCAATACATCGGGGAAGGCTGTTTTAGTTACCGACCAGATTTGATTCCAATCTGTATTTTCTAGTGTTCGTTCCAGGTCCATCTACCATCTCTGTACATTTGATGGTTTTTCTGAGTTGGGTTGGACTAGTATCTGGGAGTGTAAGAGTGAGATCGTGCCCCTGGTATGTGGATCATTCCTACAAGTACAGTATTTTCGAAATTAGTTAATCGATTAAGGGGGGTGTCAGAAATTAGAAAAGGTGTGAAAAAAAATTCGGAAAGGGGATAAAGGATGAAGAGTTTACAAATTTAAGCATAGTCAAGATATCTAGGGATACCCACTCTCTGAAAGATTTAGGTGAGACCCATGCAAGGTAGAAATCTGGGTTTTTATAAAATGAAAGAAGAGGATTGTGTAAGGATTGCAGGTGGTTACCAATTTTAAATCTATCCCAAAGAGAAAGATAGTGTTTAGTAATAGGGTTTTGTAGCTCTCTACGATCTTTTGGAGAGATCCAAAGTATGTTGGATATTGATATAGGGTCACAATCTGCTACTTCGATAAGCACCCATAAAGGAATTTCATGGTTTGCCTTAGTAAGGCTAGTTATAGTAATATGCAAAATTAGGACAACCTAAACCGCTGTTTATTTTGGGAAGAAATAGCATGTATTGTTGTATACATGGTTTAGAAATACCCCATATAAATGACAGGAATCAGAATTGGCAAGACTCTGAATAAATATAATATTTTGGGAAGTATTGTCATTTTGATGGCGTTTATTCTTCCGAACCATGATAACGGGAGGTGGGACCAAGATTTCAGCAGATTTGATATAATTTTCAAAATCAAAGGGTAATTGAGTGAGAAAAGATCAGATAAAGATGCAGAGAGATTGATCCCTAAATATGGGATTGACTTTTCTTACCAAGTAAAGGGGAGTCCTTGTTTTGCTGAGGTTAGTTCCATGTTTGAAAAGAATATATTTAAAGCTAAGCATTTTTTAGGGTTAATGGAAAGACCAGAAAAAGCAGAAAATTTATTGAGGATTGGAATGAGGTTGGGGCCCGAAACCTGTGGGGAAGAAAGAAATAGGATATCATCCGCAAATAGACAGAGTTTATGTTGGTAACCACCTATTTTAATACCAGTTATAGTAGGGTCTTATCTTATTAATTGGGCAAGTGGTTCAATTAGGGAGAGAGTGGGCATCCCTGTCGCGTACCTCTTTCTATGCTAAAGGAGTCAGACTTATATCCTGCATATTTGAAATATGCACGTGGTTTGTTATATAATGCCATGATCCAGTTTATAAAGTTAGGACCAAAACCCCATTTTTGTAAGGTATAATGCAAGTAGGGCCAGGAAATGGAATCGAAGGCTTTCTTGATATCCAATGAGAGAAAACAAGCCAGGATGCAACGTGATTTTGCAATATGTGCTAGAAGGACTGCTCTGCGCACATTATCTCCTGCTTGATGTTTAGGCATAAAGCCAATCTGGTCACGATGTATTAATGAGCCAATGATCTTATTAAGATGAGATGCTAGTATTTTCGCTAAAATTTTGATATCAATATTTAACATGGAGATAGGACATTAATTAAAGCATGAAGTATCATCTGAGTTAGGTTTCAGAATCATACAAATGATTGCCATTAAAGATTCTTGTCTAAAAGATTTATTTTCTAATATATTATTAATTGCTTCTGCCAGCACAGGGGAGATAATGTCTGCAAAGGTGCGATAATACAGAGCTGAGTACCCATCAGGGACCGGTCTTTTATTTATTCTTAATTCTTTAATGGCAGCCACTACATCCTCTACAGTTATAGGTTCATCTAGATGAGTTTTGTGAGAAGAAGATATTTGGAGTAAATTTATGCGCGAGAAGAAAGAATCAGCTTCGTTAGAGTTGAAATTATTTGTTTCCGAATAAAGGGAGGATAAGTTAGAACCAAATTTATGAACGATTTTAAGAGGGTTGCTAGTATTTCTAGCCAATTTAAGTTTAATTGGTTTAAAAGATTTATGCATAGATTTTAGTGCTCATGCCAAATATGTGCCAGGTTTATTAGATTTTATATAAAATGCGTATTTGGTATGATGCAGTGATTTATTAGCAGAGTTTGTAAGAAACAAGTCGTATTCCAGTCTTACTTTCTCTAGCTTAGTTTTTAGTGGGGTTATTTTTGAAGGCTGTAAAGGAGGAGTTAAATTCAGTTTCTAATTTTCGTGCAAGATTTATACATTCCCGATTGAGTATCCCCGATTGTTGCTGAAATATTCCTCTTAAAACAGGTTTGTGCGCTTCCCATAGCTTATCTTCCAGTAGCTCCCACAGGTCAGATCTCCTGCACAGATCCCACTGAGTGCCGGACAGGGACAAGGGAGATACAGAACAGGTGCCCAGGGTTTAGTGCAGTCATGGACAGGAGAGGGTGCGTGGTAGGCTGCACCCTCTGTGGTCTCCATTTTTTCCCTGGTGACCACCAGTTGTTGGTGCTCCTACTGCATACTCTCCCTTGCACGTGACTGTAGTATAGTATAGTATGCTGGGAGGTACTACAGCCGGATAGGTGTTTCAGCTTAATATTGCAACAAAGGTAAGATATATGACAGATGGTGGAGCTTTTTAAGGAGGGGGAGAAAATGAGGGCAGTGGAGGGAGGGGGTTGTATGCAGAGGGAAGAGCTACTATTTGATGCCATTTGGCAGGTATGTGAGTATGGCAGGCTTGGTTGAGTTCCTGCACCTATTCTCTGAGATAGAAAAATGTGATCAATTCAGCTGAAAGTTTGATGCAGGTACGAGAAATGTGTGTATTTCCTTTTTGTTGGATTGTTTTCTCTCCATGAATCGACTAATTTAAATTTAGAGAGGAGCTAAGAGAGACTGTTTAATTTCGGGCAGGAGTAAAGGGGGTTTTGTCCAGAAATGGGAGGAGGGCCTGATTGGAATCCCTACACACAATAAGTGATCTCATTCTATGTGAATTTACCACTTGAAAAAGGTGTGATAAAAAGGGTATAGGTTTTTTATTAGGTGCATAATATGAGACAACAGTTATTGCTGTGTCCATAATAAATCCTGTGAGCATTAAGTAATGGCCTTCTGGATCTTTGATTTCAGCCTGTATTGTAAAAGGAGTGGAGCGATGGAAAGCTACAAGAGTTCCACGTTGTTTGGTATCAGGTGAAGCTGTGAATACCCATGGGTATGAGGAGCTGTAAAATTTGGGTGTTGAATTGTTCATAAAGTGAGTTTCTTGTAGGCACACAATGTGTGCTTTTTTGGCCTGGAACGATCTGAAAGCTTTTGTATGTTTTTGCGGAACGTTTAGATCTTGAACGTTCAGGGATACTATGTTTAATGGTGCCATAGTAGTTGAACTAGTAAGCCATTCTTACCATACATCCCAGAGTGGTGGCTTCTCGACCCAATGCCCATGGATAAAGAGAGAAATAAGAGAAAGAGAGGTCCAGGGTGATCTAGAATAGGTAAGAAATAAAAAGCATGTGAGATCATAAAACATATAAATACAATGAAAGTATTGAGGGATTCAAGGTTTACCCATGACGGAGGAAAAGACCCTCCATCAGGGGAAAACACCGAATCCCCCCATATTTTATGCGGGAACCCAGTGAAAGCGAGTTGGGGCACACGGGACTTCCGTGAGCAGAATACCCGCCTCAATACATAATAAAAAAATAAACATCACAACAATGTTTGTTATTAAGCCCTAACAGTATTTTGTTAACACCATCTATAAAATGTTTGTGTAATTCCGAGAAGGATAAACTCATAAGAGGTAAAATTATCTAGCAAGAGTTTAGGAATTAAGATTCCTAATACGGGTGAATCATGGGGAAAAAGTCTTAACTATAAAGTCTTACCTACCCAGAAAATCTGGGTTATTTGGTTAATGCTTACTAATAAGAACCCATAAAAATGGATATAACTCACCTATGGCAAGTGGGTAACAGTGTCATTTTATGATCACTCCAGTAAACAGCCAATAGATCACGAGAATCTAATTGGAGAGAAACAATAAAAATTAATTAGGCGTGGCCTTGACGGAGACCGAGATGGCAGCATAAGCTGATAGCTCCTGTGACCCGGGGACCAAATCCTGCCTAAAGGGGAGCCTACACTTCACCAATAATATGAGCAGAACCACCCGGAGCTCCTCTGCATCTCGTGCCGCCATGGAACCAGGTACACAACTTGGCAAAAACATCCCGGACATTTTCCAATCCCAGAAGCTGCTCGCACACGTGGCTTTACAGGCCCAGACCCCGAACTCGCCTACTGCAATGCCCGACCTGCAGACTACGGGAAATTCCAACCCCAACACCGGATGGACATAGCCACCTAGTCTATTTGACCTTGAGAAAGTGGCTTCAGATATTAAAAATACTGTTACGGCTGCGATTGCTGACCTAAAGTCGGACATTCAAGCGGTAGCCCACCACATCGACACAGTGGAACAAACCTCCCAGAAACATGCGGCCGCCATTAGGCAAGTGCAATCCACCTACGACTCCCAGCTCTCCCAAATGTTTGAGCTCCACAGGCATGTGGAAGACCTCGATAATCGGGGTCGGAGGCACAATATCAGAGTGCGGCGAGTTCCTGAAAGTGCAGATCCAGGCTCCTTACAACAAACCCTGTGCACAATCTTTAACGATCTAATCGCCCGCCCGGCAGACGCTCCTATAGGTATGGAAAGGGCCCACCATGCCTTACAACCCCAACCCAGGGAGAACGAACCACCCAGAGACATTATTTGTTGTTTGGTGAATTTTCCCCTCAAGGAAGAGATCCTGCAAAAAACAAGGGAAAGGGGACAAATTGTTTATAATGGCGCTGAGATTAAACTGTTTCAAGACCTGTCTCAGATAACCCTGCAAAATAGAAGAGCACTGCGACCCCTGTTGTGTGTTCTTCGTGCCAGAAATATTCAATACCGATGGAAATTCCCCTTCGCACTTTCTGCATCCTCTAGGGGACGCTCTGCTCTATTATGCACGCCGGAGGACTTGAAAACCTTCTGTGACCAACTTGATCTCCCTCGGATTGAACTTCCGGAATGGTATGAGCTGTACTTTCCGTCGGAACCATGGCTCCCGGTATCTCTCCATCCTTCGCCGAAGGCTCCACGCCAGAGAACATGCAGACGCAAAACGGATCCGACATCCCCGAGAGCCCACTCATCACGCCGCGACCTTTATCAATGCAGTCCGGATCGCTCGCCCTCACCATCCACAAGACGGGATCGTTTGGAGGCTTAATTTGCTTTGATCCAGCCATACAAGGACATCCTTGCGTAGATACTACTGCATCTGACTCCCTCTCTCTTACCCTATGAAACCTGAATATAGACAAGGAAGTGAAAGTCCTTTCTTCTACACACATAGCCAGGACACACTTGGATGCTAAAACCCCAGACTGAGCTAAAGTTTGTGATTTTTTATTTTAGTGTTCCAGCTCCTTGGAAAGTAAATCTCGCCCTAACTGAGGTATTGTACTTTCTAGTATGTTCCCACGGAAGATGACTTTTTCTACAGGCTCCAGATCTGGTTAGAATCTATTGATCTCCAGCTTAACAGTATTTTATGTGTCACTTTCGAAATATTCCTCCCGATCCAGCAGCACTAGATTACAATGTAGTGAGGCCTGTAAAATGAGATTATTCTTCAACATTCTTTTCCGACAATGTATCTATGGGAGTCTATGTTTATTAAGCTGTTTTATTTTATTTTATTTTTTTTTCAGGTACGGTTCTGATTTGGTTTACGTGCACCTGTCTGGCCATTGGGGATGCCCCTCCCTCCAAAATAATCTTAATTTGCCTATATATCAAGGTTTAATGTCTTCTAGCTTGACATAAAGACAACGGAAAATAACCCTCTTAGGTTTCCATAGAATGATTTATGCCTTACCTGATGGGGTTGGGTATCCCGGATGGTCAGATGTGTAGACGCTTGTGCAATTATTTCAGGCATATATACATATACCATACGCCTACTTTGGTTAGAATATGGTCTCCTTAAACTCACAGCAAGTATGGTAAATAACACCCATACATGAGGTGTACCCCCCCGGATCCGCTGTTAAAGATTCCACCCCCTTATTTCCCTCATTGTCCCTTATTTGAAGATGAGGTTTTAGAGCTAAATAGAGGGAACTGGAGGTTTTGATCTCTTCCAACTGCTCAAGCTTAAGCTTAATGATGAACCTAGATGTCAACAATGTATGGCTGGTTTGTTACACTTGTTATAAATGTTATCTTTGATTGCAATTTCCTCCCCTGTTTCGATTAATGTGGTAGCATGTTTTTTCTATTGGTAGGCTCCCCACTTACTTACAATTCTGTATGTCTATTTGCATTCTATTTGCAGGACTGATCCCCGGTTCGCAAATATCCTGAGGTCCCCGCCCTTTCTTTCTCCCTCACACAGCAGTTCCTACAGGAAACTAACTGCCATTCCAGGTCTTCCCCCCTTTAGGTGGAATAGGCTATCTAGCTCCGACTCTGGTTTGATCTTTCTTCTTCTCTTCCTCTCTCCCTCTCTTCCCCCTTTCCTTTCTTTCTTTTCTCCTTTCTCTTTTATCTCTCTTGCCTCTTCCCTCTTTCCTCTTTTCCCTCCCCCACCCCTCCCTGTCCTTACCCTACTCCCCTTCCTTCTCCCCCCTCTTCGTCTTGACGCACTAGTTCTCTCCTACTCCTAGTCTCGCACTCCGTATTTTGGTCGGGGCTGCGCCCACGCCCGCCCCTCCCAATTCTCCATTTGAGTCACCTAACTCTATTTACCAGTCCACCATTGAGTACAGTAGCTGCAAACATTTACTCGGGAATCATAATGCAAACCAAACCTTCAACCAATTTACCCCTGATGTTGAAGTGCATATCCCTTAATGTAAAAGGTCTTAACGTGCCGGAAAAACGATCCCAAGTCCTCTCCTCACTTTCCACATACAAAGCCCATTTTATTTTTTTACAAGAGACTAGGCATGTGCAATTCGTTTCATTCCGAATTAGTTTTTTAACGAATTTTGTCAAATTCGTTAATTCGAGAATACCCGAATTAACGAAAACCGTTTAACAAATTTTTTCCAAATATTCGTAAATTCGATCAAGTTGGACATTCGTAAATTTGGGCATTCGTACATTTGTAAATTCGAAAATTCGGAAATCTGAAATAATAGTTAACTAATAATAACTTAACTATTAGTAATTACTAGTAACTTTTAAATTATAGGTATTGTAATTTCCTTTCAAATTTGCCTGTTAGTGAACGTAACACATACAAATTTATCCAAAGTTATGAATGATCCAAAAAAACGGAATGGAACGTAATGAATTAATAATAATAAATAACAACAATAATAATAACAACGTTTTATTATTATTATTTATTATTAATTTGTTCCATTCCATTTGTTTAGATGCAGCATTTGTTTTGGATAATTCGTAACTTCGGATAAATTCGTATTTGTTACGTTCACTGACAGTCAAATTTGAAAGGAAATTACAATACCTATAATTTAATAGTTAGTTACTATTTCAGATTTTTGAATTTTCGGGTTTTTGGATCTTCAATTTACAAATTTCCGAATTTTCTAATTTACAAATGTACGATTTTACGAATTTACGAATGTACGAATTTACGAATGTACAAATGTAAAATGTACGAATGTACGCTTTTACGAATTTACAAATTAACAAATTTACGAATCGCAATCATAACGAATGACCCGAAAAATGAAAAAAATAATAAACTAATGAAACGAAAACGAAAATGAACGAATTTTTTTGGCTGTGCACATGTCTACAAGAGACCCATTTTCGCTCTGATACCATACCTAAACTCTCTAACCACATATATCGAGTAGCCTTCCACTCCACCAACCCTGAAGCGAAAACTAAAGGCGTTTCTATTGTAATATCCAAACATGCAAACTTTCACCTTTCAGATTCTCTGATTGATCCAACAGGTAGATTTATTTTCCTTAAAGGTTCCTATGCAAACAAGCCTGTAACGTTAGCAAACATATATTGCCCCAATGAACACCAGGTCACCTTTTATAGAAGTGTCTGCGATTGCTTGGCCTTCTTTCAGGAGGGCTTGGTCCTCTTGGGAGGGGACTTCAATATCCCCCTTAAACCATTATTGGATTCCTCGTCAGGAATCTCCGCTTTGACATATAAAGCATTGCGTCAGATTAAAATGCAACTGCAAAACCTGACTCTACACGACACCTGGCGCACTTTGTCCCCTTCAGTTAAAGATTACACATTTTACTCGGCGCCACATCAAAAGTATTCTAGAATCGATTATTTTTTCCTATCCCAATCTGATCTCCCATTCCTGCAACACTCAACGATAGAACCGATGTTCTTATCTGACCATCATCCTATCACGGTAATGTTATCTTTCCCAGAAACTCAACCGAGAACTAAACTCTGGCGCTTTAATCCATCCCTACTCAAAGACCCTCTTTCACTTGAACGCATACGAACAAGCATCCAACACTACTTTACCGAAAACTCAAGCCCAGACATTTCTCCAATATCCCTCTGCGAAGCGCATACTATTAATAATCTTTTGGAATCGATTAAATCCCTCGAAGTATCTCATAAATACAGGCACTCTCCACCTTACAGGACCTGGTTCATGCCCGCTCTCTCCTTAAAGATGAACTAGACAAACGCTCCAAAAGGCGATACATTCTTGGCCAGCGGATATTCTATGAACAAGGTAAGAAATGTGTCCGCCTCCTGGCGCGCACTGTTCAATCCTCTAAATTGTCCACCAGAATTCATCATATACGCAATCCTAAGGGAACTCTCCTGGCCAAGAATGCAGATATTGCTAAAGAATTTGAAGAATACTACTCAAAGCTTTATAATCTTCGCCCTGATCTAGCGTCCCAGACTGATCCAGAAACACGTACTGAACTCATTAAAGACTTCCTTATCCAAAATAGCCGAAACCAATATCCCCTCAGTCAACACTTGAGTTGGAATCTCCCTTATCTATAGCAGAACTGGAAGTAGCCATTAAACAAATGAAACTAGGTAAGAGCCCGGGACCCAATGGCTTCTCCCTCCAGTATTATAAAACGTTTGCGGATGTTCTCTCCCCCAAACTTTTAGCTACCTTCAATGCATTATCAAATCCCCAGACTGATCCATCCAGAATGTTAACAGCACACATCTCTGTAATACCCAAGGAAGGCAAGGACCCATCGTTAGTTACAAATTATAGACCGATATCCCTCTTGAATGTTGACATCAAACTATATGCAAAGATCCTTGCGAACAGAATACTTCCCCTATTGCCAGACCTCATTTCCCTAGATCAGATAGGTTTTGTCCCTGGTAGGGAGGCCAGGGACAACACCGTTCACACATTGAATCTACATCACTTGCTAACTTCATCCAAAACCCAAGGTTTCCTCCTTTCGCTGGATGCCGAGAAGGCGTTCGACAGGGTGGCCTGGGACTACATGTGGGAGGCTCTCCGGGCTATTGGAATCGGAGACCACATGCTTGCTTTCATAATGGCACTCTACTCCGGACCCTCGGCAGCGGTTAGGGTCAATGGCCACCTGTCGAACGCCTTCAATATTAGCAATGGCACACGTCAAAGATGCCCGCTCTCACCCCTGATTTACATTCTTACCCTGGAACCATTTCTCAATAAGCTACGAAACAACCCAAACATTAGGGGTATTACTGTAAAGGGAAGAGAGTTCAAGGTTGCGGCCTTTGCCGATGACATTTTGCTTTCTCTGCAAGCACCCCGCGTCTCTCTTCTAAACCTCCTTCGGGATATTGATCTCTTTGGAAAAATTTCTAACTTAAAAATCAATCACACAAAGTCACAGGCCCTGAATATCTCCCTTCCTACTCAGGATTTGACTCACTGCCAAGAGTCCTTCCCTTTCCACTGGGAAAATAGGGCCATTACCTATCTAGTAGTCCAAATTCCAACCCATTTGTCAGACCTGTTCCCTCTGAACTTCCATGTAGCCCTACTTAAAGCGCAACATTTTTTGAAAGACTGGAAAGCATTGAACGTATCTTGGTTTGGGCGGGCAGCCCTGATCAAAATGCTTATCCTACCACGTTTATTATATTTGATACAAACAATCCCCATAGCCCTGCCATCCAGCTTCTTTTCAAACTACCAAAAAGCCTGTACGGTCTTCCTTTGGAGAGACTCCCCTCCACAAATCAAATATTATAGACTTACTCTACCTAAATCCAGGGGCGGTATTGGGCTACCTGATTTGCGTAAATATTACATGGCATGTCATCTCACAAGGATCGCTGACTGGAATATTCAGGCTTATAAAAAGTCCTGGATATTTCTTGAAAATACATTTTCTTCGTGTTCCTTATACCTTCTCCCATGGTTACTCCCCAAACTTTGGCCACAAACGATAACCTCACATCCACTAATATATCCGTCTCTTTTAGCCCCTCAGGAAAGCGTCGATGAGTGGGACATTTACATCCATCCCAGGCCCTCTAACTACATTACGAGGGATTTCCCCCGGGTGATGCGGCCTACTTTATGTAGAAGGAATGGCCACATGAGGACGTCTTAGCGTTACATTTTTATCCAGACGGGAAAATCATTTCCCTGGATAGACTTAGAGAGACACCCAAAACTCTCTCATTCTCCTTTTGGACCTATAGGCAAATTAGGCACTTCCTTGAAACACATACCTGTCAATTACGCTGGACAAGACATCTCACGCCCTTTGAATCTTTATGTTACCGCAAAATCCCTCAAAAGCACCTCATATCTCTCCTGTATACCCTGATCCTAGAAGAAGCGAATCTGACCCTTCAGCCTTCCCAAATCTCATGGAACAAAGACCTCCAAACATCTTTAACAAACGAGGAGTGGTCCACGGTCTATGAATACGCACATAAGGGTTCACTAAATGTCGCCATTCAGGAAAATGGGTACAAGATAGCTACCAGGTGGTATAGGACCCCCTCACGGATCCACAAATTTTCTCCTACTATCCCCAATACCTCCTGGAGATGCAGGTTGGAGGTGGGTATGATGCTTCATGTTTGGTGGGATTGTGTGAATCTCCAACCCTTCTGGAAAGAAATACATGGTTTAATCACACATATTACTACATTCACTCTTGATTACACTCCAGCCCAATTCCTCCTACACCATACTTCCCTATCTAAACAGACTTACTACAAGTCCCTAGCCATGCATTTAGTCAATGCAGCCAGGTTATGCATCCCCACTCATTGGCAATCTACGTGCACTCCAACAATCAGGGAATGGTTTGCAAGAATATCTAAAATAAAAGATATGGAAGAGCTTATTCATATTTCACAGGACAGAATGCATAAATTCTCTGCCACTTGGACGTTCTGGACTCATTTTACAACCACTGACAAATATCTTCAGTATCTCTCCTAGGGCCACATATGGACCCTATAACTACAAACACAGATTTCTTTAAGTGGGGGGTGTGGGCATGGGTGCATTCCCAACAGTAGTCTTCCTCGATTTATATCTGCTTTCCCTCCCTTTCCCTCCCCCCCATTCCCCTTCCCTCTTGTTCTGTTCCTTTTCTTTTTTCTTTTCTCTCCCCTCTTTCCTATAATCCCTATTCTCTCTCCCATTCAGTTCCTTTCTTTCTACAGTTCCCTGCTTCCCTGAATCTTCTCTTTTCCTATTGCCCTCTTTTCGCTTTCACTACTATTATAATTTCATATCCTTATATAACACAGTTGAACGTATAAAACAAGATCAGCTGATAGCTGTGTATCTTGGAAGTTATCATGTATGTTTTGAAGGGAATTTGTTTATTTTGGTTCAAGGTCATGATCGACTCAGTAACTCGTCCCCTTCCCTGGGACCCTAGGGGAGGGCATGTGGGGGAGGTGAATATTGAGAAAAGACCCTCTGCCCCAGGAGGCTGTGTTCTCATTTTCCAATTTATTTCCAGTTATCGTCTGTTAAGAAAAACTTCCATGTTGCTTCTATCACATGATGTAATTATCTTATCTTGTTTAGATGATGTCTTGTGTCAACTGTTTAACAGTGTTTGTACAATATTTTTGTATTGCACGAAATAAAATCTTTATGGAAAAAAAAAATGAATAAAAAAAAAAATTAAAACTCATAACCATAAATGAAATCCAAATGTTAAGGATAGAACTGAAACTAGTTTGCATATTATTTCCAGGAGCCTGAATACAATATTTGAAGTCATACGGAGGATCTTATATTCTATCTGTTATTTTGACCAAGTTCTAGGAAAGTTCAAAGAGATGTAATCCATTTGTTGAAGGGACTAAGCCCATAAATTAAGGATGGTGTATTTCTTCCTAGAATTTCTTCCATAACAGAAGTACTTTTGTGAGTTCTGTATTTGTGTCTTTTTATTCCATGCAATCTTCTTGTTCTTCAGGTGGGGATGCATGTCGACTGCTCTCGTGTAGGTGGTGATTTCCACTCTATTCCACGAAATGGGACGAAATCCTTAGAGAGGAAGTAGATGCTGACCTTCTTCTCAAGGCTGTAGCAGTATGAGGGTTCTCTACCAAATTTTGGTCTTGCAGAGCCTGTTGGAGTTCTTCCAGTGATCTGCAGGTATGTCTGGTACCTTGATGGGAGAAGCGTAAGGAAAACGGGAAACCTCATTGATAAGTGATATTGTTACATTGTAGTTCCATTAATTGGGGCTTCATTGCATGTCTTTGGAGATAGTTAATTGGGAGAGGTCCGCAAATTACTGATAAATATGACCCTGGAAGACTAAGTTGTTCTTTTCTCTGGCCGCAACTAGGAGTTGTTCCTTTGTTCTGTAATAGTGGAACTTAGCTATAACATCCCGTGGAGGGCCATCTGCTTTTTTGGGCATAAGATCCCAGTGTACTCTGTCCATTTCTAGGCGTTCCAGTGGTATACCTGGTAATAGCTCTTGACATAACGCAGTTACCGAGGATTGTATGTCTATGACAGATTCTGGTATCCCTCTGATAGGCAGGTTTGATCTTCTGGCTCTATTTTCATAGTCCTCCAATTTGTTCTGCAATGTAATATTTTCTTCTTTAAGTATATCTATTTCAGACATATAGTCTTGAGCAGAATTTTCAATTTCTTTCACTTTCAGCTCAAGCGCTGTGGTGCGGTGTCCCAGCTCCCTAATCTCTATTGTGGGATTATTAGTAATTTGTTCTGAAGTTTGCTTCAGTGCCTTGTGTAACATTTTTTTCAAAGTGCTTTAAAATGCTTTGCGGAGCAGTAGAATCTTGTGAGGGAGTATGTGATAAGGTTAATTCAGTGTCTGAGTCCTCTGAGGAAATAGGCTGTATTCATTTTTGTGTTAGTTTAATACAGTGCTCTGAAGTGTTTGCTGCTGATTCTGGGTAACCGGCACCATCTTGGATGAAACCCGCGCCTGAGACCCTCCATTTGATTTAGATTTCGCTTTGATACAAGCTCCTCTCAGCACCATTATTGTTTTAAAATGTTCCTCTCACCTCTTGGGTGTATGGGACGAAAGTTCTGCTATTTGAAATTCCACCTGGCTGTCTCTATTTAGCAGGTAATTCTCCTCACATAGCGGAGCTCTAGCCGAACATGTCCATCGCGCTAGACTCCGTGCATGCGCCTGGAGACCTTTTTTCCAAACTATAACAACACTCATGAGCTTTTTAGTATTCCCAAAGCTGGGTCTATCTTTTATGAGTTTCCATTCTACAGAATTCATGCAATATACAGTGTTACCTATGTTATAGTTGCTCCTAAATCATTTATAGCTAGACATTGGAAAAATACCCTTACTCCAATGTCTCCGAGATGATTAGGACTCTGGAGAGTCATCATAGTTATGGGAAAATGCTTCCCTTAGACATGATAAACACACTTTGATAAAACTTGGGCTTCCTGGGATTTTGGATCACAGAATAATCCGCCAATTTATTAATTATGCATTTGCATGGTTGGTTTCTCCAGCCAATCCAGTCAACTTTTTACTCATTTGTAACTCTTCATGTACCACAAAGATTTCAATAACTATGTTAACTACAGTACCTTGCAAAAGTATTCACCTCCTTGGCATTTTTCGTGTTTTGTTGCCTCACAACCTGCAATTAACATTGTTTGAGGCTTTGCATCATTTAATTTACAGAACATCCCAGAAAATGCTCCCTTTGAAGGTGTTTGAAGATTTTTTTTTATTGTGAAGTAAACAACAAATAGGACAACATAACAGAAAAAGTCAATGTGCATAACTATTCACCCCCTAAAGTCAATACTTGGTAGAGCCACCTTTTGCAGCTATCACAGCTCCAAGTCGCTTTGGATAAGTCTCTATGAGCTTACCACATCTTACCACTGGGATTTTTGCCCATTCCTCCTATCAAAACTGCTCCAGCTCCATCAAGTTGGATGGCTTGCACTTGTGATCAGCAATCTTTAAGTCTAACCACAGATTTTCTATTGGATTGAGGTCTGGGCTTTGACTAGGCCATTCCAACACATTTTTCCCCTTAAACCACTCAAGTGTTGCTTTAACAGAGTGTTTGGGGTCATTGTCTTGCTGGAAGGTGAATCTCCATCCTAGCCTCAAATCACACACAGAATGGTACAGGTTTTGCTCAAGAATAGCCCTGTATTTAGCACCATCCATCTTTCCCTCAACTCTGACCAGTTTCCCAGTCCCGACTGCTGAAAAACATCCCCACACCATGATGCTGCCACCACCATGTTTCACTGTGGGGCTGGTGCTCTTTGGGTGATGTGATATGTTGGGTTTGCGTCAGACATAGCATTTTCTTTGATGGCCAAAAAGTTAAATTTTAGTCTCATCAGATCAGAGCACCTTCCTCCATACATTTTGGGAGTCTCCCACATGCTTTTTTGCAAACTCAAAACATGCCAATTTATTTTTTGCTGAAAGTAATGGCTTTTTTCTGGCCACTCTGCATAAAGCCCTACTCTATGGAGCGTACAGCTTATTTTCGTCCTATGTACAGATACTCCAGTCTCTGCTGTGGAACCCTACAGCTCCTCTGGGGTTACCCTAGGTCTCTGTGCTGCCTCTCTGATTAATGCCCTCCTTGCCCGGTCTGTGAGTTTTGGTGTGCGGCTGTCTCTTGGCAGGTTTGCTGTTGTGTCATGTTCTTTCTATTTGGTTATGATAGATTTGATGGTGCTCCTATGGATCATCAAAGATTTGGATTTTTTTATAACCTAACCCTGACTAGTACTTCTCAACAACATTGTCCCTTACTTGTTTGGAGAGTTCCTTGGTCTTCATGGCAGTGTTTGGTTAGTGGTGCCTCTTGCTTAGGTGTTGCAGCCTCTGGGGCCTTTCAAAAAGGTGTGTGTATGTAATGACAGATAATGTGGCACTTAAATTGCACACAGGTGGACATCATTTCACTAATTATGTGACTTCTGAATGTAATTGATTGCACCAGAGCTTTTTATGGGCTTCATAGCAAAGGGGTGAATACATACACACATGCCAATTATCAGTTTTTCTAATTTTACTTCACCAACTTAGACTGTGGGGTTCTGATCCATCACATGTAATTCTGATTAAAAAAACATTGAACTAAAGGCTGTAATGTAACAAAATAGGTAAAAAGCCAAGGGGGGTGAATACTTTGTCAAGGCACTGCATTTGTTTTTCAAAAAAAATAAAAACTGAAAAATATATTGACATGAAAAATCTGCCTTATGGAAGGTTGGACATTTATTTAATATATGTGAAGATGTTCATTTTTAAAATACAACATGTTCCTTATTTTATTAAATACAGTATAAATTTGTGATTATTGTTGAGTTAGTTTTTAACTTGCATAGACACCAAGGCCATGCTTTTCATACATGCTGCAATACGTAGACTTGATCTGGGACAACTGTGAAAATTTCATATAGACTTTTTGAAAAATGGAACAGTTTTAAAGGACACCTTTTAAGCCTTTATCATATATGGCACATTTTTTTTTGAAGCGAGAGAAATCAAATTTCACCTTGAAATTTAAAAGGTATGTCTTTTTATGACACTTTTGCAGCAGTTATTAAGCCTGTATGTATGGGCAGGCTGCAATCCACATGTGACTGACATGCGTTTATTATCATTTGTTAAAAAAAAGTGTATTTTTTGGACACGGACAATAGAAATAGTATGCAGGTTTGCTCCACAGCTAGCCTGTTTGATCACAGTTTCTGGGAGCTTGAACAGGCATTTAACCACTTCAAGTGCAAAGATATTGAAAGTATACACTGCGCTAAATTCAAAAAATATATGGTGCAGAGCAGCTACATACAGGGTGACAACAACCAAAAGAACATGTGAAAATAAAATGTAGCGCATAAATTTTGCAAAAAGTCTTCAATCAAGAAAATGGCTGAAAAAACAAATGTCCATAAATGATAAACACGGCAATAATGAAACTTATAAGTCTCTCAATAAAGGTAAATAAAGTCCAGTGAGTGAGTAAAAAACAAATAAACATGGGATGTCCCACTAGAAATGGTATGTGGATGTGAAACGGCAAGTGTTCCAACACAGGTAAATCATCAGATCATCCCAAAGCTATATCTCACAACTGCATGTAACTTGGTAAAGATGGTGTGTAAGAAACTCTTACCAGATACATTGGACTCCCTTGTCAGCGACAGGGAGTCACTCGAGCGGGTTGCCTCTCAGGGCCTGAAAACGGACATCACAGCTCTGCGAACCTTCTTGGTCAAACTCTGTATGGATCTACCGGGGCCGCCAGGTGGGTCCTCCCAAAGGATGGCCAAGGTGCGAATCAGAGGGAACAGTGCGTCACGTAAAAAGTTGAAGTGAAGGCTGGTTTGATCTCTCAGTTGATATGTGGAGAAAAAATAAACAGGCTCCACATAGCGTAGATGAGCAAAGTGGGATTTTTATTGCTAAAAAAGCCAGGTATCAATAAAATGTGATCACAGAGTATAAAAACAAAGTTGGGCAACAAGAAGGATGCTGAATGCGCCCGACACGTTTCGATCAATGGATCGTCTACTGGGGCATACAGCATTCCCTCCAAGTTGCCTTATATTTATAAGAAAAACATTCAAAAAAGCAAATTGTATGTGCTGCCAAACAGCCTTCCCCATTGGATGAGTGGGGTCACCTGATCGCACCTGGCTAAACCTGGCAGGTGTGAAACATCATTGATTTGCATTCGTGGTATGTGATTAACCTGATAAGTGTCACAAAACAGACCTCACATTAAACAGCAATTGAATAGTACAACACCGGTCAATTCAAACATTTAATACTGAAAACGAAATGAAAAAATGAACCTTCTAGCACAGTACTCCCATTGCTGACACTTCTGTGTCTGTTTAGAACTACAGGGGAGTCAGTGCCAATCAGGGACCGCGTCTCTGGGGGCGGGCGGAGACGACAGCCAATAGCTACAGAGACAGGAAGTCTCAGTCAGCGCCGCCCAACCTCCACGAGACAGACACAGGGAAGTGACGTCAGGGCGCAAAGCTCGCTCGACGTCCGTCCCCTGTCACGTGATGTCTCTCTCTGATTGTCGAGGAGAGAAGGAGGGAGGAGAGACGTGCGTCAGACCGGACGTTCTTGACGCCGGTTCCCACGTTCCTCCCCAGTGTCTCTGGAAATAGCATTGAGTACAGGTGATGACCAGAAATCCCACCCGGATGGTGGGAAACTGGTAAACATCACCTGTGAAATGGGGGATGAGTGACACCACCTAATATGGGGCAGTGCATGGAGGAGGGGGCCGTACAGCGAAGAGGCATGCCTCAAAACAGGACGGTGCACAGCTCACTCTCAACAATTAAAACACAAGGGACCAAAAGACCACCATTGAGTAAATCTAATATCAATGGTGGCGAGAGACCCCAAAATAAATTAGAAATCCCTTCCGGTCAGAACAATAAACGTGATGGGGTGATTTGAGAAATAATACAATATTTCCAAAAACATACAGTAAAGTAAATTCATAAAAATTGCAACTACCCAGCATGTGCCATCCACAAAATGTGGACAATGCACATGCCAGTGTGAAAACCCCAGGAATAAGGGAGATATAACTCACCCTAAAAACCTAATGTGAGCGCACCCCCCAGAAATGCGCCCACACGGGGAAGACAAAAGATATATAAAGACTAAAAATGTGTAATAAGAATGTATAAGGAAAGAAAGTTTAAAGAGGGCATCGTAAAAGTGCATATACTGTTGCGATTAAGGGACCAAGTGGGTGCAATAAAACTAATGCTAAGATGAGTTGATGAACGAGTTGAGGTCCCACTCCACGTTCAACCCAAACGGGAAGAAGGACCTCAACTCGTGGATCCAGTACGTCTCAAGGCGTGAAACCCCACGCAGACGTGACTCACCCCTCCAGTGTGGAATGAACCTGTCAATAACTTGGAACAAGGTTCCTGTGGGGTCCTTATCGTGGTGTTCCAAGTAGTGACGTGGCACAGTATGCTTGTCCCTACCTTTTTTAATTGCAGCCACGTGTTCATTGACATGAACAGAAAAAGTTCTGATCGTGCGACCCACATATTGCTTATGGCAGGGACAAGTTATCAGGTATACGATGTATTGTGAGGAGCACGTAGTGAAATGCTTCATGGAGTAAATACGGGAAGTGACCGTAGACTTAAACGTGACGCTCTTGCGTCTTCCCCCAGTGTTGTGAAGGCAGACTTGACACTTACGACAGGGGTAGTAACCTTTGCACTCCTGAAAGAACGACACCTTCTTAGGGGGGTCTATTATGTTTGGGGCGATCTGTCCCTGAATGGACCTAGCGCCTCTGAACACTACCGAGGCCTGTTTAGGTAAAACAGGACCAAGTAGTCTGTCATTCTGTAATATTCCCCAATGTTTTTTGATAATACCTTTAATCTGTTTGGATTGAATAGAGTGGGTGGTGAAGAAAGATAACTTTGCATTAAATGTAGTATTGTCTTTAGAGCGTTCTGTGAGCGTAGCCTGCCTTTCAGTGAGCAGAGCTCTATTGATTTCACTGTCTAAAAGGTGAGGGTCATAACCCTTATCAAGAAATCTACCTCTGAGGACTTGGGATTGGGATATAAAGTCCGAAGTTTGGGTGCAGTTGCGCCTCAATCTCAGAAACTGGCTGCGGGGCACTGACCGAAGCCATTGTTCGCGATGGCAGCTGTCGATCGGAATGTACCCATTCCGATCTGTGGGTTTGAAGTAGGTACGGAACTCCAAGTGTTGGTGCACAACTGAAATTTCGAGATCGAGAAAATGCACTTTGGTTGTGCTGGCTTCAAAGCTCAGCGAAATCCCCCTATCGTTGGCATTAAGAATGTTCATGAAGCCCTCGAGAGATGCCAAATCTCCTTCCCAAAGGAGGAGGATGTCGTCTATGTACCTGGCCCAAAGAACCAATTCGGGTCTCCGGGCAGCATAGACGACATCCTCCTCCCACTGGGCCATGAAGAGGTTAGCGAGACTGGGGGCAAATTTGGCCCCCATAGCCACACCCCTCTGTTGTAAAAAGAATCTGTCCTGAAACCAGAAGTAGTTGTGTCTGGTTGCAAATTTTAACAGCTGCATAATAAAATTTCGTTGTAATGTGGGAAGTCTTCCGTCTCTGGAGAGATGGTTTTCAACTGCTTCGAAACCTAGATGGTGTGGTTTGCACGTGTATAATGCTGCTACGTCTGCTGTTACTAAGAGAGTACCTTTTTTAATTGAAACAGTCTCCAATAATTTGATTGTGTCTCTGGTGTCTTTCAGATAAGAGGGGGTGGTTTGAACTAGAGGTTGTAAATAGAAGTCCACGTATTTGCCAATCCTCGCCGTAACCGAATCGATCCCGCTGACGATGGGTCGGCGGGGAGGATTGGTTGGGTTCTTGTGAACCTTGGGGAGGTAGTATATGGCGGGAATACGTGGTACTTGGGGGACCAAAAAGCATTTTTCCTTTTTATTGAGAATTCCCAAGGAAAAACCTTCCTCTATCAATTCAACTAGGGCCTTTTTAAAGGAAACTGTGGGATCCCTGGGGATACACTGATAAGTATCGGAATCGCCTAAAATCCTATTCATCTCCTTAAGATAATCTACTTTGTCAAGAACAACAATGCCCCCGCCCTTATCCGCCGGGCGGATGACAAGGTTCTTGTTTTCACACAATAATTTTAAACCTGTCTTGATGTCAGGTTTGACATGAAGACGTTTTTGACGTTTGGCTAATCTATCCAGGTCCTCCAGGACCAAACTCTTGAAGACCTGGATAGAGGGGGCCATGGTACCAGGGGGATTGAATAGGGATGAGTTAGACAATCCCGAATGGACTACCTGGGGGTACAGAGATGTTGCCTCTGTAGAGGGTGCAGTTCCATTGTGGGAAGATGTCGGTACTTGGGTAGTGACTGAAACAATGGTCTGTTGAGAGGGGGTGATCTTTGGGATGATCTGATGATTTACCTGTGTTGGAACACTTGCCGTTTCACATCCACATACCATTTCTAGTGGGACATCCCATGTTTATTTGTTTTTTACTCACTCACTGGACTTTATTTACCTTTATTGAGAGACTTATAAGTTTCATTATTGCCGTGTTTATCATTTATGGACATTTGTTTTTTCAGCCATTTTCTTGATTGAAGACTTTTTGCACAATTTATGCGCTACATTTTATTTTCACATTTAACCACTTCAGACCCAGAAGGATTTACCCCCTTCCTGACCAGAGCACTTTTTACAATTTGGCAGCTCTCATTTGTTTTTGAAAATGAAGAAAGACAAGAACATTTTTTTTTTTCTTTTTTCAATTTTCAAAACTTTGTGACAAAAAGTGAGGTCTGCAAAATACTCACTATACCTCTCAGCAAATAGCTTGGGGTGTCTACTTTCCAAAATGGGGTCATTTGGGGGGGTTTTGCCACCTGGGAATTCCATGGCCTCCGAAACTGTGATAGGCAGTGAAGAGTGAAATCAAAAATGTACGCCCTTAGAAAGCCTGAAGGCGGTGCTTGGTTTTTGGGGTCCCGTGTGCGGCTAGTCTCCCAAAAAGTCCCACACATGTGGTATCCCCATACTCAGGAGAAGCAACAGAATGTATTTTGGGGTGTAATTTCACATATTCCCATGGCATGTTTGAGCAATATATCATTTAGTGACAACTTTGTGCAAAGAAAAAAAATTTGTCTCTTTCCCGCAACTTGTGTCACAATATAAAATATTCCATGGACTCGACATGCCTCTCAGCAAATAGCTTGGGGTGTCTACTTTCCAAAATGGGGTCATTTGGGGGGTTTGAACTGTCCTGGCATTTTATGCACAACATTTAGAAGCTTATGTCACACATCACCCACTCTTCTAACCACTTGAAGACAAAGCCCTTTCTGACACTTTTTGATTACATGAAAAAAATTTTTTTTTTTGCAAGAAAATCACTTTAAACCCCCAAACATTATATATTTTTTTAAAGCAAATGCCCTACAGATTAAAATGGTGGGTGTTTCATTTTTTTTTTTTCACACAGTATTTGGGCAGCGATTTTTCAAACGCATTTTTTTTGGGAAAAAACACACTTTTTTAAATTTTAATGCACTAAAACACACTATATTGCCCAAATGTTTGATGAAATAAAAAAGATGATCTTAGGCCGAGTACATGGATACCAAACATTACATGTTTTAAAATTGCGCACAAACGTGCAGTGGCAACAAAATTGATACATTTTTAAAAGCCTTTAAAAGCCTTTACAGGTTACCACTTTAGATTTACAGAGGAGGTCTACTGCTAAAATTACTGCCCTCGATCTGACCGTCGCGGTGATACCTCACATGCATGGTGCAATTGCTGTTTACATTTGACGCCAGACCGACGCTTGCGTTCGCCTTAGCGCGAGAGCAGGGGGGACAGGGGTGCTTTTTTTTTTTTTTTTTTTTTTAATTATTGTTTTGCTTTTTTATCTTATTTTGAAACTGTTCCTTTCATTTTTTTTTAAATCATTTCTATTGTTATCTCAGGGAATGTAAATATCCCCTATGATAGCAATAGGTAGTGACAGGTACTCTTTTTTGAAAAGCATCTGACCACACCATCGGTGTGATAAAATGCTTCCCCAATTTCCCAATGGCGCTGTTTACATCCGGCAAAATCTAAGTTATAAAATGCCCGTAGCTTCCGGTTTCTTAGGCCATAGAGATGTTTGGAGCCACTCTGGTCTCTGATCAGGTCTATGGTCAGCTGGCTGAATCACCGGCTGCATTCTCAGGTTCCCTGTTGAGACAGGAGAGCCAGAGAAAAACACGGAAGACGGTGGGGGGCATTCCCTCCCACTGCTTGTAAAAGCAGTCTAGAGGCTAATTAGCCGCTAGGATTTCTTTTACATGAAAGCCGACCGCTGGCTGAAAAGAATGATACCAAGATGATACCTAAACCTGCAGGCATCATTCTGGTATAACCACTCAAAGTCGTGAATGGCGTACCTGAAGACAAAAAAATGGTTAAAATAAAGCACAGTAAACGGTAAAGTATAAAAAAATTGCATACCTGAAAAGCAAACATGATAAAACATAATAACAATAAAACATTGCAGAATAGAATACAGTAAAAAAGAGCAGAACAATAGAGAGAGAAAAGAGAGAGAGAGTGAGAGAGAGAGAGAACAATAAAATGACAATTATTTTTTTTTATCTTATATATTTGTTTGTGTTTTTTTTTTTTTACACTTTTTTTGTAACTGCAACTTTTATAACTGTAACCGGTTCCAGGTTCAGGTCTCTCAAAATGCGATGGCATCTTGGGAGACCCTGTGAAAGTGTGCCTAGTCTGTGCAATGCTGTACCCTACGCTAATACTCAACTAGTGTATGGTAGCATTCAAAACATTCACCAATGCAAAGACCAGGATTGTCAGGACAGGAGGGACAATAATAGCGGGTGTCACGCCTATATCCGCGCTTGCTGCAGACACAACATCTTTTTTGGGGGGTTCGTTGGGTAGGGGTACTCAGGAGGACATAAAGAAAATGCCTCTCATGCAGCCGACTGCATTTGGTTGGGGATGTGAATGGGGGAAGTACGGGCGCTGCAGAAGCGGTGGGTTCCCAATTAGGATTGGCGAATGCAGCAGGAAGGGCACTATGGGCACGACGGGCCTGTGTTTGTCTTTTTGGTGGCAGTGGGACACTACTTGTGCTTGCCACCTCACCAGCTTGAACTGCACTTATGGGACTCGCCATGTCACCAAGTGTTACTGCAGTGCTGGTTTGACTACGACCGGGGTGTACTAGGCCGCTGGCGCTTGCCAGTTGACCAAAACGCTACCAAAAAAACTTAGCGATCACAGGGATCAGGCCTGACTCTGCGAACGCTGCAGTTATGCGTTTAGTGTTTTGTAAGTGACAGTGATCGATTGATACTGCACTTGGGTGGGCTGGACTGGGCCGGGTGGAGGGGGAAAACGCAGGTGCTAGCAGGTATCTGGGCTGATCCCGCTAACACTGCGTTTTTGGGAACCCTAAACTGCTGGGGACGCTAGTATAGATCTGATCGGATCAGATATTGATCCGTTCAGATACTATACCACTAAGGGAGGTATATTGTGCGTGCGTGGGTGTTAGCGGTACTGATGCTAATCTGACGCTGCCTGGGGTGACGCATATCACCGGCGGGCGATCAGGGGGCTAAACCTTTATTCGGTAATAAATGGCGGGTGCCCTGACACTATAAAAAATAAACGAACTAACCAGCGTCACTCGTAACGGTTATACGGTGATCAGTGGTGAAAGGGTTAACTAGGGGGCAATCAAGGGGTTAAAACATTTATTAGATAGTATGTGGGGGTCCCTGTCGCTATAAAATGCTGACGGCAAACCTAAATATTTATCTCCCCAACTAGCGTCACCAGCGACACTAATACAGAGATCAGAAAAATGATCGCTTAGCGACACTGGTGACGGGGGGTGATCAAGGGGTTTAAACTTTATTAGGGGGGTATCCTAGACCTAAAGGGGGCTAACACTCACTGCTCTAACACACTAACTGTCACAAACTAACATTATGCAGTAATCAGAAAAAAAAAAAAACTGCTTGGTGTCAGTGTGACGGGGGGTGATTGGGGGTGATCGGGGGCGATCGGGGGGGTCGGTGGTGTAAAGTATGCCTGGCATGTTCTACTGTGAGGTGTAGTGTTGGACAGAAACTGCCGAGCCGAGGAGAGATGACATCACATCCTCTGCCTCTGTGTACTACACAGAGGCAGGGGACGATTCCCATTGGCTGGGAGCGATCGCGAGGGGGGGCCACGAATGGATGGCCTCCCCCTCATCTCTGATTGCTGCCAGACCAAAGCCGACCGCCTCGGGCTCTGTTCGGTTCAATATTGAGTTGGTCCACCTTCTCGTCCAGCATCAGTGCCTAACTTCACAAATGCGCTTCTGGAAGAATGGTCAAACATTCCCAAAGACACACTTCTAAACCTGCATACATAAAAAAGATTGGAAAAAGTTATCCAATGCAAATGAGCAAAATGTGGTTCCTTACAGGTGAAAAATCCACACAGATCAATAAAAATCCAGGTACCCATGATGACGTCACATATGACAAAACAATTGTCGGGATGCTGCACACACACGTTCTGCTCATGTGCGATTTGATTTTACGGATCTGTATGGATTTTTCACCTGTAAGGAACCACATTTTGCTCACTTGCATTGGAGAACTTTTTCCAGTCTTATTTATGTATGCAGCATTGCAGCATTTTTACCAATAAAACACGTTAGGAGACATTCTACAATATTTGGAGTTTTTTTTTCCATTTTTGCATATTCTCACTCCCGGTCATTGATGCTGTTTGGTTACCACCTGATGTGCACGGACTCTTCCGGTGGGGGACGCCTGAATATCTCATCAGTGGATCCTCGATCCTACTGAGCGCTGTTTGACCCCCCTGAGTAAGGGAGGTCACAGGATCTCTGGTAAGCCTTTTATCCTAATGAGGTGACGAGTATCATGGTGTCAAGCAGTTGGTCTACGCTCCATATTGCACATGAGATCCCTTCCACTGGATTTCAGCTACACATGAACTTTTGATATCAGCACTGTTTTTTTGCACTTATATTGCACTTTAACGCACGCCTGTGCATTGTCATATATGCATTTTGTTCTTTGTATCATTGCACATTCATTGCATTGAATTGCACATTTGCATTGTTTTGTATGCATTTTTGAATTGCACATTTATCACACACATTTGCACTTTATTGACACATGCTATTCATACATGGGGTCATTTTTTGCATAACTTAGCGCTGCACTTTATTATTTGTATTGTTGTATGGTGCCCAATATCTGGGCTATAGTGTCTAGCTGCTGGTCACATATCATTATATTATTTTGTTTTTTACTCACTAAGCACGGATATTACTTTTCATTTAAACCTTGTGGACAGCCTTCCCAGAAGAGTTGAAGCTTTTAATAGCTGCAAAGGCTGGGCCAACTTAATATTGAACCCTACGAACTAAGACTGGGTCAGCATTAAAGTTAATGTGCGTGTAAAGGCGGGCGTCCAAATACTTTTGGTAATATAGTGTATATTAGATTTTTTGGGGGGGCACTGATGATGAAAATAGCATACAGGTTTTCAAAACAGCTAGATAGCCTTTTTGAACATGCTGACATTTCTGAGAGATTGAGCAGGAATTTTAACATCAGGAAATAAACAGTGCCTTTTTTAACATTAATGCCACATACACACGACCGGACTTTATGGCATACTTTGTCCTGCGGACTTTTCGACTGACTTTACGGCGGACTTTCCAAATGAACGGACTACACACGATCAACCAAAGTCTGATGGATTCATATGTGATGACATATGACCAGACTAAAACAAGGAAGTTGATAGCCAGTAGCCAATAGCTGCCCTAGTGTCGTTTTTTGTCCGTCGGACTAGCATACAGACGAGCTGACTTTTCGACCAGACTTGAGTCCATCAAAAAGATTTGAAACATGTTTCATTTCTAGGGTCCGTCAAATTTTTGGGGAAAAAAAGTCCGCTGGAGCCCACACACGATCAAATTGTCTGACAGACTCTGGTTCGCCGGACCAAGTATGCCGTAAAGTCCGGTCGTGTGTACGCGGCATAAGGATGTATAAAGCACACATCATACCAGCACACCTAACAAGCCTGTACTAACAGTTCACAATTTTGGAGGGATAGTGCAGGCACCAAGAAATCAGTGATAGTGAGGGTGGAAACAGCATACATCTTTGAAACACAACTTTAAAGCCTTCGTTGTAAGGGTTAAAATTTATGAGAAAACCAAATTGAAATTTGCCAAAAAAAAAAATGGTCTTCCTTTTTCATAAAGTGAGAAAGGACACATTTTACAGATTGAATGCATACTTTTCTAAACATTTTCAGACTGTCCACTACTTGTGAAAGAGAGAGAGAAAATGAGCAGATTGAATCTGACAATTAATTATTTTCCATGCAGCAGATGGAAAAATTAAAGTAACACCCAGCACAGCTTTTATACCCTTTATGCAAGGCCTACATATCTGAGGGACAGAGCATGCAGATTAAACTATAGATAATTCAATTACACTGTGTAGTTACAATGTGCGTGAATATAATATACAGTAAATATTATAAAGATTTCAGACAGAGGATCTCATCCTTAATATTGACAGTCAGACTCTATGTTTCTGATATGTAATTTAGAAATCATACTGATATTCCATACAGGACATCATAGGCAATTCAAAAGAAATAAATCAGTCAGGCTCCACCTGTAAATCTGGAAATTAAATGTTATTCTTCCTTGGACAAAGAAAAAAAAATGTTTTGAGGAATTACCTGCAGATGTTTCAAAGCACATTTTATAGGTCAGCATTTCAGGAGTTAACAGTGAGAAAAGGTGTTTTTTATATAAGGAATCACTACTTAAACCACTTAAAGACCAGCCACCGAAGTTGTACTGCGGCAGGTTGGCTCTCCCCGGTGAATCACCATCATTGTACATCGGCCGCTTTAAGACCTGTACTGGGCAGTGTGATGCCGGAGCCGATGTGCGTGGCTGTCGGGCCGCGATGTCCACCTGCCACCCGCGATCACTCCTGAGAGAGACAGAATGGGAATCTGTCAATGTAAACAGACAGATCCCCATTCTGTAGGGGAGGAGAGACAGATCTGCTGTTCCTAGTGATTAGGAACAGTGATCTGTCTCCTTTCCTCCTACAGTTAGAAACACCTCCCTAGGGAACACTTAACTCCTTGATCACCCCCTAGTGTTAACATATTCCCTGCCAGTGACATTTATACAGTAATTTGTGGCTATTTTAGGAAATGTATAAGCGCTGTATAAATATCACTGGTCCCAAAAAGTGGCAAAAGTGTCCGAATGTTGTAGTCCCGCTAAAAATTGCTGATCATCACCATTACTAGTAAAAAAAAAATTATAATAAAAATGCCATAAATCAATCCCCTATTTTGTAGACGCTATAACTTTTGCGCAAACCAATCAATATACGCTTATTGCATTTTTTTTACCAAAAATATGTAGAAGAATACATATCATCCTAAACTGAAATTTTTTTTGGATATATATTATTGTCAAAAATAGGAAAATATAGTTTTTTTTTAAATTGTCGGTCTTTTTTTCACGCAGAGGTGATCAAATAGCACCAAAAGAAAGTTCTATTTGTGGGAAAAAAAGGACATAAATTTTGTTTGGGTACAGAGTCACACGACCGCACATTTGTCAGTTAAAGTGACACAGTGCCGTATCTCAAAAAATGGCCTGGTTGTTAAGGGGGCAAATCCTTCCGCTCCTTAACCACTTCCCGCCCGCCCTATAGCGGATTGACGTCCGGGAAGTGGTTGTGTTATCCTGACTGGACGTCATATGATGTCCAGCAGGATAACATGCCGCAGCGCGCCCCCGGGGGCGCGCATCGCGGCGATCGGTGGAGCGGTGTGTCAGTCTGACACACCGCTACACTGATCTTGGTAAAAAGCCTCCGGCGAGGCTCTTTACCACGTGATCAGCCTTGTCCAATCACGGCTGATCACGCTGTCAATAGGAAGAGCCGTTGATCGGCTCTTCCTCACTCGCGTCTGACAGACGCAAGTAGAGGAGAGCCGATCGGCGGCTCTCCTGGCAGGGGGGTCTGCGCTGATTGTTTATCAGCGCAGCCCCCCCTCAGATCACCCCACTGGACTACCAGGGATGCCACTAGGACCACCAGGGAAGGGGCAACGTGGATGGCCAGGTATGTACCCCGTGGCCATCCACATGTGCCCAATCTGTGCCAATCAGTGCCCACAAATGGGCACTGATTGGCACTATTATGTCCATGATATGCCCAGATCTGCCCAGCAATGCTCTATCAGTGCCACCTGTCATTGCCCATCTGTGCCACCGGTCATTGCCCATCTGTGCCACCTGTCATTGCCCATCAATGCCACCTGTCATTGCCCATCAGTGCCCATCTGTGCCCATCAGTGCCACACATCAGTGCCACACATACGTACCCATCAGTACCACCCATATATACCAATCAATGCCACCTACGAGTGCCCATCAGTGCCGCCTATGAGTGCCCATCGGTGCCACCTATGAGTGCCAATCAGTGCCGCATACCAGTGCCACCTATCAGTGCCCATCAGTGCCACCTATCAGTGCCCATCAGTGCCGCCTATCAGTGCCCATCATCAGTGCCCGTTAGTGCCACCTCATCAGTGCCACCTCATTGGTGCCACCTCATCGGTGCCCATCAGTGCCGCCGTATCAGTGCCCATCTGTGCCGCCGTATCAGTGCCCATTATTGAAGGAGAAAACGTACTTATTTACAAAAAAATTTAACAGAAACAAAGAAAAACTTGTTTTTTTTCGAAATTTTCGGTCTTTTTTTATTTGTTGCGCAAAAAATAAAAACCGCAGAGGTGATCAAATACCACCAAAATAAAGCTCTATTTGTGGGAACAAAATTATAAAAAATTTGTTTGGGTACAGTGTAGCATGACCGCGCAATTGTCATTCAAATTGCAACAGCGCTGAAAGGTGAAAATTGGGCTGGGCGGGAAGGTGTCTAAGTGCCTGGTATTGAAGTGGTTAAGTAGTTAAAGAGCATGCATTCTAAAATTCAAAACTGAGGAGCATCATGAAGAAACATAATGTGTTATCCATGTTTAACCACTTCCTGACCAGCTACAGTATATATACTGCAGCAGGTCAGCTCTATTGCACAAAATGATTTTGTGTAAGAGATACAGGGGGCACGCGGAAGCACACTGCCGGCGGCGTGGAAGCCGATGCATGTGGCCAGCAGCCGCAATGTCCACCAGCCACCCGCGATCACTCCTCCCAGATGCAGAATGGGGATCTGCCTATGTAAACAAGGCGGATCCCCGTTCTGACAGGAGAGTAGAGAGAGATCTGCTGTTCCTACTGATTAGGAACAGCGATCTCTCTCTACTCCCAGTGAGCCCATTGCCCTGACAGTTAAAAAGCACCTCCCTAGGGAACACTTAGCCCTTTGATCACCACTAGTGTTAACCACTTTCTTTAGTGCCATTTATACAGTAATCAGTGCATTTGTATAGTACTGATCACTGTATTGTTGTCACTGGTCACCAAAAAGTGTCACTTAGGATCAGATTCAGATTTTCCGCCACAATGTTGCAGTCCCACTAAAAATTGCCACTATTACTAGCAAAAACAAAAAAAATTTCAAAGTCTCTAAATCGTTCCCTTATTTTGTAGACACTATAACTTTTGCGCAAACCAATCAATATACGCTTATTGGGATTTTTTTACCAAAAATACGTAGAAGAATACATATTGGCCTAAACTGATGAAAAAATAAATTTTTTACATTTTTTTATTGAATATTATAGCAAAAAGTAAAAAATACTGTTTTTTTTTCAGAATTGTTGCTTTTTTTGTTTATAGCGCAAAAAATAAAAACAGCAGAGGTGACCAAATACCACCAAAAGAAAGCTCTATTTGTGTGAAAAAAGGGACATCAATTTTATTTGGGTACAGTGTTGCATGTCAGCGCAATTGTTGGTTAAACTAAAGCAGTCCTGTATCACAAAAAATGGCCTGTTCTATGTGAAAGAATCTTTTAAAAAATTAGGTTTCTGGTATTAATAGAGACAAATCCCCATAACCCAACATGAAAATTCGAGAGGATCGACCCTTGCCAAAGATTGTATATTTTGTGCTATCATCACACAGCCCCAAAAATATTGAGCTTTGGGTGTGGTGTTGGTACCCCACCACCATATTCTACAGAAAAATTCCTGCAGAACACAGGATGAACCATGCTTTAACAAACATTCACTGTATCTGCAACTGTTATACAGTTTCAAATAAATGGGATTTGGGAGTTGGTTGTGCCCAAATACTGTAACCCCACAGCAAAATTCCTGCAGAACACGGGATTTTTTTTAGATGTAATTGTAGTAGGCCAATACTCATTGGGATCAGATATGACCATTGGGTGACAGCATGTGAGATAATTTTTGTGGCTACAATGGTAAAAATAGCAGTTGTAGCACCAAAAAAAGGACAGTTGATGGGGCAAAGGCAGGAGTAATTGTGGATGAGGCAGAATAGTGTGCTTTGCCTGCTGTGGTGAAATGCAGGCTAGCCTACACCTGGGTGACAGTGGAGGAGAATGATGATGAAAACTTATTAGCCTTTCCACCTCCACCATCTTGTGATCTGGCTGTATAGCATGCTCAACACCTGAAAAAAAAAAAAAAAAAAAACTATACACATCTTGCCTGCAGATGATACATGACATCCAAGACCTCTACTTTGGCCCATGGACACAAACACTGCTTGCTTGCTCATTACTACACGAGAACTTCTGCCTTTCCCTTGGGTCAATAGGCAAGATGATGATGTGGGGCTTAAGCTCTATTTTTATTGAAGCTATTAGAAGAACTGTATGAGGAAAGTGGTGCTTGGGTTCACTGTTAAATGTGGTACTTCTGTGCACTGTAAACTATGATGCTTGAGTGCACTGTAAACTGTGATGGTTTGGTAGACTAAACATCACCTCAATAATCTGCAGTTCTCTGGTGCAAACAAGAGGCACCTGATTCAAGTTGTTGTTGCTTCTGCTGACAATTTAAAAAATCAAAAATAAATGAAAGACCTAATAAAATAAAATCAAAATAAAATGAAGTTCAAACACAAAGAAGGAGAAAAAAAAATAACCCCAAACACTAATCAAAAACACTACAAGCAAAATAAACCACTTGTGTGTTTATGTATGTACAGTATGTGTATGTACAGTATGAACTGTATTGAACTGTACTGTAATTGTGCTGTCCCCCCTCTACATTGTAAAGTGCTGCCTAAACTGTTGGCGCTATATAAATCATGAATAATAATAATAATAATAATAATTTATTTATTTATTAAAATGGTTGTAAACCTTAGTCATGGAATCTGAGCAATGCACATATATCTGTAGTGTCTACTTATCTCTCTCCAAAGCTCTAAGTGTCCTTTCTCTCTGGTGCTTCGTTATTCTGTTATCAGTATGAGTCCCGTCTTTGAAGTTTTCCCAACACATGAGCAGTGGCCACCTGTCCATAAAGGGCACATGGGCGCTGCCTCCCCTATCCATGTGTCTGGCCCCCTGATCTATATATCAGGGCACCACGCTCCAAGCCCACCCAATTGTGTGACAATAGCGAATAAATGTTTGCTAATTTCACACTAAAGTTCATCCCCTCAAATCAGGAGGCAGGTCATGAGACCTGTTTCCCGATCAGCCAAAGCATCAGTCTTCTGGATGCTATTGGATGCCTAACCCTTAGGAGGAAGAAAGAAGAAACATACATCGGGGGAAGCCGCTGAAGGAGCAGACACCGGAGCCACTGCCTGCACCCCATAACGAGGACACCACAGCCCCGCCACATAGATCGGGTAAGTACCAGACCATCGGGTGAAAGCTCAGCAGACAGCCAGTCTTTTCAGAACACAGTTCCTCTGCTGTGCAGAGGGGGGGTGTGCCTTTATTCCAATCATCTCTCACTCACTGTTACTGCAGCATCTATGCCCCTTCATCTGTGCTCCTGACAGATGAAGAAAGATTTTAACACTTTTCTGCCCTTTTGAAGGGGTGTAGGGAAGACAAGACTGCAGGTAAAACCTATGTAGAGGATTTGTTTTTATCTCTGTGTATCATCTGAGGCTGTTCACTTCACTAGGTATATGTCAGGGTTTACAGCGAAATAAAATAAAACTTTAAAGAGAAGCAAAAGTAAAACAGCCACAAATAACAGGGGGGGGGACACAAATACAGTAACAGAGCCTGCTGCAGACACACACATAAAAAGTAATCCACTACTCCCTAGTCTCCTACTGTGCCCCCAATAAGGGCCAAGCAGATTTTTTCCAGAACCTCCTGAGTGCTTACGGTTATATTTGGTGGTGACTCGAACATTGCCTTTGATCAAGGGCTGGATAAATCCAAGCCCCCCATGAATCAGCTTACCCGCCCTACCAAACAAAGCCTTAATATAGCTAGACTTATCCATGCCCATGGGCTAGCAGACGTCTGGAGGGAATCAAACCCTACTAAAAGGGACTATACCCACTTCTCCCACCCACACAACTCCTATGCCAGGATTGATCACCTCCTCGTCAACACACAATCCGTCCCCTTGATCATAAAATTCCATATCAAAGACACTGTTTTATGTGATCATTCTCTGGTGGTCATGGAGATACATGCACACCACCGCAGATGGGGCAGGGGACAGTGGAGACTTAACGAATCCATTCTCTCAGACCCAATCCACGTCACAATGATAAATAAATCTCTAAAAGAATATTTTCTCCTTAACAGAGGGCATATCACCAGAAACAGTGTGGGCTGCCCACAAAACCGTTATTAAATTAGCTTCCCAGCTGAAGAGGGAAAGAGAGGCTGATATAGCGATCTTGGAGGCTGAATTCTCCAAACTTCGGACTCTTCACAAAGCCAACCCCTCCCCCTTTTCGATATCTCAGCTAGATAAGGCTAGGTTGGAGCTAAGTCTAGCCCTGACTGCTAAGGCTGAAAAACAAATTCGCTGGAACAAGCACAAATTCTACACCCAAGGGGATAGAGTGGGTTCCATGCTGGCCGCTAAATTAATGCCCCAAATTAAATCATACACTATGCCTAAAATAAAGATCCCAGGCCAGGGCTCCATGGCTGATCCCTCCAAAATATTAGAGGCCTTCCAGGGTTTTTATAGCAGCCTTTATTTGTCAACATCTCCCTCTCAGGACACTACACTGGACTCCTTCCTGGGCGATCTCTCTCTTCCAGTGCTTTCAGCGGAACATAGAGATAGCCTTGAAGCCCCGTTCATGGAGGAAGAGGTACTTGGAGTAATAAAATCACTAAAAAATGGTTCAGCTCCTGGCCCGGACGGCCTGTCCAACTCCTATTACAAGACCTTCTCCAACACCTTAGCCATACATCTATCACACTTTTTCAACTCTAAAACACAGGGGAACCCACTTGATCCTCAACTTAATACTGCATACATTGCAGTGATCCCTAAACCGGACAAGAACCCGGAAGATGTTGGGAATTATCGCCCTATATCACTCATTAACCACTTCAGCCCCGGAAGGATTTACCCCCTTCCTGACCAGAGCACTTTTTCCAATTTGGCACTGCGTCGCTTTAACTGCTAATTGCGCGGTCATGCAATGCTGTACCCAAACTAAATTTGCGTCCTTTTCTTCCCACAAATAGAGCTTTCTTTTGATGGTATTTGATCACCTCTGCCGTTTTTATTTTTTGCGCTATACACGGAAAAAGACCGAAAATTTTGAAAAAAAATGATATTTTCTACTTTTTGTTCTAAAAAAAATCCAATAAACTCAATTTTAGTCATACATTTAGGCCAAAATGTATTTGGCCACATGTCTTTGGTGAAAAAAATGTCAATAAGTGTATATTTATTGGTTTGCGCAAAAGTTATAGCGCCTACAAACTAGGGTACATTTTCTGGAATTTACACAGCCTTTAATTTATGACTGCCTATGTCATTTCTTGAGGTGCTAAAATGGCAGGGTAGTACAAATGACCCCATTTTGGAAAGTAGACACCCCAAGGAAATTGCTGAGAGGCATGTTGAGCCCATTGAATATTCATTTTTTTTGTCCCAAGTGATTGAATAATGACAAAAAAAAAAAAAAAATTACAAAAAGTTGTCACTAAATGATATATTGCTCACACAGGCCATGGGCATATGTGGAATTGCACCCCAAAATACATTTAGCTGCTTCTCCTGAGTATGGGGATACCACATGTGTGGGACTTTTTGGGAGCCTAGCCGCAAATGGTGCCCCGAAAACCAATCACTGCCTTCAGGATTTCTAAGGGCGTACATTTTTGATTTTACTCCTCACTACCTATCACAGTTTTGAAGGCCATAAAATGCCCAGATGGCACAACCCCCCCCCCCAAATGACCCCATTTTGGAAAGTAGACACCCCAAGCTATTTGCTGAGAGGCATGGTGAGTATTTTGCAGCTCTCATTTGTTTTTGAAAATGAAGAAAGACAAAAAAAAAAATTTTTTTTTTCTTTTTTTAATTTTCAAAACTTTGTGACAAAAAGTGAGGTCTGCAAAATACTTACTATACCGCTCAGCAAATAGCTTTGGGTGTCTACTTTCCAAAATGGGGTCATTTGGGGGGGTTTTGTGCCACCTGGGCATTCCATGGCCTCTGAGACTGTGATAGGCAGTGAAGAGTGAAATCAAAAATTTACGCCCTTAGAAAGCCTGAAGGCGGTGCTTGGTTTTCGGGGTCCCATACGCGGCTAGGCTCCCAAAAAGTCTCACACATGTGGTATCCCCGTACTCAGGAGAAGCAACAGAATGTATTTTGGTGTGTAATTTCAAATGTTTGATGAAATAAAAAAGATGATCTTAGGCCGAGTACATGGATACCAAACATGACATGCTTTACAATTGCGCACAAACGTGCAGTGGCAACAAAATAAATACATTTTTAAAAGCCTTTAAAAGCCTTTACAGGTTACCACTTTAGATTTACAGAGGAGGTCTACTGCTAAAATTACTGCCCTCGATCTGACCGTCGCGGTGATACCTCACATGCATGGTGCAATTGCTGTTTACATTTGACGCCAGACCGACGCTTGCGTTCGCCTTAGCGCGAGAGCAGGGGGGACAGGGGTGCTTTTTTTTTTTTCTTTATTATTTTTTTGCTGTTTTATATTATTTTAAAACTGTTCCTTTCATTTTTTTTTTTTTTAATCATTTTTATTGTTATCTCAGGGAATGTAAATATCCCCTATGATAGCAATAGGTAGTGACAGGTACTCTTTTTTGAAAAAATTGGGGTCTATTAGACCCTAGATTTCTCCTCTGCCCTCAAAGCATCTGACCACACCAAGATCGGTGTGATAAAATGCTTCCCCAATTTCCCAATGGCGCTATTTACATCCGGCGAAATCTAAGTCATAAAATGCTCGTAGCTTCTGGTTTCTTAGGCCATAGAGATGTTTGGAGCCACTCTGGTCTCTGATCAGCTCTATGGTCAGCTGGCTGAATCCCCGGCTGCATTCTCAGGTTCCCTGTTGAGACAGGAGAGCCAGAGAAAAACACGGAAGACGGTGGGGGGGGCATTCTCTCCCACTGCTTGTAAAAGCAGTCTAGAGGCTAATTAGCCGCTAGGATTGCTTTTACATGAAAGCCGACCGCTGGCTGAAAAGAATTATACCAAGATGATACCTAAACCTGCAAGCATCATTCTGGTATAACCACTCAAAGTCGTGAATGGTGTACCTGAAGACAAAAAAAATGGTTAACAATAAAGCACAGTAAACGGTAAAGTATAAAAAATTGCATACCTGAAAAACAAACTTGATAAAACATAATAACAATAAAACATTGCAGAATAGAATACAGTAAAAAAGAGCAGAACAATAGAGAGAGAGAATAGAGAGAGAACAATAAAATGACAACTATTATTTTTTATTTTATATTTTTGTTTGTGTTTTTTTTTTTTTTTACACTTTTTTTGTAAATGTAACTTTTATAACTGTAACCGGTTCCAGGTTCGGGTCTCTCAAAATGTGATGGCATCTTGGGAGACCCTGTGAAAGTGTGCCTAGTCTGTGCAATGCTGTACCCTACGCTAATACTCAACTAGTGAATGGTAGCGTTCAAAACATTCACCAATGCAAAGACCAGGATTGACAGGAGGGACAATAATAGCGGGTGTCACGCCTATATCCGCGCTTGCTGCAGACACAACATCTTTTTGGGGGGGGGTTCGTTGGGTAGGGGTACTCGGGAGGACATAAAAATGCCTCTCATGCAGCCGACTGCATTTGGTTGGGGATGTGAATGGGGGAAGTACGGGCGCTGCAGAAGTGGTAGGTTCCCAATTAGGATTGGCGAATGCAGCAGGAAGGGCATTATGGGCACGACGGGCCTGTGTTTGTCTTCCTTTTTGGTGGCAGCGGGACACTACTTGTGCTTGCCACCTCACCAGCTTGAACTGCACTTATGGGACTCGCCACGTCACCAAGTGTTACTGAAGTGCTGGTTTGACTACGACCGGGGTGTACTAGGCCGCTGGCGCTTGCCAGTTCACCAAAACGCTACCAAAAAAACTGTTAACGATCGCAGGGATCAGGCCTGACTCTGCGAACGCTGCAGTTATGCGTTTAGTGTTTTGTAAGTGACAGCGATCGATCGATACTGCACTTGGGTGGGCTGGGCTGGGCTGGGCGGAGGGGCAAAACGCAGGTGCTAGCAGGTATCTGGGCTGATCCCACTAAAACTGCGTTTTTGGGAACCCTAAACTGCTGGGGACGCCAGTATAGATCTGATCGGATCAGATCAGATATTGATCAGTTCAGATACTATACCACTAAGGGAGGTGTACGGTGCGTGCATGGGTGTTAGCACTACTGGCACTAACCTGATGCTGCCTGGGGCTGGTGCTTGCCAGTTCACCAAAACGCTACCAAAAAAAAATGTTAGCGATCGCAGGGATCAGGCCTGACTCTGCGAACGCTGCAGTTATGTGTTTAGTGTTTTGTAAGTGACAGTGATCGATCGATACTGCACTTGGGTGGGCTGGGCTGGGCCGGGCGGAGGGGCAAAACGCAGGTGCTAGCAGGTATCTGGGCTGATCCCGCTAACACTGCGTTTTTGGGAACCCTAAACTGCTGGGGACGCTAGTATAGATCTGATCGGTTCAGATATTGATCCGTTCAGATACTATACCACTAAGGGAGGCGTATGCTGCGTGCGTGGGTGTTAGCGGTACTGGCGCTAATCTGACGCTGCCTGGGGTGACGCATATCACCGCCGGGCGATCAGGGGGCTAAACCTTTATTCGGTAATAAGCGGCGGGTGCCCTGACACTATAAAAAATAAACAAACTAACCAGCGTCACCCGTAACGGTTATACAGTGATCAGTGGTGAAAGGGTTAACTAGGGGCAATCAAGGGGTTAAAACATTTATTAGGTAGTATATGGGGGTCCTTGTCGCTATAAAATGCTGACGGCGAACCTAAATATTTACCTCCCTAACTAGCGTCACCAGCGACACTAATACAGCGATCAGAAAAATTATCGCTTAGCGACACTGGTGACGGGGGGTGATCAAGGGGTTAAAACTTTATTAGGGGGGGTTAGGGGGGTATCCTAGACCTAAAGGGGGCCTAATACTCACTGCCCTAACACTGTAACTGTCACAAACTGACACCAATACAGTAATCAGAAAAAAAAAAAAAAACCTGCTTGGTGTCAGTTTGTGACGGGGGGGGTGATTGGGGGGGGTTGGGGGGCGATCGGGGGGGGATCGGGGTGTTTTGTGTGCCTGGCATGTTCTACTGTGTGTGTGTGTGTTGGTGAACTCACATTACAGTCTTCTCTCCTCGGCCCGGAACGGAAAATACCGAGCCGAGGAGAGATGACATCATTTCCTCTGCCTCTGTGTACAATACAGATTCAGGGAAATGATCCCATTGGCTGGGAGCAATCGCGAGGGGGGGCCACGAATGGATGGCCTCCCCCTCACCACCGATCGCCGGGTGAGATTTGCCGACCGCCGCAGGCACCGGGGGGGGTCCGATCGGACCCCCGCCCGCGGGCAGGCAAGAACGTACATGTAAGCCCTTTTGCCTGCCCGTGCCGCTCTGTCGACGTACATCGTCGTGCGGTGGTCAGCAACTGGTTAACTGTGATGTCAAAATTCTGACCAAGATCCTTGCTAATCGCATGGCTTCCTTCATCAGAATGTATATAGACAAGGATCAAGTGGGTTTCATTTTGGGTAGACAAGGACCAGATCAAATCAGGCAGACCATGGACTTGGTCTCCATCCTTCAAACTAACTGGGCGGGAGGTCCCAAACAAATGGGTATGCTCCTATCGTTAGACCTACAAAAGGCCTTTGACTCTGTCTCCTGGCCATATATCTTTGACATGTTGGAGAAATGGGGCTTCGGACAAAGATTCCTCGGACTGATACGGGCGCTATACTCCAACCCCAGTGCCAGTATTTGCCTACAAGGATACTACTCAAAACCCATCATAATTAAAGGGACTAGACAAGGATGCACACTCTTGCCGATCATTTTTGCAATGGCCATTGAAACGCTCGCTATTGCAATTTGAAATAATCCAAACATCCAGGGAGTGTCATGAGGAAACCAAACTCACAAATGCGGGCTATACGCGGATGACGTGTTGCTCTTCCTCACCTCCCCTGTTACCTCCCTTCCCAATCTATGCAAAACCTTAGAGGCCTTCGCCAAACTGTCCGGGTTAGAAGTTAACTATACTAAGTCTCGGCTCTCAACATATCACTACCACCCGACACTGTTAAACTCCTCCAACAAAACTTTCCCTTCAAATGGAGTGATTCCTCCATCAAATACTTAGGTATTAACTTGACAGCTAAAACCGAACTTCTATATGGCCATAATTACCCTCCTATGTACCGCAAACTTGAAACAGATCTAAACACCTGGTCCCGTAATAATATTTCTTGTGTGGGGAGGGTAAACTCAGTCAAAATGACTTCACTTCCCAGATTGCTATACCTGTTTCACGCCTTGCCCATCCCTCTCAGGAAGGACCACATTAGATCTTTCCAAAGCAAACTGATAAAGTTCATCTGGGGCAAGGCGGGATACAGAATTCCCCAAAGAACCCTTTACCTACATAGGAAAAAGGGAGGACTGGGTCTGCCCCACCTTTACAAGTACTACCAAGCTGCCAGACTGGCCCAAATGTCAACAGTATATTTTAACTCCGAAAAACCTGATTGGGTCACAATAGAAAAACAAGCAGTTCCTAACTTCACGCTAGACTTTCTCCTCTGGACACCCCCAAGAAACAGGCCCTCTATAATGGCCCCGACACTTTCCCACTCTTTTGCTCTATGGGATTCCTTACGCACCACAACAGCATTAGTATCAGTATATAAACCCCTTACTCATATTTATAACAACCCAGACTTCCCTTCAGGAAACAATGTTATGGCCTTCAAGTGGTGGGTGGATGAAGGCCTATACAGGATAGGACAATTTTCCACGGCCGCAGGCCCCTTCACTCTTAAACACTGCATCAAAACACTAGACATGCCCTTAACTGAAAACTTCCGTTTCAGTCAAATTTATCATTTCTTAAAATCAATTTGCAAAGACAAAGACCTCCCCCCAAAATTTTCTGACTACGAATTGTGGTGTGGCCAGGCCAGAGACCAGAGAGGTGGGATCTCAGTGATCTACTCGTCACTTACATCGCCAGACTCAAAAACGACTTATATGGAGGCCTGGGAGTCCGAGCTCCGCTTTAATTGGAAGTTGGAAGATTGGCATAGATCCTGCTTCAGATCCTTCCAGGGTGTCCTCAATACCACTTTAGTGGAGGCCAGCCTGAAAGTGATCTCCAGATGGTACTATACACCGTCTAGACTGGCCACAATATATCCAACTGCTGACTCTCTCTGCTTCAGAGGTTGTCAACTTAAGGGCACCATGTCTCACATATGGTGGGAATGCCCCAGAATTTGTTCCTTCTGGAAAAGAATATTTAATATCCTGGAAGAACTGGTCGCGTCTCGGATCCCCAGAACTCCTTTGGTTGCCCTTCTGAATGCCCCTATCCCGGGGATCTCTAAATCCTCTTGCAGTACTTTGTGTTACTAGGGGCTAAGCTCACAATCGCCAGAGCATGGAAACAACCGAGAGTCTCGCTCCCAGCTGCCAAAAGGAAAATATCCTGGATAATGTCCCAGGAAAAACTCACTAGTATAGTTCAGGACACTATGAAGAAATTTGAGGGTATCTGGAATCCAGTTTGGTGGGAGTAACTTTAGGTCCTCCTAGCGGATCCATATAAAGTACACCCTTAACGCACGAGTGATGTTCCCTCCCTCCTCCCCTCTATCCTTTTTTCTTCCTTTCTTCTTACTTTCCTATCTTCCTCAGGTCTCCTCCAGACCTTGATTTTGTTTCAGCTACATGGTTGCTTTGTTTGCTCAAATTGTGTTAATGGTCAGTGTCAACGACAGTAGTGGAGAAGGGAATTTCTCAATTCCCTCTCCCCCATGGCTCTGATTTATCTCTCAGTTCTCAGAGATGTACTCCTAAGGGGGTACGAGCATTCCTAGGGAGGGCTCAGATCCCTGAGATCAAGTGGGGGTCCCTCGCCCCGGCACAGTGTGCTCCCATAAGGGGTGCCGGGTTGGGGTTCAGCCCATGAGTGGCAGAATACAGCTTTCTCTAATACCCTTATTTGAACTGGAATGTGCTCCGAGACAACTAATGCGTGAGCAGAGGTGCTCTGTACCAAAGCCAAATGTTTCAGTGTTTCCTGTATAGACACTGTTCTATTCTGTTATGCATAAACTTGACAAAGTACTATACTGTTATGTATTTTTGCTTTTTCTCAAAATAAAAAACTTTTTGAAGTAAAAAAAAAAAAAAGTAATCCAAAAAAAAAAAGGAACTGTTGGATTTTATGATAGGAAATCACAGTGAATGCAGGTGGAGTTACACTCCACTCTCTCTAGCCACACAAACTACAACTCACTTGAAAGTATCAGTAGCGAATATACAGCACATAGTATAGAACTGTATTGTAGATAGCACTGAGTACTTTAAAGCAGACAGCAGTAGTAACACACTACACTAACTAACTCTCTCTCCCAAAAAGCAATGTCAGCTGTCCCACATTAAACTCTCAACTAGGGATGAGCTGAACCCCCTCCCCGGTTCGATTTGCAGCAGAACATGCGAACAGGCAAAAAATTTGTTTGAACACGCAAACACCATTAAAGTTAAAGGGACACGAACATGAAAAATCAAAAGTGTAAATTTTAAAGGCTTATATGCAAGTTATTGCTATAAAAAGTGATTAGGAACCCAGGTCCTGCCCCAGGAGACATGTATCAATGCAAAAAAAAAGTTTTAAAATGGAAGTTTTTTCGGGAGCAGTGATTTTAATAATGCTTAAAATGAAACAATAAAAATGAAATATTCCTTCAAATATCATGCCTGGGGGTGTCCTTAGTATGCCTGTAAAGTAGCACATTTTTTCCTGTGTTTAGAATACCACAGCAAAATGACATTTCTAAAGGAAAAAATGTCATTTAAAACTACTCGTGGCTGTAATGTATTGTCAGGTCCCAGCAATATAGATGAAAATCATTGAAAAAAAACGGTGTGCCCCTTTGGGTCTAGTATGGATATTAAGGGGGACATGCACTCAAATAAGAAAAAAATGGTGTGGAGGTCCCCCAGGCCCCCAGGCACTATATACTCTGAACAGCAGTATATATAATATATACTTAGGTGTTAGTGGTACCAGAACACCGTAAGCCCTCACAGTTACTCTTGGTGGGTGCAGGAATGGGCCCTGCTGTGAAATATTAGATCAACAATTTTAATTACATGCCCCTGTTAAACAGGGGCAGTAAAATTTGGCCTTTGGGGTGGTGGTGTCACAACACTGTAAGCCCTCACAATTATTCTTGTTGGGTGCAGGAACGGGCCCTGCTGTGAAATAGTATATCAAGAATTGTAATTACAAGCCCCTGTTAAACAGGGGCAGAGAAATCGGGCCTTGAGTGGTGGTGCCCTAAACCAAAAATATTGTTGGAAGCTAGCATCATCAAGATTGAGGAGGAATAGGATAGTCAGCATAGGCAGTCTTCAAGGGATCCCACATCCAGAGCAAATTCAATCAGTTACATCAGCATCGGGTGCTTGATAGCTGCTGATCCAAGACTGATTAATTTTTATGAATGTGAGCCTATCAACGGAGTCTGTGGACAGGCGCACTCTTTGATCCATTACAAACCCTCCAGCAGCACTGAATGTGAGTTCAGAAAGCACGCTGGATGCAGGACAGGCCAGTAGCTCAATTGCATATTGGCCAGTGGTCCATCCTCAAGACCCAGTAACCCAGTGGATGCTCTGCTGGAAAGGTCTCCAAGTCTGCTCTTGCCCCTAGATATTCCTGCACCATATAATGCAGACACTGGCGATGGTTGATTGAACCGATCAGACCTTGGCGCTGAGGACTGAAAAATTGTTTAAAGGCATCGGTCAGCCGGCCACCTTCTCCACCACTCTTCCTCTGACAGAACAAAGCCTCAGCAACATATTGTCCAGCACCAGGAAATGGTAACTTTCCAGGGTCTGGAAAGGCACAAACCTTTCTTCAAGGTGTCCTGAAGATGTTTCATCCTCTGCTCTCTCTGTGAAGGCAGGATAAGTTCTGAAACCTTACCCGTGTAACGTGGATCAAGAAAGGTTGCAAGCCATTAATGACTGCTCTCCTTGATACCATGAATCCTAGGGTTTTTTTGCAGGATTTGCAGAATCAGGGAGGCCATGCAATTGCAGAGACATTAGATTCTGAGTCCTCTGGGTCACTAAGGATCTCATGATCCATAACTACCTCTTCCCAGCCACATACAACTCCTTGGGTTTCTGGGAACTGAAAACCATCCCTTGAAGACTGCTGCTGAGTGTTAGCTGCTACATCCATGCTGACACAATCCCCTGTCCATGATTCCACAAAGCGTGTGCTCCAACAGGATTACTAGAGGAACAGTGTCACTGATGCATGCATGCTCACCATCCTTGTGGCTTCCTCAAATGATGACAGGACAGTGCATGCATCTTTGATCAGTAGCCACTGGAGTGGCAAAAAGAAGCCAAGCTCCCCTGACCCTTTCCTGGTGCCATACTCACACAGGTACTCATTGATGGCACTCTGCTGTGTGTGCAGCTGCTGAAGCATTGCCAACATTGAGTTCCACCTGGTGGGCATGTCACAAATGAGGCAGTTGGTGGGCAGGTTGCATTCCCTTTGAATGTCAGCCAGCCGGGCACTGGCATTGTATGACCGGCGGAAATGACCACAGACTTTTCTGGCCTGCCTCAGGAGATCCTGTAAAACTGGATACCTGCTCAAGAACCACTGCACCACCAAATTCAGGACGTGTGCCAAACATGGAACATTGGTCAAGTGTCCCTGTCGGAGGGCGAAGAGAAGGTTGGTGCCATTGTCACATACAACCATTCCTGGTTGAAGCTGGCATGGCGTCAACCACCTCTGAGCCTGCCCCTGCAGAGCTGACAGAATCTCTGCCCCAGTGTGGCTCCTGTCCCCCAAATCAAGCACCACGTGGCATCTTTTAGCCTGACTGCGTAGCCCCTTGAACGCTTATGGAGCACCGCTGGTTCAGAAGACAAATATGCAGAAGAGGCCATAGAGGAAGAAGAAGGGGAGGGCTGGAGGTGAGAGCTATGGCAGAATCACCACTAGCATTTTGGAGGCATGGTGGCAGAACAAGCTCCAACAACACTGAACCCTGTCCTGCATCCTTCCCAGCTGCCAGGAGAGTTACCCAGTGCACTGTGAAGGAAAGGTAACGTCCCTGCCCATGCCTGCTGGACCATGAGTCAGAGGTAATATGCACCTTACTGCTGACTCCCCTGTCCAATGAGGCCAAAACATTGCCTTCCACATGCCGGTAGAGAGCCAGAATGGCCTTCCATGAAAAGAAATGACGTTTTGGAACCTGCCACTGAGGTACAGCACATTCTACAAATTCATGAAAGGGGGCAGAGTCTACCAGCTGAAAAGGCAGCAGTTGCAGTGCTAGCAATTTGGCCAAGCTAGCATTTAGACGTTGAGCATGTGGATGGCTAGGACCTAATTTATTTTTACGGTTCAGCAACTGGGGTAGGAAAATTTGCTTGCTAAAATCAGATGGTGGTGTACTGCTAGCAGATTGGCTGCAAGTACTTGGGACACCTATTGCTATACCTTCATTTCTCTCAGTACAGGTTTTTGAGAGGACTGGAGGTATAGTAGGGTTGGAGATCCCAGATGAGGAGCAAGGAGAAGTCCGCCTTTCTCTTTGATGTGGGTCTTTCAAGTGGTGTTGCCAACAGACATGAAAGGTCATCACATGTCTGGTCAAGCATGTGGTGCCCAAGTGGCTGCTGTTCTGGCCACGCTTGATCCGCTTCAGACATAGGTTGCAAACAGCAACAGTGCGATCTGCTGCACACGTGTCAAAAAAGTCCCACACCAAGGAACTTTTAAAACTTAGAAGGGGAGTCAGCAGCGTCCTGCACCTGCGGAGCTCTGCAGTGTGATGCAATAGGGTGGCTGCCCTTAAGCTGCCCCCTAGAGGACATCCTGCCTTGTTGGAGTTGTGCCTTCTCCTTCTCCTCCTCTCTTCTCAGGCACCAAAGTACAGTCAGTGACACCATCATCCCCGCCCTCCTCATCACTGGAGCAAACTTGGCAGTATGCTGCAGCTGGGGGAACATGACTGCCAGCTTCTTGTCCTTCTTGGGCATCCCCTCTATCTAGGCTCATGTTACTCTCTTCCCCAACCTGGGAAGCAACATCGGAGCCTTCAAATCGCTGCGCATCTTCCAGCAGCATGTACCAGGCACTGTGGTCAAACAATTCTGGGGACTTCTCTGTGCATGATGGTGTTGCTATGGAAGGAGTGACTGTGGACAAGGAACCGGTGGAATAGGCCACTTTGGCAGCTGCGTTGGAAGGCAAACTACTCTATACCTGGGTGACAGAGGATGAGGAGGATGAGGATGGCTTTGTTATCCACTCCACCAACTCTTCTGCATGTTGTGGCTCAATAACATGACCAGCAGCAGAAAAAAAGGACAAGCATGCCCCACGGCCACCTGCAGAGGATGCATCATGTCCATGACCAGCAGTTTTGACTGTAGGCACAGAGGCTGCTTTCCCTCTTTTAGTGGCCTGTGAGCGTCTGCCTCTCCTTGGTGGCCTTCCGGACATGATGTATATTTTGTTTTGCAAACCACACTACACTGTATTAGATACTGTGTACACCATCAGAAGTGTAGTAGAAACTGCACACACTGTATTAGATACTGTGTACACCACCTGCACTGTGTTAGCAACTGTAATATGGCTGCACTGTATTGTGTACTGTGTACACCACCAGAAGTTTAGAAGAAAATGTACACACTGTATTAGATACTGTGTACACCGCCTGCACTGTATTAGCAACTGTACTACAGCTGCACTGTATTGTGTACTGTGTACAGCACCTGAAGTGTAGTAGAAACTGTACACACTGTATTAGATACTGTGAATACCGCCTGCACTGTATTAGCAACTGTACAACGGGTGCACTGTATTTTAAACTGTGTACACCGCCAGAAGTGTAGTAGACACTGCACATACTGCATTAGATGTGTACACTGCCTGGAGTGTATTAGAAACAGTACTCAATGGAATGCACCGTAGATATAGGTTACACTGGATGCAGAATATCTATCTATCTATCTATCTATCTATCTATCTATCTATCTATCTATCTATCTATCTATCTATCTATATATATATATATATCTATATATATATATATATATATAGATATATATATATATACAAGACTGTATAAACATATTAATACACTACCTGAAGTGTATTAGAAACAGTACACCACAGAATGCACTGTAGGGCTACACTGGATGCAGAGTGTATAAATATATATATATATATATATATATATATATATATATATATATATATATATATATATATATATACTAGACTGACTGTATATATATATATATGTATATATATATATATATATATATATATATATATATATATATATATATATATATATATATATATATATATATATATATATAGTCAGGTCCATAGATATTGGGACGTTGACACAATTCTAATCTAATGGATTTGAAATGAAATGAAACAAACAAGGTGTGCTTTAACTGCAGACTTTCAGCTTTAATTTGAGGGTATTTACATCCAAATCAGGTGAACAGTGTAGGAATTACAACAGTTTGTATATGTGCCTCTCACTTTTTAAGGGTACAAAAGTAATGGGACTGATTAACAATTATCCATCAAACTTTCACTTTTTAATACTTTATTGCAAATCCTTTGCAGTCAATTACAGCCTGAAGTCTGGAACGCATAGACATCACCAGACACTGGGTTTCATCCCTGATGATGCTCTGCCAGGCCTCTACTGCAACTGTCTTCAGTTCCTGCTTGTTCTTGGGGCATTTTCCCTTCAGTTTTGTTTCAGCAAGTGAAATGCTCAATCGGATTCAGGTCAGGTGATTGACTTGGCCATTGCATAACATTCCACTTCTTCCCCTTAAAAAACTCTTTGGTTGCTTTTGCAGTATGCATCTGGTCATTGTCCATCTGCACTGTGAAGCGCCGTCCAATGAGTTCTGAAGCACTTTGCTGAATATGAGCAGATAATATTGCCCAAAACACTTCAGAATTCATCCTGCTGCTTTTGTCAGCAGTCACATCATTAATAAATACAAGAGAACCAGTTCCATTGGCAGCCATACATGCCCACGCCATGACACTACCACCACCATGCTTCACTGATAAGGTGGTATGCTTTGGATCATGAGCAGTTCCTTTCCTTCTCCATAATCTTCTCTTCCCATCACTCTGGTACAAGTTGATCTTGGTCTCATCTGTCCATAGGATGTTGTTCCAGAACTTCCAGATGTTGTTTGGCAAACTCTAATCTGACCTTCCTGTTTTTGAGGCTCATCAATGGTTTACATCTTGTGGTGAACCCTCTGTATTCACTCTGGTGAAGTCTTCTCTTGATTGTTGACTTTGACACACATACACCTACCTCCTGGAGAGTGTTCTTGATCTGGACAACTGTTGTGAAGGGTATTTTCTTCACCAGGGAAAGGATTCTTCGGTCACCCACCACAGTTGTTTTCCATGGTCTTCCAGGTCTTTTGGTGTTGCTAAGCTGCATTCATGTTTTTAATGTGATTTATGTGCATTGGGAAGCCCATTTATAGAAATGGGCTGCCCTAAGGCAACACATTAATGCAGGTGAAAATGTGCATCTGTGTAGCTGTTTTGCCACAATGCATTGCACCTTGCCACAATTGCCTGGTAGCCCTTTAAGAGGTTCCAAATGTCAGGAGGCTTCCCAATCATGTGACTGTTGTGATTGGATTTCACAGTAGTCACTTAAACAGAAGTCTAGGACCGCAAACAATGATTGGGGGCTGTCTGCAGCAACTCAGTAACTGTTCTGGAAGCAAATATATGTGTGGTGGCTAGGTATAAAGACCCACCCACCCTATATGCCTACAGCCATTGGGAACTGGTTAATGGTCAAAGTCTTGCACCTGGCCAGGGGCCATTCTCTCTGCAAAAGAGAAGAGTGCTGTCACCCTGGGAGAGGATCTGATCCTTGAGGTGAACCAAGCAGCGGATTGGCAAATATGAGTGTCATATTAGCTGATCCTTTGACTGTCCCCACCCACCCTATATGCCTACAGCCATTGGGAACTGGTTAAACACACACACACACACACTAATTACACAGACATAAAGTATATGTAGATATAACACAAATTGTGGTGAGGCACATTTTGTGTGTTGCTGCACTGCGATAGTAATAATATTAGAGTATTTTTATTGAATATATAGATTTAATAAAAATGTACACAACTATCAAGTGGCCTGCAAAATCAATAGCACCATCTTTTTATTCTACTTGTCCTGTGTTTTCACAAATTGTAGGGTTTAGGGGGTCTAAAACTAAAGCTATAAGTGAAAAAATAGGAAATATTACAAAAGTGATTTCACAGTTTGAAATGTGGCACTCAAGGCCTGGCAATGAAATGTTAAAGGAGTTGTAAAGGCAATATGCAATAAGATAACAAAAAAAACTTCTGTGTATAGCAGCCTCCCCAACACCCTTAATTATTTACCTGAGCTCCATCTCTTTCCAGCGATGTCCACAAGTGTCTTAGCCATCCGGGACTCTCCTCCCGATTGGCTTAGACACAGCAGAGTTGCCATTGGCTCCCGCTGCTGTCAATCAAAATCAGTTAGCCAATCAGGTGAAAGAAGGAGCGGGGCTGGGGTGGGCTCCGTGTCTAAGTGGACACACGGAGCTGTGACTCAGCTTGGGTGCCCCCATAGCAAGCTGCTGGCTGTGGGGGAACTCGACAAGAGGGAGGGGCACGGAGCAGCCAAGAGGGACATGAGAAGAGGAGGATCCATGCTTCTCTGTGCAAAACCAACTGCACAGAGGAGGCTAGTATAACATATTTTTTTTTTTTTTTTTTAAACAAGACTTTACAATCACTTTAACTTCTGCAAATAGGTTACAATTATAAAACTAAAAAACAAGCATCTAATGTTTAAGTTAGTTATTTTCAAAATGACATCCAAGTGGCCAAACATACAGATCCCCATTTATGTACTAAGCTTCCTGAACTACGCCTAACATTAATTTTATAACTCTTATGCCCTGTACACACAGTCGGATTTTCTGACGGAAAATGTGCTATCGGAGCTTGTTGTCGGAAATTCCGACCGTGTGTGGGCTCCATCGGACTTTTTCCATCGGATTTTCCGACACACAAAGTTTGAGAGCAGGCTATAAAATTTTCCAACAACAAAATTTGATTGCGTCAATTTCGACCGTGTGTGGACAATTCCTACACACAAAGTGCCACGCATGCTCAGAATAAATTCTGAGACGGAACTGCTCGGTCTGGTAAAATTAGCGTTCGTAATGGATATAGCACTTTCATCACGCTGCAATGTTTTAAATTGTTTAATGCAGCGCACTCTGTTCTTCTTTATAATGCTAGAAGAATGAAGTTGTTTTGCTGCTCATATTCACACAGACTTCTCACAAACTTCTTTCTTTATTATTTATCGTGATTTTAACAATATAATATTTTTATTTGTCACATCTACTGAAAAAATATTATTTGTTGGATTTTTTTTATTAAATATTTTTTGGGGGATTTTTTAAAATCCTGATCTTGTGTTTTATGCTTAATTTTTTTTTTTTGCTCTAGTGCTCCAGAATAGTTTGGTGTGTGTTTTGTGTGTCAGGTTGCCACAACACCATTATTATCTTGTATTATTTAATCTCAAGGAGATTGTTCCGTGTCTCTTGTTAATTTGACATTGTATTTTTGAAATGTACCTGCCTCCTCACAAGCAAACTGTCCTTTTTTAATGAAAATACACATAGGCGAGTATAATAAATCAAACCAAAAATTTATTAAGGGCTCATAACCAAAGAAAGTGGGAGGCAACGCTGGAGAAACAGCAGAAATTGGTGAAACCTTTGGCCCCAAGGGCACACATCAATTATTTCCAGGCAAAATTGGTGGCCTGAGAAGTTCATATATAAGGGAGTTCAATCTGGTCCAGAAGTCCAAGAGAATCATGAACAGCAGCAGATGACATGTATGTCCCCAGGCTGAGGTCATACAAGAGCCTGCATCTTTTGTCAGACCAGACTGAACCCAGGCCATTACTCTCTGGTCTTCCTTCCACGCTTCCTTCCACGCTGTGTCTGTGGTGGTGGAGTTGTGGCAGGAGGAGGAGGAGGATGAGGCAACTGGGTATTGGGTGTGATTTCGCCCCTCAACCCCTTATTTAATGTTTGATAAATGATTTCCTCACACATGAGGCTTTGGCCCTCCTGCATGTCCTGCAGTTTGGTGGCAGCCATGGAGGCAAAGGCCTCTTCATGAGTGGGGGTGGCTCTGAGGGATGCAGAAGCCTCCTGAATCAGCCTGAGTGCTGAATCCTGCACGTTACTCCCCTTCCTGGGTCTTTTGTTTGGAAGGCGGAGGGGAGGGACCTGGGATTATATGAGGCTCCTACTGGGCCCGGCCTTCTCCTGGCTGCCACTAACCCCCGCCTCTTCCTGTGTGCCACATTCCACAGCCTCCTCCTGTGTGCCACATTCCACAGCCTCCTCCTGGCTGAGGTCTTCCTGTGTATGAAAAAGGGACATAGTTTTAGTTTTTTCTTCATCAATCACACACAATTTTCATCCCATGACTGTTGCAAATTGAATGTTAACAAATATAACAGACTATCATTCTGAGCCCAGCATTTTCAATTCTTGTCCCAATTATTTTTGCTCACTACTGCCTATTGATATGTAAAACACTTTATTAAATCAGCAATTCGTGATCAATAATAACATCTAGTAAACATTATTTATTTATTGACCAGAAATCTGTAGAACAATGCTATACCTGGCTCCAGCTGGGCTCCTCCACTTCTTCCTGGCTGGAAGTCCCAGGTTGGACATCAGAAGCCTCAGCTGGGGTGGAAGATAGGGTGGAAGGAAGAGTGGAAGGAAGGGTTGAGAGGGATTCCCTGACTTCGATCTGGTCTGACAGAAATTGCAGTCTCTCATAGTACCACAGCCTGGGGACATAAACATCATCTGCTGCAGCTCCGGATCTCTGGGAATCCTTGACCTTCTTGCACTCCTAAGATAAGTGCTCCTCAGGCCACCAATTTTGGCTTTTAAATAGGGGATGCTTGCTGTGGGGACCACCGGCTTCACCAACTCCAGCAGTTTCTCCAGCGCTGCCTGCCTCTTTTGTTTATGATTATAAGGTGGGTGTTTGACCTGCCACAGACAGGACAGCTCCCTGTATTTGTCTATGAACAGGTGGAGGAAGTTGTGGTCATTAAAGCCATCCATTTTATCTGCAATACACAAGACAAACCCTAATGTCAGGCTAAAGTCTCCTAATCTTGTCCCAATAAAGGCCTCAATCTCTAAGCAGTATAGGCCCAAGTTTAAATGTTACCTTTGTTATCACGATCAGCGCTTCCTCTACTCCTTCCTCCGCTCACAGATCGTACGTACGACGCACGCGTGTTACGCTTTATAAACACTGCGCATGTGTGAAACGCCGCCTGCCCCTGACGTTTTTCTAGTCTATTCCCCGCCCCTTCTCGTTCGGCGCAGTGGGAAAGAGCACATGGCGGAGACAGAGCAGGTGCGTGCTAATTACAACAGCAAGGAGGAGGAGGAGGAAAGCCCGGAGCCAGAAACGTCAGGATCTCGGAGGAGACGTTTTAAGGCATATATCCTTTGTGGAGATGGTGGAGATGGTGGACATCTTGAAAAGGACCGACTATGACAGTAAGTATGGACCTTACCCCAACACCAATGTCAGAAAGGCCAAGATCATGGCTAAAGTTGTGAAGAGTCTGCACAGAAATTTTGGGGTACGGTGACCCAAGGATCAACTGAGGAAGCAGTGGTCGGACCTCAAATTAAATGAGCACGATCAATATAGAAGGATCAGGAGAGTGCTGCAAAAAAGTAAGTAGTTGTCCTGTGTTCATATTCTTTATTTTTATTACGTTTGTGCTGCTCCATGTGCTTTTCTTTACTGTTGTACAGTTTAAAATGGCAACTTTCATGTTGATGAACACATTATTTGTTCGTAGGAAACATTGTTCGTTTGGCCAATAAAACACTATGTTTTGTCCAGATGCAGTTCAATACATTTTTTCTGGCCTACATTTCTTAAAATAATTTTGGTGTCTAGATGGGTTTGTAACTAGAATGAACTGCAAATTCGATTCTGTGTAAGGAGAGGACACTCAGCAGCTGTTTACACATCTGGACGCTGGAGCACTAGTGTGGGACAAAAGAACACCCTTTTTATTAGGGGGCCCCACACAGGTGCTCCAGTGTACACTATAGGGGTGTGTCCATCTGTTAAGCTTGTACAAAACAGGTAAGTATTCAAGGTTGACAAAGGACAAAAATATTTCTTCATCTTGGAACTCTGCCAAAATAGACAATTGTACTCCACTTCCAGGCAATGTTTCATATTTCTATCATAAAATATCTGTGTGCTAAGTATACCTATTTTTTTTTTACATAGGGGAGAAAAGGCTCGGAGGACACCATTCATCAGAGGAGACAACAGACCCCCCACCTCAGGAAGAAGTGGAAATCCCCCAAAGCCAAGCAGAGGAGGAGGGAGACGTGGTGGAAATTGTCACCACAACAGGTGAGTGTCTGCGACCACAGGCTCAGGTAAGAGATGGATGCCTGAATATTTATAATACATGTTTTTTTTTTTTAATATATATTTTTAGGTGATCGTGATGTTGTGGATGAAGGTCATTTCACCAGTGAAAGTGCCCAGATCCTGATTGGGGAGATCATGGGGTGTAATAGGGACATGGAAACTATCAAGCAAAACATCAATGATGTTCAAAACAAAATGAAGAACATCATTGATGTTTTAGGGAGAATTTAAAACCCCTCAAAATCCTAAATTATTTCAGTTTTTTTGTCCCAAAAATTTTTTGGACATATTCTCGAAAAGCCAAATTTTGAAGATGCACAAAGTGTGTCAACATGTGCTATCTGTCATCACGGGAGATCAATGTACGCGTTTTGGGGGTGCAACCCCTTCCTCAATAATAAAGTAGCTGAGAGGAAGGGGTTGCACCCACAAAACACATCCCTTGATCCCCTGTGATGGCAGCTAGCACATGTTGACATTCGGCAATTTGTGTGCATCTTCAAAATTTGGCTTTTAGAGGGGTGACTTCACCCCATCTGCTGAACGCAATATCAAACACAGTTTGTAAATACTCCTGTCTGATATTGCCTTCAATTTCTATAAAAGTTGAACTTTGTAAGTTCCAGATTTGTGTATTTCTTGTTGGTTTGAAACATGCCTGTTTTACCTTAAAAGACAATTTCTACTTTTATTAATGTGACCTAAAAATTTGTTATACAACAAACATGTTGTTTGTTTTAAAAACCTTTTATAAATGCACATGTGATTGTGCTTGGATTAAAATGATTGATAATCAACAATGTGTGGCTTCTTCTTTCAATGCTCATAAACATTTTTTGTGGTAAAATTGGTATTTTCAGTGACAATGGGGGTTATTTCCTAATCCACTTTGCACTACAAGTGCAGTTTTAGTGCAGTCTCAAGTGTACTTGTAGTGCAAAGTGTCTTTGCCTTTAGTAAATAACACCCAATAGTGCTTTATAATTTTACAGAATCACGCCATTTTCACAACTCCCCAAATCTAATCTCAGTCAGGGTCAGCTAAAAGAAAGACAAGCAATAAATGTAAGCAAATATTTGTTCAGTTTAAAAAAATGTTTTTATTTTAAAAATGTCTCAGACATTGTCTGGCATATTGATGGCCCCCCTACCCGTATTCCATGTATCCTATACAGACCTCGCGGGCACTCAGGGGGGGCAAGCCAGGACGGTCAGCTTCAAGTGCCATCAGGGTTGGTTCATTGAGATTAATTCTGGCTTCAGGCCCAACTGAGCCAGCATAGTTCACAGAATTTCTCCTTAAAAAGTTGTGGAGAACACAGCAAGCCAGGATGATGTGATTGAGTTTACACTCTGCCATGTGTATCGGTGTAAGAAATAAGTGGAACCGGCTGGCCATTATTCCAAATGTGTTCTCCACCACTCTTCTGGCTCTGGCCAGCCAGTAATTAAAAACCCTCTGGTCTGAGGTGAGGGTCCTCATAGGGAATAGCCGCATAAGATGGTCCCCAGCGCATACGCTTCATCCGCAACAAAGACAAATGGAGTCCTTCCGCTTTGTCTTCTGGAGGTGGCAAGTCCAATCTGCCATTCTGGAGGTGCCTGTAGAACTCCATGTGGGTGATGACTTCACCATCTGACATCCGGCCATTCTTCCCTACGTCCACATACAGGAACTCGTAAGTAGCCGACACCACTGCCAACATCACAATACTATTGAACCCCTTGTAGTTGTAATAGTATGACCCCGAGTTGGGTGGTGGGACGATGTGGACGTGTTTCCCATCAATTGCCCCTCCGCAGTTAGGAAAGTCCCACCGCTGGGCAAAGTGGGATGCCACAGTCTGCCATTCCTCTGGGTTGGAAGGCAAGTGTGAAGTCAAACAAGAAAAAAAAAATAATCATTTTGCACATAAACATAGAAAGCAGATTAGACACAAACATTCTTGGCCAACATCAGTATAACATTTATTTTAGGGAGTATTTAAAGACAAATGTATAAGGTCCACCTATCAGATTCCTCCCCCCATGGGCCATTTAAAAAAATTTATGGGGGGAGATGTTTTGGACAGGTAACTCTCTCCACTTCATTGAGAGATGAATGCCTAAATAATGTGTATTACTTTGGCCAGCCTCTCCTTACTTACATTATTGGCAGCCCACTGGACTGGTAAGAAGTGTCATAATACAAAGAGATAAATACACACTGTACACATTTTAGCACATTTTTACATTCTGCTATTACCTATCAAGATAATAATAGGATACAAAAACTTTAAACAGTACCATTTGAAAGTATTCAGGCAGGCCCTTGCACTACATGCTTTGGGCAATTCATCCATAAATCTGACCACAAAAGAGGTGGGTATAGTGTATATGGGTTTGGCAAAGTCAGCAGATAGAGGATTGGTATCAGCTGAGTTAGCAGTTGGGGGAGGGAGGGTTCCAAATGATTTTGGGACCCAAAAAAAAAAGCATCTGGCACTCTGCCAGAATTTCAAGCACACATCACAATTTTCCACATTTTAGGGGGTATTTAGGGTAAAGCACTACTATGGAGCTGACAAAATACCTTGTTAAGTGACTACACGAGGTGAATATAGGCCCAGGAGAGCATGCTGGGGAGGTAAGTGAAGGCAAATATGTATGAAGGCCAAAAAAAAAAATACATAAAAATCCAACATGCATGAGGACAAAGGGGACATTCACAGCATATTACAATCATGGTAATTAGGGAATGAGGAAAGAAATACAATATATTATCAAACATTAAATACAATAAAATGTGATGTTAAAGGATAAAAATCTTACCTTCATATACTCCTTCTGCAGGACCTGGATGATGGCAGAGCAGGTCTCTAGGATAATGATCCCCAGAGCCTGGGGGGAGATGCCTGTCGAGAACTTAAGGTCCTACAGGCTTCTCCCCATCACCAAGTAGCGCAGGGTGGCGACTAGCCTCTGCTCCGGAGTGATGGCTTGCCTAATGCAGGTATCCTGCCAGCTGATATAGGGGGTCAGCAAAGCCAACGAACGGTGAAATATGGGGTCCGTCATCCCGAGAAAGTTCCTAAAATTGTCAGGATTATTCTCACTGATCTCACGGAGCAAAGGCATGTGACAGAATTGGTCACGCTGGAGCAACCAATTCTTGGTCCATGAACTCCTCCCCACCCTGTTCATGGACTGGGCTTGTGTCAAAGTAAGGACTCCATACCAAGCCCCCGCACAGCACGAACTCTACGATGAGTACGTATACACAACATGGCTAGAAAACGGTCGGCTGGTCAGAACAAAGTAACAGAACGCACTGAAGAACAGCAAGGCCTGTGAAGAGCGACCTGAAAATCAGTAACGAGCGAACAAAAACACAATGAAGAATCAATGGTAACTCGCTGCACGCACTGAAGACCAGCAGAAATACTATCTGAAAACCACAAGTCTGAAAAAGCGCGAATCGTCTCTCACCAAACTTTTACTAACACGAGATTAGCAAAAGGAGCCCAAAGGGTGCCGTGCTTAGTACTGACTCGCCCTTTTATAGCCTCGTTGTACATGGTGTACGTCACCACATTCTTGGCGTTCGGAAATTCTGACAACTTTGTGCGACTGTGTGTATGCAAAACAAGTTTGAGCCAACATCCGTCAGAAAAAATCCTTGGATTTTGTTGTCGGAATGTCCGATCAATGTCCGACCATGTGTACAGGGCATTAGGGTTAGTGAATTAAAACTCTAATAAAGACAAGACTTGCATAAGTCATGTGCGCTTCTTTCTTTGAATAGTACTCATATTTATCAATCGAGTTAAATTTTTAAAAGAGAAAATACAGCTGTTTCACCTTTCTCAATGTTTTATTTTTCTCGATAGGAAACTTTGCCATATTTCTACAAATATTAAAACCACCTCCCAATGTCTTATACATTTAAGGACTCTGTTGGCGACATATGAAGGTTTTCATAGTCCTACACTTGGGTTTTCTGTTTATTTTATATTATGGAGAATGGGACTGGAACACCAAAAAGTCTGTCGGTCTTAAAACTTCCTAGTAGATATGTACAGAGTTGCAGTTATGACAGGGAAAACCTAATGTTTAAATATGCAAGACATTTAAGGAGCTGACTCAACATATAAAGCTCCACTGTAACTAAAATATATCTTTTAAGGGCACCTTTAACTCCCAAATTAGGAATCTTATGCTTGCATACTCCTTGATGAGTGAATTATTGGTAAGAACTAAGGATTTGTGTATTATAGTTTAGCTGTGACAAATATCTGGCACCTTTTTATGAGTTGTGTTATTATTATTATTATTATTATACAGGATTTATATAGCACCGACAGTTTGCTCAGCGCTTAACAAAATTAAGGCAGACATTTCAGTTACATTACAATTTGGTACGAAAGCAATCAGAGGGCCCTGCTCATTAGAGCTTACAATCTAAAAAGGGAGGGTCAATTGATACAAAAGGTAATAGCTGTGGGGGATGAGCTGATGGAGGAAGTAAAACAGTGTATTAGTTAGATGCAGGATAGGCTTCTTTAAGAACAGATGGATGCGGGGACACCGTTTGTGCTCCACCTGCGTTCCACCGTGGGCGTAAGTGACCACACCCAACCTGTTTTGTCAGCACGTCTGACGTCATCAGGGGTCACATGACCGCATACATCACTTCCATGATTTATACTACCGCCCAATAAAGGATATCCAATCCAATCCTTCCAAATCATATAAAATTTGCTTAAAATAAGCTAAGCTTGAACTAACCTACATCTCATATATATATATATGAAACATTAAACTACAATAAATACATTTAAAGAATTAGGAATTTGACCTCATATGCGACACCTAGTGGTGGCAGGAAGTGAATAGCTGATACCCAAATTAAATTAAACACCAGTCATGATGCCTGATTTATATAAGTGTCACCATCATGTGGCGACCAACAGTAACACGGTAACAGTAACACTGTTATTTCAACATACCATATATCTCATATGGCTGAAATGTTTGCATTGAGTGAGGAACACCTTTTACAATCATGGTAAAAAACAACCCAATCACTAATAATTTGACAAGAAACAATTTAGGTCTATATCCCAGCAAGCCCAACTTGCAAACCATGTGCCAGCCGGCCACACTGATTTAACACACATCCCCACAGTCTCTTCTCTTCTCCCGCAGGATTGAGTGTATTTAATCTAAAAATCCATTGAGTTTTGTTTTTTAAAACCCTCTGGGTCATGCCCCCCCCTCTCCAGTGGGGTTCCACCATATCAATGGTGAAAAAGGTTGCTAAACTCGGGTCTTTATTGTGGTTCATTCTAAAGTGGTTGGAAAGGCTGTGTTTAGGAAACCCATTTTTAATGTTATTAAGGTGTTCATTTATTCTTGCACTCAAATGTTTTGTGGTGCACCCAATATATTATAACCCACAAGGACAGGCCACTAAATATGTGACATGTGTGGATTTACAAGTAATGAACTTCTTGATACTAAATTCCTTACCCGTACTGAATGATTTAAATTTATCTATTTTTATTTTATTTTTTCTGGTAGTTAGGCATGCTTTGCACTTTTGACAATATTAGAAGCCACTTTGGTCTAGAAAAGTGACCTTCTTTTTAGGGGGGTAGTGGATGTTGGGAGCTAATTCAATTCTTAAATGAGGTGCTCTACTGTAAATGAACTGTGGACGCGTGGGGATTAAATTAATTAGCGTTTTATCACTTAATAATATTGGCCAATGTTTTCTCATGATAAATTCTAATGCCTTATAATCTCTGTTAAAGTTGGTTAAGAAGGCCATCTGTTCACTTATTCTATTCTTTTTGGGTTTGTCTATCAATATTGTCCATTTTCATTACCTGCTTCTGCAATGGTGCTAAACTTCGCTCATGGTACCCTTTTTCTTTGAACTTATTCACAACTATGTCTGACTGTGACAAATAGTCACCCATGCTGTCACAATTGCATCACACACACATCAGCTGGCTCTTTGGGATCCCCCCAACCATTTGGGGTGGTGGCAACTTGGGAGGGATCCCAAAGGGACAGCTGATATATGTGCGATGCAATTGTGACAGCATGGGTGACTATTTATTACAGTAGTATAAATCATGCAGGTGATGTATCTGGTCATGTGACCCCTGATGACATAAGACGTACTGATGAAACGTGTTGGGTGTGGTCGAGCATGACACGTCACTTCTGCCAACAATGGAATGCAGGTGGAGCACAAATGGCATCCCTGCATCCATCTGTTCTTTTTAATTTTTATCCTTATTGGATTGTTTTTAAGCACTATATTAAAATACATTTTCACTGATATTCTTCACCATGGGAGATTGTTCCTTGCTTTATTTTTGATCCTGATGCCTGAGGTTCATGTGACCTTCCCCTATATGACCTGTTGGAGGTACCATCGGGTCTGCTGAGATGGATCATCAGAACATTTTATTCCAATGCTGTTATGATCTCTGTAATGGGGTCATCTCCATCTGGTGAGTGGGCTGAGTGATTGGTGTTGGTGGAGGATTCCTACAGTCACCCATTCATTTAATTAATGAAATCACCGCTTCACTGGAAATGTTTCTTGGACATCATTGTTTTGTGGTTCATTATTGAGCCAATTAATTCACATTTTGATTGTAGTTATTTATGTTTGTAATGTTTATATTTGAGTTTGTGATTTATTTTATTTAGTGTTCACTCACATAATGGTTTTCCTACTGGAGACATTCCAGTGGTTACACATTTTTAGCAACCTTCCAAAACTTTATCATTATCTTCCATTTACATGTTCATCATATTTACTGCTTGTACCATCACAGAGTCAGCAGCAGAATATTATATGTGATTCAACAAAACTGCATTGAACTACATCCAATTTTAGTCTACAGGTTACTTATCATCCTAAAGGTTTTAAGAAAAACAATATAAATTTTCAGGGGCAAAACTTTAAAATTGTAAAAACTGACCTTCCTCAAGTTTCCAAGGTTACAGCTTTTATTCTGTAGATCTGAAACTATACAAACAAATTAAAGGAGGGAGAAATGTTGGCAGTCATGTGCGCTTTATAGGCATGAAGTTTATGTGATCTCAAAGATCTATTAATATTGATGTTGGTCTTTCATCTATGCAAATGTTATTCACCTTGACTATTATCTGTGCCAACTGAAGGGTATCCAGTTTTCCATTTAGTTATATGTGAATAGGCATTCAAATGCATACATTAAAAATTAAGCAACAGAAACAGAAAGACAGCAATCCATGTCATCCACCAACTTAACTTTTATACTGAAACAGGAAGAATGGAAAGAGCAAGCGCGTAAAAATATACAAACTAAATTTGATGTTTGGCTACTTTCATTTTTATACATCTTAGTACAAAAACTAAAGTTCACTTTAAGCCTTAAGATGGACTTCCTGAAACAGGAAGAATGGAAAGAGCAAGCGCGTAAAAATATACAAACTAAATTTGATGTTTGGCTACTTTCATTTTTATACATCTTAGTACAAAAACTAAAGTTCACTTTAAGCCTTAAGATGGACTCTGTATGTAGTATTATTATAGTCAGTGTAGCTCAATAAAGGCTAAGTTCACCGTTAGAAAAATGTTACATTTTATTCAAGTATTTAGGGTATAACATAAAACATGTTACTAATTGCCAGTCCCCCTCACCCCCTGAGTCCCCTTCATGACAGTGGGTGGGTTCCTCTTCCCTGCAGCTGATGTCACATATAAAACTGGTGTGGCTGTGACAGGCTCCTCATGTATAACTAGTATGCTGTACTTCTTTAATTAATAAGGTTAATTTATGTACTGTGCCCTGACAATTATCTAAACCGCTAACTTCCATTAGATTGCAACTTTGCTTTATGTGCATTGTTTGATTTATTTTGATATGAAAGTCAGCTTTTATTAACTTACATTAACACTTTTATATTGACAGCAGGCAATGGAAGCAATATTAGTAGAAAAATAATTTGAAGCACCAGAAAAAGAACTAAAAGTGTAACATGTGGCATCAACTTGACATGATATTAAGTATGTTAATTTTGAACTAATTATAGTCACATTATCATATTTAGGTAAACAATTATAATTTGCCTATCAACGAGTTCATGTAATGATAAAAGCTGACACTGGAAGATTCAACAACAGAACATTAGTAATTTATGGCAATTAAAAAAGTATGGAATAACCTAAGTGGATTGCCAAGATAATGATTATTTTTTAATTCTATATTTAAAAATATTAGAAATTCACAGTGAAAGTGTGCTCTTTTGCTATGTAAGAAATTAAACACTGATCAGTATATTACAATTTCATATGAACACTTTCATAAACTGAAAATAAGTACACAAAACACTAACTGATTTTCTTTGAGCACAGTGCTCAAGTTTGAAAGACACTGCTGCCCTGCCTTTAATCTTTAGTAGCCACCTTTTTGAGAAAAGAAGGTTGAGGAGAGTTCCAAATAGTCTGAGTTTAAACCAATACGGATAGTTTGAGATCAAAGAAAATATGCATCCAGCCCAGCAACAACAGTGTCATTGCATGTGTCATTGTACGTTGTACAACATACAACATTGTAGGTGTCAACATTGGGAGGTCAACAAACATTTAGAGATGAAAAATTACCTAGGTTCAATTATTGCTCTCGCGCTGTAACATTGTCTATCGCACAATACAAAAACAGTGTATTGCAAGCATAGTTTTCGTATGTAGGAACCCCAACATGTGAATTTAAGTGTGCATGCATGGGTGGGTGTGATGTTGTTGGAATACAATGTTCAATATTCATGTATTTTATGCAACAACTACATTAATATCAGTATTTAGTAGATATATATTCTTCAACCAATAGATGGCAGTTTTTATAGGTTTGTAGCTGCATCTATGGTTAAACTCTACAGTACAGTACCTGACCGCGAGATTGTGTTTCCAGCACGATCCCATCGCGCTGGTTCTCGGTGACAGGGTACTGTGTATGTCGCGCTGGCTCATTTTCCTTTCACGATGAGCGACAGGCAGTGATGACAGCTGTCTGGTATGAATCCTGAGGGGGAACGCCAAATTTTAAATGAAAAAAACGGCGAGGGTTCCCCCCCAGGGGCATACCAGGCCCTTAGGTCTGGTATGGATTGTAAGGGGAACTTCCTACACCGAAAAATCGGCATGGGGTCCCCCCAAAATTCATACCAGACCCTTATCCGAGCACGCAGCCCGGCCGGTCAGGAAAGGGGGTGGGGACGATCGAGCACCCCCCCTCCTGAACCGTACCAGGCCGCATGCCCTCAACATGGGGGGGTTGGTGCCTTGGGGAAGGGGGCGCCCTGCAGGCCCCCCCACCCCAAAGCACCTTGCCCCCATGTTGATGAGGACAAGGGCCTCTTCCCAGCAACCCTGGCCGTTGGTTGTCGGGGTCTGCGGGCGGGGGGCTTATCGGAATCTGAGAGCCTCCTTTAATAAGGGGGCCCCTAGATCTCGGCCCCCCACCCTATGTGAATGAGTATGGGGTACATGGTACCCCTACCCATTCACCTAGGAAAATAAAGTGTTAATAAAAAAAACACACTAGACAGGTTTTAAAAGAAATTTATTAGGCAGCTCCGGGGGGGTCTCTTCCGACTTCGGGGGTCTTCTTCTGACTTCTTCTCCCGGTGTTCTGCCTCTTCTCCCGGCCCCTCCGCTATCTTCTTCCAGCTCTCTTGCTAGCGGGGGCCCGGGAGAGCTGGAAGAAGATAGCGGAGGGGCCCGGGAGAAGAGGTGGAACACCGGGAGAAGAAGAAAGGAAACAGGTATTTTATTGCAGAGGGGAGAGTTCTGCTATCCCCATTGTAGGCAGGTTAAACAGCAAAGCCCAAGTGGACTGTATCATGTCTGTCTTTTCTGTAGGTCTATAACAAAATTTCTCACAGATGCACTATAATATTTTAAAGACAGGTTATCTTTAATGAAAAATCAAGGGTCCATTAGGCTGCTGATTTTTAATCTGCCTTCCATTGAAGCTAATTGAGTGTTGACCATGCTCCATTAGCTTTTTTCCTGGCAGCAAGTGCCAGCTAATGTGTCACCAGAAACCATAAGTGATGTTTTACACTTCACTTTTGGGTTCATTCTAGCTAGGGGAGAGCAGTAAATGGATATTCTCCTTTAGTGAATGGATGATCTCCCTTCTCTTCACTTAGCGGCACTTGCCATGTGAGTCCCAAGCCCACAGGTGGGACAGTGGAGCCTGGTAGCATGATGGGGAGGTCATCTGGAGGTCACAGAAAAAGATCCAGTGGCTGTACTGCTGCTGGATCACTTACATCAGAAAGCCAACAGTTGGCTTGTGATGTGTATGTATAACCTCAACTGCTACCAACCTAAGTCTTATGGCGGTGGTTGTAACAGGGTAAAGGTCAACATTTAAAATACAGAAATCCTGTAAAAATATGCTTGAGAGATGCCTTAAAGCTACATGTGTTATTATGGAGCAGTACAGTGTGACAGGAAAAAAAAAGCATACTGGGTTTCTCTTTAAAATTCCACCTGATCCTTATCCAGGTATGCAGCCTGGGTGGCCAGGAAAAGAGGGCAGCAAGAATGCAGTCTCCCTCCCTATACCATATCAGACCACCTGCATTTCAATATTTGGGAAATTACCTTGCAAAGAGGGGTGACAAAGCCTTCCGTCCTTGCAAGGCACCTTGTCCCAACGTTAGGGAACAAGACCCCCCCCCCCGCAAAAGGATGTGGGGGTTTGTAGAGGGAACATATAAAAAAATCTGAAAGCTCCCTCCACATTAAGAAGGTCACTCAGATATGGGAGCCGGAGTTCAATCACACCCCTCATACATTCCCACAAATATAGATACATGCCCATATCATGAAAACCCCTTTACTGATATAACAAACCAGTTGCTAATCATTTCATCCAGTGAGGTAAAGCTATCACCATTCACCTGACGCCAGACAATGTGTACCCACTATACTCCAGTAGCTAAATGACAGATGTCTAGCACTGCGGTAATGTAAACACAATGTTGGTAATCCAGGGTCACATCATTGACCAAATATGGGCATGAGCATTGAGTAACAGTAGTCAGAGTTTTTTTTATTGTATTCTTTATTGCAATATCATTAGAGGAGATTATTTTTCACAGCATATGCTTTCATTTCATAACATTGGAATTGTATTAGTAATAGAAAGGTTAGCTATTTTTGCCAATCCAATATAAGCTTGCTTGAAAAATTATCTTTTATGTTGGGCTTGTTGTTTTCCTGATGACCATCTCTTTTCACAACTTCTTGGATTCTCTGCATGCTTTGCCTTTGCAGCTTCTCCTCTGCTTATTCCTTTGGCTTAAATTTGATTTAATTTCTAATTCTATTTACAATTTCCATGGTGCATTCATGCCTGCAAGCAGTGAATCCCGTACTGATTGTGCCTCCTGAAACTCCTCCTCTCTGAGCTTTTGTGGTTCAAAAGGGAGGCTCTGAGAAATGTGCTACACATGCAGGGCATATGTTTCATAGTATTCAGAGAAGTAAATATGTGGGGATCTTCAATTGATATGAGTATTGTATTAATTGTATTAAAATACAATGTGGAAATTAATTTATGATTTTCATTTTTTACCATAAACACAATATAAAGGACTCACTGTGTCAGTGTGTTTATTTACATTTACTGCCTCGTGGGAATTAGCACAGGGTGCCAATGTAAGGAGGCAGAGAAGGAGGGGACAGTTATTTGGGAAGAAAATTATTGGAGGAGGCCCATGTCCCTTAATATAAGACAAATTATTTTGCAAGGGGAGGGGAAGATCTTTAAATTGCACCCAAAAATCTTATTGAAAAATTACCACATCACAGTGGAAGAGTGCAACATTTTGGGGCTGCACAGGACTCCTTCTTCAGGCATGTGAAACATAATGTAACCATTATTGAATTGTATCCACCTTTCCTGGCCACTCAGGCTGCATGCTTGGATAAAGGGAACCCATGCCACTTTTTAAAGGGACAGTGCACTTTTAAAAATGAATTGACTGCTGTTCCTGTCATAACTTACAGCTTTAAAGTGTATTTAAACCCAAGAACATTTATATATCACAGCACACCAGACCTTAGATGTGGCAGTTGCATTCATATTGTATTTTTTAACTAAAACAAAAGAAGTAAGCACTAGGCATTTAAATATCTAGGCATCTAAAATCAAGATTTTGCATTCAAAAGCCCCAAAAAAGTGTAAAAAGTGAAAATGTAGCACTGTAAAAACAATAAATACTTATACAACCCAATAGTGTGAAAAAGTCTCTTTCATATTCACATTCAGTATTAGGGATGAGCTTCGTGTTCGAGTCGAACCCATGTTCGACTCGAACATCGGCTGTTCGATCGTTCGTCGAATTGCGAACGATATGGGCCGTTCGCGCCAAATTCGTGTGTCGCGTCACGGCCCATAATTCACTGCGGCATCGCAGTGCATTGCTTGCTGATGATTGGCCAAGCATGCACAATGACCCGCATGCTTGGCCAATCACAGCGCCGCCTTAACAGAGAGCCATAGCCATAACAATTATGGCTCAGGGGATTTAGTACACGCCCCACACTATATAAGGCCGCCTGCACGGCGGCCCTGTGCAGTGTGTTTCGGTGTGCTTAGAGAGAGAGAGAGACAGTGTCATTTCATTTGAGTTAGCTAGATTAGGCAGGACAGTCAGTCAGTTAGCTGCACTTAAAGTGTATTGTGTATATATATGCATCCCAGGTGTTGCATATATATATATATATATATACACTGTATTCAGTTTAGCTAGATCCATTCCTGTTATCTTCTAGACTATTTACATTTAGTGCAGTGCGTCCTGCTCACAGTGTTCAGCTAGATCCGTTCCTGTTATATTCCTACTGACAGGCAGGCTTGTCTTGTTACAGCATTTTGAAGAAAATTACTGGTGTTCTTTTGATCCTATTAGTACCACAGTCAGGCAGCTAGACTATTTACATTTAGTGCAGTGCGTCCTGCTCACAGTGTTCAGCTATCTGTTATCTTCTTACTGACAGGCAGGCTTGTCTTGTTACAGTATTTTAAAGAAAATTACTGGTGTTCTTTTGATCCTATTAGTACCACAGTCAGGCAGCTAGACTATTTACAGTTAGTGCAGTGCGTCCTGCCCACAGTGTTCTGCTAAACCTACAAGTAAGTGGGGTGCGTCCTGCTCACAGTGTTCAGCTAAACCTACAAGTTAGTGGGGTGCGTCCACCTCACAGTGTTCAGCTAAACGTACAAGCTAGTGGGGTGCGTCCTGCTCACAGTGTTCAGCTAGATCCGTTTCTGTTATATTCTTACTGACAGGCAGGCTTGTCTTGTTACAGTAAATACAGCTACCTGAAGAAAATTGCTGGTGTTCTTTTGATCCTATTAGTACCACAGTCAGGCAGCTAGACTATTTACAGTTAGTGCAGTGCGTCCTGCTCACAGTGTTCTGCTAAACCTACAAGTTAGTGGGGTGCGTCCTGCTCACAGTGTTCAGCTAAACCTACAAGTTAGTGGGGTGCGTCCACCTCACAGTGTTCAGCTAAACCTACAAGCTAGTGGGGTGCGTCCTGCTCACAGTGTTCAGCTAGATCCCTTTCTGTTATCTTCTTACTGACAGGCAGGCTTGTCTTATTACAGTAAATACAGCTACCTGAAGAAAATTGCTGGTGTTCTTTTGATCCTATTAGTACCACAGTCAGGCAGCTAGACTATTTACAGTTAGTGCAGTGCGTCCTGCTCACAGTGTTCTGCTAAACCTACAAGTTAGTGGGGTGCGTCCTGCTCACAGTGTTCAGCTAAACCTACAAGTTAGTGGGGTGCGTCCACCTCACAGTGTTCAGCTAAACCTACAAGCTAGTGGGGTGCGTCCTGCTCACAGTGTTCAGCTAGATCCGTTCCTGTTATCTTCTTACTGACAGGCAGGCTTGTCTTGTTACAGTAAATACAGCTACCTGAAGAAAATTGCTGGTGTTCTTTTGATCCTATTAGTACCACAGTCAGGCAGCTAGACTATTTACAGTTAGTGCAGTGCGTCCTGCTCACAGTGTTCTGCTAAACCTACAAGTTAGTGGGGTGCGTCCTGCTCACAGTGTTCAGCTAAACCTACAAGTTAGTGGGGTGCGTCCACCTCACAGTGTTCAGCTAAACCTACAAGCTAGTGGGGTGCGTCCTGCTCACAGTGTTCAGCTAGATCCGTTCCTGTTATCTTCTTACTGACAGGCAGGCTTGTCTTGTTACAGTAAATACAGCTACCTGAAGAAAATTGCTGGTGTTCTTTTGATCCTATTAGTACCACAGTCAGGCAGCTAGACTATTTACAGTTAGTGCAGTGCGTCCTGCTCACAGTGTTCTGCTAAACCTACAAGTTAGTGGGGTGCGTCCTGCTCACAGTGTTCAGCTAAACCTACAAGTTAGTGGGGTGCGTCCACCTCACAGTGTTCAGCTAAACCTACAAGCTAGTGGGGTGCGTCCTGCTCACAGTGTTCAGCTAGATCCGTTCCTGTTATCTTCTTACTGACAGGCAGGCTTGTCTTGTTACAGTATTTTAAAGAAAATTACTGATGTTCTTTTGATCCTATTAGTACTACAGTCAGACAGCTAGACTATTTACAGTTAGTGCAGTGTGTCCTGCTCACAGTGTTCTGCTAAACCTACAAGTTAGTGGGGTGCGTCCTGCTCACAGTGTTCAGCTAAACCTACAAGTTAGTGGGGTGCGTCCACCTCACAGTGTTCAGCTAAACCTACAAGCTAGTGGGGTGCGTCCTGCTCACAGTGTTCAGCTAGATCCATTTCTGTTATCTTCTTACTGACAGGCAGGCTTGTCTTGTTACAGTAAATACAGCTACCTGAAGAAAATTGCTGGTGTTCTTTTGATTCTATTAGTACCACAGTCAGGCAGCTAGACTATTTACAGTTAGTGCAGTGCGTCCTGCTCACAGTGTTCTGCTAAACCTACAAGTTAGTGGGGTGCGTCCACCTCACAGTGTTCAGCTAAAGCTACCTGTAGAAGGTTGGTGTTGTTCTCATACTACAGGCAGGCAGTTGATTTTGCTAGCTGCAGTATCAGTACATATATATATATATATATCTATCCCAGCTTAGTGCAGCTACAGGCCATTAGTATGTCTGGAAGGCCAAGAAGGAGAGGCAGACAGTCACAAGCCAATAAGAGAGGGCAAGCAGGCTCTGTGTCTAGTGCTGGTCGTGGAGACGGTGCATCCTCATCAGCACATGGCCATGGGACACGCTTGGCCTTTTTTTCGGCAGCTGGCCATGTTGAGCCGCAACATGCGGAAGACTTGGTCGAGTGGATGACCAAGCCATCCTCATCCTCCTCATCCTCTCTCACCCATGCCCAGGGTACTTTGTCTGGCAAAGCAGCGGCCTCTTCCCTCGGCTCAATGTCATCAGTGACTCCTTCCCTAGCCCCACCATGTCCTCCTGAGGAGTCCCTCGAACTGTTTGACCACAGTGTTGGGTACATGCTCCAGGAGGATGCCCAGCGTTTGGAAGGCTCTGATGATGATACTGAGCTCGATGAAGGCAGTAACATGAGCACGGACAGAGGGGGTGCCCAAGAAGGACAGCAATCTGGCAGTCATGCTCCCCCTGCTGCAGCATACTGCCAGGTTTGCTCCAGTGATGAGGAGGGAGGGGATGATGAGGTCACTGACTCAACGTGGGTGCCTGATAGGAGAGAGGAGGAGGAGGAGGAGGAGGCGGCACATCACCAACGAGGCAGGATGCCCTCCAGGGGCCAGCCTAAGGGCAGCACATTGACTGCATCACACCCCAAAGCTCCACATGTGTAGGGCGCTGCAGTCTCTGCGCGTTATTCAAAAAGTTCTTTGGTGTGGGCCTTTTTTGAGACGAGTGCATCAGATCGCACCGCTGCTATTTGCAACATATGTCTCAAGCGTATCTCGCGTGGCCAAAACATCTCCCGCTTGGGTACCACATGCTTGACCAGACATATGTTGACCTGCCATGCAGTTCGTTGGCAAGCGTATCTAAAAGACCCACACCAAAGAACAAAGAGGACCTCTGCTTGCTCCTCATCAGCTGAGATTTCCAACCCCACTAGACCTTCAGTCCTCTCTGAGACCTGCACTGAGAGGAATGAAGGTGTAGAATTAGGTGTGTCACAGCCACGTACTTGTGAGCAATCTGATTTTGGTACACCGACGTCAGATTGTACCTGGCAAATTTCCCTGCCCCAGCTGCTGCACCGCCGAAAGAAGTTTTCTCCCAGCCATCCACATGCCCAACGGTTGAATGCTAGCTTGGCAAAATTGCTAGCACTTCAACTGCTGCCTTTTCAGTTGGTAGACTCTGCCCCCTTCCGTGAGTTTGTGGAATGTGCGGTTCCTCAGTGGCAGGTACCCAAACGCCACTTTTTCTCACGGAAGGCGATTCCGGCTCTCTACCAGCATGTGGAAGGCAATGTCCATGCCTCGCTGGACAGGGCGGTCAGCGGTAAGGTGCATATTACCGCTGACTCATGGTCCAGCAGGCATGGACAGGGACGTTACCTAAGTTTCACGGCGCATTGGGTGACTCTGCTGGCAGCTGGGAAGGATGCAGGACAAGGTGCAGTAGTGTTGGAGGTTGTTCCGCCACCACGCCTCCAAAATGCTAATGATTGTGACACACCTCTCTCCTCCACCCCCTCCTCTTCTTCTTCCTCCATGGCCTCTTCCTCGGAACCAGCGGTGCTCCGTAGTCATTCAAGGGGCTACGCAAGTACGCAGGCCAAAAGATGCCATGCGGTGCTTGAGCTGGTGTGCTTGGGGGACAGGAGCCACACTGGGGCAGAGGTTCTGTCAGCTCTGCAGGGGCAGGTTCAGAGGTGGTTGAAGCCACACCAACTTAAGGCAGGAATGGTGGTTTGCGACAATGGCACCAACCTCCGGCACCAACCTCCTCTCTGCCCTCCGACAGGGACAAATGACCCATGTGCCCTGTTTGGCTCACGTCCTTAACTTGGTGGTGCAGCGGTTCTTGGGCAGGTACCCGGGCTTACAGCATGTCCTGAGGCAGGCCAGGAAAGTCTGTGTGCATTTCCGCCGGTCATATAATGCCAGTGCTCGGCTGACGGACCTCCAAAAGGAGTTTAACCTGCCCAAGAACCACCTAATCTGTGACATGCCCACCAGGTGGAACTCAACAATGGCCATGCTGCAGTGGCTGCACACACAGCAGCAGAGGGCCATCAATGAGTACCTGTGCGACTATGGCACCAGGACAGGGTCAGGGGAGCTTGTTTTTTTTTCCCCACGCCAGTGGGCCATGATCAGGGATGCATGCACTGTCCTGTCACCATTTGAGGAGGCCACGAGGATGGTGAGCAGTGACAGTGCATGCATCAGTGACACTGTCCCCCTTGTCCACCTGTTGGAGCACACGCTGCGTGGAATAATGGACAGGGCACTTGAGGCAGAACAGAGGCAGGAAGAGGAGGACTGCCTTAGCTCTCAAGGCCCCCTTTATCCAGACAGTGTTCCTGCGTGCCCGCCGATCACACAGGAAGAGGACGAGGAGGAAGAGGAGGAGGAGGAGGAGGAAGATTGTGTCAGTATGGAGGTGGAGCCTGGCACTCAGCATCAGCAGCAGTCTTTAAGGGATCAGTCCCAAGAAACACATGGACTTGTACGTGGCTGGGAGGAGGTGGCTGCGGACCATGTCGTCCTTAGTGACCCAGAGGACTCCGGACCGAATGCCTCAGCAAACCTACGCTGCATGGCCTCCCTGATCCTGCAAAGCCTGCGTAAGGATCCTCGTATTCGTGGTATCAAGGAGAAGGACCAATACTGGCTGGCAACCCTCCTTGATCCACGTTACAAGGGTAAGGTTGCGGACCTTATCTTGCCATTGCAGAGGGAGCAGAGGATGAAACATCTTCGGGAGGCCTTGCAGAAAGGTCTGTGCAACGCGTTCCCAGAGACTGGGAGGTTACAAACTCCTGTTTCTGGACAACGTGTTGCTGAGGCTTCGGTCAGTCAAAGAAGGAGCGGTGGAGAAGGTGGCCGTCTGACCGATGCGTTCAGACAATTTTTTGGTCCGCAGCCCCAAGGTATGATCGGTTCCAGCAACCATCGCCAGCGTCTGTTTTACATGGTGCAGGAATACCTAGGGGCAAGATCAGACTTGGACACCTTTCCCACCGAAAATCCTCTGGGTTACTGGGTCTTGAGGATGGATCACTGGCCAGAGCTTGCACAGTATGCAATTGAGCTACTGGCCTGTCCTGCATCCAGCGTTCTTTCGGAACGCACATTCAGTGCTGCTGGAGGCGTGGTAACCGATCACAGGGTGCGTCTGTCCACTGACTCGGTCGATCGACTGACCTTCATAAAAATGAATGAGTCTTGGATCACCACCAGCTACCAAGCACCTGATGCTGATGTAACCGAATAATTTTTTTTGAAATCTCAGATCCCTTCAAAGACTGCCTATGCTGATGCTGAGTGACTATCCCTGAGTAATTATCCTCTTCCTCCTCAATCATCACGCTGATAGCTTGTAAGAACATTTTTGGTTCTGGGTGCCACCACCAGTGCCTAAGGCACAATTTTTCAGCCCCTGTTTAACAGGGGCGTGTAATTACGATTTTTGATGTAATACTTTGTAGCAGGGCTCGTTCCTGCATTCCAACTAGAGTGTCTGTGAGGGGTTGCAGTGTTGTGGCACCAGCACCAGTGCCTAAGGCCCAATTTTTCAGCCCTTGTTTAACAGGGGCGTGTAATTACAATTTTTGATGCAATACTTTGCAGCAGGGCTCGTTCCTGCATTCCAACTAGAGTGTCTGTGAGGGGTTGCATTGTTGTGGCACCAGCACCAGTGCCTAAGGCCTAATTTTTCAGCTCCTGTTCAACAGGGGCATGTAATTACAATTCTTGATCTAATATTTCACAGCAGAGCCCTGTGAGGGCTTACAGTGTTGTGGCCACAGCAACACCTAAGGCCCAAATTTCTGCTGAGTATATAGGGCAGGACCCTACTTTCAAACAACTAACTTACAAACAACTCCTACTTGCAAACGGAAGGAGACAACAGGAAGTGAGAATAAATCTACCCCTGGGAAGGGAAATTCTCTCCTGTAAGAGTTAATATGGGAAAAACATTTCTCCTTTCCACTGATGCTTTCCAATCCATTGGGACAAAAAGTGAGGTGAAATCTTCTGAAGAGGAGGAAAGACAGCAAAACAAATGTCACAGGGGTGATAACCCTTCCCTATGTTTTCCAAAAAGCTTAAAAAAGATTTTTTGGCTGGAGCTAAACACGTTAAAAATGTACCCGTTCAAAATTACAAAGAGATTCTACTTAACAACAAACCTACAGCCTGTATACTGCTGTTCAGAGTATATAGGGCCTGGTGGCCCCACACCTTTCCTTATTTTAATTTGGGTGCGGGGTTCCCCTTAATATCCATACAAGACCCAAAGGGCCTGGTAATGGACTGGGGGGTACCCATGCCGTTTGTCTCACTGATTTTCATCCATATTGCCAGGACCCGACATTACATTAAACCCGCAAGCAGTTTTAAATGAGATTTTTTCCTTTAAAAATGACATTTGGTGCAGGGACTGTTCTAAACATGGGAAACACGCGTCACTTTACAGGCATACTATAGACACCCCTCAGGTACGATATTTAAAGGAATATTTCACTTTTTTTTTTTACTTTAAGCATCATTAAAATCACTGCTCCCGAAAAAACGTCCGTTTTTAAAAGTTTTTTTTGCATTGATACATGTCCCCTGGGGTAGGACCCGGGTCCCCAAACCCTTTTTAGGACAATACCATGCAAATTAGCCTTTAAAATGAGCACTTTTGATTTCGAACGTTCGAGTCCCATAGACGTCAATGGGGTTCTAACGTTCGTGCGAACTTTCGGTCCGATCGCAGGTTCTGGTGCGAACCGAACCGGGGGGGTGTTCGGCTCATCCCTATTCAGTATATTTCCTTCTTTACCATAACATGTGCATCGAATGAAGATCCATAAAACTCCAATAGCCCATCAAATATATGACTCACCAGAATCAATGGCTGCAAGAACTACAGGCAGCAAAAATACATGTCAGTAATAAGTAGGGTTCCCTTTTAAATCTGCAGCTCCAGCTCCTCCAAATCTTTGGCTCCACCACAGGTATATCAGATTGCTGTATAGATAAAGCTCCCATACCACAGCAACAAAAGGGGGACCATAGTGTAGTATTTAAAGGTGAGGGAAAAGTCTCTTTCAAATTCTACTTCAGTATGTTTCCTTCTTCACCATAACACGTACATGAAATAAAGATTCATAAAACTTCAATCAGCCATCAAAGTGAAGACTCACCAGATGAAGAAGGCAAGGCCCTGCCTTCGAAATGCGTTCTGATTGGCCAGACAGCATGTGGGCGGCTCCCAGGTTTGACAGCCATGGACCACTCCCACCCAGAGACATACAGCCGACGTCTCCATGAGGCTTATTGAGGCTCCAGCTGCAGCTAACACACGGCACTCATGGATCCCTCAATAGAGACTTTCCAGCTGTCGTCCTGTGCTCCTGTGATACTACACATGGAAGCTCCCACCCGCTATAGCACTCTGCAAGTGCTCCAACATTTTTCACTCATGTTTTTAGTGTTGTTTTATATTATATACTGAATAAATTTCTAAGATATTTAAAGGATTGGCTTGGCGCTTCTCTCTTCTCCTTTTGCTCACCAGAATTAATGGCTGCGTGAACTATAGGTAGTAAAAACGCATGTCAGTAAAAAGTGGGGTTCCCCTTTTAATTCACTTCAGTCTTTGTCCAAATCTTTGGTTCCACCAAAAGTATATCAGATTGCTGTATAGACAAAGCTCACTTACCAGAGCAACAAAAGAGGGATTATACAAAACTTTAATATTTTTGTTGGAAATGATGAGGGCAGGAGGAGTACCCATTGGTCATGTCTGAGAGTGTCATGTGACTAATCTGTCTGGAAAGCTGGCTGATCTTCCAGTTTAGTATAATGCCCTGTACACACGGTCGGACATTGACCGGACATTCCGACAACAAAATCCTAGGATTTTTTCCAATGGATGTTGGCTCAAACTTGTTTTGCGTACACACGGTCGCACAAAGTTGTCGGAATTTCTGATCGCCAACCACGCGGTCACGTACACCACGTACGACGAGACTAGAAAAGGCCAGTTCAGAACCAAGCGCGGCACCCTTTGGGCTCCTTTTGCTAATCTCGTGTTAGTAAAAGTTTGGTGAGAGACGATTCGCGCTTTTTCAGACTCGTGGCTTTCAGATCGTTTTCTGCGGTTCAGTTTGTGCTTGTGGGTTTGCATCTGCTCTTCAGTGTGTGCAAGCAAGTTCCGTGTGACTTAGTCATTGTGTTCTTGTGCGTTGGTTACTGTTTTTCAGGTCGCTCTTCACAGGCCTTGCTGTTCTTCAGTGCGTTCTGTTACTTCGTTCTGAGCAGCCGACCGTTTTCTAGCCATGTTGCGTATACGTACTCCTCGTAGAGTTCGTGCTGTGTGGGGGCTTGGTGTTGGGGTCCTGACCTAGACACAAGTCCAGTCCATGAACAGGGTGGGGAGGAGTTCATGGACCAAGAATTGGTTGCTTCAACGTGACCAGTTCTCTCATATGCCTTTGCTCCGTGAGATCCATGAGAATAATCCTGAGGATTTCAGGAACTTTCTCAGGATGACGGACCCCGTATTTCACCATTTGTTGGCTTCGCTGACCCCCTATATCAGCAGGCAGGATACCTGCATGAGGCAAGACATCACTCTGGAGCAGAGGCTCGTCACTACCCTGCGGTACTTGGCGACAGGGAGAAGCCTGCAGGACAGGCTCTGGGTATCATTATCCCGGAGACCTGTTCTGCCATCATCCAGGTCCTGCAGAAGGAGTATATGAAGGTAAGATTTTTATCCTTTAATATCACATTTTATTGTATTGAATGTTTGCTAATATATTGTATTTCTTTCCTCATTCCCAAATTACCATGATTGTAACATGCTGTGAATGTCCCCTTTGTTCTCATGCATGCTGGATTTTTATGTAATTATTTTTTTGCTCCTTCATACATATTTGCCTTCACTTACCTCCCCAGCATGCTCTCCTGCCCTATATTCACCTCATGTAGTCACTTAACAATGTATTTTATCAGCTCCATAGTAGTGCTGTTCCCCAAACACCCCCTAAAATGTTTTGAAATGTGATTTGTGCTTTAAATTCAGGCAGAGTGCCAGAGGCTTTTTTTTGCAGTGTCCCCAAATCATTTTTATTAACCCTCCCTCCCCCCAACTGCTAAGTCAGCTGATCCCAATTCTCTATCTATCCTCAATCATCTATCTGCTGACTTTGCCAAACCCATACACACTATACCCACCTCTTTTGTGGTCAGATGTATGGATGAATTCCCCAAAGCATGTAGTGCAAGGGCCTGCCTGAATACTTTAAAATGGTACTGTTTAAAGTTTTTGTATCCTATTATTATCTTGATAGGTAATAGCAGAATGTCCAAATGTGCTCAAATGTGTACAGTGTGTATTTATATCTTTGTATTAGGACACTTCTTACCTGTCCAGTGGGCTGCCAATAGTGTAACTAAGGAGGGGCTGTTCCAAGTAATACCCTGTATTTAGGCATTCATCTCTCAATGAAGTGGAGAGGGTTACCCCTATAATGTTAGAAATGGCCCATGAGAGGGGGGGAAATATGATAGGTGTACCTTATACTTTGGTGTTGTAAAATTCCCCTTAATAAATGTTTTATCAGGATGTTGGCCAAGAATGTTTGTGTCTAATCTGCTTGCCATGTTTATGTGCAAAAATAGTAATTTTTTTATGTTTTCCTCAACAGTTTCCTTCAACGCCACAGGAATGGCAGACTGTGGCCTCCCACTTTGCCCAGCGGTGGGACTTTCCTAACTGCGGAGGGGCAATTGATGGGAAAGACGTCCACATTGTCCCACCCCCCAACTCGGGGTCGTACTATTATAATTACAAGGGGTTCAATAGTATTGTGATGTTGGCGGTGGTGTCGGCTAATTACGAGTTCCTGTATGTGGACGTGGGGAAGAATGGCCAGATGTCCGATGGTGGAGTCATCGCCCAGACAGAGTTTTACAGGCATCTCCAGAATGGCAGCTTGGACTTGCCACCTCCAGAAGACAATGTGGAAGGACTCCCATTCATCTTCGTTGCAGATGAAGCCTTTGCGCTGGGGGACCATCTTATGCGGCCATTCCCGATGAGGACTGAGGACCCTCACCCCGGACCAGAGGGTTTTTAATTACCGGCCGGCCAGAGCCAGAAGAGTGGTGGAGAACACATTTGGAATCATGGCCAGCCGGTTACGCCTATTTTTGACACCCATCCATATGGTGGAGTATAAACTTAATCATACAATCCTGGCGTGCTGTGTTCTACATAACTTTTTACGCCAACATTCTGCCAACTATGCTGGCTCAGTTGGGCCTGAGGCCAGAATTCTAAATGAAACAACCCTGACGGCGCTTGAAAGTGGCCGTCCTGGCTTGCCCTCCCTGAGTGCCTGTGATGTTAAGATACCTTGAGTTCTTTGCGGGTAGGAGGGCCATCAATATGCCAGACAATTTGTGAAGCCTTTATCAAATAAAACAAAAAAAAAGCTAATCTTTGGTGACATTTACTGCTTGTGTTTGTTTTAGCTGACTCTTACTGAAATGTGGGTAGTCCTGAAAATGGCGTGATTGTGTAACCTTATCCAAAGCACTGTTGGCTGTTATTGCTTAAAGGCAAAGACACTTTGCACTTGAAACTGCACTGAAACTGCACTTGTAGTGCAAAGAAGATTTGCCCTTAGGAAATAAGCCCCATTTTCACAGAAAGCAGCAATTACATGACCACAAAAGTGTTGTAGCGTTGAGACAATAATCCACACATTCTTGATTCACAATCTTTTTAATACCTGCACAATCACATGTGCTTTTCGAAAAGGTTTTTAAAGCAAACCAACATGTTTGTTGTATAACCTTTTTTGGGGTGGCATTATCAAAAATAGAAATATCCATTTAAGATAAAACAGGCATGTGTAAAACCAACAAGAAAGACACAAATCTTGAACTTAGAAAGTTCACATTTGGTAGAACTTGAAGGCAATATCATACATGAGTATTTAGGAACTGTGTTTGATATTGCGTTCAGATGGGGTGAAGTCACCCCAGGAAAAGCCAAATTTGCAAGATGCACACAATTTTGCCAATGTCAACATGTGCTAGCTGCCATCACGGGGGATCAAGGGACGTGTTTTGGGGGAGAAACCCCTTCCTCTCAGCTACTTTATTATTGAGGAAGGGGTTGCACCACCAAAACGCGTCTATTGATCTCCCGTGATAGCAGATAGCACATGTTGGCACACTGTGTGCATCCTCCAAATTTGGCTTTTCTGAAAATCGCTCAAACATTTTTAAGATTGTAGCACACAAAAAAACAAAGGGATTTGGAGGGGTTTTAAACTCGCCCCAAAACATCAATGATGTTTTTAGTTTTTTGAATAACATCATTGATGTTTTTCTTGAGGTTTTCCAATTCTAAATTACACCCCATGATCTCCCCGATCAGGATCTGGGCACTTTCTGATGTGAAAGGATCTGGATCCACAACATCACGATCACCTAAAAAGAGAGAAACCAAACAAAAACAGGTATCAAAAATATGCCAGCATCCATCTCTTACCTGAGCCTGTGGTCGCAGACACTCACCTGTTGTGGTGACAATTTCCACCACATCTTCTTCCTCGTGCTCTTCTTGGGTTGGGGTATTTCCCCTTCTTCCAGAGGGGGGGACTCTGTTCTCCTCGGATGAGGGATGTCCTCCGAGTCTTTTCTCCCCTATGTAAAATAAAAATGGTATACTTAGCACACAGATATTTGATGGCAGAACTATAAATAGGAAACGTTGCTTGGAAGTGGGGTACAATTGTCTATTTTGACCGAGTTCCAAAATGTAGCATTTTCAGTGTCCTTTGTCAGGCTTCAATACTTTTTACCTGTTTTAAACAAGTTTCACAGATGGAGACCCCCCTATAGTATACACTGGAGCACCTGTGTGGCCCCCTAATAAAAATGGTGTTCTGGGGTCCCACACTAGTGCTCCAGAGTCCAGATGTGAAAACAGCTGCTCAGTGTCCTCTCCTTACACAGAATCTAGTTTGCATTTCATTCTAGTAACAAACCCATCTACACAACCAAATTAGTTTCATACAAGTAGGGCGTCAAAAATGTTGCCAAATGCATATGGCCAAAACAGTGGTGTTTTATAGTCCGAAATCAAAATGTTTGATACGAACCAATAATGTGCCCCTGAACATGAAAGTTGTACACTTTTAAGAAAAGCACATGGAGCAGCACGAACTTAATATACAGAAAAAGAATAGGAACACAGGACAACTATTTACTTTTTTGCAGCACTCTCCGGATCTTTCTGTACTGCTCGTGTTCTAGTAATTTCAGGTCCGACCACCGTTTCCTGAGCTGATCTTTCGATCGTCGTACCCCGAAATTCCGGTGCAGACTCCTGACCACTTTTGCCATGATCTTGGCCTTTCGGACATTGGGGTTGGGGTAAGGTCTATACTTCCCATCATAGTCGGCCTTCTTCAGGATGTCCACCATCTCCAACATCTCTCCAAAGGACATATTTGAGGCCTTAAATCATCTCCTTCTGGATCCAGACATTTCAGGCTCTGGGCTTTCCTCCTCCTCCTCCTCGTCGCTGTAATTAGCACGCACCTGCTGTGTATCCGCCATGTGCTCTTCCCCCACTGCACAGAACGAAAAGGGGCGGGGAATAGACTAGAAAGAACGTCAGGGGCGTGCAGAGTTAGACGCATGCGCAGTGTGTATAAAGCGTAACACGCGTGCGTATTACGTACGATCTGTGAGCGGAGGAAGGAGCATCGGAGGCGCCGATCATGATAACGAAGGTAAGATCTAAACTTGGGCCTATACTGCTTCGAAATTGAAACCTTTATTGTAACAAGATTAGGAGAGTTTGCCCTGACCTTAGGGTTTGTCTCATGTTGTGTCTTGCAGAGAAAATGGATGGCTTCAATGACCACAACTTCCTCCCCCTGTTCATAGACAAATACAGGGAGCTGCCTTGTCTGTGGCAGGTGAGACATCCCCATTATAACAATAAACAAAAGAGGCTGGCAGCGCTGGAGAAACTGCTGGAGTCGGTGAAGCCGGTGGTCCCCACAGCAACCATCCCTTATTTAAAAGCCAAAATTGGTGGCCTGAGGAGCACATATCTTAGGGAGCACAAGAAGGTCATGGATTCCCAGAGATCCGGAGCTGGAACAGGTGACATTTATGTCCCCAGGCTCTGGTACTATGAGAGACTGCGATTTCTGTCAGACCAGACTGAAGTCAGGGAATCCCTCTCCACTCTTCCCTCCACTCTTCCTTCCACCCCAGCTGAGGCTTCCGATGTCCAACCTGGGCCTTCCAGCCAGGAAGAAATGGAGGAGCCCAGCTTGAGTCAGGTATAGCATTGTTCTACAGATTTCTGGTCAATAAAGAAATGATCTTTACTAGATGTTATTATTGATCACTAATTGCTGATTGAAAAAAGTGTTTTACATATCAATAGACAGTAGTGGGCACCCAAAATTGGGACAAGAATGAAAAATGCTGGGCACAGAATGATAGTCTGTTATATTTGTTAACATTCAATTTACAACAGTCATGAGGTGAAAATTGTGTGTGATTGATGAAAAAAATACTAAAACAATGTCCCTTTTTCATACACAGGAAGACCTCAGCCAGGAGGAGGTTGTAGAATGTGGCAGCTAGGAGGAGGCAGGGCTAAGTTGCAGCCAGGAGGAGGCGGGGCTAAGTGTCAGCCAGGAGAAGCCTGGGACAAGTCGCAGCCTGACTGAATCGCAGGTTCCTCCCCTCTGCCTTCCATACAAAAGGGTGAGAAAGGCGACTCACATGCAGGATTCTGCACTCAGGCTGATTCAGGAGGCTTCTGCATCCCTCTGAGCCTTTCCCACTCCTGAAGAGGCCTTTGCCTGCATGGCTGCCACAAAACTGCAGGGCATGCAGGAGGGCAACGCAAGCTATGTGAGGACCTTCTTTATAAAGTCCTAAGTAAGGGGGTGAGTGGGGAACTAACACCCAAGACCGACCTGATTGAGTTGGACCATCCTCCTCCTCCTGCTGCCACAACTCCACCACCAGAGCCACAGCATGGAAGGAGGCGTGGAAGGAAGACAAGAGAGTGATGACCCTGGGTTCAGTCTGGTCTGACAAAAGATGCAGTGTCTCGTATGACCACAGCCTGGGGACACAGATGTCATCTGCTGCTTTCCGGATCTCTGGGACTTCTGGACCAGACTGCACTCCCTTAGATAAGGACTCCTCAGGCCACCAATTTTGCTTCAAAATAGTTGATGTCTGCCCTGGGGGTCCAAGGCTTCACCCATTTCAGCTGTTTCTCCAGTGTTGCCTCCCTCTTTGTTTAGTTGTGAGCCCTTAATACATTTTTTTTTAAGGAAAATTATACTTGCCTTATACTTGTGTGTTTTCATTCAAAAAGGACAGTTTGTTGGTGAGGATTCAGGTACATTTCTATAATACAATGTGAAATTAACAAGGGACACCAACACCAAACAATCTCCTACAGATTAAATAATACAACATATCAATGGTGTTGTGGTAACTTGACGCACAAAACACACACAAAAATATTCCGGAGTCCAAATAAAAATCCAATAAAACAAAGATCAGCCTTGAAAAAAATACAAACCAAAAATAACTAATCTGCCTTAAAACCAAAACAAAAAAAAATTCAACACCAAAATAATGTTGTCAGTAGGGATGAGCCGAACACCCCCCTGTTCGGTTCGCACCAGAACATGCGAACAGGAAAAAAGTTCGCTCGAACACGTGAACACCGTTAAAGTCTATGGGACACGAACATGAATAATCAAAAGTGCTAATTTTAAAGGCTTATATGCAAGTTATTGTCATAAAAAGTGTTTGGGGACCTGGGTCCTGCCCCAGGGGACATGGATCAATGCAAAAAAAAGTTTTAAAAACGGCCGTTTTTTCAGGAGCAGTGATTTTAATAATGCTTAAAGTCAAACAATAAAAGTGTAATATCCCTTTAAATTTCGTACCTGGGGGGTGTCTATAGTATGCCTGTAAAGGGGCGCATGTTTCCCGTGTTTAGAACAGTCTGACAGCAAAATGACATTTGGAAGGAAAAAACTCATTTAAAACTACTCGCGGCTATTGCATTGCCGACAATACACATAGAAGTTCATTGATAAAAACGGCATGGGAATTCCCCCCAGGGAAACCCCGAACCAAAATTAAAAAAAAAAAAAATGACGTGGGGGGGTCCCCCTAAATTCCATACCAGGCCCTTCAGGTCTGGTATGGATATTAAGGGGAACCCCGGCCAAAATTTTAAAAAAAAATGACGTGGGGTTCCCCCTAAATTCCATACCAGACCCTTCAGGTCTGGTATGGATTTTAAGGGGAACCCCGCGCCAAAAAAAAAAAAAAAAACGGCGTGGGGTCCCCCCAAAAATCCATACCAGACCCTTATCCGAGCACGCAACCTGGCAGGCCGCAGGAAAAGAGTAGGGGACGAGAGTGCGGCCCCCCCCCTCCTGAACCGTACCAGGCCACATGCCCTCAACATTGGGAGGGTGCTTTGGGGTAGCCCCCCAAAACACCTTGTCCCCATGTTGATGAGGACAAGGGCCTCATCCCCACAACCGTGGCCGGTGGTTGTGGGGGTCTGCGGGCGGGGGGCTTATCGGAATCTGGAAGCCCCCTTTAACAAGGGGACCCCCAGATCCCGGCCCCCCCCTGTGTGAAATGGTAAGGGGGTACTTACCCCTACCATTTCACTAAAAAACTGTCAAAATAGTTAAAAATGACAAGAGACAGTTTTTGACAATTCCTTTATTTAAATGCTTCTTCTATCTTCCTTCATCTTCTTCTGGTTCTTCTGACTCTTCTGGTTCTTCCTCCGGCGTTCTCGTCCAGCATCTTCTCCGCGGCGTCTTCTATCTTCTTCTCCTCGGGCCGCTCCGCACCCATGGCATTGGGGGGGAGGCTCCCGCTCTTCTCTTCATCTTCTTCTTCATCCTCTTCTCTTCTTCATCTTCTTCATCTTCATCTTCTCTTCTTTTCTTCTGCGGGCCGCTCCGCATCCATGCTGGCATGGAGGGAGGCTCCCGCTGTGTGACGGCGTCTCCTCGTCTGACGGTTCTTAAATAACGGGGGGCGGGGCCACCCGGTGACCCCGCCCCCCTCTGACGCACGGTGACTTGACGGGACTTCCCTGTGACGTCACGGGGAATGCCACAGGGAAGTCCCGTCATGCAATCAATAGCCGCGGGTAGTTTTAAATGTGTTTTTTCCTTCCAAATGTCATTTTGCTGTCAGACTGTTCTAAACACGGGAAACATGCGCCCCTTTACAGGCATACTATAGACACCCCCCAGGTACGAAATTTAAAGGGATATTACACTTTTATTGTTTGACTTTAAGCATTATTAAAATCACTGCTCCTGAAAAAACGTCCGTTTTTAAAACTTTTTTTTGCATTGATACATGCCCCCTGGGGCAGGACCCGGGTCCCCAAACACTTTTTATGACAATAACTTGCATATAAGCCTTTAAAATTAGCACTTTTGATTTCTCCCATAGACTTTTAAAGGGTGTTCCGCGGCATTCGAATTTGCCGCGAACACCCCAAATTGTTCGGTGTTCGGCGAACTTGCGAACAGCTAATGTTCGAGTCGAACATGGGTTCGACTCGAACTCGAAGCTCATCCCTAGTTGTCAGATGTGACAAATCAAAATATATTAAGCCTGGGTTCACACCTATGCGAATTAGATGCGGCTTACACCGCATCTAATTCGCAGGACATTTTAAAATACATTCATATGAATGCATCTGGTTCACATATGTGCGTTGCATTCGCACTGCGCATTGCACAAAAAACGTGTGCGTTTTTTGGGCATTGCGGTGCGAACTACAAGCCTATTATCTCCTATGGGAACGCATCTGATTCGCAGATGCATTGCGTTCTGAACAAGGATTTTCTCTTTCTCCTCACTACACCTCCCCCTCCCCCCCCCCTCCCTCCCCCTCTCCCTGCTCTCTAATCCTGAGCAAAAACGCAATGAATCCGTTGAACAGGAGATTGTTATCTCCACAGTGAAACCTGAGCTTCAATTCGCACCGCACAAGTGTGAAACAGGGCTCAGGGAATCCCGCTAAATAATAAAGAGAGAAGTTTGTGAGAAGTGTGTGTGAATATGAGCAGCAAAACTACTTAATTCTTCTCACATTATAAAGAAGAAGAGAGTGTGCTGTATTAAACCATTTTTTACATTGCACCGTGACGAAAGTGCTGTATCCATTGCAAACGCTAAGTTTACCAGACCGAGCTGTTATATGTTGGAATTTCTTCTGAGCATGCGTGGCACTTTGTGCGTTGGAACAGGCCACACACGGTCGGAATTGACGCAATCGGATTTTGTTGTCGGAAAATTTTATAGCCATCTCTCAAACTTTGTGTGTCGGAAAATCCGATGGAAAATGTCCGATGGAGCCCACACACGGTCGGAATTTCCGACAACGCGCTCCGATCGAACATTTTCCATCGTAAAATAGGACCGTGTGTACGGGGCATAAGAGTTGTCATGCTGTGGTGAAGATGACATGCCAAACTTATAAAAAAAGTTTAGTATTTAGATCAATAGTAAATACACTAAATGCATACACTTGCTTAATTACCCACACATTTTATGGATTTTTTTTTGATGCCCATGTTTTGTTGAGAAATAAAATATATTGAAGCTGAATATGAAAGAGACTTGTTTATACCTTTAAATAGTACACTATGGTCCCCCCTTTTGTTGCTTGTAACATTCACCGCTTTTTTGTTTACAATACCTGTGCGTGTAAGTCTAAATTAACTAAGATAAAAATGATAACAAAGGTAAAGCAGGTTTACTTTTTTAACATAGACATTATGCCTTTAGCAAATAAGTCCTATTATCTTACAAGAAACACAAAATGTTGCCCCGTGCTTTCAGGATTCACCATCATTTATATTAAATTTGGAAGTGCTGTGCTTCTTTCATTAAGGATGTACTATAATGCTTACTGCTAACTGACATATGCCCTGACCTATAGTTCTAACCTGCTTTTATGTAATTTCACTAGTCATTTCTAGTCTAGCCTAAAATCACAAAAGTCATTTATCCATCAAATGCTGTAAAACTGAAAGTTTTACAATAACATCAAAAATTAAAACATAACAAGATTAAACCAGCTACCGCTAGATATAAAAAATTCCACACATTTTTACAGATTTCCTGATTTCCACTGAAGCAACAAAGGATATATTTTCTGGGGAGTTGAAAAGAAAAGAAATGATAGGTATGTTAATTTTAAAAGTATGGATAATTTTAACCAGTATGTGTGCCTTTGAAAACCTTTTTTTATGTCTTGGATGGTTTCCAGAAAATATTTGTCTAGAAAAAAATGCTTACACGGTGAAATAAAAATCCCAAATATCCCAAAGGACGGTGATAAAATATTTGTAAAACGAAATACTTTAATGCTACAGTATTGCATTGCTGAGTGCTGAAAATCATTATTAGATCTGGCATCAGAGGAAATGATTGAGCTGTTTTATTTCAAGTTGACATTACCGATTAAAAATATTATAATCCCTGTTGTTAACCCTTCATGATGAAAGAAAAATGGATTTGTTTTAAGCATGATGCCATAAATCAAAATTTACTGAGGCCTTTTCTGTTGATTTTTTAAATAATTTTAAATACCAGACTTAATTAATGTGATATAAGCCTTAGTCATGTATAGCTATTAAAGCTCACTGAACGTAGAGGTAGGTCCTAATGTCCTATATAACTAATTGAAAGAAAACCATCATCTGTTTGTAAGCAGACATCTCCTGGCTGACACTTCTCAAGGGAAGGATAGTATTTTGCCAGTCAATGGCTATTGTACCAGTGGTGTTATTTATCATTATTTCTTTCTCGCTCTCTTTCTCTGGCATAAACATGCATACTCAGCCAGTCTGAGAATGCATGTATACCAAAAGCCAAGAATTCCTGCCTCACAATTCAACTCCGTTTTCCAGCTTTAGCTCCTGTACCTGCATACCCCCTATGAAACATACCATTTTTATATTTGTGCTATTTGTTTGTGAGTACTTTTGTGATTACTTACATTGCCAAAGCAATACATATGCAGCAATACATATAGATTTTTTCCAGACAGATAAGACGTTCTTTTGTTTGTGTTATTGTGCAAGAAATATTTCATTTTCTATGTAATCCAAGGACAATTATTTTCAACAAAGCAATTTCTAGTTTCACCAGTGTTAGATTTAAAACACCTAGGGGTTTATTTACTAAAATTGGAGAGTGCAAAATTTGAAGCTGCTCTGCTTAGAAACAAATCAGCTTCCAGGTTTTTTGTCAAAGCTTAATTGAACAAACTGAAGTTAGACCCTGATTGGCTACCATGCACAGCTGCACCAGATTTGGCACTCTCCAGTTTTAGTAAATCAACCCCCTAGTGTTACAGTAGACTAAATTTCAAATTAGATTCTGCGGTTTCCGTGGACCCACTTACAAAACTAAGTTTCTGGCACAAAGCATTATGAAGTCGTTTTCAAATTGAAATTAATGTGTAGATTTTTTTTTGGTGTAGAAAAAAAAATTCTCCCCTCTTCTCTTGTGTTTTGGGTGTGTGTTTAATCCACTTGGTCAATTTAATTTTTCAGACTAAAACATAGGAAGTTAGAGGAGTAAGAAAGAGAACATTTACTCCATTTTAAACTTTTAAAGGTGAGGTTCTGGATGAAATCAGAAACCATATGGATGCCTCTTATTAACTTCATTAGACCAAAAAAAGCTTCATCTGTGCTCCTCACTGATATAGTTTTACGTGAATGGTGGGTACTGGCTATAATTGCTCACTGTAAATTGTGCTTCTTGGCATTGCTATGCCATAATGTACAGTAATGACAGATGCTCTACACAGAGGGACAGGTCAGGTTGACTGTCTGTTAATTTACAGGATGCAGAACATTGGTATACAGACTATGGATGGTATGACAACAAGAAATTAGGAAGTACTTTTATTTTACTTTTCAAGACGAGCTGTGGAAACATAAGCTGCTAGAAGGATTATTTGGTAATTTTAAGACAGTGCAAGAGGATTAACATAAGGTTCATATATGGTAAACTTATTTACGAGTACTTATATAGCACCATACATTTATGCAGCACTTTACACACAAAAATTACCAATAACAGCCATTAACACCAAATAACACAATTAAAATTACACTACAAATAAAACATCCAAACAATTAGTATACAACAAAGAATACATAAGACAGATTCAAATAACAGGCAAACTACCAAATACAAATAATACACCACCCTCTCTAACACCACCCCAAATAATAACCAACACAATACCAACATATAAAAACAAACACAATCCTGATCATAAACCAGAATTAAATCTTCACCTCCAGCCTTCACAGAAAATAATTAAATATCTTGATCGCCACAGGCAAAAATAATTTCCTGTGTTTCTCTGTGGTGCATTGTGGGTGTAACAATCTGTCATTGATGGTACACCACAGACTGACCAGTGTATTGTGGAGTGGGTGGGAGGAGTTTTCCAAGATTGAATGGAACTTGAACAACATTCCCCTCTCCAACACTGCTGTAAAAGACTCCAATTCCAATCCAACAACATCACTGGCCTTGCGAATCAGTTTGTTGAGTCTGTTGGTGTCGTACATCCTAATGCCACGTACACACGAGCGGACTTTTCGACGGACTAGGTCCGACGGTCTTTCCGATGAACTTTGTAGCGTAGGTCCACCAGACTTACAAACGGACGGACATGGACACACACACGATCACTCCAAAAGTCCGATGGTTTTGAACACGGTGACATACAGCATGTACAATGGGACTAGAAAAAGGAAGTTCAAGCCCACCCTTTGGGCTCCTTCTGCTAAGCTCGTGTTTACCTCGTGTTAGTAGAAGTTTGGTTATAGACGATTCACGCTTTTCAGACTTCAGCTTGTTTCGATCGTTTTCTGCAGTTCAGTTTGCGCTTGTGAGGTTTGTATCTGGTTTTCAGTGTGTATTGGTCAGTTCGTAACCTGTATAGCAGACCATTCTGGTCCACCCATTCCTGATGTTCAGGTCACTCTTCATAGGCCTTGCTGTTCTTCAGTGCGTTCGTTTAAGTTTGTTTGACCGGCCGGCCGTTTTGAAGCCATGGTGTGTGGACGTACTCGTTCTCAAGTTCGTGCTGTGTGGGGGCTTGGTATTGGGGTACATACTTTGACCCAAGCCCAGTCCATGAACAGGGTAAGGAGGAGTTCATGGACGAAGAATTGGCTGAGCCATCGTGACCAATTCTAGCACGTGCCTTTGCTCCGTGAGATCCGTGAGAATAATCCTGAGGATTCCAGGAATCATCTCAGGATGACGGACCCCGTTTTTCAACGTCTGCTGGCTATGCTGACCCCTTATATCAGCAGGCAGGATACCTGCATGAGGCAAGCCATCACTGCAGAGCAGAGGCTAGTTGCCATGTTACGTTACTTGGCGACTGGGAGAAGCCTTCAGGACCTTAAGTTCTCGACAGGCATCTCCCCCCAGGCTCTGGGGATCATTATCCCAGAGACCTGTTCTGCTATAATTCAGGTCCTGCAGAAGGACTATATTAAGGTAAGTTTTATCCTTTAACATTACATGATATGTCTTTAATGTTTGCTAATGTATTGTATTAATTTCTTCATTACCAAATTACCATGCGTGGAATATGCTGTGAATGTCCCCTTTATCTTCATGCATGCATTTTTTTTTGATAAATCATTTTTTGCCCTACATGCATATTTGCCTTCACTAACCTCCCCACCATGCAATCCTGGGCCCATATACACCTATAGCCTAGTCCCTTTAACAATGTATATTGTCAGCTCCATTGTACTGCTTTACCTTCCCCCACCCCCTCAAATGTCTCCAAATGTCATGTGTGATCTTTTACTAAATTAGAACCCTCCCCCACCCCCTCAAATGTCTCCAAATGTCATGTGTGGTCTTCTACTAAATTAGAACCCTCCCCCACCCCCACCCCCTCAAATGTCTCAAAATGTCATGTGTGGTCTTCTACTAAATTAGAACCCTTCCCACCCCCTCAAATGTCTTCAAATGTCATGTGTGGTCTTCTACTAAATTAGAACCCTCCCCCACCCCCTCAAATGTCTCCAAATGTCATGTGTGGTCTTCTACTAAATTAGAACCCTCCCCCACCCCCCCATATACAAATTGATCAATGGGCCATCAGAGGGGGTGAGTAATCTTATAAGTGGACCTTATATTTTAGATTTTTTGAAATAATACTTTTAAAAAATGTTATACTGCTTTTGAGCAAAAATGTTTTTGTGTAATCTGCTTGCAAAGTTATGTTTAAGAGTACTTTTTTTTCTTGTTTGACTCCACAGTTTCCTTCCACGCCACAGGAATGACAGACTGTGGCCTCCCAGTTCGCTGACCGTTGGGACTTTCCCAACTGTGTAGGGGTGATCGATGGGAAGCATGTTCGCATTGTGCCACCACCCCATTCGGGGTCTTACTACTTTAATTATAAGGGGTTTAATAGTGTAGTATTGACCGCGGTGGTATTGGCATAATATGATTTTATGTTCGTGGACGTGGGGAAGAACGGCCCGGATGTCGGATGGAGTTGTGCCAGCATCTCCAGACTGGTGGCCTGGGATTGCCGCCTGATGCCGAGAACGCCGAGGGACTCCCCTCTGTATTCATTGCAGATGAAGCCTTCGCTCTTGGCGAGCACCTGCTGAGGCCGTTCCCCCAAAGGTCCCTCACCCAGGAGAGGAGGGTATTTAACTACCGGCTGGCCAGAGTGAGAAGAATTGTGGAGAATGCCTTTGGGATTATGGCCAGCCGGTTCCGTTTGTTCCTCTCAGCTATCAATATGGTGGACTATAAAATTAATTATCTCATTATGTCTTGTTGCAGCCAGTTCCATTTGTTCTTCTCGGCCATCAATATGGCGGACTATAAAATCAATTATCTCATCATGTCTTGTTGCATTCTACATAATTTTTTAAGAAGACATTCACAAACATATCTAACTTCTGTTGGGCTTGAGGCCGGACTTAGTGCCAAATCTGCACTCACAGGCCTGGATACTGGCCGTACTGGCTTGGCCCCCCAAACTGCCCATGAAGTGTGGGACAGATGTGTCAATTATTTTAATGGTATGGGGGCCATTGCAATGCCAGAACATATTTAAACTTTAAACTAATAAAAAAAAATGATTTGGATCAAATCTCTTGTTTTTATTCCTGTTTGATTTTATTTTTGGCTGTCTCCTAGTGCACTTGTGTGTTTACAGTGACAAGGCCCTTTGTCACTGTAAACACAAAAAAATTACAAAACTGGTATTAAGTATTGAAAGAAGAAGCCACACACATTGTTGTAGTAAAAACATTTTACTGTGCGCACATTCAAAGGTGCATTTTTTAAAACGTCATTTAAATTTTTATTATTTTTATCATTTTTTAGTTTTTCTATCAATCTAAATTTTTTTTGTTCTTATTTTATGCATTTTTTTAAATATTTGTTTATACAACTTTGTTTTTTACAACAGGGTTTTTCACACATAATAAAAAAACACAACTCTGGAACTTACAAAGTTCAACATGTCAAAAAATGTGCTGGTGATGTCACCCACGTAAAAGAAAAATTTAGCAGATGCACACAAATTGTGAGTCCAAATGGGTAATGTCAACATGTGCTATCTCCCATCATGGGGGATCAATAGACGTGTTTTGTGGGTGCAATCCCTTCCTCTCACAAACTAGCATTATGAGGAAGGGGTTGCAAACACAAAACACGTACATTGAGATCCCCTGATGGCAGATAGCACATGTTGACACACCGTGTGTATCTGTTAAATTTGGCTTTTACTATTTAACAACTTGAAAAACATAAAAAAGATAAAATGTTAAATTGAAATGAAGAACATGATTGATGTTTTAGGCAAAAAGTGAATATATTCTCCCCAAAACATCAATCATGTTCTTCATTTCCTGTTGCATGCTGTCCAGCCAATTTCTCATGCTCTCAATTTGTTTGCGCATTGCATCAATTTGGCCATTCCAGACCATTATCTGCCCAATGAGTCTTTGTGCACTGTCTGTGCTAAATGGGTCCGCCGCTTGGCTTTCCACAACCAGAACATCACCTAAAATTTGAGGAGAAAAATGTATTTATAAATATGCATGCCTAAATATATTACCCTTAAGCTGGGGTGTCAGACACTCACTTGGTGGGGTGCAAATCACTTCCTCCACCTCTCCTTCCTCCAGATTATTGGGTGGGCGTGGTCTTGGGCTTGGGGTAATTGCTGATTCAGGCTGGAGAGTTTGTGGGGTCCTGGGAACCTCTGACTGTTGTCTTTTCTCCCCTATGAGAATGAAACAAAAGGTATACTTAACACAGTGATATTTCAGTCCAGAAATAGGAATATGAAACCTTGCTTTGAAGTGGTGGACAATTGTCTGTTTGTAAAAAAAAAAACTATTTTAATACATGATTCAAATTCCCTTTTAACAAAACTGCAATACTTACCATTTTTGTCCAAGTTTCACAGATGGAGACACCTCAAGTATCCCCTGGAGCCCCTGTGTGGATTACCCTCAAAAATGTTCTCTGGTGTCACACAGTACACTAGTGCTCCTGAGTCCAGATGTGGAAACAGCTGCTGTGTTCTGTCCTTACATTACACTGAATCATTTTTTTATTAAGCATTCTAGTTTCAAACACATCTACACAACAATATCCTAAACTTCTTTTAATACGACAAATTATCAAGACCTAAATGTATGTAGAACCCTGTACCATCGTATTTCTTGCCAACGAATGACATTTTATTATAATCATATGTAGTTTCAAAAGAATGATCTTTACGAACGATGCTGTATAAACGAAAAGTATATGGATCAGCATGCAAGTTAAGTATCTCAATAGGAACACACGACAAGTGCTTACTTTTTTTAAGCACCTTCTTGATTCTGCCATATTGTTCTGGCTCCCTAGTTTTTAGGTCAGACCAGCGATTTCTCAATTGGTCTTTAGCCCGTTTAATTCCAAATTTTTGCTCAATAGTGGTGACAATTGAGGACATTATTTTGTCCTTCCGCATATTGGGTCTGGTGTACAGTCCTTTTTTGCCATCATAGTCCTCCCTCCTCAATATGGCCACCATCTCCACCATCTCTTCAAAGGCCTTGTTGGTGGCCTTATACCTCCTCCTGGATCTGGATGTTTGTGGCTCCGGGCTTTCCTCTAGTTCCTGATAATCTCTCCGCCATATTTATCTATATACTCCCACTGCGCAATGAAGAGTGAAGGGGTGGGGAAAAATCATCCTAAAGAATGTCAGGGGTGGGTGACACAGGTGGAGCATGACACATGCGCAGTGTATATAAAGCTAGTACGCTGGTCTACGTATGTCCGAACAGAAGTAGCGAGCGTCATAAACAAAGGTAAGATTTAAACATGGGTGTTTGTTTTGTGTATGTGTTTGGTGTGTGTGTGCACCCTATATTGTGATTAAAATAATACTGGGAGTTTGGACTGACATTACAGTTTTTATCTTGTGTCTTGTCTTTCAGAAAAAATGAATCCCTTTAAGGGGGAGGATTTTTTGAGTCATTTTATTGACCTCTATCAAGAAAACCAAAACCTGTGGGAGGTCAAGCACCCCTTGTATTTCAATAAGCAAGCAAGGCAGGCAACACTGGGGAGACTTCTGGAGTTTATAAAGATTCGAGTCCCTCAGGTAGACATTAAGTTAGTGGAAAATAAAATTGGGATCTTGCGGAATATGTACAGGCTGGAACACAAGATGATACAGGATTTCCTCAAATCAGGAGCAGCAGCAGACAAGGTTTATGTCCCCAAGCTGTGGTACTACCCCAAACTGAGATTTCTGGATGACCAGACAGAAGCAAGGCAATCGCTTTCGACCCTTCCCTCCACCCTTCCCTCCACCCCAGCTGAGGCATCCCAGGAAGAACTGGGCCCTTTCATCCTTGATGAAGTGGATGTGCCCAGCTGCAGCCAGGTATACTTTTTTTGGTAATTTTGGATTGTCAAAATATTAATGAGGTAAACTAAAATGTTTGAATTGCTTACAAATCAATGATTTAATCACAATTATTATTATGTATACATATCACTAGACAGTAGTAGCCAAAAATGTTGTTCAAAGATTGGTGAACAGCTAGAATAATGGTGGGGTCAAAATGATAGCCTTTTCTATTTGTTTAAAATTATATTTGCAAGTCATGAGCTGAAAATTGTGTGTGATTGAGGAAGCAAAAATTACAACTATGTCCCTTTTTTATACACAGGATGAGCTAAGCCAGGAGGAGGCTGTGCGCAGTGGTAGAGAGGAGGAGGCCTTGCCCAGTAGTAGAGAGGTGGAGGCCATGCCCAGTGGCAGGCAGGAGGTGGCTGGGCCCAGTAGAAGCCTCACCAAATGCCAGGTGCATCCCCTCCGCCTTACCACCAATAGGCCCAGGAAGATGACCTGAACAGAGGAGGAATCACTTTTCGGGAAGCCAGCCAAATGCTGAGTAACCCCCCCAATGCTGAAGAGGCCTATGGTACTTATTTGGCCACTAGGTTGATGGAACTTGAGAAGGGGCAACGCCTCCTCTGTGAGGGGATTTTTTATGAGGCCCTTCAGAAGGGGTTGAGGGGCCAGCTTATTCAGACCAGCCATATTTCTGATGAAGCCCCTCCTCCTGCCAAAAGTACACCACCAGAGGCACAGCCTCCAAGGAAGGCTGCAGAGAAGCGTGGAGGGATAGCTGCAGGGCAGCGTGCAGGGAAGGCTCCACGGAAGAGTCGAAAGTAATTGCCTGGCTTCAGTCTGGTCTGACAGAAGATGCAGATTGTGCTCCCTATTATATGAACTCCGCAAAATCCCAATTTTGATTTCCACTGACTTGATGCGTGCCCTGGGGAACAAAAGGCTTCACAAATTCCAAAAGTGTCTCCAGTGTTGCCTTCCTCATTTATGTTTTTCGCAGAATAAATGGCTATTTTATTTACATAAAATTATTTACTATGTGTTTTGATTCAAAAAGGACATTTTGTTTGTGAGTAGGCACGTACATGTCAAAAAGACTATGGGGGTTATTTACAAAAGGCAAAATCATTTCGCAATTCAAGTGCAAACTACAAGTGCAAAGTGCACTTTTAATTGACCTGCAAGTGCACTTGTTGGAAGTGCAGTCGCTGTAAATCTGAGGGGAAGATCTGAAATGAGGGCAAGCTCTGCTGATTTTATCATCCAATCATGTGCAAGCTAAAATGAATTTTTTTTTGTTTCCTTGCATGTGCCCCTCAGATCCACAGCGACTGCACTTCCAAGTGCTCTTTCAGTGCATTTTCAAGTGCACTTTGCACGTGTAGTGCTAAATGAATTTGCCTTTTGAAAACCCCCTATGTCAAATTAACAAGGGACACCAACCTCATTAAGGTTCCTAAACAATAAAAGATAATAATGTTATTGTGGTAACTTGAAACGCCTAAAAAAAATTACAAATTAAAATCAATAGATTTTTTATAATTTTTCACAATTTGTAAAATATATATTGTTACATAGTTACATAGTAGGTGAGGTTGAAAAAAGACACAAGTCCATCAAGTCCAACCTATGTGTGTGATTATGTGTCAGTATTACATTACATATCCCTGTATATTGCGGTCATTCAGGTGATTATCTAATAGTTTCTTGAAGCTATCAATGCTCCCCGCTGAGACCACCGCCTGTGGAAGGGAATTCCACATCCTTGCCGCTCTTACAGTAAAGAACCCTCTACGTAGTTTAAGGTTAAACCTCTTTTCTTCTAATTGTAATGAGTGGCCATGAGTCTTATTAAACTCTCTTCTGCGAAAAAGTTTTATCCCTATTGTGGGGTCACCAGTACAGTATTTGTAAATTGAAATCATATCCCCTCTCAAGCGTCTCTTCTCCAGAGAGAATAAGTTCAGTGCTCGCAACCTTTCCTCATATCTAAGATCCTCCAGACCCTTTATTAGCTTTGTTGCCCTTCTTTGTACTCGCTCCATTTCCAGTACGTCCCTCCTGAGGACTGGTGCCCAGAACTGGACAGCATACTCCAGGTGCGGCCGGACCAGAGTCTTGTAGAGCGGGAGAATTATCGTTTTATCTCTGCAGTTGATCCCCCTTTTAATGCATGCCAATATTCTGTTTGCTTTATTAGCAGCAGCTTGGCATTGCATGCCATTGCTGAGCCTATCATCCACTAGGACCCCCAAGTCCTTTTCCATCCTAGATTCCCCCAGAGGTTCTCCCCCCAGTGTATAGATTGCATTCATATTTTTGCCACCCAAATGCATTATTTTACATTTTTCTACATTGAACCTCATTTGCCATGTAGTCGCCCACCCCATTAATTTGTTCAGGTCTTTTTGCAAGATTTCCACATCCTGCGGAGAAGTTATTGCCCTGCTTAGCTTAGTATCGTCTGCAAATACAGAGATGGAACTGTTTATCCCATCCTCCAGGTCGTTTATGAACAAATTAAATAGGATTGGTCCCAGCACAGACCCCTGGGGGACCCCACTACCCACCCCTGACCATTCTGAGTACTCCCCATTTATCACCACCCTCTGAACACGCCCTTGTAGCCAGTTTTCAATCCATGTACTCACCCTATGGTCCATGCCAACGCACCTTATTTTGTACAGTAAACGTTTATGGGGAACTGTGTCAAATGCTTTTGCAAAATCCAGATACACCACGTCTACGGGCCTTCCTTTATCTAGATGGCAACTCACCTCCTCATAGAAGGTTAATAGATTGGTTTGGCAAGAACGATTCTTCATGAATCCATGCTGATTACTGCTAATGATATCATTCTTATTACTAAAATCTTGTATATAGTCCCTTATCATCCCCTCCAAGAGTTTACATACTATTGAAGTTAGGCTAACTGGTCTGTAATTCCCAGGGATGTTTTTTGGGCCCTTTTTAAATATTGGTGTTACATTGGCTTTTCTCCAATCAGCTGGTACCATTCCAGTCAATAGACTGTCTGTAAAAATTAGGAACAACGGTCTGGCAATCACCTGACTGAGTTCCCTAAGTACCCTCGGATGCAAGCCATCTGGTCCCGGTGATTTATTAATGTTAAGTTTCTCAAGTCTAATTTTAATTCCGTCCTCTGTTAACCATGTAGGTGCTTCCTGTGTTGTGTCATGAGGATAAACACTGCAGTTTTGGTTACTGAAGCCCCCCGATTCACTCGTGAAGACTGAGGAGAAGAATAAATTCAATACCTCTGCCATCTCCCCATCCTTTGTAACCAGATGTCCTTCCTCATTCTTTATGGGGCCAATATGGTCTGTCCTCCCTTTTTTACTGTTTACATACTTAAAGAATTTCTTGGGATTTTTTTTGCTCTCCTCCGCTATGTGTCTTTCATGTTCTATCTTAGCCATCCTAATTGCACCCTTACATTTCTTATTGCATTCTTTATAAATTCTGAATGCTGTGGATGATCCCTCAACCTTGTATTTTTTGAAGGCCTTCTCCTTTGCTTTTATATGCATTTTTACATTGGAGTTAAGCCATCCAGGATGTTTGTTCGCTCTTTTAAATTTATTACCCAATGGGATACATTGGCTAATGCCCTTATTTAATATGCTCTTAAAGCAAACCCATCTCTCCTCCGTATTCTTTGTTCCTAATATTTTATCCCAATTTATGCCTTTTAGCAAGGTTTGTAGTTTAGGGAAGTTGGCTCTTTTGAAATTCAGTGTCTTTGTGTTCCCTTCATGTCTCCTATTTGTGTGATTTATACTGAAACTAATTGACCTGTGATCGCTGTTACCTAAATTGCCCCGTATTTCCACATCTGTTATCAGGTCTGTATTGTTGGTAATCAGTAGATCTAGTAATGTTTTATTTCTAGTTGGTGCGTCTACCATCTGACCCATAAAATTGTCCTGCAAGACATTAAGGAACTGGCGAGCCTTAAATGAATGCGCGGTTCCCTCCGCCCAGTCTATGTCTGGATAATTAAAATCCCCCATTATGATAACACTTCCCATCCTTGCTGCTAATCCAATTTGTGATAGGAGATTCATCTCCACTTCCTCCCTCAGGTTAGGGGGCCTATAGCATACTCCCAGTATTATTTTCCCCTTACCTTCATCCCTTTGGAGCTCTACCCATAAAGATTCCACCTCCTCCCTAGCCCCCTCAGTGATGTCATCTCTCACATTCACTTGTACATTATTCTTGATATATAGGCATACCCCTCCCCCTTTTTTACCCTCTCTATCCTTGCGGTATAGGGTATACCCTTGAATGTTTGCCAGCCGATCATGAGAGCTGTTGAACCAGGTCTCTGAAATTCCCACAAAATCCAAATCCTCCTTGTACAACAGTATCTCTAGTTCACCCATCTTGTCCGCCAGGCTCCTGGCATTGGTGAACATGCCACATAGTTTAGTCCGGTCGCATATTGTCCTCGTATTGGGTGTTTCAAGATTGCAACTTGGACTTGCTACTACACTCACCTTGTGTTTTTGTGCTTTGGTTAACCTACCACTAATGCCCCCAATACTACCCTCTGGAATATCTTCCGCGCTGGCTATCACTGTCTCTGGACCCTCCCCCCATCGCCTTTGTTGAGATATAAAAGTAAAAAAGATGAGTCAAATAAATAATTTTCTACATTATTTATGTAGATCTGTCTTTTAAAAACTATAATATTAGTCATGACATGAGGATAAATAATGAAGAAAGTAGTTTGTGAGAACTCTGTGTGAATATAAGCAGCAAAACAACTTTATTCTTCTCGCATTATAACGAAGAAAAGAATGCGCTGTATTAAAAGATCACAGAATTAGCAGCGTGAGGAATGTGTTAGCTTCAATACGAAGGCTAGTTTTACCAGACCGATCGCTTCCATCTTGTACTTGCTTCAGAGCATGCGTCAGTTTTGGTCCATCGGACTAGCACATAGACGAACGGTTTGCACGCTAGAAAGCTGAGTCCGTCGGAAAGATTTGAAACATGTTTCATTTCTAGGCCCATCGGACTTGTGATGACGTATGACCAGACTAAAATAAGGAAGTTCATAGCCAGTAGCCAATAGCTGCCCTAGCGTCGGTTTTAGTCTGTCAAACTAGCATACAGACGAGCGGATTTTTCTACCGGACTCGAGTCAGTCGGAAAGTTTTGAAACATGTTTTATTTCTAGGTCTGTCGGACTTTTGGGAAAAAAGTCCGCTGGAGCCCACATATGATCGAATTATCCGACGAAGTCCGGTCCACCGGACCAATTCTGCTGTAAAGTCTGCTCGTGTGTACGTGGCATTAGCCTGCTTCCCCAGCATGCCACTGCATACAAGAGAGTGCTGGCCACCAAAGATTCAAAAAACATCTTCAGCATCATCCGGCAGATGTTAAAGGACCTCGGTCTCCTCAAAAAGTAGACACGGCTCTGACCCTTCCCATAGAGCACCTCAGTGTTCTTGCTCCAGTCCAGCATATTATCTATGGGCACCCCCCATATACTTGTAACTCTCTACTACCTCCACATCCACTCCTCAGATGGAGACTGGGGTCACTGGTGGCTTCCTCTTTCTGAAATCCACAACCAGCTCCTTTGTCTTTGTCACATTTAGATCTCACACAATGTGGCAAAGTTTTTCACCACTGTCCTATACTCAGTCTCTTCCCCATTCCTGATACATCCCACTACTGCAGAGCCATCAGAAAACTTCTGAAGATGGCAAGAGTCAGTTGAAATCAGTGGTGTAGACAGTAAAATGAAAGGGAGAGATAACTGTCCCCTGTGGAACCCCAATATTGCTGATCACTCTATCTGACACACAGTCTTGTAAACGCACATACTGCGGTCTTCCTGTCAGGTAGTCTACAATCCACGACACAAGGAAACATTGACCTGTATTGCTGCTAGCTTCTCATCCAAAAGATCCGGCCTGATAGTGTCAAATGCACTGGAGAAGTACAAAAAAATGACCCTCACAGTGCTTGCTGACTTATCCAGGTGTGCATACATGCTATTTACCATGAATATGATAGCATCCTTAACCCCTAGTCTTTGCTGTATGCAAACTGCAAAGGGTCTACATTCACATCAGTCCCTGCCTTCAAGGAGCCTACAATCTAAGGTCCCTAAGTCACATTCACACATACACATACTAGGGACAATTTAGTCACTAGCCAGTTAACCTGACAGCATGACTTTGGCTGTTGTGCTGCTGTAAACTTTATTCTACATAAATAAATAAAATAGATAAATAAACAAATGGAAAATATTGATTTGGGTTTACTGACACTTTAATTGCTTTCAAAATATGTATGCATAGTTAATTCTAATATCGCAAAGGTGACCAAATTGCAATACATAGTAGATCGAGGATTCCAGAATGTAACTTTCTCAAATTAATACTAAATCCACAGATTTATTGGTTTCCAAAAATACCCTGCCTCTGGTGATACCTGCCAGAGTTGCCAGTGTTCTTATGTCAGCAACACTCAGATGTCTAGGGTCATAACTAGGGATGATACAAACCTCCCTTAAATTAATGGAACCCAAATCTGACAAAATAAAAATGTCCATATTCTGGGTTAATTTTGAGCAAGGTTCTGAGAACATTAACTAATTGCCAACCACGCTATAGCCAAAAGACAGCTACAGCATGATTGTCTAGTTCTGAGGGGCGTCCCTAGACATCCTCCCAGAACACTGCCCCCTGCGCACCTCCTGCGCCCTACATCAAGAATGCTCTGTGACCATTGTGTCCTTTAGACACAGCTGATCACAGATCAGGGTAAAGTGTCAATCACAGCAGTCCTTAACCACTTCAATACAGGGCATTTTCACCCCTTCCTGCCCAGGCCAATTTTCAGCTTTCAGCGCTGTAACATTTTGAATGACAATTGCGCGGTCGTGCAACATTGTACCCAAATTAAATTTTGGTATTTTTTTCCCCCACAAATAGAACTCTATTTTGGTGCTATTTGATCCCCTCTGTGGTTTTTATTTTTTGCACTATAAACAAAAAAAGACCGACAATTTTGAAAAAAACACTATTTTTTACTTTTTGCTATAATAAATATCACAATTAAAAAAAAAAAAAAAAAAAATTTCTTCCTCAGTTTAAGCTGATATGTATTCTTCTACATATTTTCGGTAAAAAAAATCGCAATAAGCTTATATTGATTGGATTGTGCAAAAGTAATAGTGCCTACAAAATAGGTTATTGCTTTATGGCATTTTTATTATTACATGTTTTTACTAGTAATGGCGGTGATCTGCGATTTTTATTGGGAAGGGACATTGTGGCTGACACATCGGACACTTTTGACACTATTTTGGGACCAATGATAATTATACAGCGATCAGTGCTCTAAATATGCACTGATTACTGTGTAGATGTCACTGGAAGGGAAGGGACACTAGGGGACAATCAAGGGGTTAAATGTGTTAATTAGGGAGTGATTATAACTGTGGGGGAGGGGACTGATGAGGGGAGGAGACTGATCGGTGTTCCTATATACCAGGAACACACGATCAGTCTCCTCTTCCCTCACAGGACGTGGATCTGTGTGGGTGCCCAGCGGACATCGCAGCCACCGGGCATGCGCATCGGCTCCTAGGTGGAAAGGCGAGCACACGCGCGTGCCCCCTACAACGCCGAGGACATCACATGACTGCCTCCCGGAGGGACACAGTGTTCCTGCGGCCATCATATTACAATGGCTGGGATGGGAAGTGGTTAATCATGTGATCAGCTGTGTCCAATTACAGCTGATCATATGCAAACAGACTTGCTGGTTGTCTGCAGTCCTTTCCTCCCTTGTTGTGTCTGTGGGAGGAAAGAAGAGCCATTAACCGGCAAGCCTGTCAGCATATCATTTACACTGATAATCAGAGCTCTGATCGTCAGTGCAGCCTATCAATGGCCATCAGTGCCAACTATCAGTGCTGCCTATCAGTGCCACCTCATCAGTGCTCATGAGTTCTGCCTCATCAGTGCCCATCAGTGCAGCCTATGAGTGCTCATCAGTGCAGCCTCATCAGCGCACATCAGTGAAGAAGAAAAATGACTTAGAGATAATAAAGTTATTCCCGCGCTATCAAATATTAGAAGACGGCTAAGAGTGGAAAAGCTGCTTGCACCGATTCGGGTACACAACTGACCTTCACAATGGATATATATAAATGGGTGGTGCTGCGCTAATCCTCAATATAAGATTAAAAAACATGTGCCATAAAAGTCAGTAAAGGGCTTATGATCAAATCTTACATCCCAGAACAGATATAATAAAAATAGTAAAATAAAACATATACTGTGATAAGTGACACTAGCCAACGAATATAGCTAATCAAATATAAATATAAATACTAATACTAAAAAATATATATCATATACATGAAAACATGTTCATGATGACACACAGATATTTAAACCATATCCTCCTAGCAATTTAGTAAACTCGCAATCAGTGAAAAAACATTCCTTCATACAGTGCAAATAGGTATATATATAAAATAATAATTAAAACTATGTGCAAAAATGCTCAGAAAAGTGACAGTGTGCAATGGTGTATCCATACGGGACTGATTGGAATACACCATTGCACACTGTCACTTTTCTGAGCATTTTTGCACATAGTTTTAATTATTATTTTATATATATACCTATTTGCACTGTATGAAGGAATGTTTTTTTACTGATTGCGAGTTTACTAAATTGCTAGGAGGATATGGTTTAAATATCTGTGTGTCATCATGAACATGTTTTCATGTATATAATATATATTTTTTAGTATTAGTATTTATATTTCTATTTGATTAGCTATATTCGTTGGCTAGTGTCACTTATCACGGTATATGTTTTATTTTACTATTTTTATTATATCTGTTCTGGGATGTAAGATTTGATCATAAGCCCTTTACTGACTTTTATGGCACATGTTTTTTAATCTTATATTGAGGATTAGCACAGCACCACCCATTTATATATAAGAAAAATGACTTGTTTGCACAATTTTATAAGATTTTTTTTCAAAATTTTCGGTCTTTTTTTGTTTGTTTAGCAAAACATAAAAAAAGTGGTGATTAAATACCACCAAAAAGCTCTATCTGTTTCAAAGAATTATACAAATTTAATTTGGGTACCGTGTTGCATGAGCATGCAATTGTCACTTGAAGTGCAACAGCACTGAAAGCTCAAAATGGGCAAAAAGGGGATAAAGTGCCCAGTATTGAAGTGGTTAGAAAAGTTGAGATGTTAAATCCCAAAGAGATCGATGGGAACTAAATCTGTCAAGATAACAATGGCTATAATATAGGCTAATAGGCAAGAGGATATACAAAAATAACCAGAGGGGTGTGCATTACCTTGGTCAACATCTACCAAAGAAAACTGTAAAACAATTCCATTAGGCCAGGAGCAGTAATTATTGAATGCTTAAAGTGAAACAATACAGATTCCAAATCCCTTTAAATAGCATGCCTGAGGGTTCCTTTCTCCTGCCAGTGAAGGAACTCATCTCTGTGCTGTACAAAAAGTGCTACAGCAGAACTGACAGCTAAATAATAAAAAAAGTGTTTAACCACTTGCTTACTGGGCACTTAAACCCCCCTCCTATCCTGACCAATTTTCAGCTTTCAGCTCTGACACACTTTGAATGACAATTGCGCGGTCATACAACACTGTACCCATATAAAAATTTTTATCATTTTTTAACCACAAATAGAGCTTTCTTTTGGTGGTATTTGATCACCTCTGTAGTTTTTTTTTTTTTTTTTTAAATGTAAAAATCTGGATTTAAAAAAAAAAAAATATTTTTTTATATTTTGTTATAAAAAAAATTAAAACAGGTAATTTTTCTCCTTCATTGATGTATGCTGATGAGGCAGCAGTGATGGGCACTGATAGGCGGCAGTGATGGGCACTGATGGGTGGCAGTGATGGGCACTGATCAGTTACACTGATAGGCAGCACTGCTAGGTGGCACTGATTGGCACTACTGGTGGGCATTGATAGCTGGCACTTGTGGGCATTGATAGGTGGCACTTGTGGGCATTGATAGGTGGCACTGTGGGCACTGTTAGGTGGCATTGTGGGCACTATTAGGTGCCTCTTCCACTTCAGGACAGATGTTCCTCACATGTGAGCTGGTGATTGGCTTTTGTTTACATCATGTGATCAGCTGTCATTGGCTGACAGCTGATCACATGGTAAGGGGCCGGGACCGGCCCCTTACTTGGATCGGTGATAACCCGAGTCTCAGTGACTCGGTGATCACAGCGCGCTCGGCAGGGCGCGTGCACAGGGGAGGCCGTCATATGACGGCCTCCGGGGAATTCAGGTCCATGCTGTGGCTGTCATTCGGCCATAGCGCGGATGTCAATTGGTTAAAAAACACCGATCCCTCCAAAGGTTTGCTGTGCATTCTGGTGTACCTTTGGGGTTGTCTGCGTGTTATTTAATTTTTAATTTTTATGGAAGCTGGCAATGAAGTGTCATTTGCTTGGCAGCTTAAATCATACTATTTAGTTTTATTTGTAAATATCACCTTTGCTGTAACACATCATTAAGCAAGACTGGAGAAAAAAATATTCCGAAACTCCACCCTAATGTCCACTCCAGGCCCTTCAGGTTTAGTATGAATTTTAAAGGGAATCTCCATGCAAAAAAAGTCTACCTAAAAGTACATATCAGACCTTTAATCTGAGTATGCAGCTTGGATGATCAGGAAAGGGAGGGACAAGAGGGCGACAAGCATCTTCTCCCTCTACTGGACCATATCAAGCCACATGCCCTCACCAAAGGGTATACCCACGTTGATGAGGACAAGGGCAAAGAAGAAGAGTGAGAGAGAAGTGTCCAGCAGCCCAAGCTTTTCTCTTACATACACTGTTCAGGTGTAGGCAAGCTTTGGGGGAATCTCTCTGTGAACCGATGAACTCACCAGAGCAAACTGGAGCCAAAGTAGCGATCAAGGAAGTCGCTAATGATGCCTTTCAGTGAACTGTCAGGAGAGCTGTCATGGACCTCTGAGAGATTTGTTTTGAAGGCAAAGTCCCACCTTCTTCCTCAGTCATGAGTCTGACTGAGAAAGAAGTTGGGACTTTGTCTTTGAAATGCATCTCTCAGAGGCCCTAGTGTCAGTGACAGCTCTCCATACAGTTCACTGAAAGTCACTAGTAGTGGCTTCCATGATCATTACTCTGGCTCCAGTGTGCTCCGGTGATTTCAGTGGTTCACAGAGAGATTCCCCCACTGCTTGCATACACCTGGACAGTGTATTTTAGAAAAAAGCTTGGTTCTAGGGATGCTTTTGAGTGCAACTTAGCAGTTGCTTGGCACCTCTCTCTCTCCCCCTCCCTCTCTTTGCAGTTTCTGGATTCCCAGCCAGAAAGTAAAGGGAGCCTCACTTAGGTATTTATTCTCACCTGTAAATTGATTAGTTTAAAAAGAATATTTGATTACACTTATTTTGTTACTTTTTGTTTCATTTTAACGTCTTTGAACACATTGGGGGCTATTTACGAAAGGCAACTCCACTTTGCACTGAAAGTGCACTTGGAAGTGCAGTCGCTGTAGATCCGAGGGGGACATGCAAGGAAAATAAAAAACAGCATTTTAGCTTGCACATGATTGGATGATAAAATTGGCAAAGCTTCCCCTCGTTTCAGATATACTTCTCAGATTTACAGTGACTGCACTTCCAAGTGCACTTGTAGTGCAAAGTGGATTTGCCTTTCGTAAATAACCCCCATTGCATCTATTAATATTACTTGCAATCTGACACAGCATCAGAACATTTGGTGATTAGCTAGTTCCATAGATATCCACCAGCTGAGAGCCAGTCCCAGCTGAGTTTATGTGTTTGATAATTCCCCACAACCCTGGCTGGTAGTAGTGGGGGTCTGTGGGTGGAGTGGGGGTCTGTGGGCACTCAGATATCAACCCCAAGTGAATAAGCATGGGGATAATAGCATGTTATGTGTACATGTTTATGTTCCTTAACTTTTCCAGCACCTAACCCTGCAGAACAGATTTAGATAATAGGTACATAAAGATGTTCCTGGGGATACTGGTTCATCCTTGAGATGCTTGCCCTGGGACCATGAGTGTCTTAAATAGTTCTGTTTGGTACTTGTTGTGTTGATGGGTTGTGCTAAATTTACCAGTAATATACGCTAACATAACAGCTGTCTCTCACTCTCTCTCTTGAAATGTCCACTCTCATTTCATCTTGATCATCCTGGTAGATGGCAGCACGTTTTGATGAAGAATGTCTTGGTACATTTTTCAATTCATCCTTCCTTCAATGATATGATGTTTGCCAGTACCATATGCTGAAAAACAGCCCCACACCATAATGTTCCCACCTCCAAACTTCACTATTAGCATGGTGTTTTTGGGGTGATGTACAGTGCCATTTGATCTCCAACATGGTGTGTATTATGGCATCCAAAGAGTTCAATTTTGGTCTCATCTGACCAGACTATATTCTCCCAGTATTTCTGTTGTGCATCAAACTTTAAACAAGCTTCAATATACTTTTTCTTCAGCAATGGAGTCTTGTGTGGTGATCATGCATACAGGTCTTGGCAATTGAGCGCATTACTTATAGTTTCCTTTGAAACAATTGTACCTGCTCATTCCAGGTCCTTCTGAATCTCTCACAAATGGTCATTGGCTCTTGCACAACTCTTCTGATAATTCTTTTCACTCCTCTGTCAAAAATCTTGCAGGAGCACCTGGTTATTGCCAGTTTATGGTGAAATAATGTTCTTTCCACTTTCCAAGGATTATGGCCCCAACAGTACTCAGTGGAACATTCAGAACTTTAGAAATCCTTCTGTAACCAATGTCATCAGTAGGGATGAGCCAAACACCCCCTAGTTCGGTTCGCACCAGAACATGCGAACAGGCAAAAATTTTGTTCGAACACGTGAACACCGTTAAAGTCTATGGGACACGAACATGAATAATCAAAAGTGCTAATTTTAAAGGCTTATATGCAAGTTGTTGTCATAAAAAGTGTTTGGGGACCTGGGTCCCGCCCCAGGGGACATGGATCAATGCAAAAAAAACGGCCGTTTTTTCGGGAGCAGTGATTTTAATAATGCTTAAAGTGAAACAATAAAAGTGTAATGTTCCTTTAAATTTCATACCTGGGGGGCGTCTATAGTATTCCTGTAAAGGGGCGCATGTTTCCCGTGTTTAGAACAGTCTGACAGCAAAATGACATTTCAAAGGAAAAAAAGTCATTTAAAACTACTCGCGGCTATTAATGAATTGCCGGTCCGACAATACACATAAAAGTTCATTGATAAAAACGGCATGGGAATTCCCCACAGGGTAACCCCGAACCAAAATTAAAAAAAAAAATGATGTGGGGGGTCCCTCTAAATTCCATACCAGGCCCTTCAGGTCTGGTATGGATATTAAGGGGAACCCCGGCCAAAATAATAAAAAATGGCGCGGGGTCCCCCTCTAAATCTAAACGTGCTGCCATCTACCAGGATGATCAATATGAAATGAGGGTGGACATTTCAAGAGAGAGAGTGAGAGACTGCTGTTATGTTAGCGTATATTACTGGTAAATTTAGCACAACCCATCAACACAACTTGGATTTCCATGTCATTTTGCACCTCCCTTTCTTCATGTGTTCAATACTTTTCCTGTGTCATTCCATTTTATTACACATACCGTCATTTCTGAACTTATTTGTATTGGTTTCTCAAAAAATTTGAATATCTTCAAAAAGTGAATTCATTTAATTTCAGTAATTCAATTCAAAAATTGAAACTCATACATAAAATAGATTCATTACACATAGAGTAATATATTTTAAACATTTCTTTCTGTCTTTAATTCTGATGATTATGGCTTACAGCTAGCGAAAACCCAAAATTCTGTATCTTAGAAAATGAGAATATTACACAAGACCAATAAAAAAAAGGAATTTTAACCAGTTGCCAACCGGCCCATAGCCAAATGACAGCTGCAGGGCGGTTGGATAACTTTGGGAACACGTACTATGACGTGATTCCAGAAAACTGCTCCCGTGCGCCCCCTGGGGTGCGCACACGGGAACATCCGTGACTGCCGGGTCCAGAGGACCTGGCGCATCACGGATCACCACCGATCGCGGCCGTTTACCATGTGATCGCTCCGTCAAATGACGGAGCGATCACATGTAAACAAACCGGCGTCATGTCATGACGCCGGTTCCTCCCTCCCCTCTCTGTACCGATCGGTACAGAGGGGGAGAGATCGGATGGGAGTCGCGCTGTGGGCTGGATGTGTAGTGCCCACAGCGCTGCTCAGTGACATGTGCAGTCCCATCCATCCATCCATCCATCCATGCTCAGCCATCCCCCCCATGCTCTGCAATTCCCTGTGCAATACTCTGCAATTCCCTGTGCAATACTCTGCAATACCCTGTGCAATACCCCGCAATACTCTGCAATACCCTGTACAATACTCTGCAATACCCCACAATACTCTGCAATACCCCGCAATACTCTGCAATGACCCGCAATACTCTGCAATGACCCGGCAATACCCTGCAATACTCTGCAATGACCCGGTAATACCCCGCAATACTCTGCAATGACCCGCAATACTCTGCAATGACCCGCAATACCCCGCAATACTCGCCAATGATCCGCAATACTCTGCAATGACTCGGCAATACCCCGCAATACTCTGCAATGACCCGCAATACTCTGCAATCACCTGCAATACTTTGCAATACCCCGCAATGCTCTGCAATGATCCGCAATACTCTGCAATGACCCGGCAATACCCCGCAATACTCTGCAATGACCTGCAATACTCTGCAATACCCCGCAATACTATGCAATGACCCGGCAATACCCTGCAATACTCTGCAATGCCCCACAATACTCTGCAATACTCTGCAATGCCCTGCAATACTCTGCAATGCCCTGCAATACCCCACAATACCCCGAAATACTCTGCAATACCCCGCAATACCCCACCATACCCAGCCATGCTCAGCCATGCTCAGCTATACTCAGCCATACTCTGCCATACTCGGTTGTACTCGGCCTCTGTATGTGGCCAGGCTGTGGAAGTCTCACACATGTGGTATCGCCGTACTCGGGAGGAGTAGGAGAATCTATTTTGGGGTGTCATTTTTTTTGAATGTACAAGCTATATGTTAAAAACATGGTATAAATGGACAACTTTGTGTTAAAAAAAATGTGTTTTAACCACTTCCCGCCCACCGGCCGTCATACGACATCCTTGACTTTGTGCGGGAATATCTGAATGATGGGTGCAGCTACAGGCATCATTCAGATATCAGCTTTTTCAGCTGGCAATTCCCTACACCATGATAATGATCATAGCAGCTGTTCTGCTGTTTGATCATTCTTACGGGAGGCGAGAGGGGATGTCCCCCCCTCTCGCCGCCCTCAGGTGCTTCTACCGACTCACCGCTACGATCGAAGCCAGGATCATTTTTTTTTTTTTATTTCAGGCTTCCCAGCCTAAAGGTGAGATGTGGGGTCTTATTGACCCTATATCTCACTGTAAAGAGGACCTCTCTTGCCATATTCCTATTACAGGGGATGTTTACATTCCTTGTAATAGAAATAAAAGTGATCAAAAAATTTATTTTTTTGGAAAAAAGCCTCAAACTAAAATAAATAAAGTAAAATGAACAATAATAAAAAAAAAATTTCCCTGTGTCCCCGTGTGCTCGCATGCAGAAGCGAACGCATACATAAGTTGCGCCCACATATGAAAATGGTGTTCAAACCACACATGTATCGCTGCGATCGGTAGAGCAAGAGCAATAATTTTGGCCCTAGACCTCCTGTGTAACTCACAACATGCAACCAGTAAAATTTTTTAAAGCGTCTCCTATGGGGATTTTTAAGTAGCGAAGTTTGGTGCCATTCCACGAGCGTGTGCAATTTTGAAGGGTGACATGTTAGGTATCTATTTACTCAGCATAACTTCATCTTTCACATTATGCAAAAACATTGGGCTAACTTTACTGTTTTGTTTTTTTTAAGCACAAAACTGTTTTTTTTTTTTAAAGCGTTCGAAAAATTTCTGCACAAATACCATGCGAGATAAAAAGTTGCAACGACTGCCATTGTATTCTCTAGGGTCTTTGCTAAAAAAACATATATAATGTTTTGGGGTTCTATGTAATTTTCTAGCAAATAAATTATGATTTTTACATGTAGGAGAGAAATGTCAGAATTGGCCTGGGTGCTCCTAGAATGCCTGATGGTTCTCCCTGCATCTTGGGCCTCTGTATGTGGCCATGCTGTGCAAAAGACTCACACATGTGGTATCACCGTACTCGGGAGTAATAGCAGAATGTGTTTTGGGGTGTAATTTGTGGTATGCATATGCTGTGTGTGAGAAATAACCTGCTAATATGACAATTTTGTGAAAAAAAAAAAAGAAAAAAAAAATCTTGATTTTGCAAAGAATTGTGGGAAAAAATTACAACTTCAAAAAACTCATCATCCATCTTTCTAAATACCTTTGAATGTCTTATTTCCAAAAAGGGGTCATTTGGGGGGTATTTGTACTTTTCTGGCATGTTAGGGTCTCAAGAAATGAGATAGGCCGTCAGTACTTCAGGTGTGACCAATTTTCAGAGATTGGCACCATAGCTTGTGGACTCTATAACTTTCACAAAGACCAAATAATATACACCGATTTGGGTTATTTTTACCAAAGATATGTAGCAGTATAAATTTTGGCCAAAATATATGAAGAAAAAATTACTAATTTGCAAAATTTTATAACAGAAACAAAGAAAAATGCATATTTTTGCAGAATTTTCTGTCTTTTTTCTTTTATAGCGCAAACAATAAAGAACCCAGCGGTGATTAAATACTGAGTAATTGTCATTCAAAGTGTGAGAGCACCGAAAGCTGAAAATTGGTCTGGTTATTAAGGGGGTTTAAGTGCCCAGTGGTCAAGTGGTTAATACAGAAATGTTGGCTTACTGCAAAGTATGTCCATGTACAGTATAGTATGCATTCAATACTTGGTAGGTGCTCCTTTTGCATAAATTACTGCATCATGTGTGGTATGGAGGAGATCAGACTGTGGCACTGCTGAGTGTTATGGAAGCCCAGGTTGCTTTGAATGATGGCCTTCAGCTCGTCTGCATTGTTGGATCTGGAGTCTCTCATCTCCCTCTTGACAGTTCGCCTCAGACTCTCTATGGGGTTAAGGTGAGTTTGCCAATCAAGCACAGTGATACCATGATCATTAAACCAGGTATTGGTACTTTTGGCAGTATGGGCAGGTGTCAAGTCCTGCTGGAAAATAAAATCAGCATCTCCATAAAGTTGGTCAGCAGAGGGAAGCATGAAATGCTCCAGAATTTCCTGGCAGAGGGCGGGGCTGACTTCAGATTTGATAAAACACAGTGGACCAACATCAGTAGATGACATGGCTCCCCAAATAATCACTGACTGTGAAAACATCACACTGGACCTCATGCCCCTTGGATTCTGTGCCTCTCCATTCTTCTTCCAGACTCTGGGACCTTGATTTCCAAATGAAATGCAAAATGTACATCCAAAAAGAGGACTTTGGACCACTGATCAACAGTTCAGTCCTTTTCCTCCTTAGCCCAGGTAAGACGATTCTGACATTGTCTCTGGTTCAGGAGTGGCTTGACACAAGGAACAAGAACAGTTGTAGCCCATGGCTTTGGATATGTCTGTGTGAGGCTCAGGAAAACTTTACAGGTGTTTTCAGTTAATTAGGTGATTAAAGTGTGACACCACGAGTCTACAATATTGAACTTTTTCACAATAGTAAAATGGGTGACCCCCGCCCCCTCTGACACTGCGGGGGAAATCCATAGGGAAGTCCCCGTGAATCAGAGGGGGGTGGGGTCACCGGTGGCCCCGCCCTCTGTTATATAAGAGCTGTCACCTGAACAGAAGCGTCACACAGTGGGAGACTCCCATTGAGGCGGATCGGAGGACGAAGTGGAGAAGAAGAAGCCGGACGAAGATGCCAGATGAGAAGACCAGAGGAAGAAGCGGAGGAAGATAGAGGAAGAAGCGGGGGAAGATGAAGATGGAGGAAGAAGAACACCGAAGGAAGACCAGAAGAAGATGGAAAAAGAAGCGGGGAAAGAAGAGGACATTAATAAAGGAATTGTCAAAAACCATCTGTTGTCTTTTTTTAACATTTTTGACACTTTTTTTGTGAAATGGTAGGGGTACATTTGTACCCCATTACCAATTCACACGGGGGGGTCGGGATCTGGGGGTCCCCTTGTTAAAGGGGGCTTCCAGATTCTGATAAGCCCCGACCCACAGACCCCCACAACCACTGGGCAAAGCTTGTGGGGATGAGGCCCTTCTCCCCATCAACATGGGGACAAGGTGCTTTGGGGGGCTACCCCAAAGCACCCTCCCAATGTTGAGGGCATGTGGCCTGGTACGGTTCAGGAGAGGGGTTGTTCTCTCGTCCCCCCTCTTTTCCTGTGGCCTGCCAGGTTGCTTGCTCGGATAAGGGTCTGGTATGGATTTTTGGGGGGACCCCACGCCATTTTTTTTTAATTTTGGTGCGGGGTTCCCCTTAATATCCATACCAGACCTGAAGAGCCTGGCATGAAATTTGGGGGGACGTCCACACTTTTTTTTTTAATTTTGGTTCGGGGTTCCCCTTTGGGGGAACCCCATGTCATTTTTTCAATGAACTTTTATGTGTATTGCCGGGACCGACAATTCATTATAGCCGCAAGTAGTTTTAAATTACTTTTTTCCTTTAGAAATGTAATTTTGGTGTCAGACTGTTCTAAACACGGGAAACATGCACCACTTTACAGGCATACTATAGACACCCCCCAGGTATGAAATTTAAAGGAATATTACACTTTTATTGTTTCACTTTAAGCATTATTAAAATCACTGCTCCCGAAAAAATGGCCATTTTTAAAACTTTTTTTTGCATTGATACATGTCCCCTGGGGCAGGATCCAGGTCCCCAAACACTTTTTATGACAATAACTTGCATATTAACCTTTAAAATTAGCACTTTTGATTTCTCCCATAGACTTTTAAAGGGTGTTTTCATGGCTTTCGAATTTGCTGCGAACACCCCAAATTGTTCGCTATTCGGCGAACAGGTGAACAGCCAATGTTCGAGACAAACTCACATTCGACCCGAACATAAAGCCCATCCCTATTTGAGATGTCTCCACAGGTAATCTATGGGGTTTAGATCTGGGCTCATTGCTGGCCAGTCCAGTACTCTCTTTGTCTGAAACCATTTCTTGGTGCTTTTTGATGTGTGCTTTGAGTCATTGTCCTGCTGTAAGACCCATGACCTCTGATGGATACCCAACTTTCTGACAGTGGGCCCTATATTGCAGTCCATAATTCTTTGGTAGTCTTTGGATTTCCTAATGCCATGCACATGGTCAAGACATCCAGTGCATAAAGCAGCAAAGCAACCCCTGAAACATAAGTGAACCTCCATCATGTTTGACTGTAGGGACTGTATTATTTTCTTTAACCACTTAAGGACCACCCAACATACATATAATGTAGCAGGGCAGCCCTTAAGTGAAAAATCACGTACCTGTACATGATTTTCTTATTCCGCTCTCGGGCGTGCTGCCGGAGCCCCACTCCGGCTGTAATTGGACATAAAGGGAGCCAATCAGTGGGTCCAGGTCTGGCAGAAACCCGGTGATCATTCTGAGAGAGGCAGAGTGGCAGTCTGCCTATGTAAACAAGGCAGATCACCATTCTGCTAGTATGAAAGGCAGAGATCTTGTGTTTCTGCTAAGCAGGAACATGGATCTCTGTCTTTGTACAGTTAAACCATCCCCCACACAGTAAGAAAGCAATCCCAGGGAACACATTTAACCCTTTAATCACCACCTTCCCTGCCAGTGTCATTAGTACAGTGACAGTGCTTTTTTTTTTTAGCACTGATCACTGTATTAGTGTCACTGGTCCCCAACAAGTGGCACTTAGTGTCAGATTTGTCTGCTGCAATGTCACAGTCCTGCTAAAAATTGGTGATTGCCGCCATTACTAGTAAAAAAAAATAAAAAGTCAATAAATCTATCCCATACTTTGTAGACACTATAACTTTTGCTCAAACCAATCAATATACGCTTATTGGCATTTTTATTAACCAAAAACATGTAGCAGAATACAATTGTTCTCAAAAGTTTGAATACCCTGGCAGAAATTGTGAAATGTTGTCATTAATATTGAAAATATGACTGATCATGCTATAAAAAATGTCTTTTATTTAAGGATAGTGACCACATGAAGCCATTTATTATCACATAGTTTTTTGGATCCTTTTTAAATCAAAATGATAACAGAAATCACCCAAATGGCCCTGATAAAAAGTTTACATACCGTGGAATGTTTGGCCTTGGTACAGACACAGAAGATGGCACACACAGGTTAAAATGGCATCTAAAAGGTTCATTTCTCACATTTGTGGCTTTTTAAATCACAATTAGTATCTGTATATAAATAGTCAATGAGTTTGTTAGCACTTACTTGGATGCCCTAAGCAGGCTAGCCACTGAGCCATGAGGAGATAGAAAAGAACAGTCAAATGACCTGCGTAACAAAGTAATGGAACTTTATAAAGATGGAAAAGGATATACAAAGATACCCAAAGCCTTGAATATGCCAGTCAGTACTGTTTAATCTTTTATTAAGAAGTGGAAAATTCGGGGCTCTTTTGATACTGAGCCAAGGTCAGGTAGATAAAGAAAGATTGCAGCCACAACTGGTGGAAGAATTGCCCAGGATACAAATAAAAACCCACAGGTAACCTCAGGAGAAATACAGGCTGCTCTGAAAAAGATGATGTGGTTGTTTTTAAGGAGCACAATATGATGATACTTAAACAAAAATGAGCTGCATGGTTGAGCAGCCAGAAGGAAGCCTTTACTACCAATGCCACAAAAAAACCCAATGAGGCATGTCAAGGTGTTGTTGGACATATTGTAACCAGGCTTTTTTGTGGAACTCGTGCAGTAAAGGCTTTTTTTCTGGCAACTTGAACATGCAGCTCTTTTTTGTTTAAGTATCATTGTATTGTGCTTCTTAAAAACAACCAAACCATCATTTTCCAGAGCAGCCTGTATTTCTCCTAAAGGTTACCTGTGGGTTTTTATTTGTATCCTGAACAAATCCTGCGGCAGTTGTGTCTGAAATCTTTCTTGATCTACCTGACCTTGGCTTGATATCAAGAGATCCCCAAATTTCCCACTTCTTTTTAAGTGATTAAACAGTACTGACTGGCATATTCAAGGCTTTGGATATCTTTTTATATCCTTTTCCATCTTTATAAAGTTTCATTACCTTGTTACACAGGTATTTAGGCTGTTCTTTTCTGCCCCCATGGCTTAGTATCTAGCCTGCTTAGTGCATCCATGTGAGAGCTAACAAACTCATTGACTATTTATACACAGACACTAATTGTGATTTAAAAAGCCACAAATGTGGGAAATTAACCTGTTATAGCCATTTTAACCTGTGTGTGCTATATATATATAAGCACTCACAAATGAGCAATAATTTCCAGCATTGTATATAAAATCATCTGCGCTGTCCTGGGATAGTGGCTGGTGTCGCTAGATAGTGGTAGCTGTATGCGATCCGGCCGCACTGTTGGCTTCCAGCACTTCTGAAAGCTGAGATGGAAATCAGCGGTGCATGGACACACTCGGTGATGATGTCACTTCCGGGTACAGGGTCAGCGGGTGGTGCAGGCATTCGGAGCATGTCTGCTCCTTTCTTAAGAGTACACTAAGTGAAAATGTCCAAATTGGGCCCATCTAGCCAGTTTCCTTTATTGGTGTCATGTGACTCGTTAGTGTTACAAGGTCTCAGGTGTGAATGAGGAGCATGTTTTAAATTTGATGTTATTACTTTCATTCTCTCATACTGCCTGGTCACTGGAAGTTTAACCTCATGGCAAAGAACTCTCTGAGGATACAACCATACAGCGGTTTAACAGGACAGGTTCCACTCAGAACAGGCCTCGCCATGGTCGACCAAAGAAGTTGAGTGCATGTGCTTAGCATCATATCCAGAGCTTGTCTTTGGGAAACAGATGAATGAGTGCTGCCAGCTGTGCTGCAGAGGTTGAAGGGGTGGGGGGTCAGCCTGTCAGTGCTCCGACCATATGCTGCACACTGCATCAAATTGGTCTGCATGGCTGTCATCCAAGAAGGAAGCCCCTTCTAAAGATTATGCACAAGACAGCCCATAAACAACTCACTGAAGAAAAGCAGACTAAGGACATGGATTACTGGAACTTTGTCCTGTGGTCTGATGAGACCAAGATAAACTTATTTGGTTCAGATGGTTTCAAGCATGTGTGGTGGCAACCAGGTGAGGAGTGCAAAGACAAGTGTGTCTTGCCTACAGTCAAGCATGGTGGTGGGAGTGTCATGGTCTGGGGCTGCATGAGTGCTGCCAGCACTGGGGAGCTACAGTTCATTGAGGGAACCATGAATGCCAACATGTACTGTGACATACTGAAGCAGAGCATGATCCCCTCCCTTAGGAGACTGGGCCACAGGGCAGGATTCCAACATGATAACGACTCCAAACACACCTCCAAGATGACCACTGCCTTGCTAAAGAAGCTGAGGGTAAAGGTGATGGACTGGCCAAGCAAGTCTCCGGACCTAAACCCTATTGAGCATCTGTGGGGCATCCTCAAATGGAAGGTGGTGGAGCACAAGGTTTCTAACATCCACCAGCTCTGTGATGTCGCCATGGAGGAGTGGAAGAGGACTCCAGTGGCAACCTGTGAAGCTCTGGTGAACTCCATGCCCAAGAGGGTTCAGGCAGTGCTGGAAAATAATGGTGGCCACACAAAAGATTGACACTTTGGGCCCAATTTGGACATATTCACTTAGGGGTGTACTCACTTTTTTTGCCAGTGGTTTGGACATAAATGGCTATGTGTTGAGCTATTTTAAGGTGACAGCAAATTTACACTGTTATACAAGCTGTACACTCACTACTTTACATTGTAGCAAAGTGTAATTCCTTTAGTGTTGTCACCTGAAAAGATATAATACAATATTTATAAAAATGTGAGGGGTGTACTCACTTTTCTCAGATACTGTTTCTATACCTTTATATATATATATATATATATATATATATATATATATATATAGAAAGAGAGAGAGAGAGAGAGAGAGAGAGAGAGAGAGAGAGAGAGAGAGAGAGAGAGAGAGAGAGAGTGTTATATAAGCATGGGCACAACATTATATTATAATTAGAGGAAACCAGTTCACTGTCAGTTGGCAGGTATGTGCTGCTTACCTGTTAAATTATATTTTTTTCTTCTATTATTAAATGTCCTACTTTTTTTTCTATTTGCCAAATTGTCATGTGCCCTCTATGTCCAGCCCAAGCAACAGTGCAGCATAAAAATTTCCCCAGCAAATTAAATGAAGCACACAAAGTGTATCTTTTTCTGACATTTGTCGGCAGACTTATACACTGCATAAGCCAATAATCATCAACGAAAGACTGCAACAAGTGTTCTTGGCCAATCTGGTCCATATAAGGACATCTTAATGAAGCACTATAGTTTGCCTAGCAGGTAATTTGGTACTGAGTGCCATCTAGTGGCCAAATACAATATTTTCTGTTTTAAATCCATAAAAAAGCATTCAACCAGCACAGGAAATAGCCTAATAACGCTAAAGCCTCGTACACACGGTCAGATTGTTGGCCAACAAAACCATGGACATTTGTCCGAAGGGCATTGGCCCAAACTTGTCTTGCATACACACGGCACACAATTGTTGGCCAACAATCACAAATGTAGTGACATTTCACTACTGCATTTCAGCTCTTTAGCTCCTTTAGCTAATTTTGTATTAGTAGAAGTTTGGTGAGTGTTGATTTGCGCTTTTGATTACGTGCTTGTCATTTCACGCTTTTCATTTTGCGCTTTTCATTTCATGCTTTTCAGTTCGGTTCTGAATGGCCGTTCGTCAACCAGACATGTTGCCGAATTGGAGGAGATAACGTGTTATTTATTATTGGCCTTGGAGTTATTGCTTTGACATTATTTTTTTTAGTTGAATAATGATTTGATTTGGTATATTTTATATATTTTTGGATGCATAGAATGCACTTTTTGGTTAAGTTCTATTGGCAGATAGCATGTCTAATTTTATTTGTTTTCTTTTTTTAATGCACAATAAAAAAATTGTGGAGAATAATACTTGGCTATGTGTTTTACTTCAAATGACAGTTTAGGAGTAGGCAGTTACATTTAAATACATACAATGTAAAATTGACAAGGGACACCAACATGACAAGGGACACCAACAAGTTGTATCTTTGATCCTAAAAACTACGGGATAATGGTGCTGTGGTAACTTGCCCAAAAAAATATATATATATATAATATTAATATTATTTTTGATATCACTAGAAAAAAAAGCCTTTAAAAATGTTTTTGCAATAACTCCATCAGTATCACCAGCAAAGCAGCTTCATTATTATTCAGTTAAAGAAGAGAACATGCTTTGCATTTCGAGATTTCATAATTTGCCACGTCACGAATGTTAATTCTCCATTACGAATGCTAGTTCTGGCTTGTCCTTGCTTCCGAGCATGTGTGTTTGTACTTTGGACTTTTAGCCGACGGACTTGTGTGCACACGCACGGAAAATCCGACAACAGACATTTGTCCGCAGAAAATTTTAAAACCTGCTATCCAACATTTGTCCGCGGAAAATCAGACAACAATTGTCCGATGGAGCACACACACGGATTTCCCACCAACAGCCTGTCATCACACATTTCCCATCGGAAAATCCGATCGTGAGTATGAGGCTTAATTGTTTTCCCCATTTGCACAAAGAACTAGTACATACCCATTTACTGGGTGAATTGCTATGAATTGTTTTAAATAATACACCCCTTTGTTTTTCATGTTTTATAGTCATCAGCTAAGCAAATGTTTTTTGTTTTAAAAAATGCATTTAAATTAAATGCCATTCCCACAGAATGAAACATCTACAATGAAGAAATAACCTCCAAGAACTGTCATAGTGCAATATAAATATTATTCAAATAAATCATTTCAAACCATTTTAAAGGTGCACAGCTAAAATATCCTTATAGGTTAACTTGATAACCAACTAGACAAAAGTCAGATATATTGCAATATATCTGCATCTCTTGCCATAGATACTAAAAGCAGACATCTATAATTAATGATATTTTTATCTTCAAATGTAGTTTAGTGTGGTACATAGAGCAGAAAGGAATTTGTTATCATGTAATGTAATACATTTTTTTACATCAATGTAGGAGAAAGAGTTAACCAATCAAGGATTAATTTCATGTGAATTATATATGAACCACTGACATTTATGCTGAATTAAGTAAAAATCTACTGTAGGATTCATCCTAATCTATTGGTCATGATGTTTCATTCTTTTATCACATAAACATAGGCAGAGGAAAGCAGTATTGTATACCCTCTACAAGGTTACACAGGAGGAAAAGAAACATATAATCTAATGGAGCAATAATTACAGAAGTTTAGTGCTTATTTGAATTGCCGGGTTTGTTGCCCTAAAAGAATAAAAATAATAATGTTAAATGAGCTTTTTTTAATTGAGCATCTGTTATCTAGAAACATTTCATGCATATTTATCAGAAAATATCTTATCAACTTACTGGTACAGAGAAGCATTGAGTTCAGGAACCCAGCCTGTTGCTCACAGTTCAGTGAATGGGTGAACAAGCTGGCCATATTTGAGCAATTTGACCAACCAAACCCCCACAGAAGCCTTTAATTTAGTGGTGGTATTACTGCAAACCAAGCAAAAGACCTTTGTTAAGTACTTTTAATTTTTTATCAACTTTTTTTAAATGTTACATTGTTCTAGTTTTTCTGTTGTAATATCTTTTCTGTATACATTTTTCTGCACTGTTTGTCCTATTACTTTTTTAAACAATATTTTGAAATCATTAAGCTGTATTTCTAATGCACTAAACAAGAACTTAAAGATGTATTACAAGTGTCTGCATTTGATGGGCACAATGACTGCATTTGATGGGCACAGTGACTGCATTTGATGGGCATAAGTGGTTGCATATGATGGACACAAGTGGCTACATATGATGGGCACAGTGGCTACATTTGATGGGGCACAAGTGGCTGCATTTGATGAGGAACAAGTGGCTGCATATGATGGGCACAAGTAGCTGCATATGATGGGGCACAATGGCAGCATATGATGGGCACAAGTGGCTGCATTTGATGGACACAAGTGGCTGCCTTTGATGGGCATAATGGCTGCAACTGATGGCACAGTGGCTGCATTTGATGGGGCAAATGGCTGCATTTGATGGGCACATTGGCTGCAATTGATGGCACAGTGGTTGCATTTAATGGGCAAAATGGCTGCATTTGATGGGCACAGTGAGGCTGCAATTAATGGGGTTTTTTTTAAGTATATTTTAGTTTGTGTGGTCCCACCCAAAAATTTTGAGCACCAGCCGCCACTGCCGGAATGCCTGTGACCCCCTATTAATAGTGGTCAGCAAATGCTCAATCAAACAGTAAAGTCAACTTCATTAAAAGAGTGTAATCTTCATATGCAGCAAAGCTCTGCATGGCTGTGCTGTTTTAAATTGTGACAGCAAGTCCTGGGGGAAGATCCTCTGCATGCTGTCACAGTGGGAGGATCGGAGGGGTGCAGCATGGGTACTGCTGGAGCAAGTTATACATTACACCTTATAAATTGGTGTAACATTAACATGCTCCCAAAGGTGAACTTATCCTTTAATTAAGGGCCTAATATAGATGATAATGGCAGACCCTCGCAAAAAAAACAAAGCATGGGTTTCTCCCTAAAAATACCCGGCAGTTCCTTATCCTTGATGAGGATATGATAAAAATCTATACCAGACTCTTATCTGAACATGTAGCCTGGCTGACCAGGAGAGGGGGAACGGGCAGGGTCTCTAGGTAACTAGGTAAGCACAATAACCTTATCCCTGCAACCCTGATCCAGTAGTTGTGGAGGTCTGTGGGTGGAGGGGCTAATAAGAATCTGGATGTTCCCCTCAACAATAAGGGTCACAAAATACCACCCCCCCATGTAAATGAGTGAAGGGTACATAGTAACCCTGCTCATTCACAAAGTACAAAGTAAATAATGATCTTATCAGTCCCCTGATAAAGAATAAAAAGTCCCATTATATAAATCCATTGTCAAGAGATGCATATCCATGTCAATCACAATGAACGCAGTTCACCGCCTGATGAAAGAAAACAATCCCACCATTTCCTTTGCTTACATGGTCAAAGATTCCTGGCCAGTAAATTAATGTTGCCAGGTGATGTCACTGGTTGAGTGTTGACAGATAAGAAGCTGTAATAGATAGTAGCCATAGAAATTACACTATTATATACAGTGTTCACCTTCTGCTGAATAGATTAAAAGTCTGTAGTTTTGATGAGTGCATGAACAGCCAAAATTTGGTTCAAACCTTGAGATCATCCCTAGTAACAAGGGGTACTATGTTCCCCATACTCATTCTTGTAGGGGGTGTATATCTTGGGGCCCCTTTATTCTAAGGGAGTTTTGAGATTCTGATAGGTCTCCCCCACAGATATCCACATCTCTTTTGGGTAACAGGACATGAGGATGTGACCCTTGTCCTCCCAATATGGGTTTGGTGAACATGCAGCAAACCGAACTTTGGTCAGTTCACTCATCACTATTTACAAGTAAGCAGTACATATTGGCATAGAGAACATTAGAAGAATCTACATGATGCTACTGGTCTTGAGATTTTTGTAATGTTAGCAGTTTTTTTAATGCCAAATATGTGTATGTGGGCCACATTCATAAACTGATAAATAGCTGATCATGCACTGCTTTTTGATAGCTGTCTGAATGAGTCCTGATTGTTGACATCTCTACACAATTTGTGCATTTTTGTTGGCAGAAAAGTGTACTGAGTGAGTACTTACAGATCCCCCACTCTAATCCAGAAAAATTTGATTTTACTACTTCATCCAGAAGGCAGACATTCTTGGGCAGGTAGTGTGTTACTGGCTGGATAGCCAGATGAAATAAAGGAAGAAATCTAAAAAAAACGAATTTAGCATTACATTTTTCATTTTGGGTTTAATACTACTTTGAGCTTTAATTATATAGTTACATAGTAGGTGAGGTTGAAAAAAGACACAAGTCCATCAAGTCCAACCTATGTGTGTGTGATTATGTGTCAGTATTTCATTACATATCCCTGTATGTTACGGTCATTCAGGTGATTATCTAATAGTTTCTTGAAGCTATCAATGCTCCCCACTGAGACCACCGCCTGTGGAAGGAAATTCCACATTCTTGCCGCTCTTACAGTAAAGAACCCTCTACGTAGTTTAAGGTTAAACCTCTTTTCTTCTAATTGTAATGAGTGGCCACGAGTCTTATTAAACTCTCTTCTGCGAAAAAGTTTTATCCCTATTGTGGGGTCACCAGTACAGTATTTGTAAATTGAAATCATATCCCCTCTCAAGCGTCTCTTCTCCAGAGAGAATAAGTTCAGTGCTCGCAACCTTTCCTCATAACTAAGATCCTCCAGACCCTTTATTAGCTTTGTTGCCCTTCTTTGTACTCGCTCCATTTCCAGTACATCCCTCCTGAGGACTGGTGCCCAGAACTGGACAGCATACTTTAGGCGCGGCCGGACCAGAGTCTTGTAGAGCGGGAGAATTATCGTTTTATCTCTGGAGTTGATCCCCCTTTTAATGCATGCCAATATTCTGTTTGCTTTATTAGCAGCAGCTTGGCATTGCATGCCATTGCTGAGCCTATCATCTACTAGGACCCCCAGGTCTTTTTCCATTCTGGATTCCCCCAGAGGTTCTCCCCCCAGTGTATAGATTGCATTCATATTTTTGCCACCCAAATGCATTATTTTACATTTTTCTACATTGAACCTCATTTGCCATGTAGTCGCCCACCCCATTAATTTGTTCAGGTCTTTTTGCAAGGTTTCCACATCCTGCGGAGAAGTTATTGCCCTGCTTAGCTTAGTATCATCTGCAAATACAGAGATTGAACTGTTTATCCCATCCTCCAGGTCGTTTATAAACAAATTAAATAGGATTGGTCCCAGCACAGAACCCCGGGGAACCCCACTACCCAACCCTGACCATTCTGAGTACTCCCCATTTATCACCACCCTCTGAACACGCCCTTGTAGCCAGTTTTCAATCCATGTACTCACCCTATGGTCCATGCCAACGGACCTTATTTTGTACAGTAAACGTTTATGGGGAACTGTGTCAAATGCTTTTGCAAAATCCAGATACACCACGTCTACAGGCCTTCCTTTATCTAGATGGCAACTCACCTCCTCATAGAAGGTTAATAGATTGGTTTGGCAAGAATGAATCTTAATGAATCCATGCTGATTACTGCTAATGATATCATTCTTATTACTAAAATCTTGTATATAGTCCCTTATCATCCCCTCCAAGAGTTTACATACTATTGATGTTAGGCTAACTGGTCTGTAATTCCCAGGGATGTTTTTTGGGCCCTTTTTAAATATTGGTGCTACATTGGCTTTTCTCCAATCAGCTGGTACCATTCCAGTCAATAGACTGTCTGTAAAAATTAGGAACAATGGTCTGGCAATCACCTGACTGAGTTCCCTAAGTACCCTCAGATGCAAGCCATCTGGTCCCGGTGATTTATTAATGTTAAGTTTCTCAAGTCTAATTTTAATTCCGTCCTCTGTTAACCATGTAGGTGCTTCCTGTGTTGTGTCATGAGGATAAACACTGCAGTTTTGGTTACTGAAGCCCCCCGATTCACTCGTGAATACTGAGGAGAAGAATAAATTCAATACCTTTGCCATCTCCCCATCCTTTGTAACCAGATGTCCTTCCTCATTCTTTATGGGGCCAATATGGTCTGTCCTCCCTTTTTTACTGTTTACATACTTAAAGAATTTCTTGGGATTTTTTTTGCTCTCCTCCGCTATGTGTCTTTCATGTTCTATCTTAGCCTTCCTAATTGCACCCTTACATTTCTTATTGCATTCTGTATAAAGTCTGAATGCTGAGGATGATCCCTCAACCTCATATTTTTTGAAGGCCTTCTCCTTTGCTTTTATATGCATTTTTACATTGGAGTTAAGCCATCCAGGATTTTTGTTCACTCTTTTAAATTTATTACCCAATGGGATACATTGGCTAATGCCCTTATTTAATATGCTCTTAAAGCAAACCCATCTCTCCTCCGTATTCTTTGTTCCTAATATTTTATCCCAATTTATGCCTTTTAGCAAGGTTTGTAGTTTAGGGAAGTTGGCTCTTTTGAAATTCAGTGTCTTTGTGTTCCCTTCTTGTTTCCTATTTGTGTGATTTATACTGAAAATAATTGACCTGTGATCGCTGTTACCTTATAATTAAGAAGCTTCCACGGTTTGAAAAACAATAAAACAAAAAAACAATAAAATAAAGACTTTGCTGTTCTACATCTTTAATACAGATATTAAGAAGATGGTACACTGCTGGTGTTTTTGTGACTGTTGGTATCTTGAGCATGGAGGAATAGCATGCCTTGCATGACCACAGGGAGGTGTTACAGACAGTATTTAAGCTTACTGATAAGTCTTGTGTTTGAATGGAGTGTAAATTATACTCTGTGTTCCATTATCTTTTTCTGTTCCCAGTTTACATTATCTTGACTTGTTTTTATTATAAATTGCATAGATTGATGATTTCACAATTCATCCATATTTCAATAATAACTGTCTAGATTATGTGCAAAAGTATATGGAAAAAAAAAGCTGGTCTTTAGCAACAAAAAATGTATCTTAAGATTTTGCTTGGCAAAGAAATTCTGAGTTATTGACGTTTTGTTCTATGTAATACATTGTTTAATCAAAGCAGTTTTATTTAAAGAATGAATTGTTTATTCAGGTAATGTATTTGTTGATGAGAATTGTATAAATCCTTAATTATGTTCTTTATTTATTTATGTGAGGAAAAAGATAGCAAAGACTAATTAGATTTAACTCTATGGCATCTGTTAAAAACACAAATAGAAATAAAATCCTGCTTTTTATTTTTTATATAATACTTTGTATACGCAAAACACTATTGACAAAAGCAGGACAGTTAAATACTTGTGTATCGCTGGTAGATTTATGATCTACCAACTGATAGGTACATTTAGTAAATTGCTCGTTAGGGGAGTTAGATTTGCCTTTGTTCCAGCTTGGCTGACGTTGCGTGTGGTTCCGCACTGAGCCAATGGGTGTCGCTGTTACCACTGGCTAGTGTTGGAAAGGCAACGTGTCGAAGCGTATGGGTGCTCCTCTGTCCCGTAGACAACTCGGTGGAGGGGGTCCTCCGAGTTGCATTCTGGGAGAGGGTATTTATGGGACAGATTTCATGTTTTTGGGTTCGTTTTACAGCCACCTGCTGGCCCTCCTGGCCGACAGGTATGCGTTAGAGTGCTACCTCGTGGTCCTCCGTTCTGGAGGCCCGCGCTGCTGAGGCACGTGGGTGGGCCCAGAAGCATGTCTGGGGCCTACCACAGCAGCTGAGGAATGGTCCTGAGCTGTCTATCCAGAGTGAAGAAGCTGAACAGCCGAGGAGATCCCAGGGGAGGACCCGTCATGGAAGGATCACGCAGAGTGTTGGTCTGGAGAGGGGCCTGGTGACTCGGTTGGAGATCGTATCCTAAAGTAGTTTTACAGCATAGTACTGCCGGGTTGGCTTAGAGGTCCAAGTACTGTGTCTGACGTTCACCGCTAAACCAATACATCCTGTGGCAGGGGATCATACGGGTTTATTTCAATCAAGTCTGTGGCAGAGACTTTTGTTCGTGCTACGTACTGGCTGCTAGGCAAGTGAGAGAGGCCTATCCAGGCGAGCAAAGATTGTGTCCCACAAGGGGATAGCATCTGATTACAATATTCAACTTTAAAGGACGTTCCCAAGAATCCTAAAGAAAGGTATTTGAGCTTCCCTGCAGTTTCCCTCCTGCCGCTTTCCTGCTACTTCCTTTGTTACTTGGTTCAATAAAGCATTGAAAATGCACTCAAGTGTTGGTGCTTTTATCGTCCAGAGGTAAACTCAACAGAACCCTAGACCCGGTGCCGGTGAAGCAGGGGTGTCGAGAGTGAAGGTAACAAGCCCGCTTAAACCAGCAGCTCCACCGAGAGTTAGTGCTACACTTGGAAATATAAACTTACCTATGTTTTTAGGAAAATGTCTTTTTGTATCTGAAAACGTGAAAATGTTCCAACATTTATCATGTAGATCAGATCTAGTTAGTGGATGAAAAATGTAAAGTTTATCTTTGTTTTTTCTCCATTGATCGTGTCTAAAGATTATGACAAACATGTCAAACTATAGTCATGTAGAAGGATAAACAAACTCAAATACCCAACAACATTTCTCAGTTGTAATCCGTCAGACTTCTTAAAAGCCAGTTTGAAATATATTGTTAGAAAAGGAAACCTTCGGTGTGAGTATTTCAAAGCATGTGAGTTTTGCTTGTGTGGCGTTGTGAGAGAGGATGCAAATCTCTAAGAAGCAAACATGTTTTGGGCACTCCACGTTGATATAATAACGATATAATAGTTTGAGATTCAAGCTATGAGATAATAAACCCTAATGTTTCAGATTAGTCCCTTTTCTGACAAAATGTTTTCTTAAATGACCTCTATTAAAAAGCCACATGGGGAACCAGCAAACCAATAAAACTAGTTAAAAGACTCCAATAGAAGAATCTGTCTGCGGGCTGAATTTAATTTTCTTTTTGTTAATTTCTGTACACTGCATTTTACTGAAGCAAACAACTAAAATGCACATTAGAGAATATTAATACAGCAAGCCAGAGGGCATAAAATTATATCTTAAACCGATGTCTCCAATAATAGACACCTTTGTTACTAAGAAAGCAATCTTGAAGTTTTAGAATAGCATATGCAAAGCATATTAATGTGCTTTAAATATTAATTAGATATGCAGAAAAACAAAAATGTGTTAAATTGTAATCTCACTGAGCATTCATTACTTAATATGGCGATGCAAATAGAAAAACATTACTTTTCATTATTCTTCTATGGGCAACTGTATAGATAATGTAATGATTTTGGCAAACAAGTTGATGATTTTTAATACACTACAATAGACAAGTTATCAGTTAAAGTGGCTTTAAACCTCAGACATGAAATATAAGCAAAGTATATCCCTCTACAGTTTTTAGTTTCCTTTTTCTAAAGCATTGTCATTTCTCTCTGCTGTCTCATCCCCCTTCTATCAGCATGAGTCACTCCTGACAAGTTTTCCTGACACCAAGAGATAAAAGGTGACAAGATAGGGATCAATCTGTGACTGATAGCTTCAGCTCTCTTTCTATGTGCTGTGTGAAGGGGGTGTGTCCTTTCTTTCCAATCAGCTCTCAGAGCTCTTTTACAGTGTGTACCTGTAGGTTGCCCCCCCCCCCGTGTGTGAATATGTGAAAAATCCTTTTCATCTTTGAGTTTTGAAAGGATGGACAGGACAAATAAATAGGTACAACTTATGTAGGAGGATTTTTTGAATCTCTGAGTATCACCTGAGTTCAGTCACTTCACTAATTATATGAAAGGGTTTCCGACTGCTTTAAAAGAAGTGAGTTTACAAATAAGCCCAATAGGGGTAATTTTTTTTTCCAAGGTAAAGTTTATTAAGTTAATAAACAAGAATACAGAGATAACAAGAGCACATGCGAGTTACATTATTAAATCAGCATATACAAGTGATAACAACTAATCAACTAGGATAAATATAAACCATTGATACATTCAATACAAAGTGGGAAGAGGTACTGTTGAATGTTACATTTTAAGGATGGCAAAACCTCTTGAGGGCAATTCATTCCACATGAAGCTTATATCTAGCATTTGTTACCCCTAAAAGTAAGGCATTGTAAAAAAAATTCTATTCTATACAAGGGGGTAGGGATACATGGATAGTATGATCTTGTTTTAATGTCGGTGGTTGACCCATGTATCAGAGTCAGTGTCAGTGTCAGTAGTCTTGACTGTCATCTCATGGGAAGAAGTTTGTGGGTTTGTTCATGTGCCATATAGTAAAACTTTTCCGTATCCAATTATATGAGGTTTGTAAGTAACTGTGGACCTTTGTGGACTTATATGTGCAGTAATGTAAGGGGTGTGTCTTTTTGTTCCCTGGCACAGCCTTGAGATAACTGGATAGTGCCTATTATCAGGTGCATAGGAATTGTCTTTCAGGTGTGGAAGCTCAGTAGACCACTTACTTTCAGATGTAGGGATTGTGGTCTCATCCCTGTCTATGTGTGCTTATTGTCAAGGGGTGGATGGGGGTATGGGAGAGGGGAGTACTGGGTTAATATATCATGTCCCTGACATTGTTCAGTGTTTCAATATATGATAGTAGAATTGCTTGGTCTCTATCATAGACCATAATCAGTGTTTGAGGGGAACTTTGTGTGTAAGAAAGGAATAGTAGATAGGCGGATTATGTCCAAGCGAAACCGGTGGGGGGGCTGAGAGAGTAGTGCCATAGTAGCATGTCTTCCTCTCTGCCCCTTGCCCTCCTTTAGTGTTTTATTCTGATGTGTCCAGACTTCTAACGTAGAAGTTGGGTGTATTCAGAAGTTGTTTGGAAATGTTGCCAACAGGCCCATGTGTCTCTATATGTGGTGGAGGAGTAATGGGCCTGGTGTACAAGTTCTTCTATTGTAGCTATTTTGTTTACTCTCTTAATCCAATCCGCTATTGTATGTGGGTTGGGAGATTTCCAGAGGACTGGGATATATAGTTTTGCAGCTTTGAGGAGATGTAGGGCTAAAGACCGATTGTATGTTTTCATCGGTAGTGAGGAGTGGTGGAGAAGTGCTTGGGCTGGGGAGAAGTCTATGTGGAGCGTTGTAATTTGGGAAATGAGGCAAAAGATATCAGTCCAGAATTTTAGGATCGAGGGACATTCACACCAGATGTGAAGAAGCGAACCTTCCTTGGGATGGCATCTCCAACAAGTGGGTGGGATCTCCAGGTTGATTTTGTGTAATTTGAGTGGAGTTTTATACCAACTGGAGAACAGTTTAAAACCTTTTTCTTGGGCTTTCACATTGATCGAGCCTTTGTGTATGTTAGCATATATTTTTCCCCACTCTACATCTGAGAGGTTGATGGAAAGGTCTTTTTCCCATTGTTCGCTTGCAATATTCGATTTAGGATCATGCTTATCAAAGAGGATGGAGTAGATGATGGAAATCAAATGACGTTGAGGTTCAGTGTTGGTGCAGAGTGATTCAAATTGTAAATGTTTTCTCAAGAAAGCTGGACACGTCCGGGGGTCAGTGAGAAAATGTCTAAGTTGCATATAAGACCATAGAGGGACCTGGCGGTCTGTCCTCTGTGCAATCAGTGTGGATAGCGGTAAAAATATCTCCTCTAAGAAGAAGTCTCCCGCTCTTGGGTCCGCATGTGGCCCTAATTCCGTAAGAAAGGAGCCCTCAATACCTGGTGGGAATTCAGGGTTATGCCTGATCGGTGTGAGAGGGCCTGGGGAGGACAAGATCTGAAATTGGTGACACATTGCATTGAAAGTTTGCAATGTGTTACCAATTAGGGGGATGTTGTTTGCATTGTTGTGGAATGTGGCTTGTGTTGATCCAGGGTATGTGTTTGAGTGATAGATATGAGAAGGCCTGTTCTATGTTAGTCTACACTTGGTGTCTGCGTGGACATTCCAATCTACTATTCTGGTCAAGCCCAGTAGTATTTTCGAATGTCAGGCAGACCCAGACCTCCTTTCAATTTGGGTAGAGTCAGTCTGTCAAAGCTCATTCTAGCTTGATCCCCACCCCAAATTAATTCCATACAGGATTTGCGAAAGAAAGTAAAAAAGTTTCTGGTAATTTTACGGGGACAGTTTCAAGCAAATAAAGTAATTTTTTTAAGATGGTCATTTTAATAATAGAAGTTCTGCCGAACCAGGAAAATAATCCTATTGACCAAGCTTTGAGATTTTTCTGAATATTTTGGAGAATTGGGATATCATTCTTGCTGTATAGGTCTGATAAAAAGGCCGGTATGTGGATTCCAAGACACTTAATTGAATTCGGTTGTCATTTGAATGGGAAATTAGTTTGGCATTGCATTTTGATCTCTGTTGGCAATGATATATTTAGCGCCTCAGATTTAGCAAAGTTGATTTTAAGGTTGGCTAGGGTGTCAAATAGGGTTAGATCTTTGAGCAGATTGGGTAGCGTAATGTGTGGGTCTTTTAAGAATAGGAGGATGTCATCCGCAAACGCTGCCAGCTTGTAAGTGTTTTTTAAGCGTGTAAGACAGGGTTCTAGCGTTAGAAGAAAAATTAGCGGGAGAGCGGGCATCCCTGACATGTCCCATTAGATATGGAGAAGTCATATGACAGGTGTCCATTGACCCAAACCTTAGCCGTCGGATTTGAGTACAATGCTAGTATTAATTGTAATATACGATCCCATATGCCAATCTGTTTGAGGACTTCTGTCAAATAGTCCCAGGCCACCCTGTTGAATGCCTTCTCCGCATCCAAGGAAAGAAAGAACCCGTGTTGTTGTGTTGAAGTCAGCCATTTATCTATATTAATTGCTTTCAGGGTGTTGTCTCTCTCCCTGGAACAAATCCTACTTGGTCTAGGGAGATAAGGTTAGGTAGGAGGGACAAGAGTCTATTAGCTAGGATTTTTGCGTACATTTTTAGATCCACATTCAGTAAAGAAATTGGCCTATAATTGGAAACTGAAGTTGGGTCTTTGTCGGGTTTTGGAATTACATTTATATGTGCAGCAAGGAGGTCTTGGGGCAGAGGGTTATCTGATGAAAGGGAATTAAATGCGTTCAAGAAATGTGGGTGAAGCATGTCAATAAACGCCCTGTAATACCCTACTGCCAGGCTGTCTGGGCCAGGGCTCTTGCCTGGTTTTAATTGTTTGAGTATGGCTTCTAGTTCATCCTTAGACAAAGGTTGTTCCAGGTTTGATGCTTCTGCATCTGAGATGGGCTTGGGGCCATGCTGGGCAAGAAAGTCTTTAATCAATTGTAGTCTATGTTCTGTGTCTTTCTGGGTGGGTTAAGCCTTAATATTATAAAGCTGTGTATAATATTGGACAAATTGGTCCGTTATCTGGTCATTGGATGTTAGTTTGGTTCCCTCTGAGTTGTTAATAGAATGAATTAATGTAGTAGATTTTTTCGCCCGGAGTGCTCTGGCAAGTAATTCACCGGCTTTATTACCATATTCATAGAACAGTTTTTGTGACAGTATATAGTTATGTTTCATTTTCTTGTTCAGTTCATCTACCAGTTCAGTTCTGGCTTGAGTGAATTCTTGGAGGGTGGAGATTGCTTGGGTCTTTTTGTGTGTTTTTTGTAATCCGTGAATACGTTTGGCGAGGTTGGAAATGTGCGCTTGCCTCTCACGCCTTCTTTTGGAGGTGATCGCTATTAGTTCCCCTTATATAGTGCACTTATGGGCCTCCCATTTTAGCATTGGGGAAATTTCAGGTGCATCATTATCATGGAAGTATTGTGTGAGTCTATCGTGAATAGTGGATGCTATCAGAGTGTCTGTAAGTAGTGACTTATCGGAGAATGAGACTGAGCTGTCGAGAATTCAATAGACATGGTGATAGGGTGATGATCTGAAATGTACATTGGCTCAATGGTGGTTTTAAGGAGCATGGGGAGGTCTCTCTGTGATAGAAAAATATAGTCAAGTCTGGAATAACTTCCATGGGGGTTAGAGTAAAAGGTGTGTGTCACAGAACGTCCCACACTCCGCTTCCGTCAGTATACCAATTCCTTGTAGTCTGGACTCAGATATCAGATATTCCAAACGCTTCCAAGCACAAAACAAGGCGAGACTTGCTTCACTGCTAACATGGACTATTTTATTTTGAATCAAAATTACAAGACTTTATATGCCGTTGGAACCTCCTCTAACAATACAACTGTAACCTAATTAACATGAGCTAGTTTACTAAATCATTTACCCAGACTAGGTGACTATTCAATACACATTACCATAAACATCAACACAGGGTTAATTAGAACAAACAACAATGTGTGGAATACCCTTAGAATCTGTGGTAAGCCAGACTAAACTCATTTACATTAAACACATTATAGCAGAGAACAAGACAGGTAGTTGGAGTTGATGACACCAGCATCTCCTCACAGTATGTGTCCCAACAGTATGAATCAGTCTTATCAGCAGGGGGCTGCTGGAGGAATCCCCCCTCCCTCTACAGGGACACACATCCCAAATGACCACAGCAAAGAGTCCACAACAGAATCAAACAACATACAATATATACATATATACACGACTGAGTCTGATTAGTACAGTTCAGACTGGATTTCTAATTCACCTCACAAAGAGTATTGTTCCCTTGAAAATCCAGGGCCCATAATCAAAAGGCAAGAGGCTTGCATTCAGTCCTCTCCAACAGCCTCTGTCCCGGCTAGGTCTGTCACAGTGTGGTCATTAGTCTTAGGATTTAATGTGCACCAGGAGTCGTGTAATGTTAAATATTGGAGACATTTCTTAATTGCACGTAACGCTGTAAAGGGTAATTTAAATGAGCCAGAAGATGTGTCCCGGAGAGGGTTCAGAGGGACATTAAAATCTCCCCCTACTATTAAGATACTCTCTTTAAACAAAGTGAGCCTTTGCAATGTGCGCCTAAAAAAGGAAACTTGTTTGACATTAGGGGCATAAATGCTAGCTAGTGTTAGGCGTTTAACAAACAGTGAGCCTTTGATGAATAGGAAATGTCCCTCTTCATCCAGGAGTGAATCTGTCATTTGGAAAGGGCAATTTTTTGAAAAAAGAATAGATACCCCTTTTGCTTTGGATTCCTTATTTGTAGCGTGCAGTGCAGTTGGATAATGGAGGTTTGATAGTTTGGGTAGATTATCTGTTTTAAAATGTGTTTCTTGAATAAACACGATGTCCGCCTTATTTTTGCGCATAGATAGGAGAACTTGAGAATGTTTTTCGGGTGTGTTGAGGCCTCTAGCATTTAGCGAGACTAACTTAATAGCTGTTTTGCGGCTATCCTTTGGCTGAGTAGCAGTCTTGTGAAGGGACATTTTGTAGACTGGGAATTACCTCTTCGTTTACTAGCTGGTCTTAGCCTAAAACACTGTCGGTATTGAGGTAGTATGATTCGGAAAAATTATGTTAGGGTTTCACGAAGGGGAGTGTAACAGGAATGGAGGCCCTTAAAGGGGTACCAAATGGGACTTTAACTGTGAGGAGTAAGTGATGGGATGTAGTAAGATATGAAAAGCTGAATACTGAGCAAGGATGAGGTTGGAATACGTTGGTCTCTGGTATGTGTAAGTGTTGGAAATTGGGAAGGAAAGTAGTTTTTCTGGTGACTCGCGATGCATGCTCGCTAGTCTGGGTTCGAAATGCACCTTGAAACAGGTGCAGCCGGATCAGGTCAGTGGTGTTCAGAGTAAGGTGGAATATATAATTCAGGGACTCAATTGAACCACTGTGTGGGAGGATAAGTTGATTCTGGTGTAGAAGATAACCTTTCAAAATGGGTCGTGTCCCGCTGTGGAACATAAGGAAGCTTCGTGTGTAGTTAAGAAACCATAGCGAGTGGATGCTCACAGCCGATTCACGGTTCATGTATATGAACTAGGTGGTTTTAGAGTGTTTGCGTATGTGTTTATCTTTTGCACAGCCTAAAGGTGAGTACATTTATGGATTTGAATGAAGTATTTGGTAACCTTCCGAGTGCTGTAAGTGTAAATCCGTTGATCTATGCAACTAGAAGGTGTTACAAGGTGAGACCCTGGTGAAAGGCAGGCAGACATGGTAACGGGGGGATTTCTGAGAGCATAGGAAAATGAATTAAACATCTAGGATCAGTATAACCAAGAACAAAAAATCTGGAAAACTGTAGAGTTTCAGAGACTGTCCCCAGTTGAAGTCACGAGCGGTGACGTAACGCGTAGGGCGTGGCAGAGAGCAGACGAAACCGGAAGTCAGTAAGGAGGCGCCTCAGACGCCGCTCCTCAGCTTGTTTATGCTTTCATGCTGTTTTTAACCTTTTTAAATGTAAGAGTCCATTTCTTATTTTGAATAAACAACATTCCTACTCAATATACTACACCATTGGAGGTCTCTTTCTCTCCCCTTCCTTTTTATTCCTCCCGAGTGGTGGAGCCCAGGTGGGCAATCCCCCTCTTCCCCCCTCCCCCCCCCCTGTTTTTTCCATCTGTTAGGTGCTCTATATTGAGAATACCGCTGCACCACCAGAGAGGTCCCCACCTGAACGGCACCATACAACATCTAATTAAGAGCCTGATTGATGCCTTTATTTACCTTATTTAAGGTGAGAGTCTAGAGAGCCCGGTTCCACCGGATCCCTTCAATTTTCAACATCACCATCACCTCTTCCCTCCACTATATGGTCCCAGTGAAGAAGCACTTTATAAACTTTTGATTTATTTAAGCACATCAGCACTTTGGATGATCACTTCCCTATACGGAGCACTTTACTGTTTTTGCACTACTATTTTATGCCTGTAAGATATGATTTATTTATACAGATGTATACACATGTAATTTTGAATGTGATAGATTTGAAGCGCGAAATCACTTTATCATTTTTATATATATATATATATATATATATATATATTGTGTGTATCCATTATGCATTCATTTGGAGTCCGGGCTAGTTCTCGGGATGAACGGAGAGAAAATAGATATGTCCTTATGGGCGTTTATCACCGTACATTTGCGGGGTAAGACCCATTTACCTCAACAGTGGAATAAGGTCACCGCCTTAGGCATCCCTGGGTATCTGAGGGGATTGTGGTACTTTTTATTTCCAAGGCAATGGGCATCCTTTCTAGTTAGATGGGGCCCTGTATGGGCAAGGGCATATCTCTCCTCCCAGTTAAATGTACATTGATTGGCTGGCATAAGAGAGAACATAAGAGAGAACATTTCCTGGGAGTGAGTCATTGAGGGAACTATATGATGTCTATTTTGCACCCTAATGTATATGCTACCTGTCATTATGGATATGTTCCAGTCTATATGGAGCTATTAGCTGACAGACAGGTTATTTTACTTCCACTTGTATTATGACTACGGGGATGGTATAAAGGTATCATATTATGTTGCTCAATTTTCTATTTAGATTAGATAGCTGTAGCCTAATCCCCTGAGATACCGATGGTATGGGTGCGTCTTGTCTCCTGATAACGAGACCGGCGTCATTTCCATTTGAGCTCTATATTCACACAGTATATCAGAAGGGACAATCAGGGCTAAAGCACTGCCTAGGTCAACAACAGCGTATGTGGACCACAGAGGGAGGAACTCGGATGACCACCTGCCATTCAAAAAAGCTAAACTCGGAGGTTAGAATGACACTGTGCCCAGACCGTAGATATGATCTTGCCTACTGTAAGAACCGTTCTGAGGCAGTTCATGTTACTCCAGTCCCCAATCCCTCCTCCCTCCCCTCACCAAAAGTGGTGAATGGTAGTGAAATGTGATGATGATACAAAGGGTATCCAGTGTTCCTCTCCCCGCCATGTCAGCATATCCATTTAAAGTTACTAACCCCTAATACCACCGTTTTATGCACATAGTGTTATGCCACATGACAGCGTAACATGCCTAGAAATATTAGTGTGGTCATATCGTCAGTCCAAAACTTTGTTACTGTGTATAAGACAAAGGATTCATCCATGCCCGCTGCCACTGTATGGTCAATTAGCAGGAGTAAAGCTTTGGTGTATACATACCATGTAAGTCTTTACCCTTATAAGTGAACAGAGTGACAAAGTTGATCACTAGCCTTGTAAGGGGCAGTGTCCAGTGAGGTCTATTAGCATACATGAGGGTTTTTATTCCCCTACATCAATGTTGCATGAGGGTCGGTTGGTCAGCCTATGTCATGACCTCAGTTAGTCTCAATATAACAGGGTCACACAGCTAGTGTAGCAAATTAATAAAACTGGGGTAACAAAGCCTAAAGAAGAAATGCAAGATAGGGGTAAAAACAACAAAAACAAACTTTTAACTGTCCGAGGAAAGCCTTCTGAAATTGCTGTGTGAGCTTCGGTCAGCTAACGATCCCTTCTGGCTCTGCGAGTGTGCAGAGGTTTTGTCGGGCTGTTGATAGAGGAAGACTGTGGACCGTGATGTTGTGCTTTTGCTTTCAATGGTGAACGGTGCCTGCAATAGCGGACATCTTGGGTCTCCATCGGTTCAGTTCTGGAGTGAGGTGTGGGCACTAAAGGAGGGCGGAATTCTGTATACCATTCTGGGACCTCCGTGAGCAGGATGTCCAGCGTCTCACAAAAATGATGGAGGTCTTCAGGGATTCTGAGGAGAGCAGAATGCCCTTGTGTAGTTGCCGCTAGACCGAAGGGAAATTTCCGGTGGTATGCAATGCCTTCAGTGCAGAGTACCACCAAAAGGGGTCTCAGTTCACTCCTGCGCTGTAATGTGATGCTGGAGAGATTTTGAAATAAATGAAGCTCTGTACCATTGTGCAGTAATGGCACCAGGGTGCGTGCTTTTCTCAGTAGCTCCTCTTTGAGGCGGTAATCCAAGATGCAATACACCACATCTCTAGGTCAGTCAGTTTCCTTTCCCTTTGATCTTAGAGCACGCTGAATATGTTCCATGACAACTGGTGTTTCCCTGGGTCTGTTAAGCATATTGTTAAAGATGTTAGCGACTTCATCCTGTAGATGTTCCGCATCAATGTTTTCTGGTAAACCTCTTAAACGAAGATTATGGCATCTGCCACGGTTGTCCAGGTCTTGTAAATGGCGATTTATATCTCTAAATTGCCTGGTGTGTGTGTCCACCTTTAGGTGATTTCTGCAGATCATTGTGGCGTTCAGAGCAGTTGTTTTCTCTACCGCCTGAACTCTGCCAGTGATAGCCTGGATATCAATCCATAGATCCATGATGGCCACCATCAAGGTGTCCTTGATATTCGCTGCTATGGACCTGTGGTCATTCAGGCTTGGCTGTTGGTGTGGAGTGAGCACAATCCCTCCATTAGCGCTTTCTTTCTGTGAGGAGGAAATGGCTCCATTAGGGCCAATCACTGGTTGCTGAGGGCCTTGTGAGGTGGGAGCCGGCGCGATATTGCCCACCTGGGTCATCTCTGGGAGGTTTTGACCCGATCTTCCAGTCATATCGCGGGGCGACCGCAATCGGGATGTCCAGGAGTTTCTGGAGGCTGTTCCCATAATATTTTGGGTAAGTGGGTGTTCAATAACCCTCCGTAGTAGTCAGAAATCTATCCCTGTCAGCAGGAGCTCTGGAATTAGGCAGCCATCTTCTACAAGGTCAAGCCACCCCCCCCCCAAATAGGTGTAATTAAGTTAAAACAAACCATTTGGTTTGTGAATTTTTATGTTTCACTGCAAAAATTTGATAGGGAAAAAAGTAAACAAAAGAGGGTCTCCAGTCTGTTTTGGGTATTTCTTTTGAGAAATGTTAACTCTTTGTGGAGGAGGGTGGTAGGAGGGCCTTTTGACAACTGCTCTATATAAGCCTGAAAGTTTAATTACATGGTCAACTTAGAGCCTACCCTCTCTGCCCCCTCAATTCACAACCAATTATGCTCATGAACAGTCAGAGTGAGACAGCAGTAGTCAGACACTTGAGCAGTGGCCTTCTATTGAGCATGGTTGCTATGAGCTGAGGTAGATTGAGATAATAGTGCTAACACCATACTGTTTTATACACATACGCAGACATATACACAAACATATATGCAAAGATGGTCCTTTTTAAGGAGGGTACCGTTGGGGAGTGTAGAATTTTCTAATGTATGTGATCCCCTCCAGCTTCCTATCCAATGGTACACGTCTCTCATTCCAGGATCCCACTTGCACACCACTTTTTCACCGCTTCAGCAACACTTTTGTATAGCTTCTCTACATCTTTAGTGCCTTCTCTATACTTAACCATTTGCCCCATCCTAAATATTTTTGGTTCTACTGCTCTTATAATCTACTTCTAATGAGTCCCCTGTACTGCTCCTTTCCTTTGTATTTAGTGTCACCTCTGCTTCCAATAGCATCCTCTGCTGCTGTTCTTCTCCATTCCTGTCTTCTCCCTACTCGTAGTAGTTAAAAATGGTATAAAATTGACATGGTGTATTCATTCTCATAATCTAAATTAGCAAAAATGCAGATTTCTCTCATGGAAAAATAAGTACACCCCTACATTTTTCACCACTTTAGATGAACTAAATTAAAATCAGGTGTTCCAGGTGGTGTGGCTGGAGGCCAAGGAAGATGGTCGCAGCTTGAGATAGCTCCCTGAGTAGGTTCTTCACACAGGTTTCCTGTAGCGATCATCAGCAGCAGTAACCCACCACTGTGATCACAAGGACCCAGAAGAGAAGCATGCAGCCAGCACGGGGAAAAGGAAAGTGTACAAGATGACACTGCTTCAGCCCACTTTCCTGTATTTTCAGACAGCAACTCTCCACAAAAACAGAGGCAGCATGGCGACTCACAGGGATGATTCTCCTTACAGAGCATTGAATCCCTCAGAAAGCTAAGAAGTTACATACAGCTTTTCAGCATGATGCAGGGGGGCACAGTTTTACTACTAGCTCTTTGGATGACACAAGGAACTTACAGACCCTATTGAAAACTATACTACTGTGGATCAACCTATCTTAGATACTACCCTCAAAGATATGCTGGTGTCAATGAGGGGGGTATTGCACAAATACATGGTCTTATTTATAGCTCAGTGGAAATCTGATATCACAGATATTGGTGATAGAATTAGCCACGTGGAAAATAAAATGGGGGATTGCCATCGCTCATAACTAACTTGTAGATGTATCAAATGACCATGGGGAGGAGCTGCAAAAGCTGAAATTAAAAATTCTAGACCTTGAAGATAGGTCACGCAGAAATGATATTAAATTATGTGAAATTGCTGAAATAGTGCTCCTTGCTAACCTGAAAAGGTATGTGCAGCAGCTTATCTCCACTTTACTGCCCTCAGTCTTGGAGAGGGAAGTTTTGGTGAATTGGGCGCATAAGCTTTCAAAGCCCACCATTTGCTAGACAGAGTACCATTGCTTGGATCTACTTCTTCCATGTGAAGGAACAACCTTTGCATTTTTCTCACAACAATCACCACTCCCAGATCCCAAATTACAATATATGTTGATTTGTCTCAATTTACCATCCTGGCTCGAAAACAATTGGTATCCATTACTAAAAGCTTGCATAACCATGCATTGACATACAGATTGGGATAGCCGGCTAAATTGCTGATTATGAAAGACAGTGCTACCCACACTGTTACCTCTGTAGCTGAAGGTCTCTGCTTGGCCTTCAGCTGGGGGATTCTCCCTCATGAATCGGGGGGCAACTTCTCCCAAAATATCCCCAGGCCAGGGATCTCTGACCTGAGATAAACAAGGATGATTTAAAGCTTCTGCCTACACCACTATGTCTGGATACCTTGTCCAATGTACCGATAATCTGGATCTTGTTTAGTTCTGTTTAAGAGATTACTGCAATTCAAGTGCCTGTTGTGGATGACTTTCTCTGTGAAACTTTTCCCCCTGCTTGATACTAGTAGTCAGATGGTACTCAGTGTGAGTTCACACATTTTTTTATTTGTTACAGTTTTATTGTTCTTCTGATTGTTTTACCTTTTTTAGCCACACTATCAGTACACCAGGTGACAAAGTTTATGTGTTCTGCTATGATCCTTCCCACCTTAAAGAGGTTGTAAACCCTCAAGGTTTTTCACCTAATGCATTCTATGCATTAAGGTGAAAAACCTTCTGTAGTGCAGCAGCTTCCCAAAGCCCACCTTTTACTTATCTAAACCCGATCGTTCCATCGATGGGGACAAGCCCAGCAGCTCCAGCCACTGTCTCGGGTCCTCATTGGAAAGAATGATAGCAGAAGGAGCCATTGGCTCCCACTGCTGTCAAACAAAGGCAGTGATGCGGGACCCGGGGCGGGGCCAAGTCCTGCTGTCTGTGCCAATGGACACAGCAGCAGGACTCAGGAGCACGCTCGCACGAGTTCCCCCATGGAATGTGGCTCTCCGAGGGGGAATTCAGGAAGAAGAGGAGCCAAGAGCGCCACTGAGGGACCCCAGAAGAGGAGGATCGGAACCGCTCTGTGCAAAACCCTTGCACAGAGGAGGTAATTATAACATGTTTATTATTTAAAAACAAAACAAACCTTTACAACCCCTTTAATAGATGTCATTTCCGGCTCTTCTATGCTTTTCTCAGAAGGTCTGCAGTGCTTTTCTAAGGAGACCGATGTGATTCTCCCAGCCTTTTCCTGTTATGTACTGTGTGTCCAGGAGTCACACTTTCATGCTTCTAAACCATCAAAGTGTACAAACAAATCCTTATCATATATATTTTTCCCCAATGCAGATGCCAAAAAAAAAAGTTTTTTTATTGCTGTTAAAGACTCAATATCTATTACTCTGCACGATAAATTAGTGGATCCAAATGGTTGATATATAGTGTTGGTTTAAAAATGCTAACCAAGGTCAATGTTCATTTGTCTGTAACCTTTTGAAATAGGTTAAAATAATCAGCAATTATCTCCTTCTGTTCGGCAACTTCAATTCGGTGCTTAATAAATCTTTGGACATCTCCGTTCCTTTTCAGTCTCTAGGCAAACCCTTCAACCCCTTCTTCACACTGAAAATCTTTATGATGTATGGAGATGCCTCCATGGATCTGAGTGGGATTATAGTTTCTTTACTCATCCTGATAACGCGTACTCAAGGATTTACCTTATTCACACTGACCTCCAGCTTTTACAAAAATCTCTTGAGCTAACATACACATTATAACCTAAGTCTGATCATGCGCTGGTTTCTGTGGAAATTCAGGAACATTATAATATCTCCTCCTCTATTTTATGGTGCAATAACAAATTTCTTTTTACCCAACCACACCACTAAGGGAAGTTGTCAGCTCAACTTAAGGAGTTTTTTTCTGCTGAACATTTTTGTAAATATTTTATTATATCTTTTCATGTGACAACACTGAAGAAATGACACTTTGCTACAGTGTAAAGTAGTGAATGTACAGCTTGTATAACAGTGTAAATTTGCTGTCCCCTCAAAATAACTCAACACACAGCCATTATTGTCTAAACAGCTGGCAACAAACGTGAGTACACCCCTAAGTGAAAATGTCCAAACTGGGCCCAAAGTGTCAATATTTTGTGTGGCCACCATTATTTTCCAGCACTGACTTAACCCCTTAGGCATAGAGTTCACCAGAGCTTTACAGGTTGCCACTGTAGTCCTCTTCCACTCCTCCATGATGACATCATGGAGCTGGTGGATTTTAGAGACCTTGCGCTCCTCCACCTCCCATTTGAGCGTGTCCCAGAGATGCTCAATATGGTTTAGGTCTGGAGACATGCTTAACCAGTCCATCAACTTTACCTCCAGCTTCTTTAGCAAGGCAGTGGTTATCTTGGAGGTATGCTTGGGGTTGTTATCATGTTAGAATACTGCCCTGTGGCCCAGTCTCTGAAGGGAGGGGATCATGCTCTGCTTCATTATGTCACAGTACATGTTGGCATTCATGGTTCCCTCAATGAACTGTAGCTTCCTAGTGCCGGCAGCAGTCATGCAGCCCCAGACTATGACACTCCCACCACCATACTTGACTGTAGACAATACACACCTGTCTTTGTACTCCTCACCTGGTTGCTGCCAAACACGCTTGACACCATCTGAACCGAATAAGTTTATCTTGGTCTCATCAGACCACAGGAAATGGTTCCAGTAATCCATGTCCTTAGTCTGTTTGTCTTCAGCAAACTGTTTGCGTGCTTTCTTGTGCATCATCTTTAGAAGAGGCTTCCTTCTGGGATGACAGCAATGCAGACCAATTTGATGCAGTGTGCAGTGTATGGTCTGAGCACTGACAGGCTGATCCCCCACCCCTTCAACCTCTGCAGCAATGCTGGCAGCACTCATAAGTCTAGTTCCCAAAGACAACCTCTGGATATGACACTGAGCACGTGCACTAAACTTCTTTGGTCGACCATGACGAGGCCTGTTCTGAGTGGAACCTGTCCTGTTAAACCGCTGTATGGTCTTGGCCACTGTGCTGCAGCTCAGTTTCAGGGTCTTGGTAATCTTCTACTTTTTTTTGTTTCATGTAGTTTTTATTAATAAGGAAAAAACAAACATTTACAGGTAATAATAATCAAGGATAAGAGTACAGTACAATCAGTACAAGTATTCAAGAAGATTTCCAGTTATAGTAGGTAATGCTCAAATCATTGTAAAACAGTGGAAACATGAAGTTCAAATCTAAAATGAGCATGGTATATCAGTAGCCTACTAATCAAACAGAAAAGAACTCATCTAGAGAAATCAATTGCATAGCTTATTGTGGGTTTTGTTGAGAGAGGTTGTTGCTTTGATCAGGTAGACCAAAGCTGGCCCACCCCCAACCCAGGCACCCCCAATGGGATCATGCTGTGTGAGGGAGGGGGTAGTAGTTTCATCTGGCAGTGTTTCACCAGTGCTGGTCCATGAAATGGGGTAATTACCCTCTATACCTGGTAGAGTGTGTAGTGTATCCCATTGCTGAAAGTGTGCCTGTGTTTTATGGGGAGATATAAGCTAGTGAAATCAAGAGTTTAGTTGTACATGTGAGGGTAAGCTAATGTCGGATCAAAAGGTGTGATTTGACATCTTGTTTATAGTCAGATTACTCTACGTCAATGTGTGGGGGGGATTCGATAGGTGAGATATGAAATAAGATATTTATAGAAATGAATAGAAATGAATATGGCGGGTACTCAAACCATGGCAGTGGATGGGAAATATGTGGGGGGCGTCAGTGTATTCCCACAATGGGTTCCGGTTATGAATTGCATATTAGATCCTGAAACTCTGAGGAGTCGCGGAAGTGTAGCCAGCAGGCCCACGTCATATGGTATTTCTTCGGGTTATATTTAGCTTGATGGATTAATTCCTCCATCTCTGCCACTTTCTCTATACGTTTAAGCCAGATGGTTATTGTAGGGGGGGGGTTAGTATTTCTCCAATACAATGGTATACATTGTTTAGCTGCATTGATGAGATGAAGCATGAGAGATTTTTTGTATGTAGATTGAGGAAGCGATGTGTGATGTAGCAAGTATTGAGCTGGAGTAAAGTCCAAGGTGTATGTTGTAATTTGGGTAATTGTGTTGTGTACTTTTTCCCAGAATGGTTTTATGTGTGTACAATCCCACCAGATATGGAGTATGGAATCCACTTCAGAGTTACATCTCCAGCACAGTGGTGATACAGTAGGATGGAATAAGTGTATTCCGTTCAGGTGTACGGTACCATCTGGAGTACAGTTTGAAACTGTTTTCCTGTGCTGATATGTTGATGGAGCCTTTATGGATATGATCATAGATATTTTCCCAGTCCTCTTTGGGTAAGTCTAAGTTGAGTTCACTTTCCCATCTCTGGTTGGCTAAGTTGGATTTATGGTCGATTTCCCCAAACAGGAGTGAGCATACTGTTGAGATCAAATGTCTTTGAGGTTCTGTGCTGGTGCACAGTGCTTCAAAAGGATTTTGTTCTCTACACCATTGAGTAATGGGTCTGGTGCTGTTCAGAAAATGTCTTATTTGAAGAAATTTGTAAAAAGGAATGTTACGCTCTGGGAATCGGGAGGACAGTGAAGCAAAAGAGACGAGAGAATCATTGTGAAAAAATTGATGTGCTCTGAGTGTTAGATCATTGCTTGTGAGATTCAAGTTATAGTCCGGGAGACTAGGTGGGAAATTGGGGTTGCCGTCTAAGGGAGTCAACGGGCCTGGTGAAGGGGTCAGAGTAAGTGAGTGGCAGGTTTTCCTGAAGCTATGGAATGTGGGTCCCGTTAGAGGGTGTATAGAGTTTTCTTTGGGAGTGGCTCTGATGCTGATCCATGGAACATGGGAGAGAGGGACCTGTGCAAAAGAGTCCTCAATTGTAATCCAGTCTTTAGTGTGTGTGTGGATGTGCCAGTCAATTATTCTTGTAATGTGGCATGCCGCGTGGTATTTGTGAATATCTGGGAGGCCAAATCCACCTTTCAGTTTGGGTAGTGTCATTCTATCCCAGCTTATTCTTGGGAATTGGGAGGCCCAGATAAAATTCCTGCATAGTCTCTTGTAGGTTTTAAAAAAAGATACTGGGAGTTTAATTGGTGCAGTTTGTAAAATGTAGAGAATACGGGGTAAAATGTTTATCTTTAGGATGGCAATGCGCCAAAACCAGGAAAACTGGCCTGAGGATCATTTGTGAAGATCGTTCTGTATAGTTTGGAGTATGGGTGAGTAGTTTCTGTCATAAAGCTCCTTTAATTTAGAGGGGATTTGAATACCTAAGTATGTGAAGGTTTGTGGTTCCCAGCTGAAAGGGAAATTTGCTTGGCATTGAGATACTAACGTTGATTGGAGGGAAATGTTGAGGGCTTTAGATTTCTGAAAATTAATTTGCAGATTGGACAGTTTATGAAAGAAGGCAAAATCCTGTAGTAAATTAGGTATGGTGGTTAAGGGGTTGGAGAGGAAAAGAAGGATGTCATCGGCGTATGCTGCTACTTTGTAATGTTTGTGTCGTATGTCGATGCCTGTGATATTGGGATTAGCCCTAAGTTTGCACAAGATGGGTTCCAAGGTGAGTATAAAGATGAGAGGAGATAAGGGGCACCCTTGGCGTGTGCCATTCGAAACGGAGAAGGCATCCGACAGGCAGCCATTAACCCTAATTCTGGCTCTGGGGGATGACTAAAGCGCTAGGATCATACGAAGAAAGTGTGCAGGAAACCCCACAGCCTGCAGTGCTGCCATCATGTAGTCCCAGGCCACCCTGTCGAATGCCTTCTCCACATCGAGAGATAGAAAAAAGCCTTGTGTGGAGGATGTGGAAAGCCAGTGGTGGATGTTGATAGCCTTTATGGTATTGTCTCTGACCTCCCTACCGGGGACAAAACCTACTTGGTCAAGGGAAATCAGTTTGGGGAGAAGGGGGAGTATGCGATTCGCAAGAATTTTGGCATAAAGTTTTATATCCACCTTAAGGAGGGAAATAGGGCTGTAATTTGATACTATCGTCTCATCTTTGCCTGGTTTTGGTATTAGCATTATATGGGCTTCTACAAAGATCTTTGTTTACTTGTGGAAAGGAGGACAATGCATTAAATGCCTTAGTGAAATGAGGGGTAAGTATTTCTTGAAAAGATCTGAAGTAACTGACGGTCAAACCATCCGGGCCCGAACTCTTACCCGGTTTAAGTTGTTTCAGGGCCTGTAAAGTTTCCTCTGCACTGATGGGGTGTTCTGGACTCGCGGAATTTTCTGGGGTGATAGGGGACGAGCAATATTGCATTAGGAAGTCTTTTATAGCCTCTTGTCTGACTAAAGTATGACCCGTTGCGTTCATGGGGGATAAGTTATAGAGTTTGGAAAAATATTGGACGAACTGGTTAGCAATGTTTTCTGGGGATACGAAAGCATTGCCAGTGGGGTCTTTGATCGAGTGAATGGTATTCATAGCTTTTTTGGTTTGTAGGGCTCTGGCTAATAATTTTCCTGATTTGTTGCCAAATTCATAAAACAATTTTTGTGTTAATACGTATTTTCATTTCAGTGTCTTACCTAGCTCTTCCAAAAGTTCTTCCCTTGCTTTTACGAGATCAGTGAGAGATTTAGTAGCCAGGGATAATTTATGTGCTCCTTCTAGGGTATGAATTTTCATGGACAACGCAGCAATGCGGTTTCGCTTGTGTTTGTTTCTGTTAGCTGTTAGAGAAATGATTTCTCCGCGCATTACGCATTTATGCGCCGCCCAGACGATAGCTGAATTGGAGTCGTCAGTGACATTTTCCTCAAAATTTTGTGTAAGACGTGTAGTAAGTTTTTGAGTGGTTTCAAGGTCCGTTAAAAGAGAGTTATCTAGACGCCAGATCGTGTTTTTGGTTCGGGCCACCGGTATTTCTAGTGTGATGGATATGGGGTTATGGTCTGAAATCACCATTGGGTCTATGGTGGCTTTGGAGAGAAGTGTTAAATCATTCTGGGAAATAAAAAAATGGTCAATTCTAGTGTATTTATTGTGCAGTGGAAAGTAAAATGTGAAATCTCGTTCATTTGGATGTAGCGTTCGCCAAGTGTCGTGTAGGGTCAGGACTCTGAGATGCTTTTTGATAGCTCTAAGGGCTCTATATGGCACGGATGACGCTCCTGTGGAAGAATCTTGGGAAGGGGTGAGTGAGACATTGAAGTCGCCACCGCCAATGAGGATGCCCGAATAAAATTCAGTGAGCAGATGTGGAGTTTCACGGAAGAAGGCGACTTGTTGTTTGTTAGGTGCATATAGGTTAGCTAGGGTAATGCGTTTGTTGTGTAGTGTCCCCTTCAGGAATAGATATCGACCATTAAGGTCTCTTTTAACCTCTGAGACTTGGAGAGGGCAGTTCTTTGATACCAGTGTTGAAACCCCTTTAGTTTTTAATTCCTCATTGGAGGCGTGGTATACCGTAGGAAAGTGGTGATTGTAGAGTTTGGAGATGTTATTAGTGTGGAAGTGGGTCTCCTGAATAAATGCTATTTGTGTTTTGCTTTTCTGTAAAGTATATAACAGATCTCTTCTCAGGGATGTTAAGTCCACGCATGTTCAGAGAAGAGAGTTTCACCCCTGAAGAGAGCGACTTCCTATCTCCAGCAGCCATGTCTTGGGTATATGTGCCCGCCATTATAGGGAAGGGAGGGGATTGTGTGGAGCTTAGGTGTCTGAGAGGATTCCAACCTCAGTTAGGGTAGTAGAGTGATCAGTTATCTGGCTAAAGAGAGGGGCAGTATGTGGTGAAGGGGGGTAGTATTCAACTAACCTTCCCTGCAACGAGAGAGGTTATAAATGTACAGTGAGCTGCCAGTGGAGTCTGACCCAAACGTAGGTCAAAGTTATTCCACTGCACTGTGTGGGGGTTGGCAAGTACCTTACACAGAGGATACTTACGAATAGTGGGCAAGCCCGCTGCTGCCAGTCCTAGGGGCAGGTGAATGGAGGATAGTGGTTATGAGTAGGAGTAAAACTGTGAGGGAGATATTTTCATAGTAGATGAGGTGGTGTGTGTGTGTAGGACCGTGATGGCCAACAAGACATTGACATCAGGTAGTTGTTCAAATTCAGGGTATAGGTGGCAGAGCCCTGTCTCGTCCTCCACAATTTAGTCCGATACTGTGCAATGTGTGTCTTGTGTAGGGATGTGATGTTTGTGGCGAATATTTGGCCTTCTGCTCAGTTAGTACATCAAGGGTTCTACAATGCTTAAACACATTAGGATTAACACATATAATAAATTTAACTTGTTAACATATCTAAAATAATGTTGAAACACGTGAACCGTAAAGCAGTATAAACCTGCAACTGTGGGTGTACATCCCAAAGTACGCCGTGTACCAAGCCAGTGCTTTACCCTTATGTTTTATGCCTTCCCATCTGTCTCTGCCCCTCCCATACTGACATGTGTATGATGCATGTGTACCAACGTATATCCTCCAAGCAGTGTACACATTTGGAGAGAATATGTCAGAAAGCATGCGAGGCAACAATCCTAAATTATCAGGCCCTGTCATTAGGTCAGTTACATCAGGGGGTACCTGTTGAGCCTATGGTGCCCCGTCTGTCAAAGCCCCGGTGTTGTGTAGGAAATGCAGTCGGTAGTACAGCAAGGACCAGGTATAGGAAGAAGGGTTCGGTATGGGCGTATCCCTCTTCCGCTGCTAATGTGCCGTAGCTATTCTGGTTATGGAATAAAACCCACTGATGGGTAAAAGGCGGGATTTGTGAGCTTTGAGGGAGATTGGGATGTTCCAATTAGCACTGTTAGTGTACCATTTCACTGCAAGCTGACCGGGTGTATGCAGCATGGTCAAGGGAAGTTGGTGTCAGTCAGGGGGTGTGGAGTTACCCAACCCTTGCTACATTCACAGGGTGGATATGTTATAGAGAGCCAAAGTACCCCCTAAACTCTCCCCTTTGGAATTTAGTATACAAGTGCAGTCGTTACTATTTGCTGTTGGTGAAGTGCGGGTTACTTATGTTGCTAACAGGGGTATTAAGTAGCCCCGTGGGTGGGAGGTTATAGCCCCTAAACTGTCGTTATCTGGATATCAATTGTTGGTATATTCGAGACCCAAGCGTAAAGTACTCTATAATTATCATACCAATGCTATGATAGCATACACCAGACTGGGTCAGTAAGTCCGGTGTAGAGAACTAGCTGTGGGCTATCGCTCGAGTGTAAGGTGGGTACATACTTTATGTGACAATCGCGGGGATTTGTCACCAAAGTTCAGCCGGCTATAAACCATACATAGTGCAGTGGTGGTAGTTCAAGGGTCTTTAGGTAGAGCTCATGGTGTATTCATAGAGCATGGGTCAGTCTTGTCAAGCGCTGTTGTGGGAAAGTCCGTTTGATGACCAAAGTCGAAGGTATGGATCACTGTTAATGTACACCATGGTGTTGACGGATGGTATCAGTAGATCTCGATTATTCATCGTGGAATCCAGCTGTTACAACATATGTGGCGGTGTGGGTGCAACGGGGGGAGTTGTGCAGTGTTCACAGCCATCCAGGCAGCTGTTGGGTTCATCTGGCCAATGTAATGTCTGTACAGTGGTCCTGTTCGGGGTGTGCATTAGGATGGGAGGGAGCAATCCAGTGAACTCGGGTAAGACATTAGGAAAATGTAAGTCCATTAAATCTGCCGGAACATGGCAACGGATAGCCTGTAGAAAGGATCGATGTTAGAGGTGCCTTTAGTATTCCCTCTGGGCTCTCCGAGAATGCAGGGAAACAAAGGGGCTAGAGCCACGATGTGTCCCGTGTTGCATGTTGTGCTATCTGGTGCTTGACACGGATTTTCATCTGCAAAATCTTGTGTCTTGTGCCTCCATGGGCTACTCCTGTGTTGGTGCTAAAGACTGCGGCTGAGGTAGGGGTCCTGTATGTTGTGGAGCTGAAGTCTGAGGTGTTCTGTGGCAGGCCGGCGCCATATTGCCCCGCTGTGTCCGGAACATCTCAGGGATATTCTGACTTATCCCCTAGGTGTGTTCGCAGGGAGAACGGGACCTCGAGGCTGAGGAGTGTCGGGAAGCTGTCCCCATCTTTGGGTGTACGTCTGAGGAGTAAATACCTCAGTTAATTGAGTCGGTAGGAAAGCAGCAGCGGGAGCTCTCCAATTACGCGGCCATCTTCCTGCTCGGCCAAACCACACACCCCATCTTCTAATAGCCTAGTCCATCTTTATGTAGAGCAACAATTCTTTTTTTTTCAGAGAGTTCTTTGCCATGAGGTGCCATGTAGAATTTCCAGTGACCATTATGAGATAGTGAGAGCGATAACACCAATTTTAACACACCTGCTCCCCATTTACACCTGAGACCTTGTAACACTAACGAGTCACATAACACCGGGGAGGGAAAATGACTAATTGGGCCCAATTTGGACATTTTCACTTAGGGGTGTACTTGCTTTTGTTGGCAGTGGTTTAGACATTAATGGCTGTGTGTTGAGTTATTTTGAGGGGACAAAAAATTTACACTGTTATACAAGCTGTACACTCACTACTTTACATTGTAGCAAAGTGTAATTTCTTCAGTGTTGTCACATGAAAAGATATAATAAAATATTTACAAAAATGTGAGAGTGTACTCACTTTTGTGAGATACTGTATGAGAGGTCTTTTGATTCAATTGGCAGCTCAAAAGAAGAAAAGGAGATTGAAGAATATCCTTTCCATAGTTACTCAAATTACTCAATTAGGGTCCATGAATAAGGAAACTATTACCAATGCACTGCTTGCTAAACTACAAAAATGTAGGAATGAGTCATAACAACTCTAGATACTGATTTTAGCTAAGCGACTGAAAGTTCAGCAAGCTAAATCAAAACTTCCCTATTTATTGAATCCTAGGAATATGACCACAGTATTTCACCCCAAAGAATATAGCCCTTTATAGAATACTATAATTCCTTATATAATTGTAATACTGATCCATCTACCTTTCACCCCTCAGCGGATATCATAGAAGGTTTTCTGAAGTCTGTCAGTCTTCCATCTGTGGCGCTTCAGACTTTAGAGCACTTGAATACTCAATTTACTAGAGCAGAAATCAAGGAAGTGTTCAGCTATAATAGCATTATATACCAATCTGTCTACTTGGGTACTTAATTCCTTGGTCCTGTCAGACAGCTTTGATATCACTAATGGTACCTGGCAAGGATGCCCCTTGCCCCCTTTTATTTTTTCTTTAATGATGGAACCCTTTGCTGAAGCTATAAGAACTGATCATATCTGGCATCAGTGTTAATTACATCTCACATAAAATTGGGCTCTTTGCTGATCATGTACAATTGGTAATTAATATCTTTGGGAAAACATCATACTATAAAGTAAATATATATACTGTATATATTATCTATTAATATTACTCAAACTACATTCTCACGCATGAAAACCTTGTTTTCCTGTTGCTGGGATGCCAACTCTGTCTCTTATTTAGGCATCAAGTTAACTACGCCAGACTCTCAATTGTTTAATGTTAATTATGCCCCTCTCTTGAAGAATACTCCGTATGAATTATCACACTTAGTAAAATGTGAACTATCCTGGATGGGTGTATTGCCACCTTCAAAATGTTACTAATACCCAAAGTAATTTATTATTTTTGCACTATTCCAATTGTGTTTCCTACCCAGTTATTTCCCATCCTTAATGTGACTATATATGGAGGGGTAAGAAGGCAAGGATTTCATTTTCTGTCCTTACTAAACACTCAAAGTTAGGAGGTATGGGTCTCCCGGTGATACAATATTTTTATAGGGCTGCACTCCTAGATCAAATGAGGGCGTGGATGGAACCTACTTCTGTAGCTCTTCAAAAAATCTATGATCCTCAATTAAAGATCTTCGAGCATAGGTGTTAGCCAAAGCCACTTTAGAGATGCTCTATGTTCCTGACCATCCCTCTTGACAGGCATCATGGGAATATTTGCTTTGAATATGTAGCAACACTTCCCCTCTGAAAAGCTTGGGAACACTGCTACAAGCATATGAGTTCCATCCTTATTCCTTGCTTTTCGGTAATGTCTTGGCTTAGTAGGGGTCATGTTTGTGTAAAGGATATTTCTACAGATGTAACACTTCAGGACACTTATCAATATGCCTGAACTGGTCATTTTCACTAAGATTTTCTGTGCCAGCGGCTCAGGGTAGATGTGGATATTTGGAACTATTACCACTCCCTTATTAAACTGAAAGGCATTATTCCTTGTTTTTACTCTTGTTTACAATCTCCTTCTAAACCTACTAAAATATGCACTGCCTTAAAATGGGAACAAGAGCCTAACCAAACATTCCCAGCAATTGATTGGCTGAATGCTATCACATAATTACATAAAGCTACTGATTGCGTGTCCCATAAAGAAAAGGATCTACAAATTATTCGTAGATGGTAGCTCACCCCTTATAAATTGTTAAGAATTTACTTTCATCTGTTTTCAGACTGCTGGTGAAATTGCAGTCAAGTAGACAACTTACTCCACATATTGTGTAAATCACTAACCAGTTGATATCTGGAGTTCTATTTGCTATTGATGTAAACGGCATTATCAAGACATGAGCAAAAGAGCTCTCTAATGCCGCGTACACACGACCGGACTTTCCGGCAGAAAAGGTCAGACGGAACGAATCCGTCGAACATTCCGATCATGTGTGGGGTTCATCGGACCTTTTATGTCGAAAAATTTAACAGACCTTACAAATAGAACATGTTTCAAATCTTTCCGATGGACTCGATTCCTATAGAAAAAACTGTTTGTCTGTATGCTAGTCCGACGGACTGAAAATGACGCAAGGGCAGCTATTGGCTACTGGCTATTGAACTTCCTTTTGTAGTCCGGTCATATGTCATCACGTTCGAAACGATCAGACTTTGGTGGGATCATGTGTAGGCAAGTCCATTTCATTGGAACTCCGTCGAAAAGTCCTTCGGGGTTCAGTCCGACGAGAAGTCCATTCGTGTGTACTTGGCATAAGACTCTCAGAAAGAGGATTGTGGATGTCTACTTTGGAAAGGGATTTAAGAAGATAACAAAATTATATGAAATTAAGTTGAAATGAAGCATTGCACAGTAAGGAAAAAAATCTTCAAGTGGCATTGATTTAATTTCTATAATAATAATAATAATAATAATAATAATAATAATAATATATAATAATTTATCCAAGGCCTACCAGCACATCAAAATTAGCTCACCGTTTATAGCCAAAAAAAGTCTCCAAAATTTCCAAAAATTCCATTTGAAAATCTGCAGGTAATTTTTGAAATTGATGTCAAAGTGTATGCATCTACAATCAGAAGTTAGTGCCAAGAAAAACCCTTTGCTGTCCAAAAAGAGCATACGTGTAAGATTACAATTTGCCATTGGATGGTTAGGCAAATTTAAAGCTTTCTGAATTACTCCGCTGTTGACTGATGAATCAAAGTGAAAGTTGTTCAACCTCAGTAATGCCCCGTACACACGGTCGGACATTGATCGGACATTCCGACAACAAAATCCATACACACGGTCACACAAATTTGTCGGAAAATCCGATCATTCTGAACGCGGTGATGTAAAACACATATGTTAGGAATATAAACGGGGCAGTAGCCAAAAGCTTTCATCTCTTTATTTATTCTGAGCATGCGTGGCACGCTGAGCATGCGTCGGATTTGTGTACACACGATAGGAAATTCCGACAACGGATTTTGTTGTCGGAAAATTTTATAGCCTGCTCTCAAACTTTTGTGTCGGAAAATCCGATGGAAAATGTGTGATGGAGCCTACACACAGTCAGAATTTCCGACAACAAGGTCCTATCACACATTTTCCGTCGTAAAATCCGACCGTGTGTACGGGGCATTATGCCCCGTACACACGGTCGGACATTGATCGGACATTCCGACACCAAATTCCTAGGATTTTTTCCGACAGATGTTGGCTCAAACTTGTTTTGCGTACACATGGTCGCACAAAGTTGTCGGAATTTCCGATTGCCAACAACGTGGTGACGTCAACCACGTCCGACGAGACTAGAAAAGGTCAGTTCAGAACCAAGCGCGGCACCCTTTGGGCTCCTTTTGCTAATCTCGTGTTAGTAAAAGTTTGGTGAGAGACGATTCAAGCTTTTTCAGACTCGTGGCTTTCAGATTTTTTTCTGTGGTTCAGTTTGTGCTTGTGGGTTTGTATCTACTCTTCAGTGCATGCAGCGAGTACCATTGACTTGTCAGTGTGTTCTTGTTCGTTTGTTACTGTTTTTCAGGTCGCTCTTCACAGGCCTTGCTGTTCTTCAGTGCGTTCTGTTACTTCGTTCTGAGCAGCTGACCGTTTTCTAGCCATGTAGCGTATACATACTCCTTGTAGAGTTTGTGCTGTGCGGGGGCTTGGTGTTGGGGTCCTGACCTTGACACAAGTCCAGTCCATGAACAGGGTGGGGAGGAGTTCATGGACCAAGAATTGGTTGCTTCAGCGTGACCAGTTCTGTCATATGCCTTTGCTCCGTGAGATCCGTGAGAATAATCCTGATGATTTCAGGAACTTTCTCAGGATGACGGACCCCGTATTTCACCGTCTGCTGGCTTTGCTGACCCCCTATATCAGCAGGCAGGATACCTGCATGAGGCAAGCCATCACTCCGGAGCAGAGGCTTGTCGCTACCCTGTGGTACTTGGCGACAGGGAGAAGCCTGCAGGACTTGAAGTTCTCGACAGGCATCTCCCCCCAGGCTCTGGGTATCATTATCCCGGAGACCTGTTCTGCCATCATCCAGGTCCTGCAGAAGGAGTATATGAAGGTAAGATTTTTATCCTTTAATATCACATTTGATTGTATTGAATGTTTGCTAATATATTGTATTTCTCTCCTCATTCCCTAATTACCATGATTGTAACATGCTGTGAATGTCCCCTTTGTTCTCATGCATGCTGGATTTTTATGTCATTATTTTTTTAGTCCTTCATACATATTTGCCTTCACTTACTTCCCCAGCATGCTCTCCTGCCCTATATTCACCTCATGTAGTCACTTAACAATGTATTTTATCAGCTCCATAGTAGTGCTTTACCCCAAACACCCCCTAAAATGTTTTGAAATGTGATTTGTGCTTTAAATTCAGGCAGAGTGCCAGAGGCTTTTTTTGTGGTGTCCCCAAATCATTTTTAGTAACCCTCCCTCCCCCCAACTGCTAAGTCAGCTGATCCCAATTCTCTATCCTCAATCATCTATCTGCTGACTTTGCCAAACCCATACACACTATACCCACCTCTTTTGTATGGATGAATTCCCCAAAGCATGTAGTGCAAGGGCCTGCCTGAATACTTTAAAATGGTACTGTTTAAAGTTTTTGTATCCTATTATTATCTTGATAGGTAATAGCAGAATGTCCAAATGTGCTCAAATGTGTACAGTGTGTATTTATATCTTTGTATTAGGACACTTCTTACCTGTCCAGTGGGCTGCCAATAGTGTAACTAAGGAGGGGCTGTTCCAAGTAATACCCTGTATTTAGGCATTCATCTCTCAATAAAGTGGAGAGGGTTACCTGTCCAAGATCCCACCCTATAATGTTAGAAATGGCCCATGAGAGGGGGGAGGGGGAATATGATAGGTGTACCTTATACTTTGGTGTTGTAAAATTCCCCTTAATAAATGTTATCTGGATGTTGGCCAAGAATGTTTGTGTCTAATCTGCTTGCCATGTTTATGTGCAAAAATAGTAATTTTTTTTGTTTTCCTCAACAGTTTCCTTCCACGCCACAGGAATGGCAGACTGTGGCCTCCCACTTTGCCCAGCGGTGGGACTTTCCTAACTGCGGAGGGGCAATTGATGGGAAACACATCCACATTATCCCACCACCCAACTCGGGGTCGTACTATTATAATTACAAGGGGTTCAATAGTATTGTGATGTTGGCGGTGGTGTCGGCTAATTATGAGTTCCTGTATGTGGACATGGGGAAGAATGGCCAGATGTTCGATGGTGGAGTCATTGCCCAGATGGAGTTTTACAGGCATCTCCAGAATGGCAACTTGGACTTGCCACCTCCAGAAGACAATGTGGAAGGACTCCCATTCGTCTTCGTTGCGGATGAAGCCTTTGCGCTGGGGGACCATCTTATGCGGCCATTCCCGATGAGGACCCTCACCCCGGACCAGAGGGTTTTTAATTACCAGCTGGCCAGAGCCAGAAGAGTGGTGGAGAACACATTTGGAATCATGGCCAGCCGGTTACACCTATTTTTGACACCCATCCATATGGCGGAGTATAAACTTAATCATATAATCCTGGCGTGCTGTGTTCTACATAACTTTTTACGCCAACAGTCTGCCAACTATGCTGGCTCAGTTGGGCCTGTGGCCGGAATTCTAAATGAAACAACCCTGACGGCGCTTGAAAGTGGCCATCCTGGCTTGCCCTCCCTGAGTGCCCGTGATGTCCGGTTAAGATACCTTGAGTTCTTTGCGGGTAGGGGGGCCATCAATATGCCAGACAATTTGTGACGCCTTTAGCAAATAAAAACAAAAGAAAAAAATAAATCTTTGGTGACATTTACTGCTTGTGTTTGTTTTAGCTGACCCTGACTGAAATGTGGGTAGTCCTGAAAATGGCGTGATTGTGTAACCTTATCCAAAGCACTGTTGGCTGTTATTTATTAAAGGCAAAGACACTTTGCACTACAAGTGTACTTGAAACTGCCCTTAGGAAATAACCCTCATTTTCACAGAAAGCAGCAATTACATCACCACAAAAGTATTGTAGCGTTGAGACAATAATCCACACATTCTTGATTCACAATCTTTTTAATACCTGCACAATCACATGTGAATTTCGAAAAAGTTTTTAAAACAAACCAACATGTTTGTTGTATACCATTTTTTGGGGTGGCATTATCAAAAATAGAAATATCCATTTAAGATAAAACAGGCATGTGTAAAACCAACAAGAAAGACACAAATCTTGAACTTAGAAAGTTCACATTTGGTAGAACTTGAAGGCAATATCATACATGAGTATTTAGGGACTGTGTTTGATATTGCGTTCAGATGGGGTGAAGTCACCCCAGGAAAAGCCAAATTTGCAAGATGCACACAATTTTGCCAATGTCAACATGTGCTAGCTGCCATCACGGGGGATCAAGGGACGTGTTTTGGGGGAGAAACCCCTTCCTCTCAGCTACTTTATTATTGAGGCAGGGGTTGCACCCCCAAAACGCGTCCATTGATCTCCTGTGATGGCAGATAGCACATGTTGACACACTGTGTGCATCCTCCAAATTTGGCTTTTCTAAAAATCGCTCAAACATTTTTAAGATTGTAGCACACAAAAAAACAAAGGGATTTGGAGGGGTTTTAAACTCGCCCCAAAACATCAATGATGTTTTTAGTTTTTTGAATAACATCATTGATGTTTTTCTTGAGGTTTTCCAATTCTAAATTACACCCCATGATCTCCCCGATCAGGATCTGGGCACTTTCTGATGGGAAAGGATCTGGATCCACAACATCACGATCACCTAAAAAGAGAGAAACCAAACAAAAACAGGTATCAAAAATATGTCTGCATCCATCTCTTACCTGACCCTGTGGTCGCAGACATTCACCTGTTGTGGTGACTATTTCCACCACATCTTCTTCCTCCTCCTGCTCTGCTTGGGTTGGGGGTATTTCCCCTTCTTCCCGAGGTGGGGGGTCTCTGTTCTCCTCGGATGAGGGGTGTCCTCTGAGTCTTTTCTCCCCTATGTAAAATAAAAATGGTATACTTAGCACACAGATATTTGATGGCAGAACTATAAATAGGAAACGTTGCTTGGAAGTGGGGTACAATTGTCTATTTTGGTTCTAGTTCCAAAATGTAGCATTTTCAGTGTCCTTTGTAAAGCTGCAATACTTTTTACCTGTTTTGTACAAGCTTCACAGATGAAGTCACCCCTATAGTATACATTGGAGCACCTGTGTTGGCCCCCTAATAAAAATGGTGTTCTTGTGTCCCACACTAGTGCTCCAGTGTCCAGATGTGAAAACAGCTGCTGAGTGTCCTCTCCTTTCTCAGAATCTAGTTTGCATTTCATTCTAGTAACAAACACATCTACACAACCAAATTAGTTTCATACAAGTAGGGCGTCAAAAATGTGGCCAAATGCATATGGCCAAACCAATGGTGTTTTATAGTCCGAAATAAAAATGTTTGATGCGAACGAATAATGTGCCCATGAACATGAAAGTTGCCATTTTAAAATGTACACTTTTAAGAAAAGCACATGGAGCAGCACGAACGTAATAAACAGAAAAAGATTAGGAACACAGGACAACTACTTACTTTTTTGCAGCACTCTCCGGATCTTTCTGTACTGCTCGTGTTCTAGTAATTTGAGGTCCGACCACCGCTTCCTGAGCTGATCTTTCGATCGTTGTACCCCGAAATTCTGGTGCAGACTCCTGACCACTTTCGCCATGATCTTGGCCTTTCTGACATTGGGGTTTGGGTAAGGTCCTGACTTCCCGTCATAGTCGGCCTTCTTCAGGATGTTGATCATCTCCAACATCTCCCCAAAGGACATATTTGAGGCCTTAAATCGTCTCCTTCTGAATCCAGACGTTTCAGGCTCCGGCCTTTCCTCTTCCTCGTTGCTGTAATTAGCACGCACCTGCTGTGTATCCGCCATGTGCTCTCCCCCACTGCGCAGAACGAAAAGGGGCGAGGAATAGACTAGAAAGAACATCAGGGGCGGGCAGAGTTAGACGCATGCGCAGTGTGTATAAAGCGTAACACGCGTGCGTATTACATACGATCTGTGAGCGGAGGAAGGAGCATCGGAGGCGCTGATCATGATAACGAAGGTAAGATCTAAACTTGGGCCTATACTGCTTCGAAATTGAAGCCTATATTGTAACAAGATTAGGGGAGTTTGGCCTGACATTAGGGTTTGTCTCGTGTTGTGTCTTGCAGAGAAAATGGATGGCTTCAATGACCACAACTTCCTCCCCCTGTTCATAGACAAATACAGGGAGCTGCCCTATCTGTGGCAGGTGAGACACCCCCATTATAATCATAAACAAAAGAGGCAGCCAGCGCTAGAGACACTGCTGGAGTTGGTGAAGCCGGTGGTCCCCACAGCAACCATCCCCTATTTAAAAACCAAAATTGGTGGCCTGAGGAGCACATATCTTAGGGAGTGCAAGAAGGTCACGGATTCCCAGAGATCCAGAGCTGGAGCAGATGACATTTATGTCCCCAGGCTCTGGTACTATGAGAGACTGCGATTTCTGTCAGACCAGACTGAAGTCAGGGAATCCCTCTCCACTCTTCCTTCCACTCTTCCTTCAACCCTATCTTCCACCCCAGCTGAGGCTTCCGATGTCCAACCTGGGCCTTCCAGCCAGATGTTATTGTTGATCACTAATTGCTGATTGAAAAAAGTGTTTGACATATCAATAGACAGTAGTGGGCACCCAAAATTGGGACAAGAATGAAAAATGCTGGGCTTAGAATGATAGTCTGTTATATTTGTTCATATTCAATTTGCAACAGTCAGGAGGTAAAAATTGTGTGTGATTGATGAAATAAATACTAAAACTATGTCCCTTTTTCATACACAGGAAGAGATCAGCCAGGAGGAGGCTGTGGAATGTGGCAGCCAGGAGGAGGCGGGGATTAGTGGCAGCCAGGAGGAGGCGGGGCTAAGTGTCAGCCAGGAGAAGCCTGGGACCAGTCGAAGCCTGACCGAATCGCAGGTTCCTCCCCTCCTCCTTCCATACAAAAGACCCAGGAAGGGGAGTCACGTTCAGGATTCTTCACTTAGGCTCATTCAGGAGGCTTCTGCGTCCCTCAGAGCCTTACCCACTCCTGAAGAGGCCTTTGCCTGCATGGCTGCCACAAAACTGCAGGGCATGCAGGAGGGTCAACGCCTCATGTGTGAGCAACTTACTTATAAAGTCCTAACTAAGGGGGCGAGTGGCAAAATAACACCCAAGACCAACGTGATTGAGTTGGACCATCCTCCTCCTCCTCCTGCTGCCACAACTCCACCACCACAGCCACAGCGTGGAAGGAAGCGTGGAAGGAAGACCAGAGAAAGATGGCCCTGGGTTCAGTCTGGTCTGACAAAAGATGCAGTCTCTTGTATGACCACAGCCTGGGGACACAGATGTCATCTGCTGCTTTCTGGATCTCTGGGACTTCTGGACCAGACTGCACTCCCTTATATATGGACTCCTCAGGCCACCAATTTTGATTGAAAATAGTTGATGTGTGCCCTGGGGGTCCAAGGCTTCACCCACTTCTGCTGTTTCTCCTGCGTTGCCTCCCTCTTTGTTTAGTTGTGAGCCCTTAATAAATGAAATTTTTTGGAAAATTATACTCTCCTATGTGTGTTTTCATCCAAAAAGGACAGTTGGTTGCTGAGGATTCAGGTACATTTCAAAATACAATGTGAAATTAACAAGAGACAACAACACCAAACAATCTCCTACAGATTAAATAGAACAACATATCAATGGTGTTGTGGTAACTAAATATTCTGGAGTAAAAATTAAAATACAATAAAACAAAGATCAGCCTTGAAAAAAAGAAAAACCAAAAAAAAATCTGCCTTAAAACCAAAAAATAAATAAATAAATAATGTTGTCAGATGTGACAAATCCAAATATATTGAGGGAATCCCGATAAATAGTAAAGAAATACGTTTGTGAGAAGTCTGTGTGAATATGAGCAGCAAAACTACTTCATTCTTCTCACATTATAAAGAAGAAGAGAGTACGCTGTATTAAACCATTTTTAACATTGCAGCCTGACGAAAGTGCTGTATCCATTCCGTATGCTAATTTTACCCGACCGAGCTGTTCCGTCTCGGAATTTCTTCTGAGCATGCGTGGCACTTTGTGCGTCGGAACAGGCCACACACGGTCAGAATTGACGCGATCTGATTTTGTTGTTGGAAAATTTTATATCCTGCTCTCAAACTTTGTGTGTCGGAAAATCTGATGGAAAATGTCTGATGGAGCCCACACACGGTCGGAATTTCTGACAACACGCTCCGATCGGACATTGTCCATCGGAAAGTCCGACCGTGTGTACGGGGCATTACAGTAGATATTTTGATGTGAAATGCAGAACCTTGTGAGGCATGTTATGGTTTGGGGTTGCTTTGCTTCTTCAATATGGAAAAAGATAGCTGTGTAGTACAGACTGTGTAAAGCAGGTACTACAAAATATCCAAGCAGTGTAGTATGAAAAAAGTTTAATGAGAAAATTATTAAAAATTGCGTAGAATTACATCAATTTGAAAAAGTGCAGTACCTTCAAAGAATTAGACAACACAAAACATACAGACAGTAATACAATTAATCTGGGTGGTTTCCCAGGGTATTAGAGGGTATCAGTTGGTCACTTGACAGTTAGTGAATCAGTGGTGTCGTGCTCACTGTAGTAGCCTACAGAATGACACAGCACGGTCCTGAGTAACCACTATGATGCACTGGAACAACAATAGGATTGCATGGAACAGAATTCAGACATTTTAAAAGCCTTCAATTGATTGAGTTCTCCTTCAACTGAGTGGTAAAAGTAGCAGTCCAAATATAGATATATGTATTGAACATATATTCATGCTGGTGGTGATTGCTAGTACTAAATGGAGCCGTGTATAACAAACTATTTATGTTGGGTGCTTGTGTTCATTCAAAACCATATATCAGCCCAGTTTCATTCAACAGTAGCTCCTATACTGAAAAGCAGACAGCAGGTAGACTCTCAATTAGCAGTGTATACACCACTCCCAAAACCCCCAGCCCATTGAAATCAATGGGCAGTGCTGCTGAAGCAGAGATGCTTTGCAGGCGCTTCGGCTGCTTCGGGCACTTTGAACCCCTTGTTAACCCCTTTTTTGTACCGCTAAAACGAGCAGCACTTTACTGCGGGCGCGGGGCAGTCTTCATTGTGAAAGTGGCCTAAATGGTGAGAAGTATGGATAGAGATAGGTTGGAAGGGAGCAAAGCAGATATATGTAGAGCTCAAATGATCATTCTACCTCAATGATGGGTATCTACTTACTGCTCTACCTTCCTCACATGGCTCATATCTCCAGTATTCCTCTCTGTATTACTCCAGTTGTTTATAGCTGTTAAGTGCCAAACTAGCATAGCGTGAATATAAGCAAGTTGGAAGGGAGCATGGCAGAAATAAGCAGAGCAGCAGATGCTTGTAATACTGCTGTAAGGTATAGTTTACTTACTGCTCTACCTCCTTTGCAAAGTTCAGGTTTCCGGAGCTTCTCACACAGTTGGCCAAGTTGCTTATAGTTAGGGTAATGCCAGATCAAAGCAGCTGTAAGTCTCTTCAATGCCTCTGTCCCATTTGCAGAGATACCATCACATATTATATATAAAGCTGGACAGCTATTTGCTGCTCTATAAATGTGTGTAGATCGGCATTGGGACACGCTGGTTCCACATCCGGGTGTGATGACGTCACTCCGTTGAGGCGTGCATTTCATCCGCTAATCAGCTAACTGCTTTAGTAGCCTGGACTGCTTGCAGTCATCAAGTCAGCTTTGACATTATATCAAAGTATGCTTTATGAAAATGTGTGCCCATCTCTCTAAAAGTTAAAGAAAAACTAGGAAAGGCTATTTCAAGACAATTGTGATTTGAGGTACACTTGCCAGTCCACCAGGGAATGGTTAAAACTGAAGAAATGGAGGTTTTTGGAAAGGGCCTAGTCAAAGTCCTTATATGAATCCTACTAGAATGTTATGGGGCATTGAAATGGGTAATTGCTGCAAGAAAATCTTTAAATATCTATCAACTAAAGAAAATGTGCATGATGAAATGATCAAATTGTCACCAAATCAATATCAGTTTCACCAAAATATTCTCAAGCTCACCCCACTCACAAATTCCTCAATAGCTGCAGTGCCCAAAGTATAGACAAATGTTTCTAAAATGTGTAAAAATAGATGGCACTGCACTGCAAAATACTATTCAGAACTGAAAGCAATCTGCTCAAACCATGAACCAAATGTATTCCCAAGCATAATATATACACTGAACCAACTCTTAAATCCAGCACAGATAATAATGACAAGTGCTAAAATAATAGAAAGTAATAGAAAATCAAATAGAGTCCATTCAACCAATCTTCTTCAATAGTGTCCATCCAACATAAATAAATGGAAATAAAGGTGCACACATGTTCACTCCACCATCATCAACTCTTGTGGACAAGCTCTCACCTTTCGTGTTGGTTCCTAAATTTATAACAGATCAAAGGGACAGGGTCTCTTTAAACAGGTGGGATGAGCTTTAATGGAGAATTGAACTTGTTGCTTCAAAGTGGCCAGCTCAAGGAAACACCCAGTAATGCAACTCAAGAAAGAAAACAAAAAGCATAGCGTTTAGTATGTAAATGGTGCAGCGCTAACTTAAATGATAACAGTGAAAACAAGGCTGAACTAAGAAAACTAAAGCAGACATATGTGACGTATGCTGGTGATGCAATTGTGACTTTATATTCACTATTCAATGTTTATTTATATCTTTATCACGCCTGTTAATATATTTCACTTGTGATTTTCAGATTCACAATATTCAACTGTGGACTCTATTTGATATATTTGTTTTATTGATTATGTGCATATTAGTGAAGTTTACTTGACCAGTTTCACATCACTTATGCCCCGTACACATGGTCGGACATTGAGCGGACATTCCGACAACAAAATCCTAGGATTTCTTCCGCCGGATGTTGGCTCAAACTTGTCTTGCATACACACGGTCACACAAAGTTGTCGGAAAATCTGATCGTTCCAAACGCGGTGACGTAAAACATGTACGTCAGGACTATAAACGGGGCAGTGGCCAATAGCTTTCATCTCTTTATTTATTCTGAGCATGCGTGGCACTTTGTCCGTCGGATTTGTGTACACACGATCTGAATTTCCGACAACGGATTTTGTTGTCGGAAAATTTTATATCCTGCTCTCAAACTTTGTGTGTCGGAAAATCCGATGGAAAATGTGTGATGGAGCCTACACAAGGTCGGAATTTCCGACAACAAGGTCCTATCACACATTTTCCGTCGGAAAATCCGAACGTGTGTACGGGTCATAAGTGATTTAACCTTCACATCACCAGCATACATCACATATGTCTACTTTAGTTTTCTTAGTTCAGCCTTGTTTTCACTTTTATCATTTAATTTAGCGCTGCACCCTTTACATACTATATGATTTTGGGTTTTGTATTGCAGACTCTTGGTGCGAGCTGCTTATATTTTCTTGATTCTTTCTATTTTATTTTTACTTAGTTGTTATTTCTATTTAGCGCAGCTTTTGGCCATCCGGCCCTCTTTTTCCTAAAAAGCATAGCGTTCTCTGTTTGTGTTTAATACTAAAAGTGTTTATTAAAATTTCAATCACATTAAAAATATGTAAAACTTGTCAAAGAAGCAGGGACATTCCCCACAGTTCACCATTCAGGCTCTGTCTAGCTGATACCTTGGGATCAAATCATCCAAGCCGGGCTGCTGTTAGACTGTCTAATCATGTCTGCAAAACTGACAGGTCTCAGCACTCCGCAATACACATTACATCATCAACTTTTTTCCAAAGAGAGAAAAGTCTGGGTCCTGAAGCCTAGATACATTGTAAAACTTTGTAAGGGATAAAGTCTCCATCCCTAAGTCCACATCTTACCTGTAAGCCAGACTGATCTAGTCTCAGCTGACCACAAACCCTTTTATCTGTGACCTGAATGATCTTCAGGGCTCTTTCTCACCTCCTCCATTTGTGACAGCCTGCTCATTGGTAAAAAGGCTAACTGCTGACATAACACTAAAAAGGTACATTTGCTGTCTGTTTTGAAAAACACATTAGAGGGCATACTGCTAATTCAGAACTAACTTTAGTTTTAGTTAGTAGCTTGGATAAGAAGATGTTTTATTTGTTTTATGCTATGGACTTCTTGTACATAGCCCTTCTGCATTGAACTGCATATATACATGGATCAGTCAAAACTTGGCATTTATGTTATAATGAGGTGAGGTGAGATGGTTCACTCAGGAGACAAAGAGTGCCAGTCTACCATCTAGCGGACCCCCTGAGAGGTGACCCTTGGAGCCATAATATTGATAGAGACCCAGTGGCTGGGGGACACAGCCACCTGCACATGCGATCTCCTTAAACAAGAGATCAAAAGATCTGGTAAGGGGTAGATCGTTTTGTTTGGTGGAGGAATTTCCCTATCATCACATCCTTCAGGGTGACAACAGTGCATGCTTCACATCAGCAGAAGAGTGTTGTTTTACTTTATACCAATATTATTAATGTTTTTTCATTCTCCACTGGTGAAAGACTTTTCCAGCAAAGGAACATTTTTGTGTGGACCTTGTTCAACATACCTGATGTTTGATTGCATATATACATAAGAAGTAATCTTATATGTCACATATTTGTGGTTACTAATGTGTGTTCTAGCTATCATCATCCCTTTTCCAAATACCATTATTAGTTTTATATCATATATAGGTGTATATGTTATGGTCATATACATGGTTTACGACCACATTCACTTAATCACAGCAGCGCAGCCCTTCTTGGTATAATAAAACTTTATGACCACCCACCTAATATTGAGTAGGTCCTCCTTTTGCCACCAAAATGGCCCTTGCACATTGATGCATGTACTACACTAGAACTCTGAAGGTATTCTGTGGTATCTTGTACCAAGTCATCAGTAGCAGAACCTTTTAAGTCCTGTAAGTTGCAAGGTGGTGCCTCCGCGGATCAGACTTTTCTTTTCCTAGCACATCCCACAGATGCACGATTGGATTGAGACCTGGAGAATGTAGAGGCAAGTCAACACCTCAAACTCGTGTTTCTCAAACCATTCTTGAACCATATTTGTAGTGTGGCAGGGCAACCCTATCCTTGAAGGGGTGTACTTGGTCACCAGAAATGTTTAGGTAGGTGGTACATGTCAAGTAACATCCACATGAATGTCAGGACCAAGGTTTCCCAGCAAAACATTTCCCAAATAATCACATTGCCTCCACCAGCTTGCCCTCTTCCCATACTGCATCCTGGTGCCATGTCTTCCGCAGGGAAGAAACGCACATACCATCCACATGATCCAAATAAAAACACAATTCATCTGTCTAGGCCACCTCTTCCATTGCTCCATGGTCCAGATCTGATGCTCATGTGCCCATTGTAGGCACTCTTGGCTGTGGACATGGGTGAGCATGGGGACCCTGACTGGTTTACAGCTATGCAGCCCCATATACAACATACAGAGCAAACTGCCATAGTGTATATAAAGCATTACATGAATGCTCATCAAGGAAGTAAATCAATTAAAGCTGATTTAATTTCAATCATCCAACAATATGCTATAAAAATCCCTTTTTTTTATATTAATGATTGTATATTTCACATGAACACTGCTTTACTTTTTTAAATGAGCATCCTCTACCCCTTTAGTAATCCAACCCCTAGGAGTAAATCTTCTGCTTTCTGTCTCCCTTAAATTGTCCACATATTTTAATATTCTTATTATATCTTAAAAAAAAATCTAGGCATGTGGGATCAGTTTGTAAAAAAAATTAAGCTAGTATTTTGTTTTGTGGTCTATTGAAAGAAAGGTGTTTTCAATTTATCATGGAATATATTTTCCCAAAGATTCACTGGGCATTTTCTCAAGAGAGATTAAACAAGATTCACTGATCAGTTTCTGCCTGCATGCATTAGCTCTATATAATATGTGGGCATCTGATTGGAGAATATTGCAAAATCATTGTTACTGAATCAAATGTAATTTTAATGTCTAAAATACAGTAGAGGTTATCATATTTATTGGTGAATCTTTGGAAGAATTTTATTTAATATCAGGATCAATCCTTTTACTCATGTGACAGCAATAACTCTCCATGTAGTTGGAACTGTATTTATACACACAAAATTCCATCCCCATTCACTGGGCATATAAAACTATGTCAAAAGCAGAAAATTCCTCTCTGCCTAAATCTGAGCAGTAAAGAAAGTGGACACTGCTCTCCTTGGTGTGACTGAGCCTTGGAGGGGCTTTATAACATAAAGCAATTTTGCATTCACAATCATTCATATCACATTTTTCACAGAAGCCCATGTTTCCTTTTTAGTTCTCCAACACTCCATGTTTTCCAGCTTGTTTCTCTGTCAATGTCTCTACCATTCACATATGCACCCTGCTCCTAGGATAGGGCTGGCACTTCAGAAGCCAACGTGCAGGCAAACCTGCACTCTGGCAGCAGCTAGTGTTTGTTTACATTTACACTTCAAATCTGCCATGCAGCCTACCTAAGAACTGATTGAGGCTTATGCTTACCTGATGCCTGAAACTTAGCAGGTCTGTAGAAAAATAACTGAAATATAAATATATACAATATATATATTAATATTATTAATATATTAATTATACATGATTTATATAGCACCAACAGTTTACGCAGCACTTTACAACATAAGGGAAGACAGTACAGTTATAATACAGTTTAATACAATAGGAATCAGCGTGTCAGAACTTACAATCTAAGAGGGAAGGTCAAGAGATACAAATGGTAATAACTGTGAGGGATGGACTGATGGAGAAAATAAACGTACAGTTGTTAGGTGGGGGCCGGATTGGCCTCTCTGAAGAGATGAGTTTTCAGGGATCGTCTGAAAGTGGAATGAGTAGGAGATAGTTGGACAGATTGGGGTAGGGAGTTCCAGAGGATAGGAAAGGCTCTGTAGAAGTCCTGGAGGTGAGCATTGGATGAAGTGACAAGGGAGCTAGAGTGCAGGAGGTCTTGGAAGGAACAAGGAGAATGATTTGGTTGGTATTTAGAAACAAGGTTAGTGATGTAACTGTGGGCAGAGTCGTGGATGGCTTTTAAAATTGTTGTTAGTATCTTGAATTTAATTTGCTAGATGAGCGGAAGTAGAGAAATTGGCAGAGAGGGATAGCAGACAGAGAGGTTTGTAAGATGGATTAGCCTGGCAGCAGCATTCATGACAGACTGAAAGGGGGATAGCCTATGTAAGGTAAGCCAATGAGGAGGTAGTTATTGTAGTTGAGGCGAGAGATGACCAGGGAGTGAATCAGGAGCTCTATGGTGTCATTGGTTAGAAAGGGGCGTATCTTGGAGAGGTTGCAGAGGTAAAGGTGGCACGGTTTGGGATGTGAATGGATGTGGGACAAAAGGATAGATTTAGAGTTCATGATCACACCTAGAACCTTGACGTGCGGGGACAAGTTGATAGTTGAGCCGTTGATTTTGACAGAGAAATCAGGGGGAGGAAATATTATGAGCCTAGTTTTACATAGATTGAGTTTGGGGAAGTGGTGTGACATCCAGGATATATATTGTGACAGTAGGAGATGCTGTCAAGGTAAAATTGATAGTTTGGGGGACACAGGGTATGCACATTTGCTTGGTGCAAGGCTACAGGGCATAAATGTGGACTGGAGAAAACTGCTTTCGCAGCTTTCTCCAGGTTTTGGTGTTTGGTCATGGGGCTCTGTAGTTTGGAGATTCCATAGTGTCTTGGGTGGGACGGGATCTCCAACCCTGTGTCCAGACTTTGGAGATTACCAGCAGGGTGTGTGCTCAGGTGAGCACAGCACTTATAATGAGGATATGGGAAGACCTCAAGGCTCCCAGTTGGAGACTGCTCCACCCTCCCAAGGAGTCCAGGAAAGCAACGGAGAAGTGTGCATGTCTGCACAGGTCTGTCTGTCAGAGCAGACAGAGGGTCCAAGCCTGTGGGCTGGAAAAGGAAGCTGGAAAAGAGTGCTGAGGTACTGGGTTTACAGGAACTCTGTTATAGAGCCGAGAGGGCTGAAGCATAAGTTTGAGCAGCAGTGCTGCTAAAGAGAGCCAGGTGGCTTGGTATTTTTGATTGAACTTACATTGTTGCTGTGGAAAGCTGAAACCCCTGTGTGGGCAACTCTTCTGTTATCGGACATTTTCTTTCTTTATAAAAAGTGGGCCTACAAGCCCTTAAAACTGCATATCTGGCGTGGACTCAGCTCACTGGTAAGCTCTACCTTTAAGCTAAACCAACCCCCGATGTTACTATATATATATATATATATATATATATATACAGTATATACTTGCACTTTTTCTTAAATGTGACAATAAAATAAATAACAAAAAAAATGTGTAAAGTTAAAAAAGTTTGAATATTAATAGTCAGAAAAAGAGAAATGGCAACAAATATCAGCAGCAAAATACAGTTAATGGGAGAAGGGGAAGAAGGGAAGAAGAAATTAATTAGGGTAAGCTATGCTGTATGTTTTATCCTCTTGTAAGTGTTGTAAATTGCGCTCTAGGTGGCTATAATAAATAATATCAGTGAGCACCGTTATATGGTTTTTACTCTCTTCCATGAGCAGTGTACCACTGGGAGTATTGTGAAATCAACCTTTTACTACCATGTTTGTTAATACATCTGAACCTGGCTGTGGATATCAAGTGCTATTTTATCTCCTATAACTTAAGGGATCTATACTTAAAGCGGAAGTCCCGCAAATTTTTTTTTTAAAAGTCAGCAGCTACAAATGCTGCAGCTGCTGACTTTTAAAATAAGGATACTTACCTGTCCAGGGCGCCCGTGATGTCGGCACCTGAGGCCAAACCGTCTTTGGTAAGGGAATCAGGAAATGAAGCCTTGCGGCTTCACTTCCCGTTCCCTACTGCGCATGCACAAGTTGGTCTGCACAACCAGAATGGTCCCTGCTGTCTTTGGGACCCCTGTATGTCCCAGCAGACAGCACGGGGGGACAGGAAGAGGCCTAGACTCCCACGGGAGTCTATGCCCGGAAGTGGATGCAAATACCTGTCTCAGACAGGTATCTACACCCCCTTCCCCCTGAAAGGTGCCAAATGTGACATTGGGGGGGAGGGTTCCGAAAAGCGGAGGTTCAATTTTTGTGTGAACCTCCGCTTTAAAGTGTGCAGTTTGATGGAGTTGGGAGAGCTGCACAGCCACATAGTTTTCAAAATCTAACACCCTAAATAGAGGTGAAACATGTAACATGTTCTAAAAGGTGAACTTATCTTTTAAGGGGCTAAGATTTGTTTGAGCCTTCATACTTAAAGTGTTTTTAAGTACAAATTGTGGTATTGCCCCAAACCTCCTCTTCTGGGGCCCCTGCTTGCAATCTTAACTTCTCTTCTTCCGTGTGCACTTGCTATGGGGGCAGACATGTGATCTCAATCCTGAACCAGGCTGTGTGCATCCAATGACATACACAGAAAGGTTTGTCCCCTCCCCCCACTCTCTGCTCACAGGATTTGACTGAAAGCTGCAGGAGCCAATGGCTCCTGCTGCTCTCAGCTAAGCTTGTGAAAGTGGTAGGAGAAAAGAGAAGAGTGGCTGATGGACACAACTCTGGATTGATACAGGACTCAAGTAGGTATTTGGGGTGGGAAAAACACAGTAGGTGGCAACATTTTTTTACCTTAATGCATACCTTGTGTAGCATCCTCTAGTGTTTGCTAGAAATAGTGTAAGCTTGAGCTGTGAATCTGGGTCAGGATTCAGTGAGTTGGGGCTGGATGACCCATCCTGACAGCTCCTCTGGTGCCTCCTCCTGACATTGAAGAATGTTCTAGAGCTAGTGTGTGGAGGTTAGGAGGAGCTGTCATTAATATTTATGGAGCCTCAGACAATTCCCAGGGGCTGGCTGGAAGGGAACTGAGACCACTGCATAAATATACATGGGCTATGCCAGCAGGGCAGTCAGGTGGAAGATGCAGATACAGTGCTGAGGAGGCTGTCTGTGGCCCTCAGGGGTGCCCCCTAATCTAGGGGGGTGTCCTGCCTTGGGCCAGGACTCAGATGCTGGAAGGATTCTGCCACAACACATAGGAGGAAGCCCTTCATGGAGGCGTGGGAGTAAGAGAGGACAGTGTGAGTAGAACAGTACTGCTGGAGACTAACAAGGGGGGAGACTACCACATGTAGAAAGGTCTCCCGGAGGACAGTGGTGCGCTTAAGTCTTCATCCTTCACTGAGAGATCTCCTGAGAGTCAGCCGGGTGGGCTGGTGAGAGTCAGCCAGGTGGGCTGGTGAAGAGTCTGTCTGGGGGACTGGTGTGATGATGGTAGCCTGGAGTGCTAGTGAAAGGGGCAGCTGCAGCCAGGTGGGTTGGCAGTGCCCGAAGAGGTGGCGCTGGGATCAGTAGTCACAAAAGAGAAGTGCAAGCTGTTTACTGTAATCTTTGCTACACCACAAGGGGCTAAGAGTTTCTGCCTGTAAAGGGCCGATGCTGGATCTAACTGGGAGCCTGTCAGATGAACTAACAGTGATTCAGCTGGAGTCAGCAAGCACATGTGTGCATAAGGAGAGTAAAGGAGACTGTATATAGACTGTATAAAGGAAGATGTTCCTCAAGTTGTTGCCAAAATTTTGCTAAAGTCAAGTGGGCATCCCATAACTTCCCATCCTTTTCCAAGTTATCAACCCTCCAAAAATAACAAAAACAAAGTCATGGACTGTTCGCTGACTCAGGAGTGCCTTTGGAAATTTGGTGTGCCTGACTGTGCAGATGTGGAGGATCCAGTTCTTCTGTGGCTCCTTAGGGGGGTGTGCTACACCTGCATTTAGTTTAAAAAAAAATTACCTTTAGGGCCACTTTAAGGTGCTAATGTTACTGTTTTGACTATTATATCCCTCGTCTTTGTATAAGCTAAAGAAAAGCAGCTGTTTTGTCCATGTCACATTCCTTGTTCATCTGATATGAAGCTTACAGTATATGTATTGTCCTAACATTTTTATCTTTTTTACTATTAATATATTTGATTTTTTTTTTACTTTCTGCAGCAATATCTTTCTTGTAATCTATTTTATCTGCCCTGATCTTGTACTTGCTTTTCTTATTGCATTCTTTGTAGTTCTGAAATGCTGATGGTGACCCTTCAATCTTATATTTTTAAAGGTTATTTATTTTCCAATTTGTATGTTTTTTTATCTAGTATTTAGCCACCCAGGTTTAAACTGTGTTCTTTTATATTTGTTGCCCAGTGAATGCTGGATCAGTTTTTTTTTCATTCAAGCGGTGGGTTGAACAAAAAAAAAAAAAACTGATTCAATTCCCTATTCACACATTCAAGGTGAATGAAGGAATCCTTCCCACTGAGGTATTGTATTCTATTCTCCACCATCAGAATACTTTACTTTGATCAGCGCTAGCCTGCAGTGCTTATTGAGTGGGGATAGTTTGACAAGGCAGTTGTACAGAAGTCAATCGGTAGATCAACTTCTGTACAACCTCCCTGCCCAAATGTGGATTGAACCAGCCAAATTTTGATCCATGTATGGCTAGCTTTTTTTTTTTTTTTTTAACATTTTTTAATAATTTTCAAAGAAAAGTAAGTACAAAAAAACATGCAAAGTCCTCAGAAAGGCATAACCACCTTCACATAACAAGGAGGTGGATTATACAAACCGTTATAAGTATGGACAGCTTTAACCTCTTCCCGACCAGCTGCAGCAGTTATACTGTGGCATGTTGGCTCCCCTACGAGAGCTGTCATAGCTGTATGTCAGCTCTTTAAGACGCTGTAGCAGGCGCATGCCCGCAGAATGTACCCGGAGCTGATGTCCGCCAGGCACCCACGATCGCTCGCGACTGAGCGAGAACGGGGATTTGTGTGTGTAAACACATCCCGCTTCTGTCAGGGGAGAGGAGACTGAGTAGGAACAACGATCAGTCTCCTCCTCTAGTCAGCCACGATCCCCCCCTACAGTTAGAAACACACATAGGGAACACAGTTAACCCCTTGATTGCCCCCTAGTGTTAACCCCTTCCCTGCCAGTGACATTTATACAGTAATCAGTGGCTATTTTTAGCTCTGATTGCTGTATAAATCTCACTGGTCCCAAAAAAGTGTCAAAAGTGTCCAATGTGTCCATCGTAATGTTGCAGTCCCGATAATAATCGCAGATCACCGCCATTACTAGTAAAAAAAAAAATAATAAAAATGCCATAAATCTATCCCCTATTTTGTAGACGCTATATCTTTTATGCAAACCAATCAATATACGCTTATTGCGATTTTTTTTAGCAAAAATATTTAGAATACATATTGTCCTAAACTGATGAAGAAATAGGTTTTTAAAAAAAAAATAAAATATTGTGTTTTTTTCAAAATTGTCACTCTTTTTTTGTTTATAGCGCAAAAAATAAAAACTGCAGAGGTGATCACATACCACCAAAAGAAAGCTCTATTTATGGGGAAGAAAGGACATAAATTTTGTTTGGGTACAACATCGCACGACCTCGTAATTGTCAGTTAAAGCGATGCAGTGTCGCATCGCAAAAAAGGCCTGGTCAGGAAGGGGCAAATTCTTCTGGAGGCGAAGTGCTTAAACACTCCAGTTTGTCCTCAGTCTTCTTTGGAGCAAGAATTTAATCCAATTTGGTGTCATACAGTAAGGGACAAAGCATATTAAAGTAGCCACCTCTGAAATGTAATGCTCTTTTTCTACCCACATATTTATTTTTCCTGTAATTTATGGCAAACTTAATTGCCCTGTGATCCTTAATTATCCCTAACTTCCACATCTGTTCTTAGCTCTGTGATGTTTATAATTAGTTGATCCAAAAGAGCATTATTTCTTGGTAGGGCTTTCACCATTTGAGCCATGAAGTCGTCCTGCAATACGTTCAAGAAATGATAAGCTCTGTTTCCATCTGCCCAATCAATATCAGAATAGCTGAATTCCCCAATTATAAGAACATTGCTCTGCTGTCCTTTTATTTCTTCTTTTTTACCAGAAAAAAAAAACAAGTTTATTGAGATGCAATCAAAATGTACATATACACATTCGACTGAATCGTATTAAGCAATAAAACACCACAGACAGAAAAGTTACAACAAAATAAAACAAAAAAAACATAAAGAATAGATTACAAGGAGAGTATGACACAAATTAACATAGGTTATAGTCCTAAGTGTCCTATACACCTAGGAGCAGGATTATGAAGTGCAAGACTCTCCATCCTTCAGCCATCTAACCCAAACATTAGTGAATTTCTGCGGGTGACCTCTGTGGATGTATATCATTTTCCTATATGGAAGGGTATCATTAATTTCCTTTTTCCACCCCTGCAGTGTCGGGGGTACTGCCTGCATCCAAACCTTGGCAACAACTTTCCGTGCTAAGAATAGGGTTTCATACACAAATATTGCTTGATATTTGTCCATGTCAATGTCAGGTAGTAGACCCAGGAGGCATAACTTCGGGTCCAGACCCACAGGAGAGCCCATATTATCATGCAGAAACTGGATCACCTGTAGCCAATAAGTCTGTATGTTCAGGCAACTCCATAGCAAGTGGTAAAATGTGTTCGGGAGCCAGCAAGCATATGGGACATAAGGGGCTTTTTGTATGCTGAAACTTAGCGAGTTTCAGAGGCATTAAGTATGCTCGATGTACAATATATAGTTGTGTCAGCCTGTCTGAGAGTTTAGGGCACGCCGTCTAGAATTTCCTCCCAGTCTGAGTTATCAATAGGGCCAATATCCTGCTCCCATGCTATTTTAGCTGTCTGGGAAACCCTATGCACCCTGTGAAGTCAGAGAATATAATATAAGTTGGATATGAGCTTAGTCGGTTCTGCCCCAAGTATAATATTAAGGACCGGTGGAGTGTTGAGAGCAATAGCAACATTAGCAGACTGCGCTCGGACCGAATCAGTAGGTGGTTCAGAGTGAAAATTCTTCCTTGAGTGTTTGAAAGCTTTTGGGTCCAGTCTCCATCAAGACTTGGGACAGGTAAAGTTTACTGTAGGCAGCCCAGAGCTGCCAATCAGGTACAGTACTCAACTCAGGCAGGTGGCTGTTAAACCATAGTGGGGTGTATGAATGTACGTGTGACCAGTTCTGCTTCTTTAGTGCTCTATCCCATATCTTCTGGTGATGTGATAGTATCCCTGTATTATATCGAGGAGATTTGTGTTCGCAGTGTCCCTTTCGGAGAATGGTCTGAACAGGGGTGTGTAAGGGGCTTCCCGGTTTATCGCACACTAAAGTCCTATATCTCTGGGATTCAGTAGTATGAAAATAGTACAAGTGTGAAAGATGTGAAGCCACATAGCAGTCTTGAATATCCGGGAGGGAGTACCCACCTTCCAGAGCGGGGTTTTTAAGAACATGCCATGTCAATTTATGCCTACCTTGGCCCCATACAAATGAATTTAAGATGGCTTCCATCTGTTTAAAGACTTTAAGAGGGATGTACATAGAGGCATACCAAACCGCATACAAAATTTTGGGCAACAAAATCATTTTTATTAAATTGATTCTACCCATTACCCCTAGAGGTAGTCTCGACCAGATCTGGGTTTTGGATTTAAGAACCACAAATAGGGGCTCCACATTAAGTGAGACATAGCCCCCAAGGTTTCTAGTGACCTTCACTCCCAGATATTTGATCTCTGCCACCCTCTTTAAGGGAAGTTCTGGAAACATAACAGGTGGAGGAAAATGGTCCAATGGGAGAATTTGAGACTTGTCCCAATTCATCCGCAGGCCCGAGTATTTACCCATTCTCTCTATGATAGTTAGTGCTGCTTGTAGCGAGGGTCCATGGTCAGCTAGATAGAGTACTGTATCATCAGCGTAAAGGCCTATTTTTTCCCAGGAGTCTCCTCGTCTGAGACCTATTACGTCTGAGCTTGCTCTAATGGCTATAGCCAAGGGTTCTGCTGCAAAGGCATACAGTAGTGGTGACAGGGGGCAGCCCTGTCTCGTGCCCCTCTCAAGGGACACATTTGCTTTCTGCGATTTTAGATATGAGAGGCCCACAGTGCGCATTATTCCGTCTCTCACCCCCCTCACATTCCATGTCAAGAATTTAATCATGGTCATTTAAACAATGGGTGGTAAATAATGGAGCGGACCAACAAGGCCACAATATATAAGAGCATTAGCACCAACAGCAGTATACCAGTTCTTGAAGTGTATATAAAACTTCTGTAGGCGATCAAAAGTGCATCCCAAAACCAAAACAAACAGTCATTATAACAGTTAAAACCAGAACTTTGGCCCTTAAACTGGGCAACATCCCCCCCTCCCAGCTTTGCACCTCCCCAACACGATGAGAGCATCAGACACCCGTAATTGAACAGAACAACAGTCATCCAGCAGTTAAATCAGGCTTATTTCCAGTAGTTGGTATGTTGCAACAGTAAATGCCATTAGCTAGGGGGGCGATTATTCACTGTACAGTGCGTGGTAAGGTAGTGGGGGAAGAGCAGTACTCCCTGGTATTCGGATACTGTGCTTTTCTTGCCCTTCAGCATGCTGAACACAATATATTAAACTCAACAGGATATTTAGATCCAGGATAGGCAAACAAAGTGCTGTAAGCCACACAAGTGCAAGGGGCACACAGGAGGTCTGCCAATCCAGGAGTGAGAGTCCATCCATGCCACAGAAGCCCCCCGAGCAATTTATCATGGGACACAGTATATACGGGGCCCTGCCTGTACTCCCTCCCTCTCATTGCATGTCCAGAGCTGTGGTGAACCCCAGGCTCCATAGGTCAACAGGAGAAAAGGAGGCAACATGTGCTAGGTAGGGGGCAGGGGAGACAAGCATGAGCATCTATTAGCAGGGGGGTTCATTAAATGTACTCACTGTAGCGACCATCCGGCGCAGCCGTTAGGCCAGTCTCCCACGCCAGTCCAACCATGCCTCAGCTGCAGCAGGGGTCTCAAAAAACTGCACCCGGTCATCCTCCTCCACTCTAAGTCTGGCCGGAAATAGCATGGCATACATGAGGTGCAGCACCCTGAGGCCAAGCTTGACATCCTGGAACTGAAACCTTTCCCGTTGCACTTCACTAGAAAAGTCTGGGAACACCGACACATGACCATTACCCACTTGTATGTTTCCCTTCTCTCTGGTGAGCCACATGCTCTTGTCCCGGTCCCTGAAATTCATAAATTTGGCAATAAAAGTTTGGGGGGTGCTCCTGCAGGTGGGGGCTTTTCTGGTATATGGTGCACCCTCTCCACTGCAATCATGACTGAGAAGGCCTCCCTACCATATGCTGTTATGAGGAGATTCTCTAGGTACTCTGATGGGTCTTTACCTTCAGCTCGTTCCAGCAATCCAATGAATCTGAGGTTGTAGCGGTGAATTCTGTTCTCCATGTCATCCAGGGGGGAATGGAGCTGCTGGATTTGCCTTTGCATGTCCTCAGTGGTAAGCTGCAAGGGATGTAGAATGTCCTCGGCAGTGCTGATACGGGTTTCCGTTTCTGTTACCCTGTCCTTCAGTTTAGAGAGGTCCTGTCTCAGGAGTGAGATATCGATCTTCACTTCATCAACTTTGGCCGTAAGGGTGCCCTGGAGAGTGGCTATGGCATCCAGCACCTTAGCCGTTTCTGCAGCATGGCGCTCCTCCCCTGGACACGCGGCAGCACCATCTTTGGCCTGCCCATCATCCTCATCATGGCGGTATTTTGCCAGTTTATCCGCCGCCGCAGATGGCTTTTGGGCAGGGACATAGTGTGTCCTGTTCCAGGGATCCACAGGCAGCTTTGTGGGTGAGAAGTTACTCGGATTCACGATCAGGCTGTTTCACAGGAGAGTCCGCAAGAGGAGCTCCCATTACCCACGATTTACTCCATCGCTTGCCAGGCCACGCCCCTGCCCTTTTATTTCTAACTGTGAAATGAGCTGTGTCCTTTCCTCATCTTTGAGGTTATTGGGCCCATAGCATACAATATTTTACTGTTTATTTTGTTCACTTCCTCAGTATCATCAAAAGATTGCTCCTCTCCCCTTACCTACTTCACAGGAGAAGTCTCCACCTCTTGCTAGAAACAAAAAAGTTATCCACTACTTCCTGTGTGGTATGCATGGGAGGATGCTGAGCAAAGTAATCCAGTTCTTTCTTGGCTACAGTGAGCCCCCACCACTTGGAAAAACATGACTGCTTCTATGCCTTTTCCACCAGAAATACTACTAGGGTTAGTCACAAGGGGAATGAGCAACACCAGGGGTCCCCCTTTACACTGTTCTGTACCTTGGACTCATTCTGTCAGAGGAGCTACCATGAATCCACCATAACTTCTAGCCATGTTGTTAAGTGTGAGGGGGAGAGCAACAACAGGGCAGAAAGACACAGCACACTGCACATGCCCTGTGTACTTTGATTACATTTTTTTGGGGAATGTGTAATAAACCAAGATCAGCAAGACAGATGACAAACCCTAAGCCTGCCATGTGCAGCTAATAGTTTGGTATGCATTTAAATTCAGTATTATAGTAATCAATGAGCCCATACACACAGCTGCATCTACATATGAAAATGTGTGCTTTGTTCAGCTATGCACAAAGAGAGACGGATGCAGATTTTACATGATGTGGGGGGAAAAAAAGCAAATAAAGTAAAAATAATATAACACATATAATTGTGACACTATTTATATTGTAATTGTACCTTTTCTTTTCTGCGGCCACTGTAATTTTCTGAGAATGCATTGCAATATGGCTACCTGGAGTTGTTATGTACCCAGAGTGTGTACTGACCACTAGGGATGGGTGAGCGGTTCGGCCCGAGCAGGAGTTCGGGCCAAAATTTGGCTGTTCGGACGTTCAGCGAACATCGAACAATATGCGGTGTTCGGGGCAAATTCGAAAGCCGCGGAACACTGTTAAAGTCTATGGGACACTAACATGAAAAATCAAAAGTGCTCATTTTAAAGGCTTATTTGTAAGTTATTGTCATAAAAAGTGTTTGGGGACCCAGGTCCTGCCCCAGGGGACATGTATCAATGCAAATAAAAGTTTTAAAATGAACATTTTTTCTGGAGCAGTGATTTTATTAATGTTTAAAGTGAAACAATAAAAATGAAATATTCCTTTTAATATCGTGCCTGGGGGTGTCTATAGTATGCCTGTAAAGTTGCACAGTTTTCCCGTGTTTAGAACAGTACCACAGCAAAATTACATTTCTAAAGGAAAAAAAGTAATTTAAACCTGATCACGGCTGTAATGAATTGTTGGGTCTCGGCAATATAGATAAAACTCATTGAAAATAACGGCATGGGTTCCCCCCCAGTCCATTACCAGGCCCTTTGGGTCTGGTATGAATATTAAGGGGAACTCCAAACCAAAAATTAAAAAAAAATTGCGTGGGGGTCCCTCCAAAATCCATACCAGGCACTTCAGGTCTGTTATGGAAATGAAAGGGAATGGATTTTAAGGGGAACCCTGCGCCAAATTAAAAAAAAATGGTAACCTGGCAGGTCACAGGAAAAGAGGAGGCAAGAGAGTGCCCCCCTCCTGAACCGTACCAGGCCACATGCCCTCAACATGGGGAGGATGCTTTGGAGTAACCCCCCAAAGCACCTTGTCCCCGTGTTGGTGTTTGTTGATGTGCATTGATGTTCATCCCCACAACCCTTGCCCCGTGGTTGTGGGGGTATGCAGTCCGTGGACTTATCAGAATCTGGAAGTATCAAATGTCGGGTGACCCTGTCCCCCTAATGCCTTGTGACGTCAGAGGAAGGCTGGGTCACCTGTTTACATCATCGAGTGGCCCCGCTATTAGCTATATATGAGCTGTTACCAAGAAGAAGCGTCACTCAGTGGGAGCCTCCCGTGTAGGCAGAGCTGTTGCAGTGGGGCTTTTTCGGCTTGTCGGCGGCATGATAGAAGATGAATGGACATCGCGAGACATTTTTATTTTTTTATCTTTTAATAAAGACTTGTCCCTAAGTGTCTCCTGTCTGTTTTTACTATTTTTTACACTTTCTTTTGTGAAATGGTAGGGGTACAATGTCTCCTTTACCAAATCACATAGGGGGGCGGGATCTGGGGTCCCCTTGTTAAAGGGGGCTTCCAGATTCCGATAAGCCACCAGCCCGCATACCCCCACAACCACCGGCCAAGGCTTGTGGGGATAAGGCCCTTGTCCCTATCAACATGGGGACAAGGTGCTTTGGGGCCTACTCCAAAGCACCTTCTCCATGTTGTCCATGTTGAGGGCATGTGGCCTGGTATTGTTCAGGAGGGCGCTCTCTCATCCCCCCTCATTTCCTGCGGCCTGCCAGGTTGCGTGCTCAGATAAGGGTCTGGTATGGATTTTGGGGGACCCCTACACCGTTTTTTTAATTTGGCTCAGGGATCCCCTTAATTTCCATACCAGACCTGAAGGGCCTGGTATGGATTTTGGGGGAACCCCCACGCAATTTCTTTTAATTTTTGGTTCAGGGTTCCCCTTAATGGACGGGTAATGGACTGGGGGGAACCCATGCTGTTTTTTTCAATGAGTTTTATCTATATTGCCGAGACCTGACAATTCATTACCGCCATGATCAGGTTTAAATCACTTTTGCCTTTGGGAATGTCATTTTGCTGTGGTACTATTCTAAACACGGGAAAACTGCGCCACTTTACAGGCATACTATAGACACCCCCAGGCACGATATTTAAAGGAATATTTAATTTTTATTGTTTCACTTTAAGCATTATTAAAATCACTGCTCCCGAAAAAACGGCCATTTTTAAAATTTTTGTTTGCATTGATACATGTCCCCTGGGGCAGGACCCAGGTCCCCAAACACTTTTTATGACAATAACTTGCATATAAGCCTTTAAAATGAGCACTTTTGATTTTTCATTTTTGTGTCCCATAGACTTTACCAGTGTTCATTTGTTTGTCCGAATTTTTTGCCTGTTCGGATGTTCTGGTGCGAACCGAATTGGGGGTGTTCGGCTCATCATTACTGACCACTCCCTAGAAACATAATTTCCTGCTTGTGTGATTGGCTCACCAATTTTCCCAGAAGTCTGCCTAAGATACAAGTCAGGTTTCATCCCCTGCAACAAAAATGTAATTCTTGGAGAGATACTTTCAAGAGGAGCACGTCTAAGGGGATGCAGGCCCAGCAGATTTCCTCATTAGTGCCCTGCAGCTGCACACCTGACAGTTAATTATGAAACCACTCCCATTAAACCCACTCAGAGACACAGACAAACACACATGGATTTCTTCAGAATAACAAAGGTAGAAATCTGCAACAAAGGTTGTTATAATCCTTGCAATGTACATAGATCACCCAGAGGGGAAGGTTTTTTTCTCAACAAAAGTGGAGTTACACTTTAATGGATTTAAACTTATTTGATGGATTAATAGATACTGTAGTTTTCCTCTTTTGGTTGTGTATACTGATTGAGTGTATGAAAAGTAAAGCCCAAATAAACACAGCTAATACATAGGAGAGGTACGGTGTGATCAGGTTAAAGAGGGGGCAGGCAAGCAGAAGGATAAGAGAAACTGGAAGTAGCAGTAGGAGATTCATTCTACTAAAAGCCAGCTGGCAGAACACAATAGCGCTGCAAGAGGGATTCCCTCATGAACACTAATGCCCTGTACACACGATCGGACATTGATCAGACATTCCGACAACAAAATCCATTGGATTTTTTCCGACGGATGTTGGCTCAAACTTGTCTTGCATACACACGGTCGCACAAAGTTGTCGGAATTTCCGAACATCAAGAACGCGGTGACGTACTACACGTACGATGGGACTTTAAAAGGGCAATCCAATACCAAGCGCACCACCCTTTGGGCTCCTTTTGCTAATCTCATGTTAGTAAAAGTTTGGTGAGAGACAGTTTGCGCTTTTTCAGACTCGTGGTTTTCAGTTTGTTTTTCTGCTGTTCAGTTTGTGCTTGTGGGTTTGTACCTGGTCTTCAGTGCGTGTAGTGAGTTCGCATTGATTTATCATTGTGTTCTTGTCCACTCGTTGCTGATTTTCAGGTTGCTCTTCACAGGCCTTGCTTTTCTTCAGTGCATTCTGTTACTTCGTTCTGACCAGCCGACCGTTTTGAAGCCATGTTGCATGTACGTACTCATCGTAGAGTTTATGCTGTGCAGGGGCTTAGTGTTGGGGTTCATACTTTGACACAAGCCCAGTCAAAGAACAGGGTGGAGAGGAGTTCATGGACCAAAAATTGGTTGCTCCAGCGTGACCAATTCTGTCACATGCCTTTGCTCCATGAGATCCGTGAGAATAATCCTGACGATTTTAGGAACTTTCTCCAGATGACAGACCCCGTATTTCACCATTTGTTGGCTTTGCTGACCCCTTATATCAGCAGGAAGGACACCTGCATGAGGCAAGCCATCACTCCAGAGCAGAGGCTCGTCACCAAATTGTGGTACTTGGCGACGGGGAGAAGCCTGCAGGACCTCAAGTTCTCAACAGGAATCTCCCTCCAGGCTCTGGGGATCATTATTCCAGAGACCTGTTCTGCCATCATCCAGGTCCTGCAGAAGGATGATATTAAGGTAAGATTTTTATCCTTTAACATCACATTTTATTGTATTTAATGTTTGATAATATATTGTATTTCTTTCATCATTCCCTAATTACCATGATTGTAATATGCTGTGAATGTACCCTTTATCCTCATGCATGCTGGAATTTTTAAACTTTTTTTGTCCTTAATGCATATTTGTCTTCATTTACCTCCCCAGCATGCTCTCCTGGGCCTATATCCACCTCACATAGTCACAATGTATTTTGTCAGCTCCACAGTAGTGCTTTACCCTAAGCACCCCCTAAAATGTGTACAAATGTTATTTGTGTCCTTTAATTCTGGTAGAGTGGCAGAGGCTTTTATTTGGGTCCCAAACTCATTTGGAACCCTCCCTCCCCCCAACCGCTAAGTCAACCCATAACAATCTGCTGACTTTGCCAAACCCATACACACTATACCTACCTCTTTTGTGGTCAGATTTATGGATGAATTCCCCAAAGCATGTAGTGCAAGGGCCTGCCTGAATACTTTCAAATGGTACTGTTTAAAGTTTTTGTAACCTATTTTTATCTTGATAGGCAATTGCAGAATGTTAAAATTGTGCTCCAATTTGTACAGTGTGTATTTAGATTTTTGTATTATGACACTTCTTACCTGTCCAGTGGGCTGCCAATAGTGTAAGTAAGGAGGAGCTGGCCAAAGTAATACACATTATTTATGCATTCATCACTCAATGAAGTGGAGAGGGTTACCTGTCCAAAACATCTCCCCCCCTAAAATTTTAACAATGGGCCATCAGAGGGGGTGAGGAATCTGATAGGTGGACCTTATAATTTTGTCTTTAAATACTCCCTAAAATAAATGTTATACTGATGTTGGCCAAGAATGTTTGTGTCTAATCTGCTCTCAATGTTTATGTGCCAAATGACAATTTATTTTATTCTTGTTTGACTCCACAGTTTCCTTCCAACCCACAGGAATGGCAGACTGTGGCCTCCCACTTTGCCCAGCGGTCAAACTTTCCTAACTGCAGAGGGGCAATTGATGGGAAACACGTCCACATCATCCCACCCACAAACTCAGGGTCAAACTTTTATAATTACAAGGGGTTCAATAGTATTGTGATGTTGGTGGTGGTGTCGGCTACTTACGAGTTCCTGTATGTGGACGTGGGGAAGAATGACCAGATGTCGGATGGTGGAGTCATCGCCCAGACCAAGTTTTACAGGCATCTCCAGAATGGCAGCTTGGGCTTGCCACCTCCAGAAGACAATGCAGAAGGACTCCCATTCGTCTTCGTTGCGGATGAAGCGTTTGCACTGGGGGACCATCTTATGCAGCCATTCCCTATGAGGACCCTCACCCCAGACCAGAGGGTTTTTAATTACCGGCCAGAGCCAGAAGAGTGGTGGAGAACACATTTGGAATAATGGCCAGCCGGTTCCGCCTATTTCTTACCGATATACATGGCGGAATATAAACTCAATCACATCATCCTGTGTTGCTGTGTTCTCCACAACTTTTTAAGGAGAAATTCTTTAAGCTATGCTGCCTCAGTTGGGCCTGAGGCCGGAATTCATATCAATGAACCAACCCTGATGGCGCTTGAAACTGGCCGTCTTGGCTTGCCCCCCCAGAGTGCCCGAAAGATCCATATACGATACATGGAATACTTTGCGGGTAGGGGGGCCATCGATATGCCAGACAATGTCTGAGACATTTTTAAAATAAAAATATATTTGAAACCGAAGAGATAGTTGCTTTGATTTACTGCTTGGCTTTCTTTTAGCTGTCTCCTCGGTTATGTTTTATTAATGTTCAAATTTTTGGCCTTTTTTTTCAACAGTGCAAACGAAATTTCGTGACACATGAGGTGACAATCTCTTCTTCGGCTAACTATTATTATTATGTTGTGGGTCTGCTACACACACACCTTGTTTTTGTTGTTAATGTATGTAATGCATAACTGACAAAAATATTAATAATTTTCAACACCGTGACCGAAATTTGGAGAGTCATGAAAATGGCGTGATTGTTTTATGGGTTTAAACATGCCTGTTTTACCTTAAAAGGCAATTTCTACTTAATGTGACCTAAAAAAATGTTATACAACAAACATGTTGGTTTGTTCAAAAACACTTTTATAAATGCACATGTGATTGTGCTTTGATTAAAAAGATTGATAATCATCAATGTGTGGCTTCTTATTTCAATGCTCAAAAACATTTTTTGTAGTAAAGTTGTTGGTTTCAGTGACAATGTGGGTTATTTACTAAAGGAAAATACACTTTGCACTACAAGTGCACTTGAGACTGCACTTAAACTGCACTTGTAGTGCAAAGTGGATTTGTCTTTAGTAAATAACCCACATTGTCACTGAAACCAACAACTTTACTACAAAAAATGTTTTTGAGCATTGAAATAAGAAGCCACACATTGTTGATTATCAATCTTTTTAATCAAAGCACAATCACATGTGCATTTATAAAAGTGTTTTTGAACAAACCAACATGTTTGTTGTATAACTTTTTTTAGGTCACATTAAGTAGAAATTGCCGTTTAAGGTAAAACAGGCATGTTTAAACCCATAAAACAATACACAACTCTGGAACTTACAAAGTTCAACTTTTATAAAGTGAAGGCAATATCAGACATGAGTATGTACAAACTGTGTTTGATATTGCGTTCAGCAGATGGGGTGAGGTCACCCCTGTAAAAGCCAAATTTAGAAGATGCACACAAATTGCCTAATGTCAACATGTGCTAGCTGCCATCATGGGTGATCAATGCATGTGTTTTATGGGTGCAACCCCTTCCTCTCAGCTACTTTATTATTGAGGAAGAGGTTGCACCCACAAAAATCGTACATTGATCTCCCGTAATGGCAGATAGCACATGTTGACACACTGTGTGCATCTTCTAAATTTGGCTTTTAACATACATAAAAAAAATTTGTCACAAAAAAAAAAAAAAAAGTAGGGATTTCTGGGTGTTTTAGATTCTCCCTAAAACATTAATGATGTTCTTCATTTTGTTTTGAACATCATTGATGTTTTGCTTTATGTTTTCTATATGTCTGGGCACTTTCACTGGTGAAATGACATTTCTCTTACACAAAAACCCGATCACCTACAAAAAAAACAAAAAACACACCATGTATTATAAATATACAGACATCCATTTCTTACCTGAAGCTGTGGTCGCAGACACTCACCTGTTGTGGTGACAATTTCTACGTCTCCCTCCTCCTCTGGTTGGGTTTGGGGGATTTCCCCTTTTTCCTGAGGTGGTTGGTTCCTGGTCTTCTCTGATGAGTGGTGTCCTCCAAGTCTTTTCTCCCCTATGTGAACAAAAATAGGTATACTTAGCACACAGATATTTGATGGCAGAAATAGGAATATGAAACATTGCTTGGAGGTGGGGTACAATTTGTAATGCTTGAATACTTACCTGTTTTGTGCAAGCTTCACAGATGGAGACACCCCTATATTATTCACTGGAGCACCTTTGTGGGCCCCCTAATAAAAAGGGTGTTCTTTTGTCCCACACTAGTGCTTCTGCGTCCAGATGTGTAAACAGCTGCTGAGTGTCCTCTCCTTACACAGAATCTAGTTAGCATTTCATTCTAGTTACGAACCCATCTAGACAACAAACTTTTATTAATAGAAGTAGGCCAGAAAAACCATATAGAACTGCACCTGCCCAAAACATCATATTTTAGTGGCCGAACAAACAATGTTTCCTACGAAAGATTAATGTGCCCATGAACATGAAAGTTGCAATTTTAAAATGTACAGCAGTAAAGAAAAGCACATGGGGCAGCACAAACGTAATAAAAATAAAGAATAGGAACATAGGACAACTACTTACTTTTTTGCAGCACTCTCCTGATCCTTCTATACTGATCGTGCTCCCTTAATTTGAGGTCCGACCACCATTTCCTCAGTTGATCCTTTGATCGCTGTACCCCAAAATTCCTGTGCAGACTCTTCACAACTTTAGTCATGATCTTGGCCTTTCTCACATTTGGGTTGGGGTAAGGTCCATACTTCCCATCATAGTCGACCATTTTCAATACGTCTACCATCTCCACCATCTCAACAAACGACATATTTGATGCCTTAAATCTTCTCCTCTGGGATCCAGACGTTTCTGGTTCCGGGCTTTCCTCCTCCTCCTCGTTGCTGCTATTATCATGCACCTGTTGTCTCTCCGCCATGTGCTCTCCCCCACTGCGCTGAAAGAGAAGGGGCGGGGAATAGATTAGAAAGAACATCAGGGGCAGGCGGAGTATCGCATATGCGCAGTGTATATAAAGCGTAACACGCGTGCGTCGTACATATGATCTGTGAGCGGAGGAAGGAGTGTCGGAAGAGCCGATCGTGATAATGAAGGTACAAGTTTAACTTGGGCCTATACTGCTTATAGATTGAGGCCTATATTGGGACAAGATTAGGAGAGTTTAGCCTGATATTAGGGTTTGTCTTGTGTTGTGTCTTGCAGAGAAAATGGATCTAGTCAATAATCATGACTTTATGCTAATATTCATTGATATGTTCAGGGAGCTGCCCTGTCTGTGGCAGATAAACCACCCACATTATAACAATAAAACACAGAGGAATGCAGCGCTGGATCAATTGCTGGAATTTGTGAAGCCAGTGATCCCCACGGCAGACATCCCCTCTTTGAAGGCCCTAATTGGTGACATGAGCAGCACTTATCTAAGGGAGCGCAAGAAGGTCCAGGATTTCCAGAGATCAGCAGCTGCAGCAGATGACATTTGTGGTACTATGACAGACTGCATTTTCTGGCAGACCAGAGATAACCCAGGCCATCACTCTCTAGTCTTCCTTCAAGGCTTCCTCCCCCCCCAGCTGAGGCTTCTGACGCCCAACCTGGGCCTTCCAGGCAGCAACATGTGGAGGAGCCCAGCTTGAGTCAGATATAGCATTCTTCTAAATATTTCTGGTTGTCAAATTAATGATGTTAAATATATATTACTTTTGATAAATAATTTCTGATTTCACAAAGTGTTTTACATATCAATAGACAGTAGTTGCCACAAATGATTGTGACAAGAATGAAAAATGCTGGGCTCAGAATGATAGTCTTTTCTATTTATTAACATTCAATTTACAACAGTCATGAGATGAAAATTATGTGTGATTTATGAACCAAAAACTAAAACTTTTTCATACACAAGAAAGTCTCAGCTAGGAGGTGGCGGGGGTAAGTGGCAGCCAGGAGGTGGCGGGGGTAAGTGGCAGCCAGGAGGTGGCGGGGTAAGTGGCAGCTAGGAGGTGGCCGGCCCCAGTAGCCTGCCAAAATCCCAGGTCCCACCCCTCTGCCTTCCACAAAAAAGTGACAGGAAGAGGAGTAACGTGAAGGAGGCAGCAATTGGCCTATTTATGAAGGCTACTGCGGCCCTCAGAACCCCCCACAGTGTTCAAGAGGACTTTGCCTATATTACAGCCTGCAAAATGCTGCAAATGGAGGAGGGCCAACACCTAATATGTGAGTATCTCATCTTCCAAGCCCTAAATGAGGGGTTGAGGGGCCAACTCACAAGCCAAAGCCACATTTGTGAGTTCAACCATGGTCCTCCTCCACCTCCTCCTCCAGGTCCTCCTCCTGCCACACCTCCAACACCAGAGCCACAGCCTGGAAGGAAGCGTCTAAGGAAGACCAGAGAGTGATGGCCTGGGTTCAGTCTGGTCTGGCAAAAGACGCAGGCTGTGGTATGACCACAGCCTGGGGACAGATATGTCATCTGCTGCTGTTCCTGATCACTTGTAGTCCTGGACCGGATTGTGCTCACTATTATAAGGACTCCTCAGGCCACCAATTTTGACTGTAAAATTATTGATGTGTACCCTGGGGTACAAAGGCTTCGCAAATTTCCCCAGTATTCCCCAATATTGACCCTGCAGCTTCTATTCTCCACATCATCAAGTTGATCGAGCAAAGAATCAATCCGTTGATCTTTCATTTTACAGTGTGCTTGCAGAGCCTGCAGGGAAGGGCTAATGTCCTCTACTGTCACCTCCAGGGCCTTCACCCTGCCCCCAATGTGAGCAGTGTCCGCTTGTAAGTCCTCAATATCTTTCCTGAAGGCCTTCTCCATGCGGGCCATAAAGCCTTCCAGGTCTGCCCAGGTAGGGAGGGCAAGGATATGAGACCTGAGGTCTCTATCATCCTGGGCTATGTGCGGGTCTCTGTGTCCTGGGGCTAAGTGGTGAGTGAGCTCAGAGCTGGGGGAGGGAGAGGTAGCAGAGCGCGCCGGGAAAGCGTGTGGCGACCCGCACGGGGTATGTCTGTGGTTCTTCCCTGCATCCCTCCCACCCGGACTACTGAAAGGGCTCCCTCTTGAATCCGGAGAGGATGGGAGAAGAGGGGATGCCGGTGGATGGCGCGGTGACATGGCCGGGGATGTCTCGTGTGCGGCCTGTGAAGACTCACCCGGCGCCATCTTGGATTCTGCTCCCGGCCGCCTTCCTCCGCAAAAAAAGGCCTCTAGGGAGCTGGAACGAAGCCGTGGAGTTCTCCGGGGCAGCGGGGCTTGCTTCCTCCGCGTTGGCATCTCTCGGAACTGGTGTCTAAATCACCTGTGCTGCTGCAAAGAGCGATATGTGGAGCGGGTCAGACGGAGCTCAGCTCATACACGTCCGCTCTGTTCCATGTCTCGGCCACGCCCCAAGATCTTGTTTTATTAACATGATTGCAAGTTAAACGGAAATAGTATTTTAGATAAATAGGATGTATTAAAAGAACTGAAAAATGGGGCGCATTCTTGGAGCCACAGAAGATGGCTGCTTGAATTCACAGCTCCGTGCCACCTGAATATACCCCGCTGCATAGAGCGCTCTCTCTCTATCTCTGAGATTGTGCTCATTCCCATGGCCGGAGACCCCCCAGACACTAGCAATCCTGGCAGGTATGTATAAGAGCCACAAACCGAAGAGGAAATCGCTGCTGCAGCAGAAGTCCTCCCCTGCTGTGAAGCCAGCCGAGATGGCACCAAAGCCTCCAGCACATAACGAAACCACGCGGCTCTCCCCTTCTGGCGATCTAGCCACACAGGATGATAGTCTGCAGCAATTCCCTTCTGAGCTGGTAAGCACCCCTGAGCCCTCCAATGAAACCATGCTACAGGAGTTCCGTTCCATAGTTCCCAAGGAAATAGGGGTGGCTTCTTGATTTTTATTAATATTATTACTTTTCAACAGTACATTTTTGAGATATGCAATTGTTGATAACGTATTGTGCACTGGGTATTGTTACTATCCACTTGGGTGGGTGGGGCCATATGAATGACAGGGGCTGCTAGCTCCTCCACCTCCCACACTTATATTTCTGGGTCATTTTCCCTATTTAATCTTCACACTCAGCCAACTAATCAGATAACCTGAAGAAGGGGCGTGTCCCCGAAACATGTAGAGTCTCCAGTTGGCGATGTGTGACTCTCTTTGCTCCCTTGGCATCATCAGTTCCTAATTGGCCCCAGCAGCAGGGTTTGCCCATGCTCTTCAGATTCCCTTGACTGACTTCTGCCAGGCTGTGACATCACTTCTGGGCTTCGTACACAGTGCGAGCGGTCGCTGTATACTGGCCCCAACAGCCCCTTACAGTCCTGGATGGGCCCCCCACCAGCCGTGCTCCTGTGTTCTTTGTCCAACGACTTTGTGCTGGGTTTCCTTAAGCCCCTGTGTCATCCATGCGGCTCCAGCCTCCAGGTACTGTCAGTTTTTTAATCCAAGTTTCTGCATGACCATGACTGCTGTATGCCTTAGTAAACATTTTATTATTTTTTTAACAATAATAAAAAGTGTTTACTTTGCCTCTGAGGGTCCTATTTATGTCTGGTGCTTCCCGTTTAAAATCTCTTTCTTCCACCAGCAACGTCAGTTCCATACAGTTTCTTAAGCTGAGCTACGCTGCCACTTCCAAGATTTGAACCTTGACCTCCCACCGACGCAAGGTTCCACATCTTCACCAACTCAACTGCCTTGCTCTTCCCAATCATTGTCAACCCAAGCTTCACCTACCCACAGGCTGTTTCAGTCATCTCTGTGAGGCTCCCAGGCTCTCCATTCTTTGCAAGCTCAACTGTAAGAGAACTGTTGTCGCGCTCCAGGCGTACTCACGCACGCATGTGCGCATAAGGGACTTTACGGATCACAGACACGCCAATGCGCATGTGCAAAGGAGTGTGCACATCCATAGGAGCGCATCCATAGGAGCGCGTCCGTAGGAGTGCGTCCGCGCGCCAGATGGCCTATTTAAGGGGTGCACTGACTTGTAACAGATGCTGACCGATCTTCAGCTGTTCCTGTACCCGTACCCTGTGATCCCTGACTTTGCCTGCCTGATATCTGTTGCTGAACCCCTGACTTTCCTTGACCTTGCTTCTGGACTCTCCCACATCTCTGATTACTGGTTCCTGATTCTGGCTTCCTATTTGACTCTGCTCCTGCATGATGATTTGGTACCTTGCTGCCTGCCTGCTTCCGAAACCCGGCTATTCCTGTGACTTCGCTTCTGTCTCCTGTTTGGCTCCAAGCTGTCTGCCGTGTTTCTGCAACTCTGTTCCTGTGACTTGCTGTGACTTCCTGCATTCCCAAAGTTGCATCATCTGTCTCAAGCTCCCAGGACTACATCTGCAGGCACTCGTGTTCCTCCTTTCCCTTGGGTCCTTCTGTCTCAATCCTCAGCAGGACCCGGGTTGGAGATACAAGAGAGGCTGACCTCGTCACTTCAGACTCTGACCAGGTACGTGACAGTATCGGTCAGCCAACAATGGAATCTGAAAGGGAGGCCTTGCCTTTAATAGACATCTGCCAATCAATTTCTGCACTAGCTCATACTGTACGGAATCTCCAAGAGGACCTGGTCCGGATGGAAGAATTTCTACCAAACCTGCTTGATGTCCCACCTGCCTCAACCCACCTTGCTCTAGTGAGTTCTTTTGTGCAAACAGACTTTTGCCTGCTCAGTGAAACCTTTCTTCCTCCTGAACCCAGAGTGCCTCTGCCTGAGCATTTTTCAGGGGATCGCAAACTGTTCCGTACATTCCAAAATGCCTGCAAACTTTATTTTTCCTTGTTACCTCGAACTTTCTCATCTGAGGGCATTAAAGTGGGATTCATCATCATTCTCCTACGAAATGAACCACTTTCCTGGGCTCATCGTCTTAGAGAACATCATGATGCGGCTTTGTCAACCACTGACTCCTTCTTCTTAGCCATGTCCCAACTTTATGCTGATCCCTTCCTCCAGCAGACTGCTGAATCCACACTTGGTAAACTCAAATAAGGCTTAAGATCTGTAGAGGACTATGTAACTGATTTCCATGTTTGAAGTTTAGATACTCAGTGGAATAAAGCTGCTCTCCACCATCAATTTTGTCATGGACTCTCTGACACATTAAAAAATGAACTTGCCTGTGTAGGAGTACCCTCATCTCTGGAATATCTGATCCATCTTATCATCCAAATCGAACCGTCGGCTGCGTGAAAGGCAATCCAAAAAAGGATAATACCAAGCCACCTACAAACTCAAGAGTTTTTGCTTCTGTTTCTGCAGTCACTTCCAGGATACCAAGGGTACCCCACAAGGATAAAGAGCACCTTAAATCTCCCCGTAGAAGCTTTCTAAGACCACCTCTGTCTTCTTCTGAATGCTTCCGACGACTACATGAAAGATTGTGCTTTTACTGCAGAGTGGCAGGCAATTTCATTCAGACTTGTCCTATAAGACCTGCCTAGCCCGCTCCTACACCACCTCACGTGATGCATCTTCCTGGGAGGGATCTGCTACATCTCCCTCTTTCGCTCCAGGTCCAGTTACCGGGAAGGACTATTCTTGTAACCGCAATTATAGACTCTGGGGCCTGAAGTTGTTTTGTGGAATCAGCCTTTGTTACTCTACATCAACTTCCTGTATGCACCAAGAGGCAGGGATTTACTGTGCATCCCAGACTTGAGGCGCTGGCCTCAAGTCTGGGCCTGTTACACAAGAGACTGTACCCATCCTCTGCCAGACTTCCTCAGAACATCAGGAACCTCTCTGTCTGGATATCATAACTTCCCCCATGTTTCCTGTTATCCTTGGATTACCTTGGCCGAAGGCCCATAACCCTCATATCGACTGGCTCACTGGAGATATCTCCTTTTTTTCTAATTATTGTCAGAAACATTGCTACTCGGAAAAGTCTGTTAACCCTGCTTCTCTCCTCAGCATCCATTCTGACCCCAAAACTATGAAGTTAGTACCCTTAGCATATCATGGATTCCTGGATTTGTTTAATAAAAAGAATGCATATACTCTGTCTCCCCACAGGACTTACTATTGTCCCATTGAACTTTTACCAGGGGCAGAGATTCCCTTCGGCCGGATTTACCCTCTCTCGGAACCCGAACTGGAGGCTTTGCACAAATACATAGATGAAGGCCTGGAAAAGGTTTTATTCGGGCCTCTTCCTCTTCAGCAGGGGCCGGTATCTTCTTTGTAGAGAAAAAAGATCACACCCTGAGGCTCTGTATAGACTACTGTGATCTTAATAAAATAATTATCAAGAACCTGTACCCAATTCCATTAATCCCAGAGTTGTTCCAGAGACTGCGAGGAGCACCAGTATTTTCCAAGCTCGATCTGAGAGGTGCCTACAATTTGGTTCAAATCAGGAAGGGAGATGAAGCCTTCAGGACATGTTTTGGGCATTTTGAATACTTAGTCAACCCCTTTGGTCTCTGCAATGTCCCAGCCACCTTTCAGCACCTGGTAAATTACGTTTTTCGGGACTTCCTTGACCTGTTTATCTTAGTCTCAGTGACATTCTTATCTTCTATACCCATGTGATGAAGGTTTTGAGTAGACTTCGGGAACATCACCTCTATGCCAAGGCAGAAAAGTGCGAATTTGAAAGACAGACAATACAGTTTCTAGGACTTGTCATTTCCGGTGATAGTATCTCCATGGATCCCCAGAAAGTTGCTGCTTTCTTGGAATGGCCAGCTCCTACAGACCGAAAGGTAGTATAAAGGTTTGTGGGATTTGATAATTTTTATAGAAAATGTATTAAGAACTTTTCTGGCATTATCTATGATATTACACTTTTGACTAAACAGCATGTTCCCTTCCTGTGGAGTTCAGAAGCACAAGCATCTTTTGAGCAGTTAAAAGACTTGTTCACCTCAGCCCCCATCCTAAAGCATCCTGATCCTTGGCCTATGTTCTGGAGGTGGATGCCTCTGAAATCGCTGTAGGGGCCATATTATCACAACGACAGGGTCCTAAATCATTACTCCACCCCGTGGCTTTCTTCTCAAAGAAATTGAATCCATCTGAGAGAAATTATGTTGTAGGGGACCGGGGGTTGCTGGCCATTAAAGCTGCCCTCGAGGAGTGGCGTTACCTGTTAGAAGGTGCTCTTCACGCTACACTCATCTTCACCGACCACAAGAACCTTGAGTACTTGAGGACAGCTAAAAGACTTAGACCTCGGCAGGCAAGATGGGCATTGTTCTTCTCCTGCTTCACATTTCACATAACTTTCCACCCTGGTTCTAAGAATGGTAAACCAGACGCGCTGTTGCGCATGTTCCATGATCCTGTTCGTCCCTCAGAATCAGACACCATCTTACCGGCCAAAAACTTTCTCCTTCTCCAATCATGTCTGATGACCCAAATAAGAGCTAATTTGTTGGAGCACTCCCCTTCTCAAGACTTAACCCTCCAGCTAAAGGACCGTCTCTAATACTATAATGAACAGGTCTTTGTCCCGTAGCAGTTTAGAGTTTCCGTCCTGAACCGTTGTCACGATCATCCCATTTTGGGATCCACAAGAGCACCGACCTATTTTCCCATTCTTTTTGGTGGCCAGACTTGATACAGGACTGTAAAAAATATGTCAAATCCTGTGTAACCTCTCAACGCAGCAAGACTGATCGAGCCAAGACTTGGAGTCTATTGGAATGCCTTCCTGTGCCTAAGAAACCATGGAGCATGATATCCATGGATTTCATTGTTGAGCTCCCTCTGTCTGAGAACTTTACCACCATATTTTTCGTGGTCGACCGTCTGACCAAGATGGCACACTTTGTACCCTTACAAGGAACCCCTTCTGCCACGGAGACTGCTTCCACATTCATCCAAGAAATAGTGAGGCTACATTGTATTCCCGACAACATCACCTCTGATCGAGTTCAGTTCACTTCAAGATTTTGGAGGTCTCTCTGTGAAGCCTTGAACATCGAACTCCGTCTGTCCACTGCCTACCATCCTCAAACAAATGGACAGATGGAGAGAACTAACCAGACTTTGGAACAATACTGGCGTTGTTTCTCCTCTTTCTCTCAGGACGATTGGTCACCTCTTCTTCTGCTAGCGGAATTTGCATACAATAACTCCATCCATTCTGTTACTAAACAAACACCCTTTTTCGCCAACTATGGACACCACCCTTTCTTTTTGCCTGAAATACCCGTGGAATCTTTTGTGCCTGCTGTCCAAGATAGATTGGATTGGTTCAACTACAATAACAAGTTGCTTCAGGACACCATCTTTAAGGCTCAGGCAAACAACAAAAGATTCTTTGATAGAAAGAGGAGGGGTAACTTGAACCTGAAACCAGGAGACAAGATCTGGTTATCCAATACAAATTTGAAACTTAAGTGTTCCTCCAAGAAACTTGGTCCAAAGTACCTGGGGCCCTTCCCTGTAAAGAGAAGGATCAATTCTGTGGCCTTTGAACTAATCTTACCAAGGAACCTAAAAATTCACCCTGTTTTCCATATTTCTTTATTGAAAACAACAGTGCCCAATCCCTTTCCCAACCGGGATCCGGGAAATTCTCCTCCACTGTTCGTTGAGGGCAGTGAGGAGTTTGAAGTTGAAGCTGTTTTTGATTGTAGAACCAGGAATGGCCAAACACAGTTTCTGATTAAATGGAAGGGCTATGGTCCTGAGGACAATTCATGGGAACCAGCTTCTAATATACATGAATCTTGTAAAAAAGTTGCGCTAGAAATTAAAATCAAAGTCCATACAAATGACATCAAAGGAAAAAATGAGTCCTTCAAGAGCATAAACACCACCACCGTGCACCTATAGACAATAGTGCTAATCCACCATAGTAGTTGATTCAGCTTACCAAATGGCAAGCATAAAACGGCAAGTGGCTATAGCCCAGCCAAGGCCTTTTAGCTTGCTGCCGCTCCCGGTGTTCAAATGGTGGGGGGTAAATCTCCAAGCTCACTCACGGTGTCCACATATCCACATGTTGCAATGGAAACCCAGATAGCTCAGAGGAAAGAAAGACTTGCCATAGTGTGATATCCTCCAAATATTTATTATAAAACATGTAAACACTTACATCAAAATTAGCAGAGTTGCGCATACGAAAGCCGTCCGGCATACAAAACAAAACGGAGCCTGTTCTCTCACTCCGAAAGCATGGTGACGTCAGTGCGTACCCTACCAGATGCGTTTCGTCATCATCTGACGTTGTCAATGGGGAACGGGCAACGCAGTGATTCACCACCATATAAAGGGAGCCAAGCCTCGTTCTGAGTAACGAGCATCCAGGCGCCATATCAAGTGTGGGAAAAGTTCCCTTAACTCAAAACCGTTTGAAAAGTGCATCGCTGCATATGTCATTCTGTGAGAACAAAGAATTGTATTAAACAACTAAACATATTAGTAGTGTCTAACCTAAACTTATGTGTGTAAAAATACCGCTCTTATCCCAAACTAAAAATGTGTATTTATGTATATGTATAGAAAACCCGCCACATATGAATATGAATATACATGTACCATCAGGAAAAAGCGTGTATATGTAATCCCTCCTGACATCCCAATTGCATGCGGAAACATCATATATATAGATTATAAATTATAAAAATATATATGTTTCATATTATAATATGATAATTTGTACTGATACTAATTAATATAAATTTTGTATCAAATTTATTAAATTTAGTGAATATAATAATGAGTTTAAAAAATGTATATAAAAATATATAAAAAATTCTAAATATTTTTTATACATGAAAAGATAATGGGTGAGAAAAAAAATTAGTGCATAAATGTATAAGGTGCTACGTGCTCCACCAAATAGATTCGTCATACCTCAAGCCAGAGGTTCTACAGTGTTTCCGGAATATCTGAGTATTCCCACAAACAATACTACATTGCAGCAAAGATTAACCTTAAATTGGCCCTTGCATGCTCGTGTCTCAGATCAAGTTCACAAACACCTCTTAGGACCCAAAAAATATATTAAAAATAAAATGAAAATAAAATTTAATAAAATTTAAAAACATTTTTCTAAAGAATCTAAATTGTTATGAACAATTATGAATTATCGATAAAAGCATTAACATCAGTGTCGATATTCAACCCATAGGGTGCGTAAGTCCTTAATCTATGGATCCAGGCCATCTCTAATCTAGATATTTCTCTCACCAAAGAACTCCCTCTCCAGTGGGGACTAAACTTGTCTATACCCAAAAATATTGTGTTGGAGGGGTCCTTACCATGTACTTGTAAATAGTGCTTTAATACAGAGTGGTTCTTAAATCCACTCTTAATATTAGTGATATGTTCATTGAGGCAGACCTGAAGAGGCCGTTTGGTCCTGCCCATATATTGCAGGCCACAAGGGCACTGGAACATGTACACTACCCCCTCTGTAGTATAAGTGATAAAAGATTTTATCGTGTACGATTTTTTAGTGCTGGTAGAGGAAAAAGTGATGGTCCGTCTATGGGGACAGGCACTATGTGCGCAGACCCTACATCGTCTGCATTGATAAAATCCTTTTAAATGATTAAAGAAACTGGGTTTTCAAGTCGGAGGATTTAAAATATTAGGGGCCAACCGATTACGTAGCGATGGTACACCCCTAAAGATAACTCAAGGCTTCTCTGGCAGCACCTTATTCAATATCACATCGCAACGTGCAACATGCTAATGTTTATATATAAGGTTCTTGATGGTGTTATGCTGCAAAGAATATGTAGTTAGAAAAGGGACACCAGAGGAAAAATCATCGTTAGTGCGAGGTGCTCTATCTACCAGCAAGTCTTCTCTATTTACTCCTTTGACCATGTCAAGGGTCATCCCCAGGAATTCTTTAGAATACCCCTTCTCCAGAAATCTATCTGTGAGGACGTTCGACTGCTCTATAAAGTGGGTCTGACTGGAACAGTTCCTCTTAAGACGGAGGTACTGAGTTTTTGGAACTGACTCCAGCCAAGGACGATGATGACAACTGTCTACAGGTATAAATGAATTCCTGTCAGTTTCCTTAAAAAAGGTTGACGTGACAATGTTATGCCCATTAATGGAAATGTTTAAATCATGAAAATTATTACTAATGCCTCTCTGATTGACATTAAGAAAGGACAAAAATTCTTGTAAGACCTGTTCACCATCCCATAGGAGGAGGATGTCATCTATGTACCTCACCCACAGAATAATCTGAGGCACCTCACGAGCATAGATGACATCCTCCTCCAATTTACCCATAAAAAGGTTTGCCAGGCTAGGGGCGTATTTAGCCCCCCTAGCGACTCCCGTATTCTGCTATAAAAATTGTTATTGAACCAAAAATAGTTGTGGGAGGCGGCGTATTCCAATAATTCCGATATAAACTCCACCTGACTTGCTGAAAGGCCAGAATCTCTATTGAGAAAGTGTTTAACCACCCCCAAACCCAACAAATGTGGAATTATGGTATGTAAGGATGTCAAATCGGCGGTGACCAACCACATCCCAGCCCTAACCTCAACATCAGAAAGTAACCGAATGACATGTCTGGAGTCTTTAATGTATGAAGGTAACCTATGTACAAGGGGCTGCAAATAGAAGTCTATGTATCTGCCCACCCGGAATGTAAGTGAATCTATGCCACTCACAATTGGACGTCCCGTGGGGCAGATTAAGCTCTTATGAATTTTCGGTAAATAGTAGATAGTGGGTGTACGTGCGGATCTGAGAACAAGATACAAACTTTCTTTTTTATTTAGGATGCCTAAATGACACCCCTTATTCACAATACCCTGCAACTCTTTAGCATATTTGATTTTAGGATCAGAGGGGAGCACTGTATAGGTATTATGATCATTCAGGATTCTATACATCTCGGTCATCTAGTCTTGTTGATCCAGAACAACAATCCCTTCCCCTTATCTGCAGGGCTTATGACCAAATCCTTATTTTTACAGAGGGAATCGAGGCCCTCCTGTAAGGTTTTATTGAGTTTGGCCCTCTTGACTTCTAAGAGATCTAAATCTTTCAGTAGAATATCTCTGAAAACTTTAAGTGCAGGTGCTAGTGTACCCAGGGGATTAAATAATGAGGCGTTGGAGAGCCCTGAGTGAACAATTCCCGTCTCCAATGTCACATTATCTTTAATAGGGTTATTAACCATATACCGTTTTATATTTAATTTTCTGACAAATTTATGGATATCCATATAAGTATGGAATTTGTCAAGCCTAGTGGGTGGAACAAATTTAAGACCTTTGTCAAGGATGGCCCTCTCAGGATCAGTTAGCGTTTTAGAGCTAAGGTTGAAAATCCCCTTCCCTGTTACTTTTTGGGTCTTTTTAGCTGCTCATACCCACCTCCCCCCTCTGACTCCTCTCTTCTTTGCCCTTGCCTTTTGATACCTTGGTTGGTTTTGTGAAAACCCCAACTGGTCTGATCTAAGGGGGCCAATGTTCCATTAGGGAGCACTGGTCCATTGGGGGTCTTGAATGAAGGTGTGGGGATAATTCTCCCACCGGAGTGATAAGTTTGAGAAAAATCCTGAGGGAAGCTACCATCTGGTCCATCCCTGTCGGTGAGTGGGAAAAAACTATTTGATGTTGGGATATTACTTTCCCATTCTGGTTCAAAACCTAAATGGCCAAAACTCGGTGATTGATGTCCTGAATATCCATTATACCCAGCTTTCCAGGTTTCTGGGTAGACAGTATTATGTCCCCCACCTCGCTGGCTATAATGGGGCCCCCCACCCCTACCTCTAGACGGAGGTGCCCTATTAGGTGGAAAACCTTGTTGATAAAATCTAGGATCATAATTAAGGGGCTGTGGGGGTCTAGGTGGACCACTTGATCTTATCTGTCCATGGGAGGAGGAACCTCCCCTGGTGCTTCCATTACCCCTATATGGTGAATGGTAGGGATAATTATTCCCTCCTGCTCTTTGGGGTTTGGCTTGGGGCATACTCCACTTGTTAAAGTGGGGAGCGATAGTTGGCACACCTTGTGGGCCTGCGCCCAAATCCTGGGACTGTATTGCAACTGAAGTGTCCATCTCGTTGCTATTATGTTTGGCTATCTCCTCAAGAAGTTTTTTCTGCCAATCAAAAACCACATTACCATGATAATCTAATAAATAACTGTTATATTTCTTTTTTTCTTAATCCTTTGGTCCTTATCCTCCTTTTCAAGGATTTTTTGAAGACCTTGGGATTTATCCTTATATTCTTCACTGTCTTTATTGGGATGGAGCTTGTCTCTAATATTCTTAATCTCATCATCTAATTTAGCTAGTTTGATGGTTTTCCTTTCAACCAAAAATTTCAAAAAGGAGACACCTGCCTGATTGAAATATTTGTACCATTCCTCCAATTCCGTTTCGCCTCTTTGGGGGGCCACATCCCACCTAAGGCTCCTAGGAACCATTGAATGTTTGATATAAGTTTCTAAATAGGCAATGTCCCATTTAGTGTGAATTTCTGAAACCATAAGGTTTTTGAGCCTCATAAAGATCCCTCCTAGATCACTCTCATCCTCCCTTTAAGTCATAAAATCCCCTTCTACATTGACCACCTTATTAGCACGAAACTCAAAAATGTCCATAATTAATAATGAAAACAACTCATAAAAGATAACGCATAAAAAAGTTGTATAATAAAATACAACTATATAATCCTAAATATCCCCAAAATGTACTTAAACATATAAATGGTTGTATAATGAAGTGCGACCAAATATACCCAATATGTCAGCAACAGTAGAAATCATAAACAGTATATAGTTAGGAATACCGCGCTAACAGAAACGTATTAATTAGTATCAGTACAAATTATCATATTATAATATGAAACATATATATTTTTATAATTTATAATCTATATATATGATTTTTCCGCATGCAATTGGGATGTCAGGAGGGATTACATATACATGCTTTTTCCTGACGGTACATGTATATTCACATTCACATGTGGCGGGTTCTCCATACATATACGTGAATACACATTTTTAGTTTGGGATAAGAGCGGCATTTTTACACACATAAGTTTAGGTTAGACACTACTAATATGTTTAGTTGTTTAATACAATTCTTTGTTCTCACAGAATGACATATGCAGCGATGCACTTTTCAAACGGTTTTGAGTTAAGGGAACTTTTTCCCACACTTGATATGGCGCCTGGATGCTCATTACTCAGAACAAGGCTTGGCTCCCTTTATATGGTGGTGAATCATTGCGTTGCCCGTTCCCCATTGACAACGTCAGATGATGACGAAATGCATCTGGGATGGTACGCACTGACGTCACCACGCTTTCGAAGTGAGAGCACGGACTCCGCTTTGTTTTGTATGCCGGACGGCTTTTGTATGCGCAACTCTGCTAATTTTAATGTAAGTGTTTACATGTTTTATAATAAATATTTGGAGGATATCATACTATGGCAAGTCTTTCTTTCCTCTGAGCTATCTGGGTTTCCATTGCAACATGTTGATATGTGGACACCGTGAGTGAGCTTGGAGATTTACCCCCCGCCATTTGAACACCGGGAGAGGCAGCAAGCTAAAAGGCCTTGGCTGGGCTATAGCCACTTGCCGTTTTATGCTTGCCATTTGGTAAGCTGAATCAACTACTACGGTGGATTAGCACTATAGGTGCATGGTGGTGGGGTTTATGCTCTTGAAGGACTCATTTTTTCCTTTGATGTCATTTGTATGGACTTTAATTTTAATTTCTAGTGCAGCTTTTTTACAAGATTTTTGAACATTGGTGTGATCGCACTGTATGCTGCCGCTTATTGCTACGTTTCCGTTAGTGCGGTATTCCTACCTATATATTGTTTATGATTTCTACTGCTGCTGACATATTGGGTATATTTGGTCGCACTTCATTATACAACCATTTATATATTTAAGTACATTTTGGGGATATTTAGGATTATATAGTTGTATTTTATTATACAACTTTTTTATGCGTTATCTTTTATAAGTTGTTTTCATTATTAATTATGGACATTTTTGAGTTTCATGCTAATAAGGTGGTCAGTGTCGAAGGGGTTTTTGAGGCTTATAGGGAGGATGAAAGTGATCTAGGAGGGATCTTTATGAGGCTCAAAAACCTTTATGGTTTCAGAAATTCACATTAAATGGGAAATTGCCTATTAGGAAACTTATATCAAACACTCAATGGTCCCTAGGAGCCTTAGGTGGGATGTGGCCCCCCAAAGAGGCGAAACGGAATTAGAGGAATGGTACAAATATTTCAATCAGGCAGGTGTCTCCTTTTTGAAATTTGTGGTTGAAAGGAAAACCATCAAACTAGCTAAATTAGATGATGAGATTAAGAACATTAGAGACAAGCTCCATCCCAATAAAGACAGTGAAGAATATAAGGATAAATCCCAAGGTCTTCAAAAAATCCTTGAAATGGAGGATAAGGACCAAAGGATTAAGAAAAAAAAGAAATATAACAGGGATTTATCAGATTATCATGGTAATGTGGTTTTTGATTGGCAGAAAAAACTTCTTGAGGAGATAGCCAAACATAATAGCAACGAGATGGACACTTCAGTTGCAATACAGTCCCAGGATTTGGGCGCAGGCCCACAAGGTGTGCCAACTATCGCTCCCCACTTTAACAAGTGGAGTATGCCCCAAGCCAAACCCCAAAGAGCAGGAGGGAATAATTATCCCTACCATTTACCATATAGGGATAATGGAAGCACCAGGGGAGGTTCCTCCTCCCGTGGACAGATAAGATCAAGTGGTCCACCTAGACCCCCACAGCCCCTTAATTATGATCCTAGATTTTATCAACAAGGTTTTCCACCTAATAGGGTACCTCCGTCTAGAGGTAGGGGTGGGGGGCCCCATTATAGCCAGCGAGGTGGGGGACATAATACTGTCTACCCAGAAACCTGGAAAGCTGGGTATAATGGATATTCAGGACATCAATCACCGAGTTTTGGCCATTTAGGTTTTGAACCAGAATGGGAAAGTAATATCCCAACATCAAATAGTTTTTTCCCACTCACCGACAGGGATGGACCAGATGGTAGCTTCCCTCAGGATTTTTCTCAAACTTATCACTCCGGTGGGAGAATTATTCCCACGCCTTCATTCAAGACCCCCAATGGACCAATGCCCCCTAATGGGACATTGGCCCCCTTAGATCAGACCAGTTGGGGTTTTCACAAAACCAACCAAGGTATCAAAAGGCAAGGGGAAAGAAGAGAGGAGTCAGAGGGGGGAGGCGGGTACAAGCAGCTAAAAAGACGCAAAAAGTAACAGGGAAGGGGATTTTCAACCTTAGCTCTAAAACGCTAACTGATCCTGAGAGGGCCATCCTTGACAAAGGTCTTAAATTTGTTCCACCCACTAGGCTTGACAAATTCCATACTTATATGGATATCCATAAATTTGTCAGGAAATTAAATATAAAACGGTATATGGTTAATAACCCTATTAAAGATATTGTGACATTGGAGACGGGAATTGTTCACTCAGGGCTCTCCAACGCCTCATTATTTAATCCCCCGGGTACACTAGCACCTGCACTTAAAGTTTTCAGAGATATTCTACTGAAAGATTTAGATCTCTTAGAAGTCAAGAGGGCCAAACTCAATAAAACCTTACAGGAGGGCCTCGATTCCCTCTGTAAAAATAATGAATTGGTCATAAGACCTGCAGATAAGGGGGGAGGGATTGTTGTTCTGGATCGACAAGACTACATGAGCGAGATGTATAGAATCCTGAATGATCATAATACCTATAAAATGCTCCCCTCTGATCCTAAGATCAAATATGCTAAAGAGTTGCAGGGTATTGTGAATAAGGGGTGTCGTTTAGGCATCCTAAATAAAAAAGAAAGTTTGTATCTGGTTCCCAGATCTGCACGTACACCCACTATCTACTATTTACTGAAAATTCATAAGAGCTTAATCTGCCCCCCGCGTGAGTGGCATAGATTCACTTACATCCCAGGTGGGCAGATGCACTACCTTCATACATTAAAGACTCCAGACATGTCATTCGGTTACTTTCTTATGTTGAGGTTGGGCTGGGATGTGGTTGGTCACCGCCGACGTGACATCCTTATATACCATAATTTCACATTTGTTGGGTTTGGGGGCGAATAAACACTTTCTCGATAGAGATTCTGGCCTTTCAGCAAGTCAGGTGGAGTTTATATCGGAATTATTGGAATACGCCGCCTCCCACAACTATTTTTGGTTCAATAACAATTTTTATAGCAGAATACGGGGTCGCTATGGGGCTAAATACGCCCCTAGCCTGGCAAACCTTTTTATGGGTAAATGGGAGGAGGATGTCATCTATGCTCTTGAGGTGCCTCAGATTATTCTGTGGGCAAGGTACATAGATGACATCCTCCTCCTATGGGATGGTGAACAGGTGGCCCTACAAGAATTTTTGTCCTTTCTTAATGTCAATCAGAGAGGCATTAGTTTAAACTATGAGATGAGTCAAACCAGTATAAATTTTCTTGATTTGAACATTTCCATCAATGGGGATAACATTGTCACGTCAACCTTTTTTAAGGAAACTGACAGGAATTCATTTATACCTGTGGACAGTTGCCATCATCGTCCTTGGCTGGAGTCAGTTCCAAAAAGTCAGTATCTCTGTATTAAGAGGAACTGTTCCAGTCAGACCCACTTTATAGAGCAGTCGAATGTCCTCACAGATAGATTTCTGGAGAAGGGGTATTCTAAAGAATTCCTGGGGATGACCCTTGACATGGTCAAAGGAGTAAATAGAGAAGACTTGCTGGTAGATAGGGCACCTCGCACTAACAATGATTTTTCCTCTGGCGTCCCTTTTCTACATATTTTTTGCAGCATAACACCATCAAGAACCTTATATATAAACATTAGCATGTTGCACATAGTGATGTGATATTGAATAAGGTGCTGCCAGAGAAACCTCGAGTTATCATTAGGGGTGTACCATCGCTACATAATTGGTTGGCCCCTAATATTTTAAATCCACCGACTTCAAAACCCAGTTTCTTTAATCATTCAAAAGGATTTTATCAATGCAGACGATGTAGGGTCTGCGCACATAGTGCCTGTCCCCATAGACGGACCATCACTTTTTCCTCTACCAGCACTAAAAAATCGTACACGATAAAACCTTTTATCACTTGTACTACAGAGGGGGTAGTGTACATGTTGCAGTGCCCTTGTGGGCTGCAATATCTGGGCAGGACCAAACGGCCTCTTCAGGTCCGCCTCAATGAACATATCACTAATATTAAGAGTCGATTTAAGAACCACTCTGTATCAAAGCACTATTTACAAGTACATGGTAAGGACCCCTCCAACACAATATTTTTGGGTATAGACAAGTTTAGTCCCCACTGGAGAGGGAGTTCTTTGGTGAGAGAAATATCTAGATTAGAGATGGCCTGGATCCATAGATTAAGGACTTACGCACCCTATGGGTTGAATATCGACACTGATGTTAATGCTTTTATCGATAATTCATAATTGTTCATAACAATTTAGATTCTTTAGAAAAATGTTTTTAAATTTTATTAAATTTTATTTTCATTTTATTTTTAATATATTTTTTGGGTCCTAAGAGGTGTTTGTGAACTTGATCTGAGACACGAGCATGCAAGGGCCAATTTAAGGTTAATCTTTGCTGCAATGTAGTATTGTTTGTGGGAATACTCAGATATTCCGGAAACACTGTAGAACCTCTGGCTTGAGGTATGACGAATCTATTTGGTGGAGCACGTAGCACCTTATACATTTATGCACTAATTTTTTTTCTCACCCATTATCTTTTCATGTATAAAAAATATTTAGAATTTTTTATATATTTTTATATACATTTTTTAAACTCATTATTATATTCACTAAATTTAATAAATTTGATACAAAATTTATATTAATTAGTATCAGTACAAATTATCATATTATAATATGAAACATATATATTTTTATAATTTATAATCTATATATATGATTTTTCCGCATGCAATTGGGATGTCAGGAGGGATTACATATACACGCTTTTTCCTGATGGTACATGTATATTCACATTCACATGTGGCGGGTTTTCCATACATATACATAAATACACATTTTTAGTTTGGGATAAGAGCGGTATTTTTACACACATAAGTTTAGGTTAGACACTACTAATATGTTTAGTTGTTTAATACAATTCTTTGTTCTCACAGAATGACATATGCAGCGATGCACTTTTCAAACGGTTTTGAGTTAAGGGAACTTTTTTCCCACACTTGATATGGCGCCTGGATGCTCATTACTCAGAACAAGGCTTGGCTCCCTTTATATGGTGGTGAATCATTGCGTTGCCCGTTCCCCATTGACAATGTCAGATGATGACGAAACACGTCTGGGAGGGTACGCACTGACGTCACCACGCTTTTGGAGTGAGAGAACGGGCTCCGTTTTGTTTTGTATGCCGGCCGGCTTTCGTATGCGCAACTTCCTCTGAGCTATCTGGGTTTCCATTGCAACATGTGGATATGTGGACACCGTGAGTGAGCTTGGAGATTTACCCTCCACCATTTGAACACCGGGAGAGGCAGCAAGCTAAAAGGCCTTGGCTGGGCTATAGCCACTTGCCCTTTTATGCTTGCCATTTGGTAAGCTGAATCAACTACTACGGTGGATTAGCACTATTGTCTATAGGTAAATAAAAATAAACCAAGAATTTATGTAAGTGCTTTTACCATATTTTACAATAAAATACCAAACGGATTTACACTATGGAGGAAATTCCTTTTATTTCTGGGTTCCCTTGGTATGCTGTCTGAGGTCCGGTTCTAGAGAGTTCCTGCCTACCCCTTTCTTGCGAGGAGGTCCATAGAGCTGTGTCCCCCCGTGTGGATATCCTAAGATAAGCTATTATCCAGCTTACCTCTGGTAAGCATACATCCTATAAGGTGGAGGATTTCTCACTGGGTGCTGAGTGTTTAACCGTTTGATCACCCTCTATTAGCTCCGGCTCCAGGGACTCATTTTCTTTGAACATTTTCACCATTCCCTTGGATATATTTTTGGCAATTTCATTGTTACCATTTGTGTCTTATTCGGTTCACCCTATTATTCATTTATTCCTACTGTATGGTTTTCATTTACCTTCGAATATTTGATTGATTGCTGTTTTTTTATTATTCACATAATCATGTATGGTGTTCAATATGTGTTTTAGTGCAGTCCTTTTTTGATTTTTCTTTATATGTTTGTGTGCACGCCTCACTCTAGGACTGCAGCTTGCTTTATTCTACCAATCACTAGTAGCACAACCTTTATGTTAGCGCGGTATTGTTTATGTTTTATATTGTCTATAGGTGCATGGTGGTGGTGTTTATGCTCTTGAAGGACTCATTTTTTCCTTTGATGTCATTTGTATGGATTTTAATTTTAATTTCTAGCGCAGCTTTTTTACAAGATTTTTGAACATTGGTGTGATCACACTGTATGCTGCCACTTATTGCTACGTTTCTGTTAGCGCAGTATTCCTACCTATATCTAATATACATGCCCCACAAAAGGTACGAGAATTTTTTCAACACCATTCAGAGAAGAAGCCCCTGAAGGGCATCCGGAGGATGCCCGTAAGGAGGGGGCAACTTAAGAGAACTGTTGTCGTGCTCCAGGCGCACTCGCACACGCATGTGCGCATAAGGGACTTTATGGATCACAGATGCGCCAATGCGCATGTGCAAAGGAGTGTGCGCATCCATAGGAGCGCGTCCACGCACACCTTTGGTGCCAGATGGCCTATTTAAGGGGTGTACTGACTTGTAACAGATGCTGACCGATCTTGAGCTGTTCCTGGAGAAGAAGCCCCTGAAGGGCATCCGGAGGATGCCCGTAAGGAGGGGGCAACTTAAGAGAACTGTTGTCGTGCTCCAGGCGCACTCGCACACGCATGTGCACATAAGGGACTTTATGGATCACAGATGCGCCAATGCGCGTGTGCAAAGGAGTGTGCGCATCCATAGGAGCGTGTCCACGCACACCTTTGGTGCCAGATGGCCTATTTAAGGGGTGTACTGACTTGTAACAGATGCTGACCGATCTTGAGCTGTTCCTGTACCTGTACCCTGTGATTCCTGATTTTGCCTGCCTGATATCCGTTGCTGAACCCCTGACTTTCCTTGACCTTGCTTCTGGACTCTCCCACATCTCTGATTACTGGTTCCTAATTCCAGCTTCCTATTTGACTCTGCTCCTGCCTAATGATTTGGTACCTCGCTGCCTGCCTGCTTCTGAACCCGGCTATTCCTGCGACTTCGCTTCTGTCTTCTGTTTGGCTCCAAGCTGTCTGCCGTGTTTCTGCAACTCCATTCCTGCGACCTGCTGTGACTTCCTGCATTCCCAAAGTCGCATCATCTGTCTCAAGCTTCCAGGACTACATCTGCAGGCACTCATGTTCCTCCTTTCCCTTGGGTCCTTCTGTCGCCATCCTCAGCGGGACCCGGGTTGGAGATACAAGAGAGGCTGACCTCGTTACTTCAGACTCCAACCAGGTACGTGACATCAATTATTCCACAACTTCACTTCTGGCTAAGTACATGCCTTTAAAGGGGTTGTAAACCCTTGTGTTTTTCCACCTTAATGCATCCTATGCATTAAGGTGAAAAAACTTCTGGCAGTGACCAGCCCCCCAGCCCCCATGTTTTACTTACCTTAGCCCCTTCATTCAGTCGGCGGAGATGCGCTCTTCCTCTCTGCACGGGGTCCCGGCTCTTGATTGGATAGGTAGATAGCAGCGAAGCCATTGGCTCCCGCTGCTGTCAATCAAATCCAATAACATGGGTACCGGGGGCGGGGCCAAGTCCAGCATTCATGTCTATGGACGCAAATGCTGGACTCATAAGCATGCCCACAAGGTAACCCCCCAGGAGGGCGCTTCTCCTAGGGGGTTATCTGATAAGAGGAGGAGCCACGAGAGCCGCCGAGGGACCCCAGAAGTTGAGGATCAGGGCCACTTTGTGCAAAATGAGTTGCACAGTGGAGGTAAGTATGACATGTTTGTTATTTAAAAAAAAAAAGACAAAGCTTTACAATGACTTTAAGACCTTTTTTTTCTCTATCTGCGGTCTGTTCACTGACCTTCATTGATAGGCAACCTGGCCTGACACATGATCATAACATTTTTCCCCCTTTTTTTTCTCCTGCTACATTTGCTTGTGGACCTGTTGCTAACACTTTAGTTTCCCTGGAACCAACGCCTCTCTTCTACATCCTTTGGAGTAAATGGGAACAGCTGGACTTCATTTGATGACTCTGATAATTTGGTACACTCCACTCTTCAGATTACATATGCACGTTAGGTGCATGTGGCAGGATTATTGTGCCTTTTCACAACTTAGTCATCTGTTGATTTATGTGTCTAATCTAAATCTCTGCCTCTTGATTTACAAATCACTGCATTAGACTTTACCACAACAAATCCAGGGGCCTCATTCAACTCCCCCCCATTTTTGATGTGTCAGTAATTTTAGTGAGTTCTCGGCTTCACCTGCTCAGATCTTTTTCACTACCTTTTTGAGTCACTGCAAAGGGCTGCTCTTATAGCCTCCTGATTGTCACTATGAGAGTGATTTTTTACGTTTTTTTTTTTTAACCTTCCTTGTGTCCAGCAACTCTCTGAGCAGATGCAACCATGGTCAGGTTTGCAACTTGTTTCTGTTGTCTCCATGAATATTATTAAACAATTGTATGCCCATATTAGCATATAAGTTTACCATGGTTTATTACTATTGTTGCCGCGCAATTCAGGTGAACACTTGCGCCCCACCACCTGGTTCTTGGATATGACGGTAGTCCTTTCCAACAGTCAGACCCTTTGTGGGCCTCGCAGCTCACACTTCATTGCACTTGTGCTCTCTGTTTGTAAAGTGATGCTTAAACCTATACCTCTCTTTCTTTTCTTCTCCACTCCCTTACTTGTCCTAGTCTTCTCTTCTTTTTCTTATGGTCTTGGAGGATACCGCTAATGCAGTCAGTTTTTTTTCTCCACAGTGTCACTTAACTCGTTATCCCTCAATGTCCAGGGTTTAAACTCCCTACAGAAACAGGTGAAGGTCTTTCGCTATCTTAGGAAACATCGAGTTAACGTTGCTTGTTTGCAGGAGACCCACCTGTCAACCTCTTCTCATCCTAAATATTTTGACGCATGTTATACCCTTGTGTACCAAGCTAATGGCCCTAAAAAGCAGCGAGGTGCTTTGGTGGCTTTTCATAAATCCACCCCTGTTACATGCAAAAAACAAATAGCTGACCCTAATGGGAGATATTTTTTGCTCCATGGCTTACTTCAGGACACTGAAGTCAAGATCCTGACACACTATGCCCCCAATGTAAACCCGGGTCCCTTCCTTACCCACATTTGCTCACTTCTTGGAACATTGTTAATGGCTGGTGATTCTAATTTAGTTCTGAATCCCAAACTAGATAAATACCCAGCTGATATCTCAGCTCCATCGGCGGATGCTAAAAAATTCCTACACACTCACTTGGTGATCTTGATTTGGTTGATCTATGGAGGGAACTTCACCCATTAGCGAAATATTTCACACATTATTCCCATCCGCACCACTCTCAGTCCAGGATAGACCATGTTTTCATGCAATGCAAACATCTACCTTTAGTGCTTACACCATCTATCTTAAAGGCACCTTGGACAGACCATGACCCAGTGCTAGTTACTGGCCACTCCCTGCTTTGTAGACTGCAATACCCCCCATGGGTCATGAATGACTCCCTGCTGTCTATAAAAGAGATACAAACCGATCTCTTGCGCATATCTCAGGAATATTTTTAACTCAATATCGGGTCGGTTTCCTCTCCAATTACCCTATTGGAGGCCTACAATTCAGTTTTACGTGGCCATATCATTCAGATAGCAGCGAAGCATAAGAGGGAATATCTGCACAAGCAAAACCAATTAGAGGCTAGATTATAAGCTACTCTGGAACAATTTAAAAAAGCCCCCACTCCCTCTAATCGTAAACTTTTAGATCAAGTTCTCACTGAATTAAACCTTTGCCTGACGGATTCAGTGGAACGGATCTTACGATGGAATCATCAAATAGGGTAAGCCACGGCCAATAAGCCTAATAACATGTTGGCAAGGCGACTTCAAACTTTTGCTCAAAAACAAATCTCCAATCACTTTGAGAACCAGACATAATGTTCTCACCATAAATCCTATTCGGGTACTGGATGAGTTTAAACACCGTCTCACTTCCTTGTATGCTGCTTCCGTTCAGGCAACTGATCAGGATATAACCCATTCCTTAGAGGGTCTATCCCTTCAGAAACTTGCTCCGACACATAGAACACTTATGGACAGTGCTGTTTCGGATTTGGCATTACAATGCATTAAGGACTTAAAACTAGGCAAAAGATCAGGTCCGGGTGGCTATTCTGCACTTTTTTATAAAAAGTTTGCAACAGTCATTGCCCCTCACTTAACAAACATGTATAATGCAGTATGATATGGTGCTGCTTTTTCTCTCTCCCTCTTAACCGCCAACATTGTCATGATTCCCAAACCCGATAAAGATCCCCATACCTGGGTAAACTATCGCCCCATCTCCCTGATTAATATAGACCTAAAATCCTCACAAAGATTTTGGCAAATAGACTTAACTCTTTTTGACTTGTCTCATCAAGAAAGACCAGGTGGGCTTTGTCCCAAAACATCAAGCAGGAGATGCCATCTGCCGAGTCCTGCAATGACTCCACATAGCCAAAGTTCAATCCTCAGAAATTATGCTTTTGTCATTAGACATAACTAGGGCCTTTCACACCCTTTCTTGGCCTTATTTAACTACAGTCCTTTGCCACTATGGTTTTGGCCCCCTTTTAATGAAATGGGTGGTGGCCCTGTATAGTACACCCTAAGCTAAACTTAAATATCATGGGTTTGAGTCCTCAGTCTTTCCAATTTACAGAGGCACTAGACAAGGGTGCCCTCTCTCACCACTCCTGTTTATTCTGGCTATGGAACCCCTGGCAGAGGCAATTCTTAGTAATCCAGATGTGAAAAGTGTGGACGTTGCAGGATCTCCGTACAAAATTAATTTGTTTGCGGATGACATCTTACTGTCATTGACATCCCCTCGTCTTTCTCTTCTGAAATTGATGAAAACTTTAGACACCTTTGCTCTGCTCTCCGAACTTCACGTTAAACCTGCCAAGTCCAAGGTGCTGTCGGTGTCCCTTGCATCACAGACTCAGGACACTCTATGACAGTCTTTCCCATTCCAGTGGCTTGATTCCCTCCCATACCTGAGGATCCGTTTATCCCCAACCTATGAGGGTCTATATCAAGCTAACTTTCCCTCTTTGTTCAAAACACTATCTGACTTGCTGCTGTCTTGGAGCCACCTTCCGCTCGCCTGGTTTGGCAGAATCAATGCAGTTAGGATGACATACCTATCTAAATTGTTGTATGCTTTCTGGGTCCTGCCAGTGCCTGTCCCTCCTCATATACTTCAAATTCATCAACGTAAAATTTTAAATTTCATCTGGGGGTTCTTCTCGACCTATTTTGTTCACTTGTAGGATCAATGGAGGCCTCTCAGTTCCTAATATTCCTAATCAATTCCTAATATATTGCAGCCAATCTCGCTCCTATATTGCACTTACATGAGACTTACCACTTACCCTTATTGGCCACTATTGATATGGTGGATTTGCATCTGATTCCCCTTTCTTCTTTACCGTGGCTTCCTCCAACTTCCCGTCCAACAGGCATAAGCCCCTCTCTATCCCATACACTCCACCTTTGGGATTCTATAAAATACTCGGCAGGCTGGATCGCACCTCATTTACCCCTTTTACGTCTATTACACTGTCCATTATTCCCCCCTGGTATGGAAGCCCCAGGCCAGTTCAACTGGTGGGTGGAAAATAGGTTTTCAGATGTACACTCCTTACTAACCCCAACTAGGATCATGTCATTTGATGAACTCCGCTCGTCACATGAAATACCATTACAGGAACATATTCGCTACAGCTCCATCATTATATCCAAGAACTTCTTAGGCCTCATCAAACACCTTACCTACTTTCGGCTTTCGAAAACATATGCAGGGCTCGCCCACACTCCACAGGCATAATCTCTTCGATAAATACTTCAATTATCTCCTCTAGGAAACCACCACTGCGCTCCTTCCAGCAATATTGGGAGCACAATATGGCAGTGGAATTGACACTGGAAGACTTTCAGATTATGCTTCAAGCTGCTTCAAAGTATTCTAGAAATGTTACTACTTTAGAAAATGCATATAAGGTCATATAACGCTGGTATTATACTCCAGCTCGGTTAGCCTGCATAATTCCCAATATCCATTGACTTGCTTCCATGGATGCACCCAGCCAGAGACAATGGCTCATATATGGTGCTACTGCCCTAGGGCAACTAGACTTTCATCTGGGTTTATACATTATTGCGTACATTACTGCACTCAGATGTTAAGAGGAACCCCTGTGAAGCCCTTCTTTTTAAACCTATCAAAACATTATTGAGGGCTGAACGCAAACTGGCAATGCATCTTTTTCTCGCAACTAAGCTCACTATAGCGAGGGCCTGGAAAACTCTTACTCTCAGCTTCAAAGCAGTTAAAAATTGCATGAACAATGTTATGATCAATGAGAAATTAACATCTATACTGTCTGACTGTCATGAACAATTTCTGCGTGTTTGGCAACCCTGGATATCCTATGCTCATTCTTCTTGTTTTGACCATGGATTACTGACATTATGACTTTATCAGGTGTATTGTCCTCTGACACCACTCTTACATTTTCTTCTTCTTCTTTAACCTTCCTCACTTTCTTCTCTTTTTCTTTTTCTCTCTGTGCCTTTAACACCCTCTTTATATGTATCTGTAGGTATACCTCATCCTATATACTCCTGTATACCTCAGTTAACTGCCATTCTTCTGATTGAATGAGTGGGAGCGCACCATAGATCATAGGCGTTCCCCTTGGCCTCTGAGGTCTGGCCTCCCTCATTCTTCTTTTGGTTTTTGTTACTGCCGATAACTATCTGTTAGAAACACTTGAATATCGCACATATTCTAGGTATTGGTCTACATATCCTACATCTACATCATTGTAACTGTCATTTATCTCAGTGTATCCCAGAGCTAACTTCTGAATTATGCTATGCACTCTGGATGATGGTTATGCTCCGTTGGCTCTGTAAGTTTTTTCTTTTTTTGTATTCTGTTAAAAAAACCTTTGTAAAATAAAAGAACTGAAACATAAATGTAGATTTTGTCCACAGGGTGGTGTTTCTAGACTGCTTCCAGAGCAGAAAATGTGTTGGAAGGAATTTTTCATCTAAACCTTGAGAGGTGAATCAATACAGTGTTAGTCGTTGTCACATTTTGTTTTTATATGAATTGTTGTCATTTTCACATTTCATGCAGTTTTAAATGTCAAAGGGACTGGAAATTAATGATTAAAATTTAGTTTTTAAAAAAGAGCATGCTTGAATTTATTTTGAAGTAGAAGTGAAATAGGTTTTATTTTTATTATTTATTTAATTTCATGTTTAATTGACACCATAAATATAATGTAGATAAAGGTATTCAGCAGTGAGTTGGGATTCATATTAGGATATGATGATAATTTCATATGTAAGATGCACAATTAATTTTTTATTGAAAATGGACAAATGGAATCATAATAAAATGCTTCTTAAGCTTGCTATTCCAGGTTTAGCATGCTGCAAATGCTATCATTTTTTTTTTTTTTGTGAAAAAAATCAGATTGTGCCTGATTAACTTCTATATTATGGAGAGGTAATAATATATATTTGTACCACAGTAAAATCTATACTTTGCATACAACAAAAAAATGGAAAATATACGGGCTCTAATTTTTTTTGTAAAATAGGCAAACACCTTCGCAGCCAAAGAGATATTCAGGTATTACGACTCAACTGTAACTGGTAATAAAGCTATTACATTTTACTGTCATTTTTAGGTGCAGTTTAAAAAAAATAGTGCATACCCTAGATATTTCTTTATATAGTAACAGATATACTGTATAAGTAAATCAGTGTTTTTGTAACTGGTCATATAAAACCATGTAAACGTATCATATTAGTGAATACAAAACACTTTATTATTACTCATATTAAAAAAATGATTGTATAACAAACATGTGATAGATAGAGCAAAAGTATTATAGCCACTTTCTTTGTTATTAACATACCTTACCTGTAGTTGTTGATCACACAATTATAGTAAATGTGTAAAATATAGCATAGAATACCTAATTCTCTCCTCATAAATGTCAATAGTATTACATGTAAGCATAGACTGCTAATATAATGCAATTAAAATGCAACGGCCAGTGTAAATTTACCCTAAACTACCCTTAGATGAACAGACCTTTTTCTAAAAATAACACGTGCTGTGAGGTTCATCTGTTTTGATCCTGATACCAAAATTCTGAAGCCAGTGCACCATTTCTGCTCATCTCAAATAATAGTTCAAAGGATCATTGCTTTTATTACATGGAAAAAATCTCTCTGAGCAATAACTAACATGTACAAAGCTTGCAAGTGCTCGTAAGTGTTAAAACATTAACCCATTTACTGCCCGATGTAATGGTTGTATGCAACCATTATTCATTTGATTAATTATGTTCATACTTTAGTATCTAAAGAAAAATTTAGATGCAAGATAAATAAAATGTGATTAGCATTGTGCATACCTTATTGTGTTTACATGCTCCTTGTTTAAATATGAATGCAGTTTTAATAAATTAAACGTAAGTAATGCAAATATTGTGCAAATATTGATTACCTGATGGGCATAGTTAACTGGCCTCTTTTACATTTTAAGATCACAACAGGAGCACAGCGACAGTACAGTCAATCAAGGCTGGGAATTGACTACCCGTGAGTTAGAGCACTCATATCATCTTCTACATCAGGGAACTTAGCTCATTTGTCATTTTGCCAGATTATTACCAGAGAACTATGGACTATAGCTTTTTTTTTTTTTTTTTTTCATACTGCGATTTCCTAAAGGGCACTTATGGGACTGTTAAAATTGAATCTGTAAGCTCATGCATTTAACTTTGCAAATCAGTGTGAGAAGTGCATAAATTATTATAATCATTATTATCAGGCACAGCTTAAAAACATCTGGATCTCAGCTTGTTTTATCATATCATACTGTTTTATTGTATTGCACACTGACATAATTTTTATGTAAATTTGTGAATCTTTGTTAATGTTTCAATGCCAAATCCAGTCTGCCTGGTGAGAACTCCTAGGCAGATTGATTAGCAGCAAGTGGTTTATGGCTATAACAACATAAATTTTCAAAACCTTGGGCTCGGCAGCCTTCTAGTCTATTAAAGATGTCTGGTCCCAGCTGGAAACAGCACTTAACCTATAGTAAACAAAATGGATTGGTTCACTGAACAAATGGTTTTTATCCATGCATTTTATTTTTGAAAATGTCTTTTATTGCTGATTATTTTCAATATTTGTCAGCATTGTGTAAATTATATAGGTTAATCAGACACAAGAAATCATCAGACTTTTTTTAAAACTTCAGATCCAAAACCCTAGAACTTTGATTTATGCAGAAAAACTAATCTGACAAGAAAATTTTCCTTGTATTGAATCTGTTTTCTTTCTTTACTTCTGTCCATGGCTTTTCTTTCTTTTCATTTTTTTTTAATCAGGTACAATGTTATTGAAATGTTTAGCAATTTACAAGAAAGAAAACAAAACACACCCACACCTTCCCTCCTGCCCTAACTCAAGGAACAAATATGCATTATAGTTCTACAATTGATAATTTCAGCGAATGCAAATAACATTTAACAATTTAAAAACATTTAACAACACCATTGTTCGCTAATGCCTTGTCAACTAGCTCATATAATCACATCAGCATTATACAATATTAAAAGCATGGCATGTTGAAATGGAATGGTTGTATGTAAAATACGTAGTAGTGTGGTAATTGAAAATAAAAAAAATAAAAAAATCCATGTGATAAAAATATATATTTACAAAATATGGTGGAATACCAGCAATCTATTATCACATTCAGAGCATAAATGTAATTATTAGTATCTATTAATAAATTAAAACAGATTATGCTATTTCAGATAAAAATGTCACCTACAAGTAGGGGGGGAAATAAGACTCGAGATGTCAAGTCACAGATTCCTTATGGATTTAAACTTAGTAGCTTATCCCCTTTGTTGCATGGTGAGTTTTTCAAGAGCAGAATCCCTTTCTCTACTGAGGTTAGTGATCTCCAAAACTTGTTATTTTCCATTGATGAATCTAAAATACCCAGTATGCATAAATACCCAGTACACATAATTGGGATCTGGGCTCAAATTGAGGAAAAAAGTCTTATTTATTAGATTACCTACCTGGGTCCAATATTGGAACAACTTTGGGTAATGCCACAAAATATGAATCATATCACTAGAGGAAATTATACACCTGATGCATAAAGGAGTGTCTCTTCAAGCAATTTCATATAGATGTTTGGGATTGCAATCTGTGCTGTAGAGTACAAATAACTGTGTGAGGAATTGTGAGGCAGGAAGGGATACCTAGCAGTTATCCTCAGGCAAGTGTCCTATATCATTTATCCATTTCTCCCCAAAATCATACGCAGGTTGCTGTTAATGTTTATGTCTTTATATGGACTTATGCCCAAATTTTAGTCATTGTTATGGGCATGCGTCCATATAAGGGCACTGATGTCACAAGCAGCCTGCCTTTTTGTTTACATGTTATGCAGGGAAAATATCTGACCTGCAACTGTTTGGACTAGAAATAATGCACGTTGGAAGTTCAGACAGAGATTAATTCAGAACACACCCTAGCTCATCTCTATTAACAAGCATTGGCATGTATTCTTTTCACCAAGCATATTTCCTAATTGTTGCTGGCTGCACTATTTGAAGGCCTTAAAAAAGTGTAATATTCCTGGGCAATTTGAAGCTCATTCTTTCTTTTATGACAGCATGCCACAGGGTTATTTACAGCAGACAGGAGATTGTGGAAGACAAGGGAGTTGTCATGGTGTATAATTAAAAAAAGTTCAAGAGCAATGTTTACCTAAACCCCCTCACATTACATCAGTTACACACCCTATACCCACAGATAAAATAGGATTTAGGCATACACATGGATTAGACCTATTACCCGTGATTAAAATTGTCTGGCTGCCGGGCATTTTTAAAAAGCTGTATGCTCTTCGGTATTGTTATTCTTCTGGATCAGCACTTGGATTTCAGTACTATCAAAGGTTTGTTTCTGGTCTTTCTATTTTGTTTCGCAGACAATTAACTTCTTATTCCTTGATTACAAAGGTTCCCTCTGAACTAGAGCTTTTTCTAAAGGTAATGCATAACTTGCATTGTCATCCCTGCCTATATTTGCTTCAACAAGCCAAGAATGGCCTTATGGTAACAAAAAAAAAATAACTCAATTAAAAGGCATAAACAATTGTGTACATAGTAAAATATGTAAAATAATTGTATATACCAGTCAAAAACAAAACACAAGCTTTAGTCTTTTACAGATTGTCATGATCCAGATCACCTCTCTTATTTGTTTTATCTCATTATAGAAACATTCGGGAGCAGGCTATGGCTGTAGGATTCTATGGCTATCTTTTTGCTAATTACCGCCACTCCTCCTGGCCATATAATTTCCTCCTGCCTGCCTGTCCCCCTGCTTTGTGGAAGAGTGGGTCATCTTTTTTTTATCTTAGCAAAGGGTCACAGTAGGGTTTAGTCCTGGGACTTCATTATTCCTAAAGGCAGTGCCAGTTTGCATTGCTATCTCTGTCTGTGTTTGCTTACCAAAAAAATGGCCTTTACGAATGAAAATATTTTGTAAATATGGAAATAATGAGATGTATAACAAAATTGTATATACTGTTTAGTATTTACTAAATAGCAATGTAAATGTGGGAAGTGTTTAGAAACTGTTTCAGTTTTCAATGCTGCTGCCAAATTAGTTATCTGAATGGTCATATTGAGAACTGTGGATCATGTTTTGCATGTAGACCACCCCTGCACATGTTGTAACTGCACTGCAATACATTATTTCCAGTAGCTAGAGCACCCTCTTGTAGTTTGTAAAGATTTTAATTTGATCCTGGACTCTAATATTTTCCATATGAGTTACCTAAATAAAGTATTTACTGTATTGTTGAGTGAACTGAGCAAAGTTTAGTTGACTGAAAGTTTGCCATAAAATTAAACAAAAAAACAAAACAAAATAAACCCAGAACATAGCACCTGAACCACACTGGGGTCCATAGAGACAAATCTTGTTATTTTTTTAATGGCCTGCATGTGATGTGGCTAACCTGTATGATAAACCAAAACAAAACTTATATTTCGAAAAAAATATAGCTAAATGACACTTCCAGGTTGCTTTGTTCTATTAGTAAACAAAGTAACAGGGGATTCCCATCAACATACATAGCAACCCTAATTTTTGAAGAGAATCTGCTAAACAACAAAAAAAAATGTGCCCCCCCCCATGCATACCAGACCCTTTTTCTTGATTAGAGTCTGGCATGGATTTTAAGAGATAACGCCACAAAAAAAAAGGTTAACATCTCCCCAAAGTCTATACCAGACCCTTATCTGAGCATGTAGCCTAGCTGGCCAGGAAAGAGGGTGCCAGCGAGTGTGGAACCTTCCTCCTGAACCATGCTTAGGCAAAGCACCTTGTCTTTATCTTGGTGGAGACAAGGGCCTTTTCCCCATATCATTGGACAAGTAGATGTAGTGGTCTGAAGGGGGAGGGGACTTATTGTAATATGGAAATTGCCTTTAAATAATAACTAGAAAATGCATTTCCTGAGGAAAATGCGTGGGAATGCTGAATAGCATCTCCCTATCTGTTAGCTGCCTGTCCCCTGAACACACTGTAAAAAACATTTCCTCATGATCGTGCTAGCTGCCTGAGTGAGAGACAGTGTGAGAGAACCCTTCAAACAAGCCTTAATAAATCCACAAAAGTACATGCTATGGAAACAGCGACTTCACCATTAGAGACACACGGCCTTTGTGAACGTATCGGTATAACATTTATGTTGATAAACTTAAAAATGTGGGCATGTCAGCGATTTAAAAAAGAAGTTGGCTGTGCATTTTGCAGGGAAATGTGAAGAATTTTATACATCAAAACTTCCCCATCATATTTCCCCATCAAAATGGCCCCCATCTAATTTGTTGCGTGCCCCTGGAAGACGTAATTTTGTTACGAAACGCCGCGTAGGGCGGAACAGAGCGTCGTGATCACGTCATCCCCCATCGCTGTTGTGTACCAGCAGGACGGGCTGTCTGCGGGCATCCGGCCGGTGCCCCAGACTTCTCTTCAGTCGTTCAACATTGTGATTTTACATGTGAGTGTTTACATATTTTTATTCAATAAAACCATTCGATTTTACACTATATGGAGCTCTCTTTTCCATTTATGGTCAACCTCGGTGCTGAGAGTTTGATGCCCTGCCATTGTGCCATTGATCCATCTGACATCGAGGCCCCCAATATCTCAACATAGCGATATTATCTAGTTCCTTGATGGTGGTCCGGAGTAACCATTCTTAACAGCCTACCCAGACCCTCTGTAGTGGGGGGTCATGGGTCTCTGGTAAGCGGCCAGCATTTTCATTGGTGATGGTGGATCGGACACTTTATTTCTAATCATCAAGATTTTTCCACATCTTTATTAACACTTAGGTGACCAACTTATCAACTTCATGGACTTTTTAATACCCTATAATTTTGCGCTGTTGCACATGAAAATGCACTTTTGTGTGTTCATTTAATGTATACGTCTAGTAATGTGTACTATATATATGTTTCATATACCTCTTACGAGGTTTTGCACTTTATGATGATTAATTGTCATCTGCACAGTTTGTTTCATTAGCGCAGTTCCATTTTTTAATTGTTTACTTTATGTTTGTGTTACACATAGGAATTTGCAGCTTCACTTTTTGTTTACACATTTTTACCTATGCGCAGTTTTACTTTCTTCTTTTTCTAACCCCATCTAATTTGCCCCATCAAAACTGCCCCATCATATTGCCCCCATTGAAACTGCCCCCATCATTTTGCCCCATCAAAACTGTCCCATCAAAATTGCCCCTATCAAACTGCCCCCATCAAATTTGCCCCATCTTATTGCCACAGTCATAACTGCCCCATCAAAACTGCCCTATCATATCGCCACCATCAAAACTGCCCCCATCAAAACTGCCACTGTCAAAACTGCCCCATCAAAACTGCCACCATCAACACAGCCCCCATCAAAACTGCCCCATCAAAATTGCCCCCATCAAACTGCCCCCATCAAAATTGCCCCCATCATATTGCCACCCTCAAAACTGCATCATCAAAACTGCCCCATCATATTGCCACCATCAAAATGGGCCTCCATCAAAGTGGCCCCCATCAAAACGGCCCACATCAAACTGCCCCATCAAAACTGCTGCCATCAAATTTGCCCCATCATATTGCCACCATCAAAACGGCCCCCTTCAAAACTGCCCCATCACATTGCCCAAACAAAACTGCCCCATCATATTGCCACCATCAAAACTGCCCCATTATATTGCCCAATCAAAACTGCCCCATCATATTGCCCCATCAAAACTGCCCAATCATATTGCCACCATAAAATGGCCCCCATCAAAACAGCCCCCATCAAATCTGCCCCTTCAAAATTGCCTCCATCAAAACTGCCCCATCATTTTGCCACATCAAACTGCCCAAACAAAACAGCCCATCATATTGCCACCATCAAAACGGCCCCCATCAAACTGCCCCATCATATTGCCCCCATCAAAACTGCCCCATAATTGCCACCATCAAAACTGCCCCATCAAAACTGCCCCATCATATTGCCACCGTCAAAACTGCCCCATCATATTGCCACCGTCAAAACTGCCCCATCATATTGCCACCATCAAAATGGCCCCCATCATATTGCCCCATCAAAATTGCCCCCATCAAAACTGTCCCATCATATTGCCCCCATGAAAAGTGCCCCATGAAAAGTGCCCCCATCAAAACTGCCCCATCATATTGCCACCATCAAAACTGCCCCATCAGAATTGCCCCATCATATACCTCTATTATAAATCAGTACATGGTGTGTCTGTCTCCTCTCTGGGCTCTGTAATCAGAGCTGAGATGCTCCAGCCACCTCCCCCACCTTCATAAATGTATGAAGCTTTGGTAACCATGGCAACAAAAGCAGCCCAGTACACACTGTTTAATCAATAACATTTCCTTAAATGATCACTAAACAAACAGCTTTTTCACAAAAACTGTAAAAGTTATCAAACTGAAAAGATATAGCCAAATAGCTGAATATTTTGTGAACATTTTAAAGTTTGTTTGGCATCTGTAGGGGAAAGTATAAAGAAGCTGAAACTTTTGGGAGACGAAGAATATTTTAAGGATTTAAAGCATGCTCTCATTGACTTCAATGTTAAAAAAAGTGATAAAAAGCTTAATATTTTAAAAAGTATAAATAGTAGAAAAAAAAAAGTTGAAGAAGTCCCATCATTAGATGAAAGAGCTGAACATTTTAAAAGTTGAATGGTTTTAATAGCTTAAAGTATGCAGAAGTTACGCAGAGCCAAAAAACGTACGGAATAAAATTAAAATTAAAACTTGAAAATGCATTTCCTGTGGAAAATGTGTGGGAATGCTCAATAGCTGAATTGCTAAAACGGCCCCCATCAAAACTGGCCCCATCATATTGCCATCAAAACTGCCCCATCAAAACTGCCCCATCATATTGCCACCATCAAAACTGCCCCATCATAATTGCCCCATCAAAACTGCCCCATCAAAATTGCCCCATCATATTGCCACCATCAAAACTGCCCCATCAGAATTGCCCCATCAGAATTGCCCCATCAAAACTGCCCCATCATAACTGCCCCATCAAAACTGCCACCATCATATTGCCACCATCAAAACTGCTCCATCAAAATTGTCCCCATCAAAACTGCCCCATCATATTGCCACCATCAAAACTGCCCCATCAGAATTGCCCATCAAAACTGCTCCATCATTTTGCCTCCATCAAAACTGCCCCATCAGAATTGCCCCATCAAAACTGCCCCATCATTTTGCCACCATCAAAACTGCCCCATCATTTTGCCACCATCAAAATTGTACCCATCAAAACTGGCCCAACATATTGCTACCATCAAAATTGCCCCATCAAAACTGCCCCATCAAAATTGCCCCATCAAAACTGCCCCATCATATTGCCTCAAAATCCTGGTTGCCCTCATTTAAAATGGCGCTGGCCGCCTTGCACAAAATGATCGCTAAACTTCAACAGCTTTTTCACAAATTACTGCTTCATCAAAACTGCCCCATCAAATTGCCACCATAAAAATTGCCCCATCAAAACTGCCCCATCATATTGCCACCATCAAAACTGCCCCATAATATTGCCAACATGAAAACAGCCCCATCATATTCCTCTATTATAAATCAGTACATGGTGTGTCTGTGCTGTCCCCCGGGCTCTATAATAACCCACCACCAATCGCTGTGTATAAGAAGCTTTGGTAACCATGGCAACAAAATCCTGGATGCCCTCACTTAAAATGGCGCTGGTCGCCTTGCACAAAATGATCGCTAAACTTCAACGGCTTTTTCACAAATTACTGCTTCGTCAAAACTGCCCCATCAAATTGCCACCATAAAAATTGCCCCATCAAAACTGCCCCAACATATTGCCACCATCAAAACAGCCCCATCATATTGCCCCATCGAAACTCCCCCATCATATTTCTCTATTATAAATCAGTACATGGTGTGTCTGTGCTGTCCCCCGGGCTCTATAATAACCCACCACCCATCGCTGTGTATAAGAAGCTTTGGTAACCATGGCAACAAAATCCTGGATGCCCTCATTTAAAATGGCGCTGGCTGCCTTGCACAAAATGATCACTAAACTTAAACAGCTTTTCCACAAATTATTGCCACAGTCATAACTGCCTCATCAAAACTGCCCCATCAAATTGCCACCATCAAAATTGCCCCATCAAAACTGCCCCATCATATTGCCACCATCAAAACTGCCCCATCAGAATTGCCAAATCAAAACTGCCCCATCATATTCCTCTATTATAAATCAGTAAATGGTGTGTCTGTGCTGCCCCCTCCCCCAGTCTCTGTAATAACCCTCCCACCTCCCATCACTGTGTATAAGAAGCTTTGGTAACCATGGCAACAAAATCCTTTTTGCCCTCATTTAAAATGGCTCTGGCCACCTTGCACAAAATGATCACTAAACTTAAACAGCTTTTTCACAAATTATTGCCACAGTCATAACTACCTCATCAAAACTGCCCCATTAAATTGCCACCATCAAAATTGCCCCATCAAAACTGCCCCATCATATTGCCACCATCAAAACTGCCCCATCAGAATTGCCCCATCAAAACTGCCCCATTATATTGCCACCATCATAACTGCCCCATCAAACTGCCCCCATCAAAACAGCCCCATCATATTGCCACCATCAAAACTGCCCCCATCATATTGCCATCAAAACTGCCCCATCAGAAATGCCCCATCAAATTTGTCACCATCAAAACTGCCCCATCATATTGCCACCATCAAAACTGCCCCATCAAAACTGCCCCATCATATTGCCACCATCAAAACTGCCCCATCAAAACTGCCCCATTATATTGCCACTATCAAAACTGCCCCATCAGAATTGCCCCATCAAAACTGCCCCATCATATTGCCCCATCAAAGCTGCCCCATCAAAACTGCCCAATCATATTGCCACCACCAAAACTGCTCCATCAAAATTGTCCCCATCAAAACTGCCCCATCATATTGCCACCATTAAAACTGCCCCATCAGAATTGCCCCATCAAAACTGCCCCATCATATTCCTCTATTATAAATCAGTACACAGTGTGTGTGTCCCCTCTGTAATCAGAGCTGAGATGCTCCAACCACCTCCCCCGCTGCCCATCACTGTGTATAACAGAAGCTTTGGTAACCATGGCAACAAAAGCAGCACAGTACACTCTGTTTAATAGCTAAAATTTCCTGAAATGCGTGGGAATGCTGAATAGCTGAATTGCTAAAACGGCCACCATCAAAACTGCCCCATCATATTGCCATCAAAACTGCCCCATCAGAATTGCCCCATCAAAATTGTCCCCATCAAAACTGCCACATCATATTGACACCATCAAAACTGCCCCATCAGCATTGCCCCATCAAAACTGCCCCATCAGAATTGCCCCATCAAAACTGGCCCATCATATTGCCACCATCAAAACTGCCCCCATCATATTGCCATCAAAACTACCCCATCAGAATTGCCCCATCAAAATTGTCCCCATCAAAACTGCCCCATCAGAATTGTCCCATCAAAACTGCCCCATCATATTGCCACCATCAAAACTGCCCCATCAGAATTGTCCCATCAAAACTGCCCCATCATATTGCCACCATCAAAACTGCCCCATCAGAATTGCCCCATTAAACCTGCCCCATCATATTGCTGCCACCAAAACTGCCCCATCAAAACTACCCCCATCTAAACTGCCCCATCATATTGCCATATTTAAACCTGCTCCATTAAAATAGTCCCCATCAAAACTGCCTCATCATATTGCCACCATCAAAACTGCCCCATCAGAATTGCCCCATCAAAACTGCCCCATCATATTGCCACCATCAAAACTGCCCCATCAGAATTGCCCCATCAAAACTGCCCCAACAGAATTGCCCTATCAAAACTGCCCCATCGTATTGCCACCATCAAAACTGCCCCATCAGAATTGCTCCATTAAAATAGTCCCCATCAAAACTGCCTCATCATATTGACACCATCAAAACTGCCCCATCAGCATTGCCCCATCAAAACTGCCCCATCAGAATTGCCCCATCAAAACTGGCCCATCATATTGCCACCATCAAAACTGCCCCCATCATATTGCCATCAAAACTACCCCATCAGAATTGCCCCATCAAAATTGTCCCCATCAAAACTGCCCCATCATATTGCCACCATCAAAACTGCCCCATCAGAATTGCCCCATCAAAACTGCCCCAACAGAATTGCCCTATCAAAACTGCCCCATCGTATTGCCCCCATCAAAACTGCCCAATCATATTGCCACCACCAAAACTGCTCCATCAAAATTGTCCCCATCAAAACTGCCCCATCATATTGCCACCATTAAAACTGCCCCATCAGAATTGCCCCATCAAAACTGCCCCATCATATTCCTCTATTATAAATCAGTACACAGTGTGTGTGTCCCCTCTGTAATCAGAGCTGAGATGCTCCAACCACCTCCCCCGCTGCCCATCACTGTGTATAACAGAAGCTTTGGTAACCATGGCAACAAAAGCAGCACAGTACACTCTGTTTAATAGCTAAAATTTCCTGAAATGCGTGGGAATGCTGAATAGCTGAATTGCTAAAACGGCCACCATCAAAACTGCCCCATCATATTGCCATCAAAACTGCCCCATCAGAATTGCCCCATCAAAATTGTCCCCATCAAAACTGCCACATCATATTGACACCATCAAAACTGCCCCATCAGCATTGCCCCATCAAAACTGCCCCATCAGAATTGCCCCATCAAAACTGGCCCATCATATTGCCACCATCAAAACTGCCCCCATCATATTGCCATCAAAACTACCCCATCAGAATTGCCCCATCAAAATTGTCCCCATCAAAACTGCCCCATCAGAATTGCCCCATCAAAACTGCCCCATCATATTGCCACCATCAAAACTGCCCCATCAGAATTGTCCCATCAAAACTGCCCCATCATATTGCCACCATCAAAACTGTCCCATCAGAATTGCCCCATTAAACCTGCCCCATCATATTGCTGCCACCAAAACTGCCCCATCAAAACTACCCCCATCTAAACTGCCCCATCATATTGCCATATTTAAACCTGCTCCATTAAAATAGTCCCCATCAAAACTGCCTCATCATATTGCCACCATCAAAACTGCCCCATCAGAATTGCTCCATCAAAACTGCCCCATCATATTGCCACCATCAAAACTGCCCCATCAGAATTGCCCCATCAAAACTGCCCCAACAGAATTGCCCTATCAAAACTGCCCCATCGTATTGCTACCATCAAAACTGCCCCATCAGAATTGCCCCATCAAAACTGCGCCATCATATTCCTCAATTATAAATCAGTACATGGTGTGTCTGTCCCCTCCCCCAGGCTCTGTAACCAGAGCTGAGATGCTTGAGCATCCTCCACCCCTGTGTATAACAGAAGCTTTGGTAACCATGGCAACAAAAGCAACACAGTACACTCTGTTTAATAGATAAAATTTCCTGAAATGACCACAAAACAAACAGCTTTTTCACAAAAACTGTAAAAGATATCAAACTGAAAAGAAATAGCCAGATAGCTGAAAGTTTTGTGAACATTTTAAAGTCTGTTTGGCGGCTGTAGGTGAAAGTATGAAGGACCTGAAACTTTTGGGAGCGGAAGAAGATTTTAAGGATCTGAAGCATGCTCCCATTGACTTCAATGTTAAAAAAAATGATAAAAAGCTTAATATTGTAAAAAGTATAAATGTAGAAAAAAGTTGAAAAAGTCCCATCATCAGCTGAAAGAGATGAACATTTTAATAGTTGAATGGTTTTAATAGCTGAAAGTATGCAGAAGTTATGCAGAGCCAAAAAACGTACGGAATAAAATTAAATAAAAACTAGAAAATGCATTTCCTGGGGAAAATGCGTGGGAATGCTGAATACTTGAATTGCTAAAATGGCCCCCATCAAAACTGCCCCCATCAAAACTGCCCGATCATACTGCAATCAAAACTGCCCCATCAAAATTGCCCCATCAAAATTGTCCCCATCAAAACTGCCCCATCATATTGCCACCATCAAAACTGCCCCATCAGAATTGCCCCATCAAAACTGCCCCATCATATTGCCACCATCAAAACTGTCCCATCAGAATTGCCCCATCAAAACTTACCAATCATATTGCCACCATCAAAACTGCCCCATCATATTGCCACCATCAAAACTGCCCCCAGCATATTGCCATCAAAACTGCCCCATCAGAATTGCCCCATCAAAATTGTCCCCATCAAAACTGCCCCATCAGAATTACCCCATCAGAACTGCCCCATCATATTGCCACCATCAAAACTGCCCCATCAGAATTGCCCCATCAAAACTGCCCCATCATATTGCTGCCATCAAAACTGCCCCATCATATTGCTGCCATCAAAACTGCCCCATCATATTGAAACCATCAAAACTGCCCCCATCATATTGCCATCAAAACTGCCCCATCAGAATTGCTACATCAAAATTTTCCCCATCAAAACTGCCCCATCAGAATTGCCGCATCAAAACTGCCCCATCATATTGCCACCATCAAAACTACCCCATTAGAATTGCCCCATAAAAATTGTCCCCATCAAAACTGCCCCATCATATTGCCACCATCAAAACTGCCCCATCAGAATTGCCCCATTAAACCTGCCCCATCATATTGCTGCCACCAAAACTACCCCATCAAAACTACCCCCATCTAAACTGCCCCATCATATTCCTCTATTTTAAATCAGTACATGGTGTGTCTGTCCCCTCCCCGGGCTCTGTAATCAGAGCTGAGATGCTCCAGCCACCTCCCCCCCTGTGTATAACAGAAGCTTTGGTAACCATGGCAACAAAAGCAACACAGTACACTCTGTTTAATGGCTAAAATTTCCTGAAATGACCACTAAACAAACAGCTTTTTCACAAAAACTGTAAAATATATCAAACTGAAAAGATATAGCCAGATAGCTGAATATTTTGTGAACATTTTAAAATTTGTTTGGCGTCTGTAGGTGAAAGTATGAAGGAGCTGAAACTTTTGGGAGCAGAAGAAGATTTTAAGGATCTGAAGCATGCTCCCATTGACTTCAATGTTAAAAAAAAGTGTTAAAAAGCTTAATATTTTAAAAAGTATAAATAGTAGAAAAAGTTGAAAAAGTCCCATCATCAGCTGAAAGAGACGAATATTTTAATAGTTGAATGGTTTTAATAGCTGAAAGTATGCAGAAGTTATGCAGAGCCAAAAAATGTACGGAATAATAAAATTAAAATTAAAATTAAAAATAAATAAAAAAAAACAAATAACGGTAGAGGGACTGCTAAAGCAGTCCCACTAACTAGAACATGCATTTCCTTGGGAAAATTTGTGGGAATGCTGAATAGCTGAACTGCTAAAACGGCCCCAATCAAAACTGCCCCCATCATATTGCCATCAAAACTGCCCCATCAGAACTGCCCCATCAAAATTGCCCCATCAAAACTGCCCCATCATATTGCCATCATCAAAACTGCCCCATCATATTGCCCCCATCAAAACTGCCCCATCATATTGCCATCATCAAAACTGCTCCATCAGAATTGTCACCATCAAAACTGCTCCATCAAAATTGTCCCTATCAAAACTGCTCCATCAAAATTGTCCCCATCCAAACTGCCCCATCATATTGCCACCATCCAAACTGCCCCATCAAAACTGCCCCATCATATTCCTCTATTATAAATCAGTACATGGTGTGTCTGTCTCCTCCTCCGGGCTCTGTAATCAGAGCTGAGATGCTCCAGCCACCTCCCCCCGTGTATAACAGAAGCTTTGGTAAGCATGGCAACAAAATCAGCACAGTACATTCTGTTTAATAGCTAAAATTTCCTGAAATGACCTCTAAACAAAAAGCTTTTTCACAAAAACTGTAAAAGATATCAAACTGAAAAGAAATAGCCAGATAGCTGAAAGTTTTGTGAACATTTTAAAGTCTGTTTGGTGGCTGTAGGTGAAAGTATGAAGGACCTGAAACTTTTGGGAGCGGAAGAAGATTTTAAGGATCTGAAGCATGCTCCCATTGACTTCAATGTTAAAAAAAATGATAAAAAGCTTAATATTGTAAAAAGTATAAATGTAGAAAAAAGTTGAAAAAGTCCCATCATCAGCTGAAAGAGATGAACATTTTAATAGTTGAATGGTTTTAATAACTGAAAGTATGCAGAAGTTATGCAGAGCCAAAAAACGTACGGAATAAAATTAAATAAAAACTAGAAAATGCATTTCCTGGGGAAAATGCGTGAGAATGCTGAATACTTGAATTGCTAAAATGGCCCCCATCAAAACTGCCCCCATCAAAACTGCCCGATCATACTGCAATCAAAACTGCCCCATCAAAATTGCCCCATCAAAATTGTCCCCATCAAAACTGCCCCATCATATTGCCACCATCAAAACTGCCCCATCAGAATTGCCCCATCAAAACTGCCCCATCATATTGCCACCATCAAAACTGTCCCATCAGAATTGCCCCATCAAAACTTACCAATCATATTGCCACCATCAAAACTGCCCCATCATATTGCCACCATCAAAACTGCCCCCAGCATATTGCCATCAAAACTGCCCCATCAGAATTGCCCCATCAAAATTGTCCCCATCAAAACTGCCCCATCAGAATTACCCCATCAGAACTGCCCCATCATATTGCCACCATCAAAACTGCCCCATCAGAATTGCCCCATCAAAACTGCCCCATCATATTGCTGCCATCAAAACTGCCCCATCATATTGCTGCCATCAAAACTGCCCCATCATATTGAAACCATCAAAACTGCCCCCATCATATTGCCATCAAAACTGCCCCATCAGAATTGCGACATCAAAATTTTCCCCATCAAAACTGCCCCATCAGAATTGCCGCATCAAAACTGCCCCATCATATTGCCACCATCAAAACTACCCCATTAGAATTGCCCCATAAAAATTGTCCCCATCAAAACTGCCCCATCATATTGCCACAATCAAAACTGCCCCATCAGAATTGCCCCATTAAACCTGCCCCATCATATTGCTGCCACCAAAACTGCCCCATCAAAACTACCCCCATCTAAACTGCCCCATCATATTCCTCTATTTTAAATCAGTACATGGTGTGTCTGTCCCCTCCCCGGGCTCTGTAATCAGAGCTGAGATGCTCCAGCCACCTCCCCCCCTGTGTATAACAGAAGCTTTGGTAACCATGGCAACAAAAGCAACACAGTACACTCTGTTTAATGGCTAAAATTTCCTGAAATGACCACTAAACAAACAGCTTTTTCACAAAAAATGTAAAATATATCAAACTGAAAAGATATAGCCAGATAGCTGAATATTTTGTGAACATTTTAAAATTTGTTTGGCGTCTGTAGGTGAAAGTATGAAGGAGCTGAAACTTTTGGGAGCAGAAGAAGATTTTAAGGATCTGAAGCATGCTCCCATTGACTTCAATGTTAAAAAAAAGTGTTAAAAAGCTTAATATTTTCAAAAGTATAAATAGTAGAAAAAAAGTTGAAAAAGTCCCATCATCAGCTGAAAGAGCTGAACATTTTAAAAGCTGAATGGTTTTAATAGCTGAAAGTATGCAGAAGTTACGCAGAGCCAAAAACTGTATGGAATAAAATTAAATAGATAAAAATAAATAAGATCGAATAACAATAGTGGGACTGCTAAAGCATTCCCACTAATAAACTGAGAAAATACATTTCTTGGGGAAAATGCGTGGGAATGCTGAATAGCTGAATTGCTAAAATGGCCCCCAGCAAAACTGCCCCATCATATTGCCATCAAAACTGCCCCATCAGAATTGCCCCATCAAATTTGTCCCCATCAAAACTGCCCCATCATATTGCCACCATCAAAACTGCCCCATCAAAACTGCCCCCATCAAAACTGCCCCATCATATTGCCACCATCAAAACTGCCCCATCAGAATTGTTCCATCAAAACTGCCCCATTACATTGCCACCATCAAAACTGCCCCATAATAATTGCCCCATCAAAACTGCCCCATAATATTCCTCTATTATAAATCAGTACATGGTGTGTCTGTCCCCTCCCCCGGGCACTGTAATCAGAGCAGAGATGCTCCAGCCACCTCCCCCCCTGTGTATAACAGAAGCTTTGGTAACCATGGCAACAAAAGCAACACAGTACATTCTGATTAATGGCTAAAATTTCTTGAAATGACCACTAAACAAAAAGCTTTTTCACAAAAACTGTAAAAGATATCAAACTGAAAATATATAGCCAGATAGCTGAATATTTTGTGAACATTTTAAAGTTTGTTTGGTGTCTGTAGTTGAGAGTATAATGAAGCTGAAACTTTTGGGAGCGGAAGACGATTTTAAGGATCTGAAGTATGCTCCCATTGACTTCAATGTTAAAAAAAAGTGATAAAAAGCTTAATATTGTAAAAAGTATAAATGTAGAAAAAAAGTTGAAAAAGTCCCATCATCAGCTGAAAGAGACGAACATTTTAATAGTTGAATGTTTTTAATAGCTAAAAGTATGCAGAAGTTACGCAGAGTCAAAAAACGTACGGAATAAAATTAAATAATAAACAATAAAACTAGAAAATGCATTTCCTGGGGAAAATACATGAGAATGCTGAATAGCTGAATTGCTAAAACGGCCCCCAACAAAACTGCCCCCATCATATTGCCATCAAAACTGCCCCATCAGAATTGCCCCATCAAAACTGACCCATCAGAATTGCCCCATCAAAACTGCCCCATCAGAATTGCCCCATCAAAACTGCCCCATCATATTGCCACCATCAAAACTGCCCCCATCATATTGCCATCAAAACTGCCCCATCAGAATTGCCCCATCAAAACTGCCCCATCATATTGCCACCATCAAAACTGCCCCATCAGAATTGCCCCATCAAAACTGCCCCATTATATTGCCACCATCAAAACTGCCCCATCATATTGCCACCATCAAAACTGCCCCATCAAATCTACCCCCCATCAAAACTGCCCCATCATATTGCCACCTTTAAAACTGCTCCATTAAGATTGTCCCCATCAAAATTGCCCCATCATATTGCCACCATCAAAACTGCCCCATCAAAATTGCCCCATCAAAATTGCCCCATCAAAACTGCCCCATCAGAATTGCCCCATCAAAACTCATATTCCTCTATTATAAATCAGTACATGGTGTGTCTGTCCCCTCCCCCGGGCTCTGTAATCAGAGCTGAGATGCTCCAGCCACCTCCCCCCTGTGTATAACAGAAGCTTCGGTAACCATGGCAACAAAAGCAACACAGTACACTCTATTTAATAGCTAAACTTTCCTGAAATGACCACTAAACAAACAGCTTTTTCACAAAAATAAAAGATATCAAACTGAAAAGATATAGCCAGATAGCTGAATATTTTGTGAACATTTTAAAGTTTGTTTGGCGTCTGTTGGTGAAAGTATGAAGGAGCTGAAACTTTTGGGAGTGGAAAAAAATTTTAAGGATCTAAAACATGCTCCCATTGACTTCAATGTTAAAAAAGTGATAAAAAGCTTAATATTTTAAAAAGTATAAATGGTAGAAAAAAAGTTGAAAAAGTCCCATCATCAGCTGAAAGAGACGAACATTTTAATAGTTGAATGGTTTTAATAGCTAAAAGCATGCAGAAGTTACGCAGAGCCAAAAAACATACAGAATAATAAATAAAGAAATAATAAAAACAAATAAAATCGAATAACAATAGTTGTAAAGCAGTCCCGCTAATTAAATAACTAGAAAATGCATTTTCTGGGGAAAATGCGTGGGAATGCTGAATAGCCGAATTGCTAAAACGGCCCCCAGCAAAACTGCCCCATCATATTGCCGTCAAAACTGCCCCATCATATTGCCAACATCAAAACTGCCCCATCAGAATTGCCATATCAAAACTGCCCCATCATATTGCCCCATCATAACTGCTCCATCAAAACTGCCCCATCATATTGCCACCATCAAAACTGTCCCATCAGAATTGCCCCATCAAAACTGCCCCATCATATTGCCACCATCAAAACTGCCCCATCAGAATTGCCCCATCAAAACTGCCCCATCATATTGCCACCATCAAAACTGCCCCATCATATTGCCACCATCAAAACTGCCCCCATCATATTGCTATCAAAACTGCCCCATCAGATTTGCCCCAACATATTGCCACATCATAACTGCCCCATCATATTGCCATCAAAACTGCCCCATCAGAATTGCCCCATCAAAATTGTCCCCATCAAAACTGCCCCATTAGAATTGCCCCATCAAAACTGCCCCATCATATTGCCACCATCAAAACTGCCCCATCATATTGCCACCATCAAAACTGCCCCATCAGAATTGCCACCATCAAAACTGCCCATCATATTGCCACCATCAAAACTGCCCCAACCCGAATTGCCCCATCAAAACTGCCCCATCAGAATTGCCCTATCAAAACTGCCCCATCATATTGCCACCATTAAAACTGCCCCATCAGAATTGCCCCATCAAAACTGCACCATCATATTCCTCTATTATAAATCAGTACATGGTGTGTCTGTCCCCTCTCCCGGGCTCTGTAATCAGAGCTGAGATGCTCCAGCCACCCCCCCCCCCTGTATAACAGAAGCTTTGGTTACCATGGCAACAAAAGCAACACAGTACACTCTGTTTAATGGCTAAAATTTCCTGAAATGACCACTAAACAAACAGCTTTTCACAATAACTGTAAAAGATATCAAACGGAAAAGATATAGCCAGATAGTTGAATATTTTGTGAACATTTTAAAGTTTGTTTGGTGTCTGTAGGTGAAAGTATGAAGGAGCTGAAACTTTTGGGAGCGGAAGAAGATTTTCAGGATCTGAAGCATGCTCCCATTGACTTCAATGTTAAAAAAAGTGTTAAAAAACGTAATATTTGAAAAAGCATAAGTAGTAGTAGTAGTAGTAGTAGCAGTAGAAAAAAAGTTGAAAAAGTCCCATCATCAGCTGAAAGAGACGAACATTATAATAGTTGAATGGTTTTAATAGCTAAAAGTATGCAGAAGTTATGCAGAGCCAAAAAACGTACGCAATAAAATTTAATAATAAATAATAATAAAAATAAATAAAATTGAATAACAATAGTGGGACTACTAAAGCAGTCCCACTAATAAATATTAATAATAATAAAAATAAATAAAATCGAATAACAATAGTGGGATTGCTAAAGCAGTCCCACTAATAAAAACGAATAACAATAGTGGGACTGCTAAAGCAGTCCCACTAATAAATGAAAACGAATAACAATAATGGGACTGCTGAAACAGTCCCACTAAATAAATAAAAATTAATAACAATAGTGGGACTGCTGAAGCAGTCCCACTAAATAAAATCACAGACACATTTTAAAAAGTATTTTATTTTAAAAAAATCCCCAAATAATGTCCAATGATCTAGATCCAATGTCAATCGCATTGTCCAGCTATTTAGATCCATTGGCATTCATCATGAATAATGTCCATAATAATAATGACCTACGCTGGCAGGTGACTCCCATTGATTCTTGATATTCTTGAATGACATTTCCCAGGCTAGAAGCTAAATGTAAACAAAAATGTCAGAGATCCTAGATGACCTTATTGACCAAATATGTTGGTTATGATCATATTTAATCAAAGACATTACCTGGAATGCCCACCTGCTGGCTTGTTTACAAGTTCAAACAAGCTGGCTACCGGTGTTTCTAAGACTCTGGCAGCTGTTGTATGGTCACCTGCGTCCAAGAAACCAATGATGCCTGTGGCTGACATTGCCTTTGGTTGTAAGGATGCTGCTGGTTAGGGTCACGCAGCACCATTGGTTATTATTGTGCAAGTGGCCATCAGCATCCTAAAAGCCAATGATAGGTCTGGAATCTTAGTAGTGGTAGTGTTACTGACTTCCAGCTGCAAAAGTTGGAAGTTCAGGTAAGCGAACTGGCCAAACCTGGCCATTGTTTTTTACAGTGTAAAGCAAACAGCCTGGGTTCAGGTCAAACTTAAAGTCATCCTAAAGCTCATCCCGGATAGTGTCCAATATGGTACACTAATCCAACATGATAAAATCATTGTTTTGAAATCTAAAAAGGGAAGCTATGTAAAATATAGAGAATTTTTACATTTGTCTATACTGTAGATTTTGTAAAATGAGCTACATACATGTGTGCACCCTACTGGGTTTATCGTGCTGCAAACTAACTTGTCCTTCTTAGTTTCCCCTTTTTTCTGTATTAGCAGCAACTGTGCTTGCTCACTTGCTAGTCTCTGTGACACACTTTTGCAGCTTTTTTTGTGTGATTTGCTATGTTTCATTTAATCTTTATTATTTTAATTTCTTCTGCTACTGTTAACAAATTTACCATCTTTTGGTTTGGGTGGTTAGTCATTTAGAATATAAATATATATACAGAGTATTACCAAAAGTATTGGGACATGAACTTTAATGGCATCCCAGTCTTCGTCCATAGGGTTCAATATTGAGTTGTCCCACCCATTATGCCGCGTACACACGAGCAGACTTTTTGACTGGGCTGGTCCGATGGACTATCCGACGGACTTTCAACGGACTTCCAGTGGACTTTCCAAATGAACGGACTTGCATACACATGATCACACCAAAGTCCAATGGATTCGTACGTGATGACGTACGACCAGACTAAAATAAGGAAGTTCATAGGCAGTAGCCAATAGCTGCCCTAGCATCAGTTTTAGTCCATTGAACTAGCATACAGACGAGCGGATTTTTCAACCGGACTCGAGCCCGTCGGAAAGATTTGGGTTTCAATATATTTTTATTTTTAAGGAACAAGATGAGTAGGGGAAAAGGGAGGAGGGGAAAACATTGCATAGCATGACCACATCTCGAGTCAGCAAAAAACAGATGACCAACACGGTCGCATGACAAACATCTTAATAAAGCTATGGAGTACATAACATCATAGAATAGAGTTAACAACGTGAGACATGAGCTTTACATGTAGTAAACAGGAAAAGACATATGATCAGATAATGTAAATGTTGTATGTGATATTGGGATGAAGAGGACCGCCACCCCAATTGGGGACATACTGTGGCGAGGCCTCCCCACCCCCGACCTTCTTCCAACTAGAGAAAAGAAAATGTCTATTCTCCAATGGGAATGAAGGTGAGATGCTCGGATGCTACCAAACTTATTTCTCACCGCAATGGGTGTATGAGTTGATCTGATGTCTTCCGATCAATAAATAGCTCTGTCAGAAACTGTTCAACTAAAAAGAGACTACAAAGATGAATATGAAAATAATTGAGTTAGGAGACAGGGAGTATGGACTCCCCTATGGCTGTTTAAATCTGGGCCCGGATCGGGGGCAAACGCAAAATGAGCCCCGGCCGAGTCCCAGGTCATGGCCGTTGGAGAGCAGGCCAATGCCCATGGCCGTCAGTAAGGAGCTAAGGTTGGAAGAGGAGAGGACGAAAGGCGAAGGGAGAGGAAAAAAGAAGAGAAGAAAGGGGGAGAGGTGGTGGAGGAGAAAAAGGTAGAAAGAGATGCATAAGAGACGACTGGGGGAGATCAGACACATCTAGATGCGACAGCTCTGAGAAAGAGTCAAAGCGTGACGCCAATGAAGTTTGCCCAGGGTTCCCAAATTTGTTTGAATTTGGTCGAGTTGTCCAGGACCACACTAGCCATTTTTTCTTGGTTCATGATCAAGAGATTTTTCTTTTGGCTAGGGTTGTTGAAACTGAGGATTTTTTCCAGGCTTTGGCTAGGGTGAGTTTAGCTCCTAGAATGATGAAGAAGATGAGGCGTTGCGTAGCCCTGGGGACTTCCCTTACTGGGAAGTTGAGGAGAGTTACCAGCGGGGACGCCTGCACAGGCCTTTCGGCCATCCTACTAATCCAAGTGAAAATCCTGTGCCAGAATGGTCTGACTCTAGGGCAGGTCACCACATATGAAGCATGTCTCCCCTGAGGCCACATCCCCGAAAACAAAGGGATGAGGCCAAAGGGTAGAAGCGAGCTATCCTGGAGGGTACCAGGTACCATCTAGTTAGCACTTTCACGCTAGCTTCTACCAGAACAGTGTTTAAAATGCCCTTGTAGGACTGGGAGAAGTTCCTGTGCCAAGTTTTCAGCTGCCAACTTTGAAAAAGATCCTCTTCCCAGGCTAGCATGTACAGTGCCTTGATCTGTGCAGAGGATAGTGCCCGGTAGATCACCGAGATGCCCCCCCCCTGCTCGCAAGCCCGGCCACACCATATTTCATAAGGAGTCATTTGGGGTCCATTCGGTAGAGACCTACATTTATTGTGTAGGAAGCTTGAAATTTGGGAGAATCAAAAGGATTCCGACTGTGGCATATCTAGTTTGCTGACACAAAAAGTTCTAGAGATTGGGCCTAAAGGTCGTAGGAAGTGTCCTATTCTGTACATCCCTTTGTCGAGCCACCATTTAAAGTCTGAAATATGGAGACCTGGAGGAAAGTCGGGATTGTGGAATAAGTGCTGTAGAGGTGTCGTGGGGGATGTTAAGCGATTGTTACTTTTCAGTCTGTCCCATAATACAAATGAATGTGACAGTGTTGGGGAGAGGATGGGGGGTCTAAGATTCTTTGGGCTCCAGAGGAGGAAGTCTAGAGTGTGTAGGGGGACCGCTTGCCTCTCTATGTGGATCCAGTCTGGATGTTCCCATCGAGAGTAGACTGTGGAAATCTGGGCTAATTGAGCCGCTTGTAGGTACCAGAGTAGGTTTGGTAAGCCAAAGCCGCCCTCTGACCTAGGTCTAAACAGGATCGCTTTAGAGAATCTGTGTCCCCCTTTACCCCATATGTATTTAACAATGTTGGCCTGGAAGCGTTTTAGACGGATATTATCGACCGGTATTGGGAGAGCTCTAAAATAGTAAAGGATGCGGGGGAGTAGTGTCATCTTGATTGTGTTGATTCTGCCTAGCCAGGTCAGGGACAGCCTGGACCAACGAGATAGGTCTTCCTCCAGTTTTTTATAAAGAGGGGGAAAATTGGCTTGATAAAGGAGTTCAGTCTTAGGAGTTAGCTGTATCCCCAAATATGTTATGGAAGAGTTGCTCCATGAGAACCGAAAGCTGTCCCTGAGTCTGGCCAGGAGAGGATCTGGGATATTGATATTAAGCGCCTGAGATTTGTCGTAATTGACCCTGAGGCCTGAGATCTTCCCGAAATCATCCAAGAGACGGCAAATATTGGGGAGTGATGTCAGCGGGGAGGAGACAAATAGCAAGATGTCATCCGCAAATAATGCGCATTTATGACATCTGGAGCCACTTTGAATACCTTGAATGTTAGGATTGTTTCTGATGGCAATCGCCAGGGATTCGATCGCTATGGTGAAGTTCAACGGGGAGAGTGGGCAACCCTGTCTTGTACCCCTAGATATGGTGAAGGAGTCTGAGTAAAATCCCTGCAGACGCACCTGAGCTGAGGGAGTTGAGTACAATGCGTGAATGACATTGAGGAAAGAATCCCCAAATCCCCATTTTTGTAGTAAATTGAAAATGTAGGGCCATTGGACAGTGTCAAACGCCTTTTGTAAGTCCAGAGATAGAAGACATCCCTGCCTGGATGAGCCCCCTTCCCAGTTGGAATTGATAAGAGACACTATGTCTATCGCTCTTCATATTTGGTCAGGGCCCTGTCTGCCCGGTATGAAGCCCACTTGGTCTTTATTAATGTATATGCTGATGAAGGAAGCCAGGCGGTCTGCAAGGATCTTAGTCAGAATCTTTAGATCATTGTTGATGAGAGATATTGGTCTATAGTTGCTGACCGAGCTGGTGTCCTTATCTGCTTTGGGGAGGACCGTGATATAGGCCGTGTTAAGTGAGGTATCGAGGTGGTCCCCCTTCCTAAGAGCATTGAAGAATCTAGCCATGTATGGGGCGAGTAAGGTAGAGAATGATTTGTAGTACGGTGTGGAAAAACCATCAGGGCCTGGGGCTGAGTGTGATTTCAGGTTTTTAATGACCGTGCAAATTTCTTCGGCTGAAACAGGGGAATCTAGTATCTGGCGATGCCTAGCTTCTAATTTGGGAATCTGTAGATTATTTAGAAAGAGGTCCATAGCCTCTGGAGTAGGGCTGGTTCCACTACTGTATAAGGACTTATAGAAGTTTAGGAATTCCCCCATTATTCGTTGAGGGTTTTGGGACAGAGTGCCACCTTGAATCCTGATCTTTGGCAGGGCTGGGGAACGGTATTTCAGGGATAATTTGCCTGCAAGCATAGAGCCGATTCGGTCGCCATTGCTATAGAATCTGTTTCTAGTCCACCTAAGCCATTTTTCAGCTTTAGTGGTTAAGGCGAGGTTTAGGGCCGTGCGAGCTGCATCCAGCTGGGTGATAGGGACCGAATTACGGTCCGCTTTGTGTTGTTTAATTAAGGCTGTATATTCCCTATCCAGTTTGTCTATGTCGGTTTTGTTTTCTTTTTTAATTTGAGAGGCCAGTTGTATTAGGTGTCCTCTTATCACTGCTTTATGAGCCGCCCAGAGACAAGAGGGGCTAGTATCTGCTATATCATTAATGAGGAAGTAGTTGCGTATGTTGGTTTCGATGTCTTTTGTTCTGATCGGGTCACTCAGGATGGACTCGTTAAGCCTCCATCTGCGGGCAGGTGTATGGCCCCTTGGGCGCTGAAGTACAAAAATCACCATCGAGTGGTCCGACCAGACTACGTCTTTTATAAATGCCCTGTGCGTTAGCGGAATGGAAGCTGAGGCTATAAGGATGTGGTCGATTCTTGCGAAGGACCCATGGGGGTTAGAGAAGTGTGTGTAGTCCCGCAGTGTAGGATTTACTTCTCTCCATATGTCTATTAGTCCCTGCTGGAAGATAAGTTTGGCTATGCGAAGGCTCTGCTTTGTCGGTCTAATGAGGCGCTTGTCCAGGGGACGTGATTTGTCCATGCCCTGGTCAAAGGCCGAATTAGAGTCGCCTCCATATATCACTGTGCCTTCCAATAGTGGCGTTAGTGTTTTAAACATGTTTTGGAAGAAGGCCAACTGGCCCCGATTGGGAGCATAATACGAAATTAGAGAGTACAGTTGGTTATCTAATTCACCCACCAAGAGAAGGTAGCGCCCTTCCGGATCCCTAAATTCAGATTTGGGGGAAAATTTACATCGTTTGGAAATAAAGATACCCACCCCCTTCGTTTTATTCTCAGCGTTGGCAAGTTTAAAGAAGGGGAATTTGGAGTGGATGAATGTAGGGTTGAAATTTCTGGGAAAGTGAGTTTCCTGTAGAAGAATCACATCTGCTTTTTGGGATTGTAGATATTGAAAGACTTTGCGTCTTTTGGACGGGGAGTTCAGACCTTGGGCATTATGGGACACTATTTTGAGGGCTGCGTTTACAGGTGTGTCATTAGCCATCGAGCAGAGGTACTGGCATAGCAGGGCAATCAACAACACTCACCATCCCGTGTCCACGGATTCTATGGTTCGTCAAATGATGTGTCGAAAGCGGTGTGAGCAGCCGTACATGCCTAAGGTAGTTCCCCCAGTCGACTCCTGTGATGAAAAGCAAGTTAGAGAATAGGCAGAGGAGGAAAAAGGGGAGGTAAAGAGGAAAGACGGGGAGCAAGGGAGATCCCCGGAGAATGGAGGGGACAGAGTCCTCCATCAATAAGTGTGAGTCCCAGAAAAATCTCTCTATGGGGAAGAGATTGGTTCTGTCCAGTGGCAGTTGGAATACCAGATACCACTAGGTATAGAGGGGGGCATGAACACCGCCCCAGCAGAGGGACCACTCAATAGAACAATCAGTAAGTATATCCTAGAAGAAGGCACTTGGCCCGACCATACACCTCAGCCTCCATCAAAGTTAAGCTTTCACTTTAAGTAGAGCCTGGAGGAGAAGATGTACAGGACAATATATTAATAGCCAAACTAATAAACAAATAGTAGAACTGTGCGAAGGAACCTGGAACAGCAAGGGATATTGGGGAGTACGCCCAATTAGCCGAGGAGGGGGACTACACGGGGTACTTCAAAAATCTGTGTGGTATACTAATACTATATCCCAAGATCCGTCTAGTATGATGGATACCCACCCTCCCCCCCACCCACCCGGGCCAACGAAAGGTTGTGAAGGCATAGTTCAAAGTCACCATATGAAGAAGAGCATGGGTTAACTGCATCTCCGAGGATCATGTCCTCAAAAAAGGCGTAAGGGTGCTCCAACTTGGCACTCATCTCGGGGTTCACGAACGGGGAGACCCCACCCCCTCAGCCAGCAGCTGAAGAGGGGAGGGAAAAAAAAGGGTTCACCAAAAATGAGTGGAAGTCAAAGGATTTGAGTTCCCAAGAAAAAGTATGGATTGGAGATCATGGAGGATTGGTTTCCTTGGACTATTTGTTTCTTGCTTTTTCCCAAACTGGATTCAGAGGACTCGTGGGCAAGTGTCTCTTTGCTGCGTTGGGTTGGTGTCCTGGTTGGCACGCAGTCGGGTCTTGGTTGATGAAGCCTAATTGAAGAAAAAGCTTTTCTCCTTCCTGCAGGGATCCAAATGTATAAGCCTTGCCTTTGTGGAGCAATTTAAGTTGAAACGGGAAGAGCCACCAGTATTTGATTTCTCTGTCCATCAGGATTTGGAGAAGTGGCTTTAGGGTTCTCCTTTTTTGTATGGTCGAGGGGGATAAGTCAGCAAATATTTGCAGACGGTGTCCCTGGAACAAAATTTCAGACATGGATCTCGATTTCCTCATGACCTCTTCCTTGATTGAGAAGAAATGTGGTTTCACCACGAAGTCACGGGGAAGGCCGTCAGCTCTAGGAGGCCGGAGTGCTCTGTGGACCCGATCCAGCTCAAGCCTGTGCTGTGGGGTGTCTGGGAGCAAATCTTTAATAAACGATTTTATAGTTTCAGGGATGTCCTTGTAGGATTCAGGGAGCCCCCTGACCCGAAAATTGTATCTTCGATTACAGTTTTCAAGGTCGTCAATCTTAGCATTAGCAGTCTCGAGTTGTTCCTGCAGGGTCTGTATACATGTAGTATTCTGGTTTGTTCTGGAAATTGTGGATTCCAGATTAGATTCAATGATTTCCATACGAGTGCCAATATTCTGTAGGTCTGCTTTAATGTCACTGGTAATTTTGTGCGCAGTATTATGAAGGACTCTGTCCAGAAGTTCCGCAAACTTAGTGTATAAATCTGCTACTGATGCTGGCTGGAGTAGGCCTGAATCCCCATGCTGTAGTGGCTGGTGAGACTGGGGAGGACCTGCATCCATCGGGGAAAACCCCAGGCCCGTCAGATTATGCTCCAGGAGAGAAGCAGTGGATGCTGGAGAGGCTGGGTTGGAGGGAATGTCGCCTGCAGGGTGTTCTGGCTGAAGCAGGGAGGGGGAGGCCGTGTATGGGTGATTCGGCTGGGCAGCCTGAGGAGAGCTGTGAGGTGCGGTCGCCATCTTGGCAATCTCGGCCTACGGTACAGCGGCTTCAAAGGCCGGTTTCAAGTTCCTCCTCACCGCTCCCGAGTACATCGGGAGTGTCCCCTGGGTGTCCGGTGGCTGGGTAGGGCTATCCCAGGTGTCCTTCGCCGGTCCAAGTGCCGGAAAATTGTTCCGGTCTGCTGAGGTGGGACGGAGCTCCCGGACTACGCGTCCATCTTAGGTGCCGCCGCGCATGCGCCCCCCCGTCGGAAAGATTTGAAACATGTTTTATTTCTAGGTCCGTCAGACTTTTGGAAAAAAAAAAAAGTCCACTGGAGCGCACACAAGATCAAATTGTCCACCGGAGTCCGGTCCGCCGGACCAAGTCTGCCGGAAAGTCCGCTCGTGTGTATGCGGCATTACAGCTATAACAGCTTCAATTTTTCTGGGATGGCCCCTTAAAAACCTACTTAAAAAGCCATACCAGACCCTTAATCCAAGCACATGATCTGACTGCCAGAAAAGGAGGAACTCCTGAACTATACTAGGCTACATGTCCTGGGGGGGCTTGTCAGGGGGCAAGGGCCTTATCCCCACAATCCTGGTCAGTGGTTGTGGGGGTCTGCAAGCAGGGGAATTATCAGAATCTGGAATCCCCTTTAATAATAAGGAGGCCTCTAGATACTGGCTCCCCATGTGGATGAGTATGGGGAAAATACTACCCCTACTAATTCACAAAAAGGAACCTAGAAATAAAAACATCCACATGTTTGGAAAGTCCTTTATTAAAGAAAAATTACTTAAAAAGTGTCCATCGTCAATAGTGATGCCAGCAACCCATGGACTTGCTGAAAAAAAACAACAACAACCTGGTGCAAAGGACTGATCCTAATGGTACAGTAGCCGAATGACAGCTCACAGAGCTGTCATCATCTGTATAGAGGAAAGAGCAGGAATAGTGGGGACATCATAGATCAAGTAGGGCCATGGTCAATTTCATTGCCCAAATATGGCCACTGGCAAGGTACCAGTGACAGCAGGAAGTTGTCATATATAGAAGCAGTAGAAATACCACTTCTGTATATGATGCTTGGCTACCACCGATTATGGGCCAAAAGGGCTAAAGTTCAGCCATTCATCCAAAAGCCCAAACAGCCAAGGTTCGGTCTGAACCTAGGTTCAGACCGAACCATTGGCTTATCCCCACTTTACAATAACTAGTGTGCATCAAAGAACAAAATATTTATCTTTATTTTGTCATAGTTCAGTGAAAACTAGGCATTCCATTCAACCCCAACAAAATTACTGCAATGAATAGCAGGTTTAAGATGAGAGGCAGAGGTGCTGTGTGTGTTGGTAGTAGTAGGTGAGCCAACCAATACAGTCACAGCAAACCCAGGGAATAGTTGATTGGCTGACAAAACCTTTTACACCCACGTATATCCTCCCAAGCTCAGAGCAGCCAGATGTCTGCCAGTGTTACTAATTCCTCCTCCCTGAGGCTGTCTGTGAAAATTGTTCTATAATACTGTGTACATGTTTACCACATCCCCAAACCTGTTCTTTAAAGGATTTGTATACCTTTAATGTAGCCCTCATAGCAGCACAAAAAAGCCCTCTCCCTACCCTAGTATACCTTTTTTTTTTTTGCCATTGGTATATGTCCCACATAATGGTGTACACCTTCCTATGTAGAAAAAAATAATCCACACTCTGGTTGTTGCTCTTAAAATTTCTTCATTTTATTGAATAGCCACAGTGAACAAACGCAGATTAAGTCAGTTGACGCATTTCAGCCTATAAGGCCTAATGCCCCGTACACACGGTCGGATTTTCCGATGGACAATGTCCGATCGGAGCGTGTTGTCGGAAATTCCGACCGTGTGTGGGCGCCATCGGACATTTTCCATTGGATTTTCCGACACACAAAGTTGGACAGCAGGAGATAAAATTTTCCGACAACAAAATCCGATCGCGTCAATTCCGACCGTGTGTGGCCTGTTCCGACGCACAAAGTGCCACGCATGCTCAGAAGAAATTCCGACACGGGACAGCTCGTTCTGGTAAACGTAGCGTTCGGAATGGATACAGCACTTTCGTCACGCTGCAATGTTCAAAATGGTTTAATACAGCGCATCTTCTTCTTTATAATGTGACAAGAATTAAGTACCGTATTTATCGGCGTATAACACGCACCGGCGTATAACACGCACCCCAATTTAGGAGGGAATTTTAAGGAAAAAAACTTTTAGGAGGGAAGTTGAAGGGAAAAAAACTTACATTTAAATGCCAATCATTGCAGCCTTCTCAGTGCAGCCTTGTCAGTGCAGCCTTGTCAGTGCAGCCATGTCAGTGCAGCCATGTCAGTGCAGCCTTGTCAGTGCAGCCATGTCAGTGCAGCCTTGTCAGTGCAGCCATGTCAGTGCAGCCTTGTCAGTGCAGCCATGCAGCCTCGTCAGTGCAGCCATGTCAGTGCAGCCTTCCCCAGTGCAGCCTTCCCCAGTGCAGCCTCCCCCAGTGCAGCCTCCCCCAGTGCAGCCTCCCCCAGTGCAGCCTTGCCCAGTGCAGCCTTCGATCCCCTGTCTTCAAAATCGCCGACCGCGATTTGAAAATGGCGCCGCCGGCGCCGAAATACACAGAGCCGGTCCTCGGCTCTTTCCGGCGGCTCTCTTTCACTTTCGGCTCCACTCGTAGTCCCGAGCGGAGCTATCCGAACCTAGCCGAGTAGGTTCGGATAGCTCCGCTCGGGACTACGAGTGGAGCCGAAAATTAACGAGAGCCGCCGGAAAGAGGCGAGGACCGGCTCTGTGTATTTCGGCGCCGGTGGCGCCATTTTCAAATCGCGGTCGGCGATTTTTGAGTTGTGCAGTTCGGGATCGGCGTATAACACGCACCTGCGACTTTCCCCTGATTTTAAGGGGAAAAAAGTGCGTGTTATACGCCGATAAATACGGTAGTTTTGCTGCTCATATTCACACACACTTCTCACAAACTTATTTCGTTACTATTTATCGGGATTCCCTCAATATATTTTGATTTCTCACATCTGACAACAACATTTTTATTTTTTTTTGGACTTTAATGTAGATTCTTTTTTGTGTTTCTCTTTTTTTTTTTTTTTGGTGATTTTGATTTGTATTCCCGAAAATGTTTGTGTGTGTTTTTGGTGACAAGTTCCCACAACACCACTAATATGTTGTTCTATTTAACCTGTAGGAGATTGTTTGGTGTTGTTGTCCCTTATTGTACTTTAGAAATGTACCTGAATCGTCACCAACAAACTGTCCTTTTTGGATGAAAACACACACAGGAGAGTAGAATTTACCCAAAAAATTTATTAAGGGCTCACAACTATAAACAAAGAGGCAACGCTGGAGAAACTGCAGAAGTGGGCAAAGCCTTGGACCCCCAGGGCAGACATCAATTATTTAAAAGCAAAATTGGTGGCCTGAGGAGTCCTTATCTAAGGGAGGGCAGTCTGGTCCAGAAGTCCCAGAGATCATGAACAGCAGCAGATGACATCTGTGTCCCCAGGCTGTGGTCATACGAGAGACTGCAGCTTTTGTCAGACCAGACTGAACCCAGGGCCATCACTCTTTGGTCTTCCTTCCACGCTTCCTTACAGCCTTTGGCTGTGGTGGTGGAGTTGTGGCAGCAGGAGGAGGAGGAGGAGGATCGTCCCTCTCAATGACATCCGTCTTGTGTGTTAGTTCCCCACTCTCCCCCTTACGAAGGACTTTATAAATCAGGTCCTCAGAGATCTTGCGTTGACCCTCCTGCATGCCCTGCAATTTTGTGGCAGCCATGCAGGCAAAGGCCTCTTCAGGACTGGGGAAGGCTCGGAGGGACGCCGAAGCCTCCTGGATCAGCCTGTACGCTGAATCCTGCACGGGACTCGGAGTGGCCTTCCTGGCTCGTTTATATGGCAGGCGGAGGGGAGGGACCTGAGACTCAGTCAGGCTGCGACTTGTCCCAGACTTCTCTTGGCTGACACTTAGCCCCGCCTCCTCCTGGCTGCCACTAATCCCCGCCTCCTCTTGGCTGATACTAATAATCCCCGCCTCCTCCTGACTGCCACATTCCACAGCCTCCTCCTGGCTGAGGTCTTCCTGTGTAGGAAAAAGGGACATAGTTTTAGTTTTTTATTCATCAATCACACACAATTTTCACCTCCTGACTGCTGCAAATTGAATGTTAACAAATATAACAGACTATGCTTCTGAGCCCAGCAGTTTTCATTCTTTTCCCAATTTTGGGTGCCCACTACTGTCTATTGATATGTAAAGCACTTTTTTTAATCAGCAATTAGTGATCAATAATAACATCTAATAAACATCATTTATTTATTGCCCAGAAATCTGTAGAAGAATGCTATACCTGACTCCAGCTGGGCTCCTCCATTTCTTCCTGGCTGGAAGGCCCAGGTTGGACATCGGAAGCCTCAGCTGGGGTGGAAGGAAGCGTGGAAGGAAGAGTGGAGAGGGATTCCCTGACTTCAGTGTGGTCTGACAGAAATCGCAGTCTCTCGTAGTACCACAGCCTGGGGACATAAACGTCATCTGCTGCAGCTCCGGATCTCTGGGAATCTGTGACCTTCTTGCGCTCCCTTAGATAAGTGCTCCTCAGGCCACCAATTTTAGCTTTCAAATAAGGGATGGTTGCTGTGGGGACCACCGGCTTCACTAACTCCAGCAGTTTCTCCAGCGCTGCCTGCCTCTTCTGTTTGTGATTATAGTGGGGGTGTCTCACTTGCCACAGACAGGGCAGCTCCCTGTACTTGTCTATTAACAGGGGCAGGAAATTGTGGTCGTTGAACCCATCCATTTTCTCTGTAAGACACAACACAAGACAAAGCCTAATGTCAGGCCAAACTCCCCTAATCTTGTTACAATATAGGCTTCCATTTCGAAGCAGTATAGGCCCAAGTTTAGATCCTACCTTCGTTAGCACGATCGGCGTCTCCGATGCTCCTTCCTCCGCTCACAGATCGTACGTAAGACGCGCGCGTTACGATTTATACACACTGCGCATGCGTATAACTCCGTCCGCCCCTGACGTTCTTTCTAGTCTATTCCCCGCCCCTTTTCGTTCAGCGCAGTGGGGGAAGAGCACATGGCGGATAGACAGCAGGATCGTGCTAATTGTAGCAACGAGGAGGAGGAGGAGGAAAGGCTGGAGCCTGAAACGTCCCGATCCAGAAGGAGATTAAAGGACTCAAATATGTCCTTTGGGGAGATGTTGGAAATGGTGGACATCCTGAATAAGGCCGACTATGATGGAAAGTATGGGCCTTACCCCAACCCCAATGTCCGCAAGGCCAAGATCATGGCGAAAGTGGTCAGGAGTCTGCACCGGAAATTCGGGGTACGAGGATCGAAAGATCAGCTCAGGAAGCGGTGGTCGGACCTGAAATTACGAGAACATGAGCAGTACAAAAAGATCCGGAGAGTGCTGCAAAAAAGTAAGTAGTTGTGCTGTGTTCCTATTCTTTATGTTTATGACGTTCGTGCTGCTCCATGTGCTTTTAGGAACTGTTGTACAGTTTAAAATGGCAACTTTCATGTTCATGGGCACATTATTCGTTCGGATCAAACATTTTTATTTCGGATGATAAAATACCATTGTTTAGGCCATATGCATTTGGCCACCATTTTGACGCCCTATACTTGTCTTCAAAGAATTGTGTTGTGTAGATGGCTTTGTTACTAGAATGAAATGCCAACTAGATTGTGTGTAAGGAGAGGACACTGAGCAGCTGTTTTCACATCTGGACACTGGAGCACTAGTGTGGGACCCCAGAACACCATTTTTATTAGGGGGGCCACACAGGTGCCCCACTGTATACTATAGGGGTGCTACATCTGTGAAGCTTTTACCAAACAGGTAAAGTATTGCAGCTTGACAAAGGGCACTAAAAAAGCTACATCTTGGAACTCGGCTAAAATAGACAATTTTACCCCACTTCCAAGCAATGTTTCATCTTTATAGTTCTGACATTAAATATCTGTGTGCTAAGTATACCATTTTTGTTTTACATAGGGGAGAAAAGACTCGGAGGACACCCCTCATCCGAGAAGACCAGAGCCCCCCCCTCTGGAAGAAGGGGAAATCCCCCCAACACAAGATGAGCAGGAGGATGAAGACGTGGTGGAAGTAGTCACCACAACAGGTGAATGTCTGCGACCACAGGCTCCGATAAGAGATGGATTGCGGCATTTTTTGGAAACCTAATTTATTTTGGGTTTCCTCTCTTTTTAGGTGATCGTGAGGTTGTGGATCCAGATCCTTTCACATCCGAAAGTGCCCAGATCCTGATCGGGGAGATCATGGGGTGTAATTTACAATTGGAAAACATCAAGCAAAACATCAATGATGTTATTCCAAAATATAAAAACATCATTGATGTTTTGGGGCGAGTTTAAAACCCCTCCAAATCACTTTCTTCTTTTGTGTGCTACAATGTGCGAAATGTTTTTGTGATTTTTCCCAAAGCCAAATTTGGAGGATGCACACAGTGTGTCAACATGTGCTATCTGCCATCACGGGAGATCAATGGACGCGTTTTGGGGGTGCAACCCCTTCCTCAATAATAAAGTAGCGGTGAGGAAGGGCTTTCTCCCCCAAAACACGTCCCTTGATCCCCCCTGATGGCAGATAGCACATGTTGACATTGGGAAATTTGTGTGCATCTTACAAATTTGGCTTTTCCAGGGGTGATTTCCCCCCATCTGAACGCAATATCAAACACAGTTCCTAAATACTCATGTCTGATATTGCCTTCCAGTTCTACCAAATGTGAACTTTGTAAGATCAAGATTTGTGTCTTTCTTGTTGGTTTTACACAGGCCTGTTTTCTATAAAATGCACATTTTGATTTTGGATAATGACACCACAAAAATTGTTATACAACAAACATGTTGGTTTGTCAGAAAAACCTTTGGTAAATGCACATGTGATTGTGCAGGTATTAAAAAGATTGTTCATCAAGAATGTGTGGATTATTGTCTCAACGCTACAACACTTTTGGGGTGATGTAATTGTTTTTTTATGAGAAAATGGGGGTTATTTCCTAAGGGCAAATCCACTTTGCACTACAAGTGCAGTTTCAGTGCAGTTGCAAGTGCACTTGTAGTGAAAAGTGTCTTTGCATTTAGTAAATAACAGCCAACAGTGCTTTGTATAAGGTTACACAATCACGACATTTTCTGGACTCCACACATTTCTGTCAGGGTCAGCTAAAACAAACACAAGCAGTAAATGTCCACAAAGAAGAGCCTGGGGGGAGATGCCTGTCGAGAACTTGAGGTCCTGCAGGATTCTCCCTGTGGCCAAATACCGCAGGGTAGCGACCAACCTCTGCTCCGGAGTGATGGCTTGCCTCATGCAGGTATCCTGCCTGCTAATATAAGGGGTCAGCAAAGCCAACAAACGGTGAAACACGGGGTCCGTCATCCGGAGAAAGTTCCTGAAATCATCAGGATTATTCTCACGGATCTCACGGAGCAAAGGCATATGAGAGAACTGGTGACGCTGAAGCAACCAATTCTTGGTCCATGAACTCCTCCCCACCCTGTTCATGGACTGGACTTGTGTCAAGGTCAGGACCCCAACACCAAGCCCCCGCACAGCACGAACTGTACGAGGAGTACGCATACGAAACATGGCTAGAAAACGGTCGGCTGCTCAGAACGAAGTAACAGAACGCACTGAAGAACAGCAAGGCCTGTGAAGAGCGACCTGAAAAACAGCAACGAGCGGGCAAGATCGCACAGAAAACTCCGATACGAACTGACTGCACGCACTGAAGAGCAGATACAAACCCACAAGCACAAACTGAACGTCAGAAAACGATCTGAAAGCCACGAGTCTGAAAAAGCGCGAATCATCTCTCACCAAACTTTTACTAACACGAGATTAGCAAAAGGAGCCCAAAGGGTGCCGCGCTTGGTTCTGAACCGGCCTTTTCTAGTCTCGTCGTACGTGGTGTACGTCACCGCGTTCTTGGCGATCGGAAATTCCGACAACTTTGTGCGACCGTGTGTACGCAAAACAAGTTTGAGCCAACATCCGTCGGAAAAAATCCTAGGATTTTGTTGTCGGAATGTCCGAACAAAGTCTGACCGTGTGTACGGGGCATTAGTCATACCATGATCGAGCACCTGGGAGCTCTGCTATCTATGTGGTGTATGGGTAGTAGTACTGACTTTTCTATTTATACTGTACACCTTCCTATGCCTATTTTTTTGCCAATAGTATTTGTACTAGTATGAACAATTTTAATGTAAATATTCACCCTCCCCCATTATAGACTTCAAGGGTGTTTTGGTAAAAATTAGGATTTTCTGAATTTGGAAGACATTTTGTGAATCTGGCTGCAAATCACACTCCTGCACTCATTATTCCTAACTGACTGGTCTTTATGTGTATGCTTTGAAATTACCTAAATAAAGTATTTTCCCAAAGCTTTGGCCAAGATTTTAGTATGCATGTGAGTTATGATATTATGCAATATGTGTAATCTTTTGTAAGATCTTTGCTTAGCTTCGGTAGAGGCTACAGAACAAATATCTACAATATATTAGGTACTTTCCAAATTCACTACTTTCAAGATGATTATAAGATTATAGAACGTGTATTCACCTTCCTAATGTCTGAAAGGTTATATTCTTGTGGATATTTCCAGAAGGGTTGAGAGAATTGATTTATCAGGTAAAATATATTACATTGTTCTGGCTGGATCATATATAACAAATATCCACACAAAAAATAAAAATATATACAAAATATATATAAATACATATCCCTATTTCAGGAGCACATAAAGTGTGTGAGATCCCTGCTAGGTTATTGCAGTGCTAGCATATGGGATTCTAAACTACTGTATTGTCATTTATAGATACACTATATTGTCAAAGATATTGGGACATGTGCCTTTACATGAACATGAACTGTAATGGCATCCCAGTCTTAGTCCATAGTGTTCAATATTGAGTTGGCCCACCCTTTTCAGCTATAACAGTTTAAATTCTTCTGGGAAGGCTGTCTACAAGGTTTAGGAGTATGTCTATGGCAATGTTTGACCATTCTTCTAGAAGATCATTTGTGAGGTCAGGCACTGATGTGGACAAGAAAGCCTGACTCTCAGTCTCCACTCTAATACATCCCAAAGGTGTTTTATCAGGTTGAGGTCAGGACTCTGTGCAGGCCAGTCAAGTTCCTCCACCCCAAACTCACTTATCCATGTCGAAATGGACCTTACTTTGTGCACTGGTGGGCTGTCGTGTTGGAACAGGAAAGGGCCACCCCCAAACTGTTCCCACAAAGTTGGGAGCATGAAATTCTCCAAAATGATTTGGTATGTTGACGCCTTAAGAGTTCCCTTCACTGGAACTAAGGGGCCAAGCCCATCCCCTGAAACAACCCCAAACCATAATTGCCACTCCACCAAATGATTTGGATCAGTGCATAAAGCAAGGTCCATAAAGACATGGATGAGGGAGTTTGGGGTGGAGAAACTTGACTAGCCTGCACAGAATCTGGACCTCAACCCTATAGAACACCTTTGGGATGAGCCAGACCTTCTCGTCCAAAATCAGTGCCTGACCTCAGAAATACGGTTCTGGAAGAATGGTCAAACATTCCCATAGACACACTCCTAAACCTTGTGGACAGACTTCCCAGAAGAGTTGAAGCTGTTATAGCTGCAAAGGTCAGGCCAACTCAATATTAAACCCTATATACTGAGACTGGGATGCCATTAAAGTTCATGTGCATGTAAAGGCAGGCGTCCAAATACTTTTGATAATATAATGTATCTACAGTAGTGTTGGGCAGGTCAGGAAAGGGGGGGCGAGCGAGGGCCCCCTTCCTGAACCTTACCAGGCCACATGCCCTCAACATGGGGGGTGCTTTGGGGCGTGGGGGGCTCAGCCACCTCCCATCCCAAAGCACCTTGTCTCCATGTTAATAGGGACAAGGGTCTCTTCCCCCAACTCTGGGCTGTTATTGTTGGGGTCTGAGGGGCAGGGGGCTTATCGGAATCTGGAAGCCCCCTTTAACAAGGGGTCCCCCAGATCCCACCCCCCATGTGAATGAGTAGGGAGTAACCATACCCATTCACAAAAAAGTGTAAAAAAGTAATAAAAACACAGAGACAGTTTTTGACAATTCCTAAAATAAAAAACAATGTCCCCCAATGTAAATCAATCACAACACCACCGCACCGCTGGACCAGAAAAAGAAAAAAAAAATCTCTGCCCGCTGTGAAGGCATACCACTGAATGGTTGGCTTGCCGTTTGACAGTTCCTATATAGGTAATATTGGGGCCACCTGGTGACGTCACCTGGTGGCACCGCCCCTCTTGTGACATCATGGACCGGTGCATGCTGGGTCAGTGATGTCACAAGAGGGCGGTGTCACCAGGTGACTTCACCAAGTGGCCCCTAACTATATAAGAACTGTCAAATGGTAGAGGAGGAATTTGGCAATCAGTGGTCAATGAGTGCGGAGCGTTTTATTTTTATTTTTCAGGTTTACATTGGGGGACATTTTTTTTTTAATAAAGGAATTGTCAAAAACTGTCTCTTAGTTTTTATTTCTTTTTGAAATTTTTTTGGTGAATGGGTAGGGGTACCCCATACTCATTCACATAGGGGGCTTCCAGATTCTGATAAGCTTCCTGCCTGTAGACCCCCACAACCACAGTACAGGGTTGTGGGAAAGAGACCCTTGTCCACCCCCACACCCCCCATGTTGAGGGCATGTGGCCTGATATGGTTCAAGAGGGGGGCACTCGCTCATCCCCCCTTTCCTGACCTGCCAGGCTGCATGCTCGGATAAGGGTCCGGTATAGATTTTAGTGAGGACCCCACGCTTTTTTTTTTTCTTTTTTTTTTTTAAATAGCCGGGTGCTGGCAATTGCAACTGCAAGTCAGTTTAAATGTGATTTGACTCATTTTTTTTCTTTAGAATTGTCATTTTTGCTGCAGCATGTTCCATACATGCTACAGTTGCACCACTTTACAGGCATACTAAAGAGACCCCCAGTCACTATATTTAAAGGTGTTTTTCACTTTTATTGTTGTACTTTAAGCATCATTAAAATCACTGCTCCTTTAAACTGATCATTTTAAAAAAAGCTTGCATTGATATATGTCCCGTAGGGCAGTACCCAGACCCCACATCCCTTTTATGGCCATATACTTGCATATAAGTCTTCAAAATGGATACTTTTGATTTTTCCTGTGTGGGATGAGATGATGGAGAAATCCAAGTACAGTTGTTAGGTGGAGGCAGGATAGACTTCTCTGAAAAGGATGGTTTTTAGGGATCATCTAGAATCCAGACTGATATGTCTGTTAGTAAATTGGTGATACGCGAGGAGACTAAGGGAGTGAGCTGAGGGGTAGAGAGATAAATATGGGTGTAGTCAGCATAGAGATTGTATTGGAAGACAATAAGCTGACCCAGTGAGGAGGTGTAGATTGAGAATAGGAGAGGTCTAAGAACAGAACCTTGGGGGACCCAAACAGAGAAAGTAAGATTAGAGGAGGAAGTAAAATTGTAAGTAACAGTAAAGGTGCGGTTGGATAAGTAGGAAGAGAACCAGTGAAGAGTACAGTCAATGAAACAAAAAGCGTGGAGGGGCTGGTAAAACGTATCAAAGGCAGCAGTTTTGGCCATTAATAGATTGTTTGTTAGTTTTAGGAGGGCAGTTTCTGTGGAGTGTTGAGAGTGAAATCTAGACTGAAGGGGATCAAGAAGGTTATTGTCGCCAAGGTGGTCGCTCAGTCGGTTGTAGACCAGACATTCAAGGAGTTTGCCTAAAAAGAGGAGCAAGGAGATGGGGTGCAGGTTGTTAAGATTAGTGGGGTCTAGTGAAGGCTTTTTAAGTATGAGGGTGACTAGAGCATATTTTAGAGAGTTGGGGAAGATGCCAGAAGAGAGGGAGAGATTGAAGATGTGAGTTAGAGAGTGTAGAATAGAGCCAGAGGGTGACCGTAGCATTTGCGAAGGAACAAAATCCAGGGGACAGGTGGTTAGCAGGACGTTAGCAAGAAGTTTAGCAACTTTGTCTATAGTGGTAGGGATGAATGAGGGGAAGTAGCAGGAGTGTTAGTGTCAGGAACGGTGTCATTACTGGTTTCACCTGCTAGTGGCACTGTTACGCTCAGGATCAAAGGGTGTAATTCTGGTGGCCACCATCGGGTGTTTCCCTGCCTGGACTACTGACTAGCTATCAATCACACCTTTTGTGAGTCTGCTGGTCTATATAAAACCGCCCAGAGTCCAAGCTCATTGCTTCAGAATTCCCTCTGCCACCCTTGTCCCTGCCTGTACCTGCCTTGTTCCTGCCTGTACCTGCCTTGTTCCTGCTTGTTCTGGACCCCGTTCCATGAATCCTGTCCTTGAGACCTGCTCCCTGTTACCTGCTTTTGTCCTGGAGACCTGTTCTCTGTTACCTGCTCCCTTTACGGTTTGCTTCCTTATACCCGGCTTCTGTTCCCCTTTTGCTTTTCTCCCTGCCTTGTTTATTTCATGTTTGTTTCCTTTGCTCCCGTATATATATACTAGTTAGATAGTTAGTTAGGTGGTTTGGGGGTTTACTGTGTCTTGCACTTGTTTACTTGTTTATGGTTTGCTGTTTGGTTTGCACGTGTGTCCTTATCTTTATAAAACATACTTTTTTTCATTTACTTGTTTGTCCCTGATTCCTTGGTGCAGCCCAACAATCTTATCACCTGTATTGGATGTTTGTGTATAACATCCCTGACAATATTAAAAGGGATGTTGAAGCCACCGAGAATGATGGTGGAGATTTTAAAAGAGAGAAAGTAGGGTAGCCAGGCAGAGAAGACATCAAGAAAGGTTGATACCAGTCCAGGGTGCCGGTAGATCACAGTTATCTTAGAGAAACTGGGGATCAGTGAGTTTATAGCAGTTTTACAGTTTCACACACACTGATCACACAGCTAGTGTCCCCAGTGTTCTGTAACAGTGTCCCCACACAGTGTCCCCACACAGTGATCAACATCTGTCACACATCTGTCACATAATAAAACATCTGCCCCAGTGAATATCTGTGCACATCTGTCCCAGTGACCATCTGCGCACATCTGGTGCACATCTGTCCCAGTGATCATCTTCGCACATCTGTCCCAGTGATCATCTTCGCACATCTGTCCCAGTAATCAGCTACGCACATCTGTCCCAGTGAACATCTGAGCACATCTGCCCCAGTGAACGTTTGGCACACATCTGCCCCAGTGATCAGTGATCATCTGCGCACAACTGTTCCAGTGATCATCTGCGTACATCTGTCCCAGTGACATCAATGAACATCAGCAATATCAGCAGTGCAGCATCAAACTTTATTCAGCAGTGAGGAGGCTTTCCAGATACTTTCCAGAGTATAATGGTTGAGAGTAGCGAGGAACTCTTTACATCAGACTCAGATATAGAGTATGAGCCAGTTGAAAGCAGTGGCTCTGAAATGGATTCTGAGGAGAAAAGAGTTCAAAGAGGCTCAGGAGATCTGAGGAGATGCAGGCATCCACCAGCAGTGCAGTAAATCCTGTGGCAAGTACAAGCAGTGCAGCACTACAAGATAATAGACAGGCATCCACCAGCAATTCTGCAAGTCCTGGTGCAGTGGCAAGCACAAGCAGGGCAACATTTCAAGATGATAGGCCAGGTGCTAGTAACGGGGCATCCCATTCACAACAATGAGGTAAAGCCCATACTAGCCTCCCAGACCTACTATAATATCCCACATGGCTGCCCCCTACCTCAGCAGAACCTATAATTCCCCCTTTTACAGTGCAGCCAGGCCAACAGATACAAACAGAAAATGTTACCCTAATTTATTTTTTACATATATTTTTTATGGATGATCTGCTAAATTACATTTTGGAGCAGTGTAATCTGTACGCCAGCCAATATATTGCCAGCAATCCTGATTCTTTATATGCCCACCCATTTGTGTAGAAACCCTCACCGTGGAGGAATTTAAAATTTTTATTGGACTAACCCTGAACATGGGACTGACAAAAAAATTAAAGTCCATGCCTACTGGTCTACCCAACCTATACATCATATGGCAGTCTACTCTTCTTTTATGCCCAGAACATGTTACATTACATTATGTTACGTTACGTTATGTTACGTTACGTTATGTTACGTTACGTTACGTTATGTTAAGATGATAATGTTACATTTCAACAATAATACCCAGTGCCTCCCTCATAATTATCCTGATTATGACAAACTGTTCAAAATTTGTCCACTGATAAACTTTTTTTGCTCTAGCTTCAAGCAAATGTTTAACCCAACATACATATTTGAGTAGATGAATTCCTAGTCCACTTCACCGGAAGACTTGGCATCAAACAATACCTACCTAGTAGACAGGCCAAATATGGGGTAAAAAAAATTCTACAAGGCATGCGACATGGCCACGGGTTATACCAATTATTTCAAAATTTATGAGGGAAAGGACAGCCAGCTAAAGCCCCCTGGATGCCCTACCTATATGGGGACAAGTGGCAAAATTGTTCGGCAACTGATAGAACCGCTGTTTGGGAAGGGTTGTCACCTTTATGTAGAAAATTTCTACACAAGTCTCCCACTATTCCACCATCTCTATCTGAAGCAAATTGTGGCCTGATGAACAGCACGGTACCAACCGCAAGAGCTTCCCACAGAGATTGGACATCACAAAACTGAAACAGGGAAAAAGCCAGTGTGCGGAATGAAGAGGTATTAGCCCTAAAGTGGAGAAATAAAAGAGACGTGTATATCTTTTCCACAATACATGATGACGACACCTCAGTGGAACTTCAAACAAGACGAGGTCCCATCCAGAAGCCAAAATGCATACATGACTATAACCTATTTATGGGGGGGTGGATATGAATGACCAGATGTTACAACACTACTTGGCCACCAGGATATCATTTTTTTAGTATAAAAAAGTAGCCATTTACTTGTTTCAGTTAGCCCTGTACAATTGGTATGTTATCTTTTCCAATTTCACGCAAAGATCCCTAACATACCTAAAATTTCTTATTACAGTCCCTCTCTATCTGCATGGCCATGCCCCTGAACAAATTCACTCTGATTCATTGACTAGACTTCATGAAATGCACTTCCCGATATCCTCCCTCTTACCTAAACAGGCTGCAAACCCCCCAAAAAATGTTGTGTATGTTCAAGTAAAGGAATTCCCTGTGACACCTGATACTACTGTCCACAATGTCCATCCCAGCCAGGCCTCTGTATTGGAGAGTGCTACCAGATTTATCACACTCACTATTAGTGAAGCATATGTGAAGTGAAGATATTTTTCCAGTTTCCTCTATCTGCTATTCTTATGTATGACCTGGACTGTTTATCCACTGTGAAGTGAAGGTATTTTTCCAGTTTCTTCTATCTGCTATTTTTTTTGTATGACCCAAACTGTTTATTGTCTATGCCTCTGCCTGTTGCTTCAACTATCAACTGCGTTTCTGCCTTCTACATGATTTGACTCCTACCTGTTAAATGACAATGCTTTTTGCCTGCCTCTTGAACTGATCTTTTGCCCTGCCACTGTATTAGTGGGATTCAAGACAACACAGGGGTCTCACATATGTGAAGGGCTCCAGAATGGTTTTTCCAAGTGAATAAAGTTTTTGGCTTTCTTGTAATTCTTGGATTAGGGTCTGGATACCTGGAGTGGGAAGAAGCCCCTGGGAAGAACTTGGGAAGACCTTGGGTGGGAAGAAGCCTCTACCCCTGTGCTCAGGTTTTACCTGACTGAGGCCCTAAGCCCTATTGTTCTGCTGCCATCTGACCCTGACATGCCTCTGCCTGCCACCTGAACTGACCATGCCTCTGTCTGCCACCAGAACTGGTCATGCCTCTGCCTGCCACCAGAACTGGCCATGCCTCTGCCTGCTACTTGTACTGCCTGATTATGCACTATGTTCTTGCCTACTGCCAGGACCCATATTTTGGCATGTTTCTTCCTGCTGCCTGGACAATTCCTGGACAATTCCTTTGGCTGTTGCTGTTGCTAACCACATCTCTGCCGGATGTCTGGACCAATGCTTTGCCTGTGCTGGGGCAGTATTCCTGCCTGCTGCCTGGATGACTCATTTTGCTGTTGTTGACCAGTCCTCTCCTGTGTGGACAACTGCACTACTAAAACCACAGCATTTGACTGCGTGGAGTGGATATATCTATAGGAGGCCCTTGAAAATTTTGCTCCAGGGCCTTCAAAAATGTGATAGGTAGTCAGGAAATTAGATGTGTAATCTATGCCTTTAGAACTCATGACGGGGCTACTTGGATGTTGGTCCTGTGTATGTGGCCAGGCTGTGGAAAAGTCTCACACATGTGGTATTGCCATACTCAGGAGGAGTATCAGAATGTATTTTGGGGGTATTTCTTGGTATGGAAATGCTATGTGTTAGAAATATCTTTTAAATTGACAAACCCCCCAAACCCAACAAGTACTGCTACCATGAATTTAAGTTGTCAAGTTGGTGGAGCCTAAAGGTGAACTCTAAGAGACTAGTTCCCCATCAGGTCTACTATGATTGACAGCAAATAGCAGTGTGCTGATTTTAAATCCACCATTGGACTGAATAACAGCTTTGGAATCTGCCCACTGCCATCCACTGTCAATCGCAGGCAAAGCTGATCTGATGGAGTACTAATCTCTCAGAGTTCAGAATCAAGTTTCACCTACTGTACATTCATGGCGGTGCCATAGGTTGCTAGGGGGCTGGCAGCCTTCATCAAGATGCATTGATAAAGTACCAAACATATAACACCCCCTCCCCTATACACCAACTTTGAGTTTGCTTATCTGTGAACTGGTGGTATCTCTTTAAGAATCTGCCACAGTCATAGAGACAGATTCTAAGAGTGGCTGTAGTAAGAACTACCTGAATCTGGCATACATGCAGGTACTAGTACAGAAACTGTCTTACGACTTTCGTGAATTAAGTGGAGGGCATATTAAAGGGGCCATACTACCATAAAAGTGATGTTACTTCTTTTTGAACTCCCCTAAATCTATGTTGGTAAGTGTTACACTGAGTTTGATGGTTGCTGTAAAACTGGCTTCATTCATCCAGGAGGAAGTTGATCACTCTATTGGACCATGGAGTGATAAGTCTTTGGGGTACAACACCAGGGTGAAAGTTATTTTTTTTTATAAATTTTTTATTTTTCAATAAATTTTTCAACAAATATAAATCAGCATAACAAAAGGTATAAGGAAAAGTTATGACAATTTTACATAGAAGTAATCAAAAGAGTAGTGCAAACATTATAAATAAGCTTGGTGAGGATATCTGTACAGATAGAAGTCAGCTTCTTCCTGAATTGGGTCATACATCAAGAGAAAAAGAGTTCCATACAGTATCCATGCTTCTATCTCAACTACATGTTCAAACACAAGGATGCTCAAAAAAACGTGCAAATTGGAATCAAAAAGGAGCAGAAATGGGAGGTTCAGAAGAAAATTTTGAATCATCCCAAGGTTTCCAAATTTTTTCAAATTGGGGAATTTTACCTTCAATTTTTGCTGTTAAATGTTCCATTTTACGCATATCTGTAATGATGGAAAGGACGTGGTGTAAAGTGGGAACGTTGGTAGAGAGCCAAAGTCTAGGGATGGCTCTTTTTGCTGCCAAAAGTACAAAAGACCCTAATCTCTGTAGTGGTTTAGGAATACCCGGGAAAGGCAGACCTAACAGAAAATGTATGGGATTTAATGGAATAGATGTGGCAAAAAGTGATTGCAATAAATTTTGTATCTCAGTCCAAAATGTACCTAAGATACGACAGTCCCAAAAAATGTGAAGGTGCGTACCTACGGACCGTCCACATCTCCAGCACAGATCAGAAAGAGACGCATTTTGGGCATGTAGCAACTCAGGAGTTTTGTACCAAAGAAATATTATCTTAATAGTGGTCTCCTTTTGTGCCACACATCTGGAAACTTTAAAAGCCGACTCCCAGATTTTACCCCAATCTGTTAATGAAATTGATCTATTTAGCATTTTGGACCATTTTGTCATGTATCTATGTATGGAGTCATTTAAAGGGGGTGTTGTCTGGAGTATGTTATATATGGATGAGAATAGGTTTGGTTCGTATGGGCCATTTGTACACAGTAATTCAAAAGCAGTGGGTTTTTCTAAAGATAATGAGGGGAAGTAGGATTGGAAAAAATGTTTAATTTGTAGGTAGAAGTATTCTGTAGATTTTGGTAGGGCGTGTTTTTCTTTGAGGACTGAGAAAGGTAAAAGCTTATGTGTTACTGGATGAACTAAATGTCGCAGTTGAAATATACCTGCATGTGTCCACGAAATTGTTCGCAAGTATGATAGTCCGTCCGGAATTTCTGGGTTAAAAAGGAAATTCTGGAGAGGGGAGCAAGGTGAGGAGAGATGAAATTTGTCCCTACATCTTTTCCAGATTGATAGCGTAAAAAGCATCGGGGAAAGACACAGAGACCGTAGTTGGGGAATGTATTTCTTAGAGGAAGGCCATAGTAGATAGCATGGATGTACAGGGGCAGTAATCCCCATTTCGATTTCGGCCCATCTATTTGCAGCCTTCCTTGAGGTCCATGCTGTCAATACTCTAAGATGGGAGGCATAGTAATATTTAATAAAGTCGGGGGCGGCTAATCCACCTTTAGCTCTAGGAGAAAGGACTACCGATTGAGCAATTCTATGGGATGCATTGTTCCAAACAAAGTTAAGGCACTTTCTCTGGAGATTTTTCAACTGCGACATAGGGACTGGAACCAGGAGTGTTTCAAAAAGATACAATAATTTGGGCAAAACCGACATTTTAAGAACGTTAATCCTACCAAGAAGGGAAATTGGGATGGAAGACCAATGTTGTAGAAGTTTAGCAATTTCTGCGAACAAAGGAGGGAAATTAGCTTGATAAAGGGAGTGATATGAAGGGGTAAGATGAATTCCTAAATATTTTAGTGAAGTCTGGCACCATCTATACTTAAATCTGTTTTGTAAGGAGCTGAGTATATCTGAGGGTATATTGATGGGGAGAGCTTCTGTTTTAGTCTGATTAATGCAAAAACCTGATAAGGACCCAAATGTGGAGAGAGTTTCGTGTAAGGAGGGTAATGAAATCTCGGGATGCGTGATGGTTAACAGAATGTTGTCTGCAAAAAGAGAGAGTTTGTAGTCCTGATATCGTAATGGAATTCCTCTGATATTAGGATGGGATCTAATAGCTGCTGCTAAAGGTTCTAGACTTAGTATAAATAATAGGGGCGACAAAGGGCAGCCTTGTCTCGTACCATTACTGAGAGTAAATCGTTGTGAAATATAGGAGGACAGCTGGACTTGAGACGTAGGGAGGGAGTATAGGGTATGTAGGGCTCGTATAAAGGGGCCTGAGAATCCAAATCGGGTTAAGACTGCGAACATGAAGGGCCAACTTAATCGATCGAAAGCTTTTTGAGCATCTAAGCTCAAGACTATGGTGAGACGTTTGGTTCTAGTTATGAGGTCTATCAGATCTATGGTTCTTCTTGTATTATCTCCAGCGTGTCTCGAGGGTACAAATCCTACCTGGTCTCTGTGGATCAGGAATGTTAATAGTGGGGATAATCTATTGGCTAATATCTTAGTGAAAATTTTGTAATCTGAGTTTAATAAAGCAATTGGGCGGTAGTTGTCGGGTAGTGCAGGATCCTTACCTGGCTTAGGGATTACTGTTATATTGGCATGTAAGAATTGTGAATGAGGGATGGATCCCCTAAAGAAAGAGGAGAATAGGGATTGTAGATAGGGGGTTAAAGTATGTGTAAAAGTTTTATAATAGATGTAAGGGAGACTGTCAGGGCCCAGAGATTTGTGAGTTGGAAGATTTTTAATCACCTCTCCTATTTCCTCCCCAGTGATCGGAGAGTTAAGAGAGGATAGATGATCAGCAGAGATTTTTGGTAGCGGAAGGGAATCTATAAATTTATCAAACTCAGATTGTGAGAATTGAGGATGTGAATCAGGACCTAAACAGTTATAAAGCCGACTATAAAAGTCACCAAAGACCTTTGACATAGCTTTCGGACAGTATGTGGGGGTGCCATCAGATTGTATCAAATGATCGGGTATAGATAGAGAGGGCCGTGGTTTTAATTTGTTCACTAGCATCCTATGTGGTTTGTTTGCGTAATTTTTTGCTTAGCCCACAGCATGGATTTGGAAATTTGATTCATATTAAAAGACTTAATCCGATCTCGGATTGAGATGACATTTCTCAATTTTTCCACCGTGGGGGAGGCGAACAGAGTTCTTTCAGCTATCTGTAGTTGGGTAATAAGATCATTTTTAAGCTATGCATTCACCCCTAAAAAAGGCTTTATGGGCCTCCCACAGGGTGGAAATCTCCGAAACAGAGCCATCATTAATCTGGAAAAACTCAGTTAGTTTCTGCTGTAGTTGGGTTTGAGATAAAGGGTTTTTAAGCAAGGATTCATTGAGGTGCCAATAGCAGGATTTAGTAAAAGACTTCGTCAATAATACATTGAGTTCAATAGGTGTATGATCCGACCAGGTAATAGGATTTATTTCAGAAGATACTACATAGGGCAGTAGAGGGCCTGTAATAAGGAAGTAATCTAGTCTAGAATAAGACTTGGGAGGATGAGAATAAAATGTATAGTGCTTTTGGGTTGGGTGTTTTATCCTCCAAGAGTCAAATAGATTATGAGATCTAACTAGTTTGCGAAAGGATGTTGATAATTTCTTAGAGGAAGATTGCGAGGTGGTTTGGAATAGAGTTTTCCTGTCCCTGGTCGGGGACATGCACACATTGAAGTCGCCTCCCATGATCATAAAAGGCTGGGAGAAGGGTTGTAGTTTCTCAAAAACTTTTTCAAGGAAACCAATTTGTCCTACATTTGGTGCATATATGTTAACCAAGGAAAAAGAGGTAGATAAGTGACTACATTTCAGGAATATGAACCTACCATGATGGTCTAAATAGGAGGAGAGTATTTTTATTGGGCTTGAGCGTTTAACAAGAATTGCCACTCCCGCTTTTCCAGAGGGGTCAGAGGCAGTATATGCTACGGGAAAGTGTCTAGAAGCAAATTTAAAGGAGCCTCTGGGTTTAAAATGGGTTTCCTGAACCATAATCACCTCTGCTTTGGATGATTTAAATTCTTTTAAAGCCTGCCACCTTTTGCCTATGGAATTTAATCCTTTAACATTACAAGTAGGGATGAGCTTCGTGTTCGAGTCGAACCCATGTTCGACTCGAACATCGGCTGTTCGATTGTTCGTCGAATTGCGAACGATATGGGCCGTTCGCGCCAAATTCGTGTGGCTCGTCACGGCCCATAATTCACTGCGGCATTGCAGTGCATTGCTTGCTGATGATTGGCCAAGCATGCACTATGACCCGCATGCTTGGCCAATCACAGCGCCGCCTTAACAGAGAGCCATAATTGGCCAAAGCCAAGGAGGCTTTGGCCAATTATGGCTCAGGGGATTTAGTACACGCCCCACACTATATAAGGCCGCCTGCACGGCGGCCCTGGGCAGTGTGTTCCGGTGTGCTTAGAGAGAGAGAGAGAAAGTGTCATTTAATTTGAGTTAGCTAGATTAGGCAGGACAGTCAGTCAGTTAGCTGCACTTAAAGTGTATTGTGTATATATATGCATCCCAGGTGTTGCATATATATATATATATACACTGTATTCAGTTTAGCTAGATCCATTCCTGTTATCTTCTAGACTATTTACATTTAGTGCAGTGCGTCCTGCTCACAGTGTTCAGCTAGATCCGTTCCTGTTATATTCCTACTGACAGGCAGGCTTGTCTTGTTACAGCATTTTGAAGAAAATTACTGGTGTTCTTTTGATCCTATTAGTACCACAGTCAGGCAGCTAGACTATTTACATTTAGTGCAGTGCGTCCTGCTCACAGTGTTCAGCTATCTGTTATCTTCTTACTGACAGGCAGGCTTGTCTTGTTACAGTATTTTAAAGAAAATTACTGGTGTTCTTTTGATCCTATTAGTACCACAGTCAGGCAGCTAGACTATTTACAGTTAGTGCAGTGCGTCCTGCCCACAGTGTTCTGCTAAACCTACAAGTAAGTGGGGTGCGTCCTGCTCACAGTGTTCAGCTAAACCTACAAGTTAGTGGGGTGCGTCCACCTCACAGTGTTCAGCTAAACCTACAAGCTAGTGGGGTGCGTCCTGCTCACAGTGTTCAGCTAGATCCGTTTCTGTTATCTTCTTACTGACAGGCAGGCTTGTCTTGTTAAAGTAAATACAGCTACCTGAAGAAAATTGCTGGTGTTCTTTTGATCCTATTAGTACCACAGTCAGGCAGCTAGACTATTTACAGTTAGTGCAGTGCGTCCTGCTCACAGTGTTCTGCTAAACCTACAAGTTAGTGGGGTGCGTCCTGCTCACATTGTTCAGCTAAACCTACAAGTTAGTGGGGTGCGTCCACCTCACAGTGTTCAGCTAAACCTACAAGCTAGTGGGGTGCGTCCTGCTCACAGTGTTCAGCTAGATCCGTTTCTGTTATCTTCTTACTGACAGGCAGGCTTGTCTTGTTACAGTAAATACAGCTACCTGAAGAAAATTGCTGGTGTTCTTTTGATCCTATTAGTACCACAGTCAGGTAGCTAGACTATTTACAGTTAGTGCAGTGTGTCCTGCTCACAGTGTTCTGCTAAACCTACAAGTTAGTGGGGTGCGTCCTGCTCACAGTGTTCAGCTAAACCTACAAGTTAGTGGGGTGCGTCCACCTCACAGTGTTCAGCTAAACCTACAAGCTAGTGGGGTGCGTCCTGCTCACAGTGTTCAGCTAGATCCGTTTCTGTTATCTTCTTACTGACAGGCAGGCTTGTCTTGTTACAGTAAATACAGCTACCTGAAGACAATTGCTGGTGTTCTTTTGATCCTATTAGTACCACAGTCAGGCAGCTAGACTATTTACAGTTAGTGCAGTGCGTCCTGCTCACAGTGTTCTGCTAAACCTACAAGTTAGTGGGGTGCGTCCTGCTCACAGTGTTCAGCTAAACCTACAAGTTAGTGGGGTGCGTCCACCTCACAGTGTTCAGCTAAACCTACAAGCTAGTGGGGTGCGTCCTGCTCACAGTGTTCAGCTAGATCCGTTCCTGTTATCTTCTTACTGACAGGCAGGCTTGTCTTGTTACAGTAAATACAGCTACCTGAAGAAAATTGCTGGTGTTCTTTTGATCCTATTAGTACCACAGTCAGGCAGCTAGACTATTTTCAGTTAGTGCAGTGCGTCCTGCTCACAGTGTTCTGCTAAACCTACAAGTTAGTGGGGTGCGTCCTGCTCACAGTGTTCAGCTAAACCTACAAGTTAGTGGGGTGCGTCCACCTCACAGTGTTCAGCTAAACCTACAAACTAGTGGGGTGCGTCCTGCTCACAGTGTTCAGCTAGATCCATTCCTGTTATCTTCTTACTGACAGGCAGGCTTGTCTTGTTACAGTATTTTAAAGAAAATTGCTGGTGTTCTTTTGATCCTATTAGTACCACAGTCAGGCAGCTAGACTATTTACAGTTAGTGCAGTGCGTCCTGCTCACAGTGTTCTGCTAAACCTACAAGTTAGTGGGGTGCGTCCTGCTCACAGTGTTCAGCTAAACCTACAAGCTAGTGGGGTGCGTCCACCTCACAGTGTTCAGCTAAACCTACAAGCTAGTGGGGTGCGTCCTGCTCACAGTGTTCAGCTAGATCCGTTCCTGTTATCTTCTTACTGACAGGCAGGCTTGTCTTGTTACAGTATTTTAAAGAAAATTACTGATGTTCTTTTGATCCTATTAGTACCACAGTCAGACAGCTAGACTATTTACAGTTAGTGCAGTGCGTCCTGCTCACAGTGTTTTGCTAAACCTACAAGTTAGTGGGGTGCGTCCTGCTCACAGTGTTCAGCTAAACCTACAAGTTAGTGGGGTGCGTCCACCTCACAGTGTTCAGCTAAACCTACAAGCTAGTGGGGTGCGTCCTGCTCACAGTGTTCAGCTAGATCCGTTCCTGTTATCTTCTTACTGACAGGCAGGCTTGTCTTGTTACAGTAAATACAGCTACCTGAAGAAAATTGCTGGTGTTCTTTTGATCCTATTAGTACCACAGTCAGGCAGCTAGACTATTTACAGTTAGTGCAGTGCGTCCTGCTCACAGTGTTCTGCTAAACCTACAAGTTAGTGGGGTGCGTCCTGCTCACAGTGTTCAGCTAAACCTACAAGTTAGTGGGGTGCGTCCACCTCACAGTGTTCAGCTAAACCTACAAGCTAGTGGGGTGCGTCCTGCTCACAGTGTTCAGCTAGATCCGTTCCTGTTATCTTCCTACTGACAGGCAGGCTTGTCTTGTTACAGTATTTTTTTTATAAATTTTTTATTTTCAATAATTTTTCAACAAATATAAATCATCATAACAAAAAGTATAAGGAAAAGTCATGACAATTTACATATAAACAATCAAAATAAAATTAGTGCAAACATTGTATAGAAGCATAGTGAGGATATCTGTATAGATAGAAATCAGCTTCTTCCCGAATTGGAACATATATTAAGAAAGAAATAATTCCACACAGTATCTATGCTTTTATCTCAATTACATATTCAAAAACACAAGGATGCTCAAGAGGACATGTAAGTTGGAATCAAAAGGAAGCAGAAATGGAAGGTACAGAAGAAAATTTTGAAAATTTCGAATCATCCCAAGATTTCCAAATTTTTTCAAATTGGGGAGTTTTACCTTCAATTTTTGCTGTTAAATGTTCCATTTTACGCATATCTGTAATAATAGAGAGAACATGCTGTAAAGTGGGAGCGTTGGTGGAGAGCCAAAGTCTAGGGATGGCTCTTTTTGCTGCCAAAAGTACAAAGGACCCTAATCTCTGTAGTGGTTTAGGAATACCCGGAAAAGGTAAACCTAACAGGAAATGTATGGGTTTTAATGGAATAGATGTGGCGAAAAGTGACTGTAATAAATTTTGTATCTCAATCCAATACGTACCCAAGACATGACAGTCCCAGAAAATGTGAAGGTGCGTACCTACGGACCGACCACATCTCCAGCACAAACTAGAAAGAGATGCATTTTGGGCATGTAGCAACTCAGGAGTTTTGTACCAAAGAAATATTATCTTAATAGCGGTCTCCTTTTGTGCCACACATCTAGAAACTTTAAAAGCTGACTCCCAGATTTTACCCCAATCAATTAATGAAATTGATCTGTTTAGCATATTGGACCATTTTGTCATGTATCTATGTATGGAGTCATTTAGAGGGGGTGTTGTCTGGAGTATTTTATATATGGATGAGATTAAGTTTGGTTCGTATGGGCCATTTGTACACAATAATTCAAAGGCAGTGGGATTTTCTAAAGATAAGGAGGGAAAGCAGGATTGGAAAAAATGTTTAATTTGTAAGTAGAAGTACTCTGTAGATTTCGGTAGGGTGTGTTTTTCCTTAAGGACTGAGAAAGGTAAAAGCTTATGTGTTACTGGATGAACTAAATGTCGCAGCTGAAACATCCCCGCGTGTGTCCATGCAATTGTTCGCAGATATGATAATCCGTCCGGAATTTCTGGGTTAAAAAGGAAATTCTGGAGAGGAGAGCAGGGTAAGGAGAGGTGAAATTTGTCTCTACATCTTTTCCAGATTGATAGCGTAAAAAGCATCGGGGAGAGACACAGAGACCTTAGTTGGGGTATGAATTTCTTTGAGGAAGGCCATAATAGATAGCATGGATGTACTGGGGCAGTAATCCCCATTTCAATTTCGGCCCAGCTACTTGCAGCCTTCCTTGAGGTCCATGTTGTCAATACTCTAAGATGAGAAGCATAGTAATATTTAATAAAATCGGGGGAGGCTAATCCACCTTTAGCTCTAGGAGAGAGGACTACCGATTGAGCAATTCTATGGGATGCATTTTTCCAAACAAAGTTAAGGCACTTTCTCTGGAGATTTCTCAACTGCGACATAGGGACTGGGACCGGAAGTGTTTCAAAAAGGTACAATAATTTGGGCAAAACCGACATTTTAAGAACGTTAATCCTACCTAGGAGGGAGATTGGGACAGAAGACCAATGTTGTAGGAGTTTAGCAATTTCTGCGAACATAGGAGGGAAATTGGCTTGATAAAGAGAGTGGTATGAAGGGGTAAGATGAATTCCTAAATATTTTAGTGAAGTCTGGCACCATCTGTATTTAAATCTGTTTTGTAAGGAGCTGAGTATATCTGAGGGTATATTGATGGGGAGAGCTTCTGTTTTAGTCTGATTAATACAAAATCCTGATAAGGATCCGAATGTGGATAGGGTTTCGTGTAAGAAGGGTAATGAGATCTCGGGGTGTGTGATGGTGAGCAGAATGTCGTCTGCGAAAAGAGAGAGTTTATAGTCCTGATGTCGTAGTGGGATTCCTCTAATATTAGGATGGGATCTAATAGCTGCCGCTAAAGGTTCTAGACTTAATATAAATAATAGGGGCGACAGAGGGCAGCCTTGTCTCGTACCATTACTGAGAGTAAATCGTTGCGAAATATAGGAGGACAGTTGGACTTGAGACGTAGGGAGGGAGTATAAGGTATGTAGGGCTCTTATAAAGGGGCCTGAGAATCCAAATCGGGATAGGACTGCGAACATGAAGGGCCAACTTAAACGGTCGAAAGCTTTTTGAGCATCTAAGCTCAAGACTAAGGCGGGACGTTTAGTTCTGTTTATTAGGTCTATCAGATCTATGGTTCTTCTTGTATTATCTCCAGCATGTCTCGAGGGTACAAATCCTACCTGGTCTCTGTGAATCAGGAGCGTTAAAAGTGGGGATAGTCTATTGGCTAATATCTTAGTGAAAATCTTGTAATCTGAGTTTAATAAAGCAATTGGGCGGTAGTTGTCGGGTAGTGCAGGATCCTTCCCTGGTTTAGGGATTACCGTTATATTGGCATGTAAGAATTGTGAATGTGGGATGGATCCCTTAAAAAAGGAGGAGAATAGGGATTGTAGATAGGGGGTTAAAATATGTGTAAAGGTTTTATAATAGATGTAAGGGAGACCGTCAGGGCCCGGAGATTTGTGGGTTGGAAGATTTTTAATCACCTCTCCTATTTCCTCCCCAGTAATCGGAGAGTTAAGGGAGGATAGATGGTCAGCAGAGATCCTTGGTAGCGGGAGGGAATTTATAAATTTATCAAACTCTGATTGTGAGAATTGAGGATGTGAATCAGGACCTAAACAGTTATAAAGCCGCTTATAAAAATCTCCAAAGACCTTTGACATAGCTTTCGGACAGTATGTGGGGGTGCCGTCAGATTGTATCAGGTGGTCGGGTATAGAAAGAAAGGGCCGTGGTTTTAATTTGTTCACTAGCATCCTATGTGGTTTATTTGCATAATCGTAAAATTTTTGCTTGGCCCACAACATGGATTTAGAAATTTGATTCGTATCGAAAGACTTAATCCGATCTCGGATTGAGATGACATTTCTCAGTTTTTCCACCGTGGGGGAGGCCAACAAAGTTCCTTCCGCTGTCTGCAGTTGGGTGATAAGATCCTTTTTGAGTTTTACAGAATCTTTCTTTAGGCGTGAGCCTATAGCTATGCATTCACCCCTAAAAAAGGCCTTATGGGCCTCCCACAGGGTGGAAATTTCCGGGACAGAACCATCATTAAGCTGGAAAAACTCAGTTAGTTTCTGCTGTAGTTGGGTTTGAGATAAAGGGTTTTTAAGCAAGGATTCATTGAGGCGCCAGTGGCAGGTTTTAGTAAAAGACTTTGTCAATAATACATTGAGTTCAATGGGTGCATGATCCGACCAGGTAATAGGATTTATTTCTGAAGATACTACATAGGGCAATAGAGGGCCTGTAACAAGGAAGTAATCTAGTCTAGAATAAGACTTGTGGGGGTGAGAATAAAATGTATAGTGTTTTTGGGTCGGGTGTTTTATCCTCCAAGAGTCAAATAGGTTATGGGATCTAACTAGTTTGCGAAAGGATGTTGATAGTTTCTTAGAGGAAGATTGTGGGGTGGTTTGGAATAGAGTTTTCCTGTCCCTGGTCGGGGACATGCACACATTGAAGTCGCCTCCCATGATCATGAAAGGCTGGGAAAAGGGTTGTAGTTTCTCAAAAACTTTTTCAAGGAAACTGATTTGTCCTACATTTGGTGCATAAATGTTAATTAAGGAAAAAGAGGTAGATAAGTGACTACACTTCAGGAATATGAACCTACCGTGAGGATCTAGGTAGGAGGAGAGTATTTTTATTGGGCTTGTGCGTTTAATAAGAATTGCTACTCCCGCTTTTCCAGAGGGATCAGAGGCAGTATATGCTACGGGGAAGTGTCTAGAGGCAAACTTAAATGAGCCACTGGGCTTAAAATGGGTTTCCTGAACCATAATCACCTCTGCTTTGGATGATTTAAATTCTTTTAAGGCCTGCCACCTTTTGCCTATAGAATTCAATCCTTTAACATTACAAGAGTAAACTTTGAGGGCCATATTTGGCTAAACCAGAGAGAGCTAATGTAATATAAAGACTGAGAGCATATAAATGAGCATCCTTAAGAAAGAAAAACATTTGAAGACAAACATTGCTTACAATTGTTACATTGATGTAAGTACAACACTGAAAAAACATATATAGGTCAAAAAGAGAAAAAAAGAAAAAAGACCTGCATATGTAAACTCCAAAGGGAGTAAAAAAATTAGGAACTATATTGCATAAGAAGGTGAAAAATGTTAAAAAAAGAAAAAAGAAAAAATAATTTTTGAAAAGCCTGAGAAAAAATTTCAGGCTGCCCAGGCATAAGCCTTGGGTCATGAGGGGGGGCATGTTAGCCTGCAGGGTTTGATAGAGGAGGGGGGGAGGTGGGGAGATCCTCGTCTCTGTTTTTTGTAAACAAAAAAAAAAAAAAAAAAAAGGAAAACAAACAGACAGGAGGAGCATAGGTATTTGGCATGTAATTATGAACAGGTAGATAAATCTTAAGACAAGCTGGTGTATGTCAAAGAGGTATATAAAAAAAAAAAAAAAAAAAAAAAAAAAGGAAAAGGGGGGGGGAAACCCCCAAGGAGGCATCTAACAAAGACATCGGTGAGAGGTGTGACCTCTCAACAAAGTGACCCGACCACTGTGAGGTCACTAGGATAACCATGGTAAATATTATCTGGTCATGAAAAAATGGCCAGAAAAATTGAGAAAATAAAAAATAAAAAATAATAAGTCACATCAGGTTGGATGTCTGTGACGGTTGGCTCGTTGTGGGGTAGAGAAGTTCTTCTGGGATCTTCGTTGAACTGGGGTCCAAATTTTGGCTGGTGTGGTAAGTGGTTTGGGGTTCGGAGCTTGGGGTATAGAATCTTCCTCAGGCAGGGGGGGAAGACCTAGATTGCGGATAAAGGCTTCACTTTCGTAAAGGTCTCTCATGGAATGTTGAACACCATCTTTGGAAACGGTTAGGCGGAAGGGGAATCCCCAGCGGTATGGAACTTGATGGTTTTGTAGATGGGTAGTAACCGGACGGAAACTGCGCCTTTTGGCCAAAGTGATTGGGGAGAGATCGTTGAATATCTGGATTTTGTGTTGTTTATAGTCAATACGTGACTTGTTCCGCGTTGCAAGTGTGAGGGCTTCTTTGCTTTCGTAGAAGTGGAAGCGGACAATAATATCTCTGGGATTGGCAGTAGGAGGAGGCTTTGGGGCCAGAGATCTATGCGCCCTGTCCATACGCCAGTCTATGTCCGGAATGTGTGGGGCTAAAGTGACGAATAGGCCTAAAAGGTAGGGACGTAGTTCCTTGTCGTTTACCGTCTCAGGGATTCCCCTAATCCTCAGATTCTGGCGTCTTTCACGGTTTTCCAGGTCTTCCTGTTGAAGTTGAAGTAGGGAGACTGTATGTTTCAGGTTGGAGTTGTCCTCTTCGAGAACATGTACATATTGGGTCAGTTCATCGAATTTGTTCTCCAATGTGTTGGTGCGTTCACCTAGTTGGTCAATTTCACCCCGTAACTCATGTGCTATTTTGCTCACTTCTTTAGCAATACTGCGGGTTAATTCGTGTAGTAATGAGTTCAACTTTGTGTCTAGGACAGCTACTGTTACTACATCCACGGGGTGATCGGGTGGAAGAGAGTGTTGGGAGTATTGAGACCTGTTATCATCTTGGGTCATGTCTTCCGGCCGAGTATGTGGGTCAGCAATGTCCGAGGATCTCGGTTGTTCACTGGGAGTCGGGGATCTTTGTTTATATAGGAATCGCTCCATGGTGTCAGGGGTCTGCGACTTTGGCGGTGGGATAAAACCTCTATATATTGCTTTCTGGAAGCCAATCTTCCCCATGCAGTGTTAGGAAGGGTCTGATGTCTTGTTATGATATCGCTCCTGCGATTAATAGGGGACTGTTAGCTTTGTAGGAGCATCTCTTAAAGAGACGGGGATCAAAGGACTCCTTTTACATGTCTGCTTCCCTGCACGCCGGTCTGGGGGTGGTCACATTAAGGATCAGGGAGTGCTGAGGTGGCAGCTATGAGATTAGCAGGTATATGAAAGAATTTGGTGTCTGCAAGCAATCTGTAGTTGGTTAAACTGCAGGGAACAGGTTGTGGGGGTACTTGGAGTACCAAGATGGCCGCCGACTTCCAGGACTAGGCCGAAGCCGCGGTCTATCCTGAAGGCTGAGGCCGGTCAGGGGGGGGTCCCCCTCCGGGCCCGGACCGGGTCCCCCGGGCCTAAGGTACAGGGATTCTGAGGTTAGGTACAGCAGAGAAGAAGGCTCGGGCGACAGCCCGTGTACTCACAGAGTCCAGGATGGCCGGTGGAGAAGCCCAGGAGTGGCGGCAGGCCGCGGGGGGGTCCGGGATGGAAGGAGAGGATCCCGCCCGGCCCTCCCTCACGCTGCGGGTGTCTGTCTCCCCTCAGTGGTAGCTCGGATGTCCCGGTCGGGAGGGTCCCAGGGAAGAATCCGTTCGTCCTCCGGTCTGCGGCGTAGGCGAGTGCCAGGCTCCGGACAGGCCGCAGGCCTCAATATGGCGGCGGTGGTTCACAGTCCAGGGCAGGCAGGAGGCCTAAAAAAGCTCAGATTTTCCTGATTTGAGGCAAGATCCAGCCGGATCTGCAGCGGAGAGGGTTGGGGACGTTCCCAGCAATAGATGGGTTTTTTCCCAAGGGAAATAGAGCAGGGATGGCAGTGGATGGAAGATGTCTGGACGGAGCTCAGCATACACACGTCCTCCCTGTATCACGTCCGGCCACGCCCCCCTTGTTACAGTATTTTAAAGAAAATTGCTGGTGTTCTTTTGATCCTATTAGTACCACAGTCAGGTAGCTAGACTATTTACAGTTAGTGCAGTGCGTCCTGCTCACAGTGTTCTGCTAAACCTACAAGTTAGTGGGGTGCGTCCTGCTCACAGTGTTCAGCTAAACCTACAAGTTAGTGGGGTGCGTCCACCTCACAGTGTTCAGCTAAACCTACAAGCTAGTGGGGTGCGTCCTGCTCACAGTGTTCAGCTAGATCCATTCCTGTTATCTTCTTACTGACAGGCAGGCTTGTCTTGTTACAGTATTTTAAAGAAAATTACTGATGTTCTTTTGATCCTATTAGTACCGCAGTCAGACAGCTAGACTATTTACAGTTAGTGCAGTGCGTCCTGCTCACAGTGTTCTGCTAAACCTACAAGTTAGTGGGGTGCGTCCTGCTCACAGTGTTCAGCTAAACCTACAAGTTAGTGGGGTGCGTCCACCTCACAGTGTTCAGCTAAACCTACAAGCTAGTGGGGTGCGTCCTGCTCACAGTGTTCAGCTAGATCCGTTTCTGTTATCTTCTTACTGACAGGCAGGCTTGTCTTGTTACAGTAAATACAGCTACCTGAAGAAAATTGCTGGTGTTCTTTTGATCCTATTAGTACCACAGTCAGGCAGCTAGACTATTTACAGTTAGTGCAGTGCGTCCTGCTCACAGTGTTCTGCTAAACCTACAAGTTAGTGGGGTGCGTCCACCTCACAGTGTTCAGCTAAAGCTACCTGTAGAAGGTTGGTGGTGTTCTCATACTACAGGCAGGCAGTTGATTTTGCTAGCTGCAGTATCAGTACATATATATATATATATATATATATATATATATATATATATATATATATCCCAGCTTAGTGCAGCTACAGGCCATTAGTATGTCTGGAAGGCCAAGAAGGAGAGGCAGACAGTCACAAGCCAATAAGAGAGGGCAAGCAGGCTCTGTATCTGGTGCTGGTCGTGGAGACGGTGCATCCTCATCAGCACGTGGCCATGGGACACGCTTGGCCTTTTTTTCGGCAGCTGGCCATGTTGAGCCGCAACATGCGGAAGACTTGGTCGAGTGGATGACCAAGCCGTCCTCATCCTCCTCATCCTCTCTCACCCATGCCCAGGGTACTTTGTCTGGCAAAGCAGCGGCCTCTTCCCTCGGCTCAATGTCATCAGTGACTCCTTCCCTAGCCCCACCATGTCCTCCTGAGGAGTCCCTCGAACTGTTTGACCACAGTGTTGGGTACATGCTCCAGGAGGATGCCCAGCGTTTGGAAGGCTCTGATGATGATACTGAGCTCGATGAAGGCAGTAACACGAGCACGGACAGAGGGGGTGCCCAAGAAGGACAGCAATCTGGCAGTCATGCTCCCCCTGCTGCAGCATACTGCCAGGTTTGCTCCAGTGATGAGGAGGGAGGGGATGATGAGGTCACTGACTCAACGTGGGTGCCTGATAGGAGAGAGGAGGAGGAGGAGGAGGAAGCACATCACCAACGAGGCAGGATGCCCTCTAGGGGCCAGCCTAAGGGCAGCACATTGACTGCATCACACCCCAAAGCTCCACATGTGCAGGGCGCTGCAGTCTCTGCGCATTATTCAAAAAGTTCTTTGGTGTGGGCCTTTTTTGAGACGAGTGCATCAGATCGCACCGCTGCTATTTGCAACATATGTCTCAAGCGTATCTCGCGTGGCCAAAACATCTCCCGCTTGGGTACCACATGCTTGACCAGACATATGTTGACCTGCCATGCAGTTCGTTGGCAAGCGTATCTAAAAGACCCACACCAAAGAACAAAGAGGACCTCTGCTTGCTCCTCATCAGCTGAGATTTCCAACCCCACTAGACCTTCAGTCCTCTCTGAGACCTGCACTGAGAGGAATGAAGGTGTAGAATTAGGTGTGTCACAGCCACGTACTTGTGGGCAATCTGATTTTGGTACACCGACGTCAGATTGTACCAGGCAAATTTCCCTGCCCCAGCTGCTGCACCGCCGAAAGAAGTTTGCTCCCAGCCATCCACATGCCCAACGGTTGAATGCTAGCTTGGCAAAATTGCTAGCACTTCAACTGCTGCCTTTTCAGTTGGTAGACTCTGCCCCCTTCCGTGAGTTTGTGGAATGTGCGGTTCCTCAGTGGCAGGTACCCAAACGCCACTTTTTCTCACCGAAGGCGATTCCGGCTCTCTACCAGCATGTGGAAGGCAATGTCCATGCCTCGCTGGACAGGGCGGTCAGCGGTAAGGTGCATATTACCGCTGACTCATGGTCCAGCAGGCATGGACAGGGACGTTACCTAAGTTTCACGGCGCATTGGGTGACTCTGCTGGCAGCTGGGAAGGATGCAGGACAAGGTGCAGTAGTGTTGGAGGTTGTTCCGCCACCACGCCTCCAAAATGCTAATGATTGTGACACACCTCTCTCCTCCACCCCCTCCTCTTCTTCTTCCTCCATTACCTCTTCCTCGGAACCAGCGGTGCTCCGTAGTCGTTCAAGGGGCTACGCAAGTATGCAGGCCAAAAGATGCCATGCGGTGCTTGAGCTGGTGTGCTTGGGGGACAGGAGCCACACTGGGGCAGAGGTTCTGTCAGCTCTGCAGGGGCAGGTTCAGAGGTGGTTGAAGCCACGCCAACTTAAGGCAGGAATGGTGGTTTGCGACAATGGCACCAACCTCCTCTCTGCCCTCCGACAGGGACAAATGACCCATGTGCCCTGTTTGGCTCACGTCCTTAACTTGGTGGTGCAGCGGTTCTTGGGCAGGTACCCGGGCTTACAGGATGTCCTGAGGCAGGCCAGGAAAGTCTGTGTGCATTTCCGCCGGTCATATAATGCCAGTGCTCGGCTGATGGACCTCCAAAAGGAGTTTAACCTGCCCAAGAACCGCCTAATCTGTGACATGCCCACCAGGTGGAACTCAACGTTGGCCATGCTGCAGCGGCTGCACACGCAGCAGAGGGCCATCAATGAGTACCTGTGTGACTATGGCACCAGGACAGGGTCAGGGGAGCTTGTTTTTTTTTCCCCACGCCAGTGGGCCATGATCAGGGATGCATGCACTGTCCTGTCACCATTTGAGGAGGCCACGATGATGGTGAGCAGTGACAGTGCATGCATCAGTGACACTGTCCCCCTTGTCCACCTGTTGGAGCACACGCTGCGTGGAATAATGGACAGGGCACTTGAGGCAGAACAGAGGCAGGAAGAGGAGAACTTCCTTAGCTCTCAAGGCCCCCTTTATCCAGACAGTGTTCCTGCGTGCCCGCCGATCACACAGGAAGAGGACGAGGAGGAAGAGGAGGAGGAGGAGGAGGAAGATTGTGTCAGTATGGAGGTGGAGCCTGGCACTCAGCATCAGCAGCAGTCTTTAAGGGATCAGTCCCAAGAAACACATGGACTTGTACGTGGCTGGGAGGAGGTGGCTGCAGACCATGTCGTCCTTAGTGACCCAGAGGACTCCGGACCGAATGCCTCAGCAAACCTAAGCTGCATGGCCTCCCTGATCCTGCAAAGTCTGCGTAAGGATCCTCGTATTCGTGGTATCAAGGAGAAGGACCAATACTGGCTGGCAACCCTCCTTGATCCACGTTACAAGGGTAAGGTTGCGGACCTTATCTTGCCATCGCAGAGGGAGCAGAGGATGAAACATCTTTGGGAGGCCTTGCAGAAAGGTCTGTGCAACGCGTTCCCAGAGACTGGGAGGTTACAAACTCCTGTTTCTGGACAACGTGTTGCTGAGGCTTCGGTCAGTCAAAGAAGGAGCGGTGGAGAAGGTGGCCGTCTGACCGATGCGTTCAGACAATTTTTTGGTCCGCAGCCCCAAGGTATGATCGGTTCCAGCAACCATCGCCAGCGTCTGTTTTACATGGTGCAGGAATACCTAGGGGCAAGATCAGACTTGGACACCTTTCCCACCGAAAATCCTCTGGGTTACTGGGTCTTGAGGATGGATCACTGGCCAGAGCTTGCACAGTATGCAATTGAGCTACTGGCCTGTCCTGCATCCAGCGTTCTTTCGAATGCACATTCAGTGCTGCTGGAGGCGTGGTAACCGATCACAGGGTGCGTCTGTCCACTGACTCGGTCGATCGACTGACCTTCATAAAAATGAATGAGTCTTGGATCACCACCAGCTACCAAGCACCTGATGCTGATGTAACCGAATAATTTTTTTTGAAATCTCAGATCCCTTCAAAGACTGCCTATGCTGATGCTGAGTGACTATCCCTGAGTAATTATCCTCTTCCTCCTCAATCATCACGCTGATAGCTTGTAAGAACATTTTTGGTTCTGGGTGCCACCACCAGTGCCTAAGGCACAATTTTTCAGCCCCTGTTTAACAGGGGCGTGTAATTATGATTTTTGATGTAATACTTTGCAGCAGGGCTCGTTCCTGCATTCCAACTAGAGTGTCTGTGAGGGGTTGCAGTGTTGTGGCACCAGCACCAGTGCCTAAGGCCCACTTTTTGAGCCCTTGTTTAACAGGGGCGTGTAATTACAATTTTTGATGCAATACTTTGCAGCAGGGCTCGTTCCTGCATTCCAACTAGAGTGTCTGTGAGGGGTTGCATTGTTGTGGCACCAGCACCAGTGCCTAAGGCCTAATTTTTCAGCTCCTGTTCAACAGGGGCATGTAATTACAATTCTTGATCTAATATTTCACAGCAGAGCCCTGTGAGGGCTTACAGTGTTGTGGCCACAGCAACACCTAAGGCCCAAATTTCTGCTGAGTATATAGGGCAGGACCCTACTTTCAAACAACTAACTTACAAACAACTCCTACTTGCAAACGGAAGGAGACAACAGGAAGTGAGAATAAATCTACCCCCAGGAAAGGAAATTCTCTCCTGTAAGAGTTAATATGGGAAAAACATTTCTCCTTTCCACTGATGCTTTCCAATCCATTGGGACAAAAAGTGAGGTGAAATCTTCTGAAGAGGAGGAAAGACAGCAAAACAAATGTCACAGGGGTGATAACCCTTCCCTATGTTTTCCAAAAAGCTTAAAAAAGATTTTTTGGCTGGAGCTAAACACGTTAAAAATGTACCCGTTCAAAATTACAAAGAGATTCTACTTAACAACAAACCTACAGCCTGTATACTGCTGTTCAGAGTATATAGGGCCTGGTGGCCCCACACCTTTCCTTATTTTAATATGGGTGCGGGGTTCCCCTTAATATCCATACAAGACCCAAAGGGCCTGGTAATGGACTGGGGGGTACCCATGCCGTTTGTCTCACTGATTTTCATCCATATTGCCAGGACCCGACATTACATTAAACCTGCAAGCAGTTTTAAATGAGATTTTTTCCTTTAAAAATGACATTTGGTGCAGGGACTGTTCTAAACACGGGAAACACACGTCACTTTACAGGCATACTATAGACACCCCTCAGGTACGATATTTAAAGGAATATTTCACTTTTTTTTTTTTTACTTTAAGCATCATTAAAATCACTGCTCCCGAAAAAACGGCCGTTTTTAAAAGTTTTTTTTGCATTGATACATGTCCCCTGGGGTAGGACCCGGGTCCCCAAACCCTTTTTAGGACAATACCATGCAAATTAGCCTTTAAAATGAGCACTTTTGATTTCGAACGTTCAAGTCCCATAGACGTCAATGGGGTTCTAACGTTCGTGCGAACTTTCGGTCCGTTCGCAGGTTCTGGTGTGAACCAAACCGGGGGGTGTTCGGCTCATCCCTAATTACAAGAATAAACATTGAGGGCCATATTTGGTCAAACAGAAAAGTGCTAATATAGTATAAAGACTGAGAGCATATAAATGAGCATCCTTAAAAAAGAACATTTGAAAACAAACATTTCTTGCAATTGGTATATTGATATAAGTACAACACTGAAAAAACATATATAGGTCAATAAAAGAAAAAAAGAAAAAAGACCTGCATATGAAAACTCAAAAGGAGGTAAAAAAAAACAGGAACTAAATTGAATGGGAAGAGAAAAACTGTTAAAAAAAGAAAAAAGAAAAAATAATTTTTGAAAAGCCTGAGAAAAAATTTCAGGCTGCCCAGGCAAAAGCCTTGGGTCATGAGGGGGGGCATGTTAGCCTGCAGGGATTAATGGAGGAGGGGGGGAGGTGGGTAGATCCTCGTTTCTGTTTTTTGTAAAAAGAAGAACAAACAGACAAGGGGAGCAAAGGTGTTTGGCATGTTATTATGAACAAGTAGATAAATCTTAAGACAAGCTGGTAGAAAAACGAAAAGTATAAAAAAAAAAAAAAAAAAAGTTAGAGGGGGGAAAAAAAGGCCCCCAAGAAGGCATCTAACAGAAACATCAGTAAGAGGGTGTGACCTCTCAACAAAGTGACCCGATCACAGTGAGGTCACTGGGATATCCAATGTAAATATTATCCGGCCATGGAAAAAAAAGAGCAAAAAATTGAGAGAAAATAAAATAAAAAATAATAAGTCACATCAGGTTGGATATCTGTGACTATTGGCTCATTGTGGAGTGGAGAAGTTCTTCTGGGATCTTCGTTGAACTGGGGTCCAGATTTTGGCTGGTGTGGTAAGTGGTTTGGGGTTCGGAGCTTGGGGTATAGAATCTTCCTCAGGCAGGGGGGGAAGACCTAGGTTGCGGATAAAGGCTTCACTTTCATAAAGGTCTCTCAGGGAATGTTGAACACCGTCTTTGGAAAAGGTTAGGCGGAATGGGAATCCCCAGCGGTATGGAACTTGATGGTTTTGTAGATGAGTAGTAACAGGACGGAAACTGCGCCTTTTGGCCAAAGTGATTGGGGATCGTTGAATATCTGGATCTTGTGTTGTATATAGTCAATACCTGACTTGTTATGCGTTGCAAGTGTGAGGGCTTCTTTGCTCTCCTAGAAGTGGAAGCGGACAATAATATCTCTGAGATTGGCAGTAGGAGGAGGTTTTGGGGCCAGAGATCTATGCGCCCTGTCCATACGCCAGTCTATGTCCGGGATATGTGGGGCTAAAGTAACGAATAGGCCTAAAAGGTAGGGACGTAGTTCCTTGTCGCTCACCGCCTCAGGGATTCCCCTAATCCTCAGATTCTGGCGTCTTTCACGGTTTTCCAGGTCTTCCTGTTGAAGCTGGAGTAGGGAGACTGTATGTTTCAAGTTGGAGTTGTCCTCTTCGAGAACATGTACATATTGGGTCAGTTCATCGAATTTGTTCTCCAATGTGTTGGTGCGTTCACCTAGTTGGTCAATTTCACCCCGTAACTCATGTGCTATTTTGCTCACTTCTTTAGCGATGCTGCGGGTTAGTTCGTGTAGTAATGAGTTCAACTTTGTGTCTAGAACAGCTACTGTCACTACATCCACGGGGTGGTCGGGTGTAAGAGAGTGCTGAGAGGATTGAGATCTGTTATCATCTTGGGTCATGCCTTTCGGCAGAGTATGTGAGTCGGCATTGTCCGAGGATCTCAGTTGTTCACTGGAGGTCGGGGATCTCTGTTTATATAAAAAGCGCTCCATGGTATTAGGGGTCTGCGACGTTGGCGGTGGGATAAAACCTCTATATATTGCCTTCTGGAAGCCAATCTTCCCCAAGCAGTGTTAGGAAGGATCTGATATCTTGTTATTATATCGCTCCTGCGATTAATAAGCAACCGCTAGCTTTGTAGAAGGGGATCAAAGTTCTCCTCTTACATGTCTGCTTCCCTGCACGCCAGACTGGAGGTGGTCACATTAAGTATCAGGGAGAGCTGAGGGGACAGCTGTGAGGTTTGCAGATATATGGAAAAATTTGGTGTTTGCAGGTGATTGATATCTGGTTAAACTGCAGGGAATAGGTTGTAGGGGTACCTGGAGTACCAAGATGGCCGCCGGCTTCCAGGGCTAGGCCGAAGCCGCGGTCTGTCCTGAAGGCTGAGGCCGGTCGGGGGGGTTCCTCTCACAGGCCTGGACCGGGTCTCCAGGGCCCAAGAACAGGGATTCTGGGGGTCAGGTACTGCAGAGCAGCAGCGGTAGAAGGATCGGGCGAAAGCCCTTGTACTCACAGAGTCCAGGATGGCCGGTGGATAGGCCCAGGAATGGAGGCAGGCCGCGAGGGGATCCGGGATGGAGGGAGAAGATCCCGCTCGGCTCTCTTTCACTCTGCGGGCATCTGCCTCCCCTCGGTGGTAACTCGGATGTCCCGGGTGGGAAGTCCCCGCTAAAGCTTCCGTTCGTCCCCCGGTCCGCGATGTAGTAGAGCGACAGGCCGCAGGCCTCAATATGGCGGCGGTAGCTGGTAGTACAGGGCAGGCAGGAGGCCTAAGGGAGCTCGGTTTCGCTGGGTTTCAAGCAAGATCCAGCCGGATCTGCAGCGGAGAGGGTTGAGATTGTTCCCAGCTATAAATAGACTTCTTTCCAAGGGAAATAAGGCAGGGATGGCAATGGATGAGAGTTGCCTGGACGGAGCACAGCGTACACACGTCCTCCCTGTATCTCGTCCGGCCACGCCCCCTTGTGAAAGTTATTTTAATCAGTGCTGAGATGTGTTTTTTTAATTAATAAATACATTTGGATTGGGCTTTAATCTAAATTGAAATACTTACAATTGAAAAAAATGTTCAGTGCTGTCTATTCACACCGCACTAAACTATTTTTCAATATTTTACACATACTAAATAAAAATATCAATGCTAAAATTATTTACTTTGGTAACTTTATTCTTTATATATTTCTAGAACAAGGACTAATTTTATCTCATAATTTTTTTAGACTATTAATAGCACTTTGTGCCATATACATTAAACTATTTTCATTGAAAGCAAGAAGGATGAATATTTTATGTCCAAAGCTTTTGAGGAACATTACACATTTCAGTCTTAAAACACTGTTTCTGCAAGCATGCCAATCAGGGGTCTTTAACAGATGTAAAATGCCTCTTGTCTTCTTGTCATTGAAAAAATGTAAGGATCGCAAGATACTGTACTTCTAAAATATTCATTGTGTAGACAAAAGTCTGGGCATGGGAGGAAATTGCTGAACACTGCTGACGGCTCTTATCTTGGTTGTTTTTTTTTCCTACCTCTCCGCTTAAAGGCTTTCAGGATGAATAAAACCACAGCATCCAGTTACTTGAAAATGTAATATATATATATATATATATATATATATATATATATATATATAAAAATTTAGATAGATAGATAGATAGATAGATAGATAGATAGATAGATAGATAGATAGATAGATAGATAGATAGATAGATAGATAGATAGATAGATAGATAGATAGATAGATAGATAGATAGATAGATAGATAGATAGATAGAATGTAAGCTCTACGAGCAGGGCCCTCCTGTACCTTTTGTATTGAACTGTACTGTAATTGTGTTGTCCCCCCTATACATTGTAAACCGTTGGCGCTATATAAATCGTGAATAATAATGAATAATAATAATATGATTTACTTGTTATTATTAAAATCTGCATTCAATAACTATTTTATTTTCTTCATATATTTGAATACATTTATTTAAGAGTGAAAAGTTCTTTGTATATAGTTTTGTTTAAAGCATTTGTTAACCCAAAAAAAACAGATCCTGTTCCCTTAAAGTAATTTGACCCCCTGTAACACCTAAAAAACCTGGCTGATCCTGCCTAGCTATACCCTGCCCCTTGTACGCTGACCACGATATATCAGGGCTGCTGAACCCTGACACCATTTTCAGTGTACATGCCTTCGTCAGCCGCAGCCCTGCTCTCCTGTGTCTGTGTCTTCTCTGTCCTCCTCCCCCCTCCCTGCCTGTCTGCTCATACCAGTCCCCTACCCCCGCTCCTACTGCTCGCTTATCTGCTACTAAATCCTGTAGTACCATAATAATAAGTGTCAGTGTGCCTGTGTTATAAAAAAGATTTATTGGATTGTACCTTTGTGAGCACGGCTCCCTGGCACTCAGCTGACTGTCAGCTGTCTTTTTTCTCCTCTCTTCCCCTCCCCGGCTGACGTCAGAGGGAGGCCTCAGCCCTGCCCACTGGAGCTGTGAGCCAGAGAGAGAAGAGAGCTGACAGTCAGCTGAGCGTCAGGCAGCCGTGCTCATATAGGTACAGTCCAGCAGATTTTTTTCATAACACAGGCACAGGGACACTTATTTTTATGGTACAGAGAGAATGGGAAGATTTAGTAGAAGTGGGTTAACAACCACTTTAAGGTACATCTGTCATACTATGGCAATACAGGGCCACACTATGGCATTACTACTGCTTTGTAAAAAAACTATTTATAAAGCACAGCAATGCACTTTAACAATGTCTACCATTGGGCGTGGAAATATCCAACGCCTGAGAAATAAAATAAAAATGAATGGGCAATGGAAAGAAAAAGGCAAAAGGAGAGACCAGTCACATGACCTGTCGAAGTCACATGACCAGCTTTCCCAAAATGATATAATTATTTCTGATTAAGCAAAGAAAACTACATGAAGTATGGCAGGGCCAATGCGGTGCTTCCATTTTAAACAAAAGGCCATAACATGCAGGTCCTGGTACTGAGTAGTACTGCTTGTATGTACAAGAGAGAATGGAGAGTGATATCTGCTCTTGGTTATAAATATGCACCTATATGAAGCTGCATGTATCTTGATTCATCTTTTAGAATGCCTCAGGAGCCACAAGCCCTGGAATGCTCAACTGTGCTAATGCCTACCAGAGCTTTCCAAGGCCACCACTCTTACTTTTCACACCTTGGCCAGTTGGGCAATTGGGCTGTCTATTACAAGGCGATAACATAATGTATTTGAAGGTAATTCTTGCTGCTTTCATTTTACTTTAGCTCTTTGTTTATAATATTAATATTTGCTAGAGTTTATCTTTAACTGCTTCTGGACCACCCATTGTAGATATACTGCAGCAGGGCAGCCCAGCTCCAAAAATCACATACCTGTACGTGATTTCATGCGCAAGGTCTGGGGCGCATACCGCCAGCCACCTGCTCCCACTGTGATTGGACACAGTGGGAGCCAATCAGCGGGTCCAGTGGCCGCGATACTTGCCGGTCACACACGTTTGTTCTCTAGGAAAGGCAGAACTGAGGTCTGCCTATGTAAACAAGGCAGACCACCGTTCTGTGAGGGAGGAAAAGCACTCTCTAGGAGCACATTTAGCCCTTTGAGCACCCGTGATGTTAACCCCTTCCCTGCCAGTGTCATTTATACAGTGACAGTGCATTTGTTTAGCATTGATCAGTGTATTGGTGTCACTGGTCCCCAAAAAGTGTCATTTAGTGTCAGATTTGTCCGCCGCAATGTTGCAGTCCTGTTAAAAATCGCTGATTGCCGCCACTAGTAGGGATGAGCCAAACACCCCCCCGGTTTGGTTCGCATCCAGAACATGCGAACAGGCAAAAAATTCATTTGAACACGCAAACACTGTTAAAGTCTATGGAGCACGAACATGAATAATCAAAAGTGCTCATTTTAAAGGCTTATATGCAAGTTATTGTCATAAAAAGTTTTTAGGGACCTGGGTCCTGCCCCAGGGGACATGTATCAATGCAAAAAGAAGTTTTAAAAATGGACGTATGGATGGAGGAAGAAGAACACTGAAGAAATACCAGAAGAAAGAAGATGGAAGAAGAAGCAGAAAGAAGAAGAAATTAATAAAGGACTTGTCAAAAACCATCTCTTGTGTTTTTTAACCTTTTTGACACTTTTTTGTGAAATGGTAGGTGTACATTTGTACCCCATTACCAATTCACACAGAAGGGGGGCCGGGATCTGGGGGTCCCCTTGTTAAAGGGGGCTTCCAGATCCCGATAAGCCCCCCGCCCGCAGACCCCTGCAACCACCGGGCAAGGGTTGTGGGGATGAGGCCCTTCTCCCCATCAACATGGGAACAAGGTGCTTTGGGGGGCTACCCCAAAGCACCCTCCTAATGTTGAGAGCATGTGGCCTGGTACAGTTCAGGAGGGGGGGTGCTCTCTTGTCCCCCCTCTTTTCCTGCGGCCTGCCAGGTTGCGTGCTTGGATAAGGGTCTGGTATGGATTTTCGGGGGACCCCACGCCATTTTTTTTTAAATTTTGGTGCAGAGTTCCCCTTAATATCCATACCAGACCTTAAGGGCCTGGTGTGAAATTTAGGGAGACCCCCACGCATTTTTTTATTTTTTAATTTTGGTTCGGGGTTCCCCTGTGGGGAAATTCCATGCCGTTTTTATCAATTAACTTTTATGTGTATTGCCGGACGGACAATTCATTATAGCCGGCGTTGGCGATAGTAGTTTTAAATGACTTTTTTTTCTTTAGAAATGTAATTTTGATGTCAGACTGTTCTAAACACTAAAATGGCTTATCAGGTCTATTGTCAAGGCTACACAAAGGCTGTAGAACGTGATAAAAGATCCTGTTATAACAATCAAATAATGCAAGCCTCGAACAAGCCTCGGGAATTATTCACATTGGTTAGGGACATATTTGAACCAAAAAAATTTTATTCAAAGATTATCCCATCTATAGAATTATGCTCTGCGCTTCAGTCTTCCTTTGGGGAAAAAATTTTAAAAATCCGTAACCAGCACAAAATCTTGCCTGATGACTTTGACCCTCCGGCACTAATAAGAGCTCCTCCAGCTTTTAGCTCATTTGCACCCACCTCAGTGGCAGAGATATCCAATATTATGTCTAAGCTTAAACCTTCAGCCCGGGTTCACACCATAATACGCTGCGCACCGCACAGGAGCGCTGTGCGTCCCTGTTCACCGTTTCAGGGACGAATCAGGGCCGATTCTATGCCTGAATTCGGCCCTGAAACGCAGCCAAAGACGCACAGCATTTTTGTGCAGTGCGCACCGCAGCCGCCCCGGAGATATGTGAACCGGCTCCATAGGGAGCCAGTCACATTCTCCTGCTATGCGAATTAGAGGTGCGGAAACGCACCTCTAATTCGCATAGGTGTGAACCCGGGCTTAAGCTTTCTGAATGACATCTGTCCCGCATGGTTTATGAAGAAAAATGTAGATACATTGGTCCCAGAAATTACAAGGAGTTCCAACACGACTGAAGCATGCCATTGTCTTCCCCTTGTTGAAGAAGAGCACACTCGATCCTTCTTTGCTCACTAATTTTAGACCTATATCTCTTCTTCCCTTTCTGGCGAAGATCCTGGAGCAGGTCGTCTTTCAACAAATGCAAAGCTTTTTTGAGGGTAACGACCTGTTCCATGACTCCCAGTCGGGATTTAGGCCGGGACGTGGCACTGAACTGTCCGCACTCGATATACGCAAACGCCTGTTAAGGGTAAAAGATGCAGCCTTAGTGCTGTTCGACCTCTCCGCAGCCTTCGACATTATCGATCATCAAATATTGTGAGACCGTATGAAATACCTTTTTGGATGTAGTGGCACTGTCCTTCGTTGGATCAACTCCTTTTTAACAGACAGGATCCATCAAGTGCGGATGATGCATGCAGCTCGCCAATTGAACTACTTCTCTATGGAGTCCCGCTCAGCATTGTCGCCCCTGCTATTCAACTGCTACATGTTCCCACTTGCTGACATTATTGCTACACAGAAACTAGCATGCCAGATCTACGCAGATGACACGCAGATCCTGGCTGACACTGACAATGGGCCAAATATGCACCTACAACTGAGAAATGGACTCCTTCACATAGAAAAATGAATGGCCGGTAACAAGCTAGGCCTTAATGAAGCAAAGACTGAGGTAATGCTCTTGGGCCCTCAATCAACCACCAATTTTCTCTTGGCCTGGCCCACTTCATTCTGCCCCATCCCAACGCCAGCAAAACAGGTCAGGAACCTAGGTATAATCTTTGAATCCTGCCTGTCATTTATACCTCACGCAAAACTCTGTTTTAAAAACTCCAACTTATATATACAGAGACTCCGGAAAATTAAAGATCTGTTTTCGGACGAAAACCGGCTAACTCTTGTACAGGGTCTCCCAGTTGGATTGCTCTAACACCATTTTTCTTGGACTTCCATTGAAGTGGCAAAGAAAATTGCAAGTAACTCAGAATCAGGCTGCTCGCCTGGTCTCCGGATGTGCCAGAACAGACCAAATGCTCTGGCTTCCTATCGCTAAGGAGTACTATTCAAGGCAATGTGCTATATGTATAAGGCACACTGGAAACTGGGCAATTTATCTGTCTGAATGGGCCTCTCACCATGTACCGTCAAAACCACTCCAATCGGCCAACTTAATTCTCACAGAACCGATAATCAGCAGACTAAAATTTACTGGTAACAGACGGCTGGTTACAAAGGGCAATGAGCTGTGGAACTCCCTTCCAGTGTCTCTAAGGTCCTTATTCTCCCTCCTAAGTTTCAGGAAGGGTTTAAAAACCTTCCTCTTTATCCAGGCCTACGGATAATCTGATGAAGAATAGGAATTGTGCAAAAAACATGGATTTGTATGCTCTTTTTCCTCCCCCATCTGGAGGGTTACCCCCTCCCCGGTTGTTCTCTGTTTTTACTTTACCTCTTTCATATTGGGAACCCTAGGCTCCTTTTTTAACGTTCTATTGAAAATCTCAACTTGACTTTAGGGTCTCTGTGCACCTAGACATGCTTCTAATGGAGCGCATTCGGCGCAGTACAAATCCAATATCAAATCAAATCAATATATTATATTCTACATACAGTATCTCACAAAAGTGAGTACACCCCTTACATTTTTGTATATATTTTATTATATATTTTAATGTGACAACACTAAAGAAATTAAATTTTGCTACACTGTAAACTAGTGAGTGTACAGCTTGTATAACTGTGTAAATTTTCTGTCCCCTCAAAATAACTCAACACACAGCCATTAATGTTTAAACCGCTGGCAACGAAAATAAGTACACCCCTAAGTGAAAATGTGCAAATTGGGCCCAATTAGCCATTTTTCCCTCCCCAGTGTCATGTGACTCGTTAGTGTTACAAGGTCTCAGGTGTGAATGGGGAGCAGGAAAGTTAAATTTGGTGTTATCACTCTCACGCTCTCATACTGGTCATTGGAAGTTCAACATGGCACCTGAGGATCAAAAAAAAGAATTGTTGCTTTACATAAAGATGGGCTAGGCTATAAAAAGATTGCAAAGACCCTGAAAGTGAGCTGCAGCATGGTGGCCAAGACCATACAGCAGTTTAACAGGACAGGTTCCACTCAAAACAGGCCTCGTCATGGTCGACCAAAGAAGTTAAGTGCACATGCTCAGCATCATATCCAGAGGTTGTCTTTGGGAAATAGACGTATGAGTGTTGCCAGCATTGCTGCAGAGGTTGAAGGAGTGGGGGGTTAGCCTGTCAGTGTGATGGGAGTGTGGTGGGAGTGTCATGGTCTGGGGCTGCATGAATGCTGCTGGCACTGGGAAGCTACAGTTCATTGAGGGAACCATGAACGTCAACATGTACTGTGACATGTCCTAAAGCAGAGCATGATCCCCTCCCTTCAGAGACTGGGCCGCAGGGCAGTATTCCAACATAATAATGACCCCAAACGCACATCCAAGATGACCACTGCCTTGCTAAAGACGCTGAGGGTAAAGGTGATGGACTGGCCAAGCATATCTCTAGACCTAAACCCTATTGAGCAGCTGTGGGGCATCCTCAAATGGAAAGTCAAGGAGCGCAAGGTCTCTAAAATCCACCAGCTCTGGGAAGTCGTCATGGAAGAGTTGAAGAGGACTCCGGGGGCAATCTGTGAAGCTCTGGTGAACTCCATGCCCAAGAGGGTTAAGTCAGTGCTGGAAAATAATGGTGGCTACACAAAATATTGACACTTTGGGTCCAATTTGGACATTTTCACTTAGGGGTTTACTCAATTTTGTTGCCAGCGGTGTAAACATTAAGCAGCAAACAACATTAAGTAGTAAAGTGTCACTTCTTCAGTGTAGTCACATGAAAAGGTATAATAAAATATTTACAAAAATGTGAGGGGTGCACTCGCTTTTGTGAGATACTGTACCAAACACTTAGCGTATTGATTCCATCATGACACAAGCTCCATCCTCCCCACTTAAGCTTTTCTCCTGTTTTTTAAGACATGTTTTTTTTTTGGGGGGGGGTTTGTATTTTTCGTACTACTAGAAAGTGAACACCAATAACTAAATAAAAGTAGTAATTAAAAAAAATATATAATTTTAACTAGAGGATTAGGCTTTTGTAGGATCACTTGTGGCAAAATAATCATGTAGTTGCACTTTAATATTGAGCATGCGTGTGGGATCTGAGAGCAAGGAAGAGTTAAGTCTCCAGAGTTTACTTATAACAGGCTGGTCTGGGAATGTCAAGGAGATGGGCATAGGATGGTGTTCAGATTGGATCATTGGTTCTATGGTTGCGGTTTGCAAGGATGAAAAATCAGATAGGTGCAGCATGTCCCAGTTATCATGTACAGGTAGGTTCATTAGGGATTGTTTACTTTGATGCACAGTCCTTTATGGTATTGAAGATGCACTCATAGAGCTATCTAGGAGAGGCCTGAGTATTAGTCCCCACCAAGTACCAAATACCCGATACTGTATAAAAGCCAATAGTTTGTCACAAACTCTGTGGAAGAATGAAAACGTCATTCAAACCCTCATTTGGACAGAAATAGTGGCAAATGTGTACTGTTTATTCACAAATATTCCTTTAGGAAAAGGTGTTATACCTCTGTATCTACTCTAACAATTGGAAAGAGGTTTATTTTGAAAAAAGGTATGGAGATGCCTTTTAATTTGAAAAAAATACTTCCATAGGCTTGGGCACAGACAGGCCTCGGAAATACATGTTCTGCAAGAAGACAACATGCTCCCTTTGCCTATGAAGCTCTTGAAGGGCTTGCAATCTTTCTTCAGGAAAGTTAAATCTATTAATTTTAAAATAAATTATTATTAAGGAGGTACAAGTAGGACATGTTTAAGCAGAATTTGAAATGTTGTATAAGAATTGGAGGAACACCCACACACATGGGCAGATAACAAGGAGAGATGGAAAGAAAAGATAAAAAAAGAGGGGAGAAGGATGAAAAGTAAGTGAGAGAACGGTTTGGGGGTGTTTGGGAATATAATAGCTAGAAAGTCTGTAAGGGAAGAGGGCAAGGTCAGGTTGGAATAGACTGTTCTAAGCCAGAATAGGACCAGAAATGCAGTGAAATAAGCTATGAATATAGCCTCTTACTGCTCCCAACAAATGAGTGAGGGAAGGTCCTATTTAGGTCCAATGATCTGCCATGTAGAGGAAGTGCAATGGAAGCGCAAGAAGAGGCAAAGCGTCCAGGAAGAGACAAAAAGAAATTCTTTGGTAACTGATGCATCATGGGAAATTAACATATGCAAAGTATCACTAACTGTGAATAAACATATAGATCCTGTTCAAAAAGGGGGGCATTTTAGGCACTGTAAAGTACCATAGGTTGTCAAAGGAGTAGCACAACATAGTATTGTGCACATTTGGCTTAAAACTTAACATAATATTTAACATCATACTGAGAAGCAGACAAATATAACCATAGTGATAAGTTTATTTTAATGATAGCAATTAAAACACCTCAATAAAGCTGAAAAATCTGTTTAACTGGATAGGTTAAGCATGATAAGGAGAGTTCAATAAAGCTTTTTTTTTATAGGTACCAAATGCTGGATCTATTTTAACTACTTGCTTATTGGGTACTTAAACCCCCTTCCTGCCCAGCCCAATTTTCAGCTTTCAGCGCTCTCACACTTTCAATGACAGTTGTGTGGTCATGCAACACTGTACTCAAATAACATTTTTTATCACAGTTTGTTATCATTTTTTTTTTTTTTCAAATAGATTTTTATTGACATTTTCAATAATACAATCATATAAAGACATTCAATCATAAGTTTTGTAATATTCATTACAGACAAGAGGATCTGTTGATAAACTGTACGCTTTTACAAAACTAGTGTATATATAGAGAACTGTGGTCTAGTAGCAAATGCTAACCAAAAAGCAGAAAATAACTGGGTGAAAGGAGAGAAAGGGAGAGTGAGAAGGGGGCGAGAGAGGAGGAGTAGGGGTATGGGAAAGGAGGAATGGGGTTAGGAGAGAGCATGTCTATAATGAAAATCATATTGGGACTTCAAGTACACAAGTATTAGTGTTATCAGAAGAATATTATTCCAATTGTATTGCATACCATCGTTTCCATGGAACCAAAGATTTTTAAGTTTGGAGTATGAGGGTTTTCCACATGATAGTATGGATTCATATGTGTAGTGTGTGTGTACCAAGGTGATTACCTCTGGCAGGGTTAGGATGTTTGACGACTTCCAGGATCTGATAATGAGTAGTCTAGTTGCTATTAGGGATGAGCTTCGTATTTGAATCGAACACATGTTCGACTCAAACATTGCCTGTTCGGTCATTCGCTGAATTCCGAACAATATGGGCTGTTCGCGACAAATTCGAGTGGCGCGTCACGGCCCATAATTCACTGCGTCATCGCAGTGCATTGCTGGCTGATGATTGGCCAAGCATGCACTATGACCCACATGCTTTGCCAATCACAGCGCCATCTGTACAGAGAGCTGTATTTGGCCAAAGCCAGGGTGGCTTTGGCCAATTATGGCTCGGGGGTTTAGTACACGCCCCACAATATATAAGGCCGCTCACACGGCGGCCCTGTGTAGTGTGTTCTGGCTTTGAGAGAGAGATAGATATACAGAGAGACAGTGTCATTTGATTTAGGTTAGATAGAGTAGGCAGGCGAGTCAGTTAGCTGATCTTACAGTGTATTGTGTACATAAGTGTGCACAGCCTATTGCATTAGGGTGTGCACCTCAAAGCTCAAATACATATAGGTGTGCATGTGTATACATACTGACGGTGTCAGTAGAGCAGTGGCGGGTGCCAGTAAGGCAGAGATTGGTGTCAGTAAGGCAGTGTATGGTGTCAGTAGGTTTTATTATTATTATTATTTTATTTTTATTCATATTAGGGTTTTAAACAGGGAGAATCTGCACCGCACCGGGTGATTAGGGTGTGCCCAGGCACACCTGGCACACCCTGTGCGCACGACTATGATTGTGTATATATATATATATATATATATATATATATATATATATACATATATATGTATATACATCCTAGCTGTTGTATATATATATATATATATATATATATATATATATATATATATATACACTGGGTTCCTGTTATTCCTCTTCTTACTACTGACAGACAGGCAAGTGTTTTTACAGTATTTACAGCTACCTGAAGAAAATTGCTGGTGTTCTTCTGATCCTATTACCCCTATTAGCTACAGTATTTACAGTTAGCGTAGTGTGTCCTCTGCACAGTGTGCACCTAAAGCTACCTGAAGAAAATTAGTGTTCTTCTGATCCTATTAGTACAGTACCGCAGGCAGCTGTAGTATTTACAAGTTAGTGTAGTGCATCCTCTGCACAGTGTGCACTTAAACCTACCTGAAGAAAATTTGTGGTGTTCTTCTGATCCTATTAATACCACAGGCAGGCAGCTACAGCATTTACAGTTAGTGTAGTGCGTCCTCTGCACAGTGTGCACCTAAAGCTACCTGGAGACAATTGCTGTTGCTCTGCTCCTATTAATAACACAGGCAGGCAGCTACAGTATTTACAGTTAGTGCACTGTGTCCTCTGCACAGTGTGCACCTAAAGCTACCTGGAGACAATTGCTGTTGTTCTGCTCCTATTAATACCACAGGCAGGCAGCTACAGCATTTACAGTTAGAGCACTGTGTCCTCTGCACAGTGTGAACCTAAAGCTACCTGAAGAAAATTAGTGGTGTTCGTCTGATCCTATTAATACCACAGACAGGCAGCTACAGCATTTACAGTTGGTGTAGTGCGTCCTCTGCACAGTGTGCACCTAAAGCTACCTGGAGACAATTGATGGTGTTCTCATACTAATAATACTACAGACAGGCAGTTGATTCTGCTAGCTGCAGTATCAGTATATATATATATACATCCCAGCTTTGTGCAGCTACATCTCACTGCAGGCCATTAGTATGTCTGGAAGGCCAACAAGGAGAGGCAGACAGTCACAAGCCAATAAAAGAAGGCAAGCAGGCTCTGTGTCTAGGGGCAACAGTGCTGGTCGTGGGGACGGTGCATCCTCATCAGCACGTGGACGTGGGACACGCTTGTCTTTTTTTTCGGCAGCTGGCAGTGTTCAGCCGCAACATGCGGAAGACTTGATAGAGTGGATGACCAAGCCGTCCTCATCCTCCTCATCCTCTCTCACCCAGGCTCAGGGTACTTTGTCTGGCAAAGCAGCTGCCAACGCGGCCTCTTCCCTCAGCTCAATGGCATCAGTCACTCCTTCCCTAGCCCCACCATGTCCTCCTGAGGAGTCCCCCGAACTGTTTGACCACAATGTTGGGTACATGCTCCAGGAGGATGCCCAGTGTTTTGAAGGCCCCGATGATGGTACCCAGCTAGAGGAAGGCAGTAACGTGAGCCCAGAGAGAGGGGGTGCCCAAGAAGGACAGCAATCTGGCAGTCATGTTCCCCCAGCTGCAGCATACTGCCAGCTTTGCTCCAGTGATGAGGAGGGAGGGGATGATGAGGTCACTGACTCCAAGTGGGTGCCTGATAGGAGAGAGGAGGAAGCACATCACCAACAAGGAAGGATGCCCTCCAGGGGCCAGCTCAAGGGCAGCACACCGACTACATCACACCACAGAGCTCCGCATGTGCAGGGCGCTGCTGTCTCTGCGCATTATTCCAAAAGTTCTTTGGTGTGGGCCTTTTTTGAGACGAGTGCATCAGATCCCACCGCTGCTATTTGCAACATATGTCTCAAGCGTATTTCTCGTGGCCAAAACATCTCCCGTTTGGGCACCACATGCTTGAACAGACATATGTTAACCTGCCATGCAGTTCATTGGCAAGCGTACCTAAAAGACCCACACCAAAGAACAAAGAGGACCTCTCCTTGCTCCTCATCAGCTGGGATCTCCAACCCCACTATACCTTCAGTCCTCTCTGAGACCTGCACTGAGAGGAATGAAGGTGTAGAATTAGGTGTGTCACAGCCAAGTACTTGGGGGAAATCTGCTATCGGTACGCCGACGTCAGATTGTACAAGGCAAATTTCCCTGCCCCAGCTGCTGCACCACCAAAAGAAGTTCGCTCCCAGCCATCCACATGCCCAGCGGTTCAATGCTAGCTTGGCTAAATTGCTAGCACTTCAACTGCTGCTTTTTCAGTTGGTAGACTCTGCCCCCTTCCATGAGTTTGTGGAATGTGCGGTTCCTCAGTGGCAGGTTCCCAAACGCCACTTTTTCTCACGGAAGGTGATTCTGGCTCTCTACTGGCATGTGGAAGGCAATGTCTTGGTCTCGCTGGACAGGGTGGTCAGCGGTAAGGTGCATATTACCGCTGACTCGTGGTCCAGCAGGCATGGACAGGGACGTTACCTATCTTTCACTGTGCACTGGGTGACTCTTTTTTCAGCTGGGAAGGATGCAGGACAAGGTGCAGTAGTGTTTGAGGTTGTTCTGCCACCACGCCTCCAAAATACTACTAGTGGTGATTCTGCCACACCTCTCTCCTCCACCCCCTCCTCTTCTTCTTCCTCCATGGCCTCTTCCTGTGATTTGACTTCAGAACCAGCGGTGCTCTGTAGGCGTTCAAGGGGCTACGTAAGCATGCAGGACAAAAGATGCCATGTGGTGCTTGAGCTGGTGTGCTTGGGGGACAGCAGCCACACTGGGGGAGAGATTCTGTCAGGTTTGCAGGGGCAGGTTCAGAGATGGTTGATGCCATGCCAGCTTAAGGCTGGTATGGTGGTTTGCGACAATGGCACCAACCTCCTCTTGACCCTCCGACAGGGACAACCGACCATGTGCCCTGTTTGGCTCACATCCTTAACTTGGTGGTGCAGCGGTTCTTGGGCAGGTACCCAGGCTTACAGGATGTCCTGAGGCAGGCCAGGAAAGTCTGTGTGCATTTCCGCAGGTCATATAATGCCAGTGCTCGGCTGGCAGACCTCCAAGAGAATTTAACCTGCCGAAGAACCGCCTAATCTGTGACATGCCCACCAGGTGGAACTCAACATTGTCCATGCTGCAGCAGCTGCACATGCAGCAGAGAGCTATCAATGAGTACCTGTGCGACTATGGCACCAGGACAGGGTCAGGGGAGCTTGTTTTTTTTTTCCCCATGCCAGTGGGCCATGATCAGGGATGCATGCACTGTCCTGTCACCATTTGAGGAGGCCACGAGGATGGTGAGCATCAGTGACACTGTCCCCCTTGTCCACCTGTTGGAGCACACACTGCGTGGAATAATGGACAGGGCACTTGAGGCAGGAAGAGGAGAACTTCCTTAGCTCTCAAGAAACCCTTTATCCAGACAGTGTTCCTGCATGCCTGCCGATCACACAGGAAGAGGATGAGGAGGAGGAGGGGGAAGAGGAGGATTGTGTCAGCATGGAGGTGGAGCCTGGCACTCAGCATCAGCAGCAGTCTTTAAGGGATCCTTTACGGTCCCAAGAAAACCATGGACTTGTACGTGGCTGGGAGGAGGTGGCTGCGGATCATGTCGTCCTTAGTGACCCAGAGGACTCCGGACCGAATGTCTCAGCAAACCTACGCTGCATGGCCTCCCTGATCCTGCAAAGCCTGCGTAAGGATCCTCGTATTCGTGTTATCAAGGAGAGGGATCAATACTGGATGGCAACCCTCCTTGATCCACATTACAAGGGTAAGGTTGCTGACCTTATCTTGCCATCGCAGAGGGAGCAGAGGATGAAACATCTTCGGGAGGCCTTGCAGAAAGGTCTGTGCAACATGTTTCCAGAAACTGGGAGGTTACAAACTCCTGTTCCTGGACAACGTGTTGCTGAGGCTTCGGTCAGTCAAAGAAGGAGCGGTGGAGAAGGTGGCCGTCTGACCGATGCGTTCAGACAATTTTTTAGTCCACAGCCCCAAGGTATGATCAGTTCCAGCAACCATCGCCAGCGTCTGTTTTACATGGTGCAGGAATACCTAGGGGCAAGATATGACTTGGACACCTTTCCCACCAAAAATCCTCTGGGTTACTGGGTCTTGAGGATGGATCACTGGCCAGAGCTTGCACAGTATGCAATTGAGCTACTGGCCTGTCCTGCATCCAGCGTTCTTTCAGAACGCACATTAAGTGCTGCTGGAGGTTTTGTAATCGATCACAGGGTGCGCCTGTCCACCGACTCGGTCGATCGACTGACCTTCATAAAAATGAATCAGTCTTGGATCATCACCAGCTACCAAGCACCTGATACTGATGTAACCAAATAATTTTTTTTTAAAAGTCAGATTCCTTCAAGACTGCCTATGCTGATGCTGAGTGACTATCCTGTTATGCTGAGTGACTATCCTCTTCCTCCTCAATGATCATGCTGATAGCTTGTAAGAATATTTTTGGTTCTGGGCGCCGCCACCAGTGGCTAAGGTCCAATTTTTCAGCCCCTGTTTTACAGTGGCGTGTAATTACAATTTTTGATGCAATATTTTGCAAGGAGGGTTCGTTTCTGCACTCAACTAGAGTATTTGTGAGGGGTTGCAGTGTTGTGGCACCAGCACCAGTGCCTAAGGCCCAATTTGTCAGCCCCTGTTTAACAGGGGCATGTAATTACAATTTTTGATGCAATACTTTGCAGCAGGGCTTGTTCCTGCGCTCCAACTAGAGTATCTGTGAGGGGTTGCAGTGTTGTGGCACCAGTGACTAAGGCCCAATTTTTCAGCCCCTATTTACCAGGGGCGTGTAATTACAATTTTTGATGCAATACTTTGCAGCAGGGCTCGTTCCTGCGCTCCAACTAGAATATCTGTGAGGGGTTGCAGTGTTGTGGCACCAGCACCAGTGCCTCTTCCTCCTCAATAATCATGCTGATAGCTTGTAAGAATATTTTTGGTTCTGGGCACCGCCACCAGTGGCTAAGGCCCAATTTTTCAGCCCCTGTTTAAAAGGGGTGTGTAATTACAATTTTTGATGTAATATGAGGACTTATGCCCCGTACACACGGTCGGATTTTGGAAAATGTCCGATCGGAGCGTGTTGTCGGACATTTTCCATCGGATTTTCCGACACACAAAGTTTGAGAGCAGGCTATAAAATTTTCCGACAACAAAATCCGATCGCATCAATTCCGACTGTGTGTGGCCAGTTCCGACGCACAAAGTGCCACGCATGCTCAGAAGAAATTTCCGAGACGGAACAGCTCGGTCTGGTAAAATTAGCGTTCGCAATGGATACAGCACTTTCGTCACGCTGCAATGTAAAAAATGGTTTAATACAGCACACTCTCTTCATCTTTATAATGTGAGAAGAATGAAGTAGTTTTGCTGCTCATATTCACACAGACTTCTCATAAACTTCTTTCTTTATTATTTATCGGGATTCCCTCAATATATTTTGATTTGTCACATCTGACCAATTTTTTTTGTTTGTTTTTAATTGTAAAAAATTTTGTTTCAAGGCTGTTTTTTTGTCATTTTTTTGGCTTTTTAGTCCAGAATATTTTTGTGTGCGTTTTGTGTGTCAAGTTACCACAACACCATTGATGTCTTGTATTATTTAATCTCAATGAGATTGTTTGGTGTTGGTGTCTCTTGTTAATTTCACATGGTATTTTTGAAATGTACCTGCTTCCTCACCAACAAACTGTTTTTTGTAATGAAAACACACATAGGCGAGTATAATTGAACCAAAAATTCCTTTATTAAAGGCTCAGAACCAAACAAAGAGGGAGGCAACACTGGAGAAACAGCAGAAATTGGTGAAGTCTTTGGCCCCCAGGGCAGACATCAATTATTTTACTGCAAAATTGGTGGCATGAGGAGTCCATATCTAAGGGAGTGCAGTCTGGTCCAGAAGTCACAGAGATCCAGAAAGCAGCAGGTGACATCTGTGTCCCCAGGCTGTGGTCATACAAGAGACTGCATCTTTTGTCAGACCAGACTGAACCAAGGGCCATCACTCTCTGGTCTTCCTTCCACGCTTCCTTCCACGCTGTGGCTGTGGTGGTGGAGTTGTGGCAGCAGGAGGAGGAGGATGGTCCAACTCAATCACGTCGGTATTGGGTGTGATTTCGCCACTCACCCCCTTAGTTAGGACTTTATAAATAAGTTTCTCACACATGAGGCGTTGACCCTCCTGCATGCTCTTCAGTTTGGTGGCAGCCATGCAGACAAAGGCCTCTTCAGGAGTGGGTAAGGTTCTGAGGGACGCAGAAGCCTCCTGAATGAGCCTGAGTGCTGAATCCTGCATGTGACTCCCCTTCCTCTGTCTTTTGTATGGAAGGCGGAGGGGAGGAACCTGCAATTCTGTCAGGCTCCGACTGGTCCCAGGCTTCTCCTGGCTGCCACTTAGCCCTGCCTCCTCCTGGCTGCCAATAACCCCCACCTCCTCCTGGCTGCCACATTCCACAGCCTCCTCCTGTGTGCCACATTCCAGAGCCTCGTCCTGGCTGAGGTCTTCCTGTGTATGAAAAAGGGACATAGTTTGAGTTTTTTCTTCATTAATCACACACAATTGTCACCTCATGACTGTTACAAATTGAATGTTAAGAAATATAACTGAAGATCATTCTGAGCCCAGCATTTTTTATTCTTGTCCCAAATCTTTTTGCCCACTACTGTCTATTGATATGTAAAACACTTTAATAAATCAATTAGTGATCAATAATAACATCTAGTAAACATCATTTATTTATTGACCAGAAATCTGTAGAAGAATGCTATACCTGGCTCAAGCTGGGCTCCTCCACTTCTTCCTGGCTGGAAGGTCCAGGTTGGACATCGGAAGCCTCAGCTGGGGTGGAAGGAAGAGTGGAAGGAAGGGTTGAGAGGGATTCCCTGACTCCAGTGGGGTCTGACAGAAATCGCAGTCTCTCATAGTACCACAGTTTGGGGCCATAAATGTCATCCGCTCCAGCTCCTGATCTCTGGGAATCCGTGACCTTCTTGCGCTCCCTTAGATAAGTGCTCCTCAGGCCACCAATTTTGGTTTTTAAATAGGGGATGGCTGCTGTGGGGACCACCGGCGTCACCAACTCCAGCAGTTTCTCCAGCGCTGCCTGCCTCTTTTGTTTATTATTATAATGCGGATGTTTCACCTGCCAAAGACAGGGCAGCTCCCTGTACTTGTCTATGAACAGGGGGAGGAAGTTGTGGTCATTGAAGCCATCCATTTTTTCTGCAAAACACAACATGAGACAAACCCTAATGTCAGGAAAAACTCTCCTAATCTTGTTACAATATAGGCCTCAATCTCGAAGCAGTATAGGCCCAAGTTTTGCTCTTACCTTCGTTATCACGATCGGCGCCTCTGATACTCCTTTCTCCGCTCACAGATCGTACGCACTACGCACGCGTGTTACGCTTTATACACACTTCGCATGCGTGTAACTCCGCCTGCCCCTGATGTTCTTTCTAGTCTATTCCCGCCCCTTTTCGTTCGGCGCAGTGGGGGAAGAGCACATGGTGGAGACACAGCAGGTGCGTGCTAATTATAGCAACGAGGAGGAGGGGGAGGAAAGCCCGGAGCCGGAAACATCTGGATCCAGAAGGAGAAGATTTAAGGCCTCAAATATGTCCTTTGGGGAGATGTTGGAGATGGTCAACATCCTGAAGAGGGCCGACTATGATGGAAAGTATGGACCTTACCCCAACCCCAATGTCAGAAAGGCCAAGATAATGGCGAAAGTGGTCAAGAGTCTGCACCGGAATTTCGGGGTACGGCGATCGAAAGATTAGCTCAGGAAGTGGTGGTCAGACCTCAAATTAAGAGAACACGAGCAGTACAGAAAGATCCGGAGAGTGCTGCAAAAAAGTAAGTACCGTATTTATCGGCGTATAACACGCACCGGCGTATAACACGCACCTCAATTTAGGAGAGAATTTTAAGGAAAAAAAACTTTTAGGAGGGAAGTTGAAGGGAAAAAAACTTACATTTAAATGCCCTTCATTGCAGCCTTCTCAGTGCAGCCTTGCCCCAGTCCAGCCTTGCCCAGTGCAGCCATGTCAGTGCAGCCTTGCCAGTGCAGCCATGTCAGTGCAGCCTTGCTAGTGCAGCCATGTCAGTGCAGCCATGTCAGTGAAGCCTTGCTAGTGCAGCCATGTCAGTGCAGCCATGTCAGTGCAGCCTTCCCCAGTGTCCAGTCCAGCCTTGCCCCAGTCCAGCCTTGCCCCAGTGCAGTCTTGCTGAAGCCTCTGAGCTTCAAAATCGCCAAACCGCGATTTGAAAATGGCGCCGCCGGCGCCGAAATACACAGAGCCGGTCCTCGGCTCTTCTCGGCAGCTCTCGTTTATTTTCGGTTCCACTCGGTCGGTGAGCGGAGCTATCCAAAACTAGCCGAGTATACTCGGCTAGGTTCGGGCGGTGCTCGAGTGAAACCGAAAGCCGCCGAGAAGAGCCGAGGACCGGCACTGTGTATTTTGGCGCCGGCGGCGCCATTTTCAAATCGCGGTCAGCGATTTTTTAGTTCTGACAGGTCAGGATCGCAGGGGATCGGCGTATAACACGCACCCACGATTTTCCCCTGATTTTAAGGGGAAAAAAGTGCGTGTTATACGCCGATAAATACGGTAGTTGTGCTGTGTTCCTATTCTTTTTATGTTTATTACATTCATGCTGCTCCATGTGCTTTTCTTAACTGTTATCCAATTTAAAATGGCAACTTTCATGTTCATGGGCACATTATTCGTTCGTATCAAACATTTTTCTTTCGGCCTATAAAACACCATTGTTTTGGCCATATGCATTTGACCACATTTTTTAGGGCCTACTTGTATGAAAATAATTTGGTTGTGTAGATGGGTTTGTTACTGGAATGAAATGCAAACTCGATTCTGTGTAAGTAGAGGACACTCAGCAGCAGTTTTCACATCTGGACACTGCAGCACTAGTGTGGGACACAAGAACACCCTTTTTATTAGGGGGTCCACACAGGTGCTCCAGTGTATACTATAGGGGGGTCTCCATCTGTGAAGCTTGTACAAAACAGGGAAAGTATTGAAGCTTGACAAAGGACACTAAAAATTCTACATCTTGGAACTTCCAAGCAATGTTTCATATTTATAGTTCTGCCATCAAATATCTGTGTGCTAAGTATACCTTTTTTTTAACATAGGGGAGAAAAGACTCGGAGGACACCCCTCATCCGAGGAGACCAGAGACCCCCCACCTCTAGAAGAAGGGGAAATCCCCCAAAGACAAGAAGAGCAGGAGGAGAAAGACGTGGTGGAAATTGGCACCACAACAGGTGAGTGTCTGCAACCACAGGCTCAGGTAAGAGATGGATGCCGGCATATTTATAATACATTTTTTTTTTTGGTTTCTATCTTTTTAGGTGATCGTGATGTTGTGGATCCAGATCCTTTCACCTCGGAAAGTGCACAGATCCTGATTAGGGAGATCATGGGGTGTAATGTTGCATTGGAAAACATCCAGAAAAACATAAATGATGTTATTCAAAAAAATAAGAACATCATTGATGTTTTGGGGAGAGTTTAAAACCCCTCCAAATCCCTTTGTTTTATGGTGTGCTACAATTTTTTCATTTTTTGTCTAATTGTAGAAAAGCCCAATTTTGAGGATGCACACAGTGTGTCAACATGTGCTATCTGCCATCACGGGAGATCAATGGACGTGTTTTGGGGGTGCAACCCCTTCCTCAATAATAAAGTAGATGTGAGGAAGGGGTGGCTCCCCCAAAACACGTCCCTTAATCCCCCGTGATGGCAAGTAGCACATGTTGACATTCAGATATTTGTGTGCATCTTCAAAATTTGGCTTTTCTGGGGGTGACTTCACCCCATCTGAACGCAATATCAAACACAGTTCCTAAATACTCATGTCTGATATTGCCTTCAAGTTCTACCAAATGTGAACTTTGTAAGTTCAAGATTTGTGTCTTTCTTGTTGGTTTTAAACATGCCTGTTTTACCTTAAATGGACATTTCTACTTTTTTCTACCCCAAAAATTGTTATACAACAAACATGTTGGTTTGTTTTAAAAACCTTTTCTAAATGCACATGTGATTGTGCAGGTATTAAAAAGATTGTTAATCAAGAATGTGTGGATTATTGTCTCAACGCTACAACACTTTTGGGGTGCTCTAATTGGTGTTTTCTGTGACATGGTGTTTTCTGTGACAATGGGTGTTATTTCCTAAGGGAAAATCCACTTTGCACTATAAGCGCAGTTATAAGTGCACTTGTAGTGCAAAGTGTCTTTGCCTTTAGTAAATAACACCCAACAGTGCTTTGTATAAGGTTACACAATCACGCCATTTTCAGGACTCACCACATTTCTGTCAGGGTCAGCTAAAACAAACACAAGCAGGAAATGTCACCAAAGATTTGCTTAATTTTTTTTTTTATTTTGATAAAGGTTTCACACATTGTCTGGCATATTGATAGCCCCCTACCCGCAAAGAATTCAAGGTATCTTAGCCGGACATCACGGGCACTCAGGGAGGGCAAGCCAGGACGGCCACTTTCAAGCACCGTCAGGGTTGGTTCATTTTGAATTCCGGCCTCAGGCCCAACTGAGCCAGCATAGTTGGCAGAATGTTGCCGTAAAAAGTTGTGTAGAACACAGCATGCCAGGATAATATGATTCAGTTTATACTCCGCCATATGTATGGGTGTAAGAAATAGGCGGAACCAGCTGGCCATGATTCCAAACGTGTTCTCCACCACTCTTCTGGCTCTGGCCAGCCGGTAATTAAAAACCCTGTGGTCCAGGGTGAGGGTCCTCTTTGGGAATGGCCGCATAAGATGGTCCCCCAGTGCAAAGACTTCATCCGCAATGAAGACGAATGGGAGTCCTTCCACATTCTCTTCTGGAGGTGGCAAGTCCAAGCTGCCATTCTGGAGACGCCTGTAGAACTCCGTCTGGGAGATGACTCCACCATCGGACATCCGGCCATTCTTCCCCACGTCCACATACAGGAACTCATAAGTAGCCGACACCACTGCCAACATCACAATACTATTGAACCCCTTATAATTATAATAGTACGACCCCGAGTTGAGTGGTGGGACAATGTGGACGTGTTTCCCATCAATTGTCCCTCCGCAGTTAGGAAAGTCCCACCGCTGGGCAAAGTGGGAGGCCACAGTCTGACATTCCTGTGGCGTGGAAGGAAACTGTTGAGGAAAACCAAAAAAAATTTGTCTTTTTGCACATAAACATGGAAAGCTGATTAGACACAAACATTCTTGGCCAACATCAAGATGACATTTATTTATGGAAATTTTTAAAGACCAAAGTATAAGGTACAACTATCATATTCCCCCTCCCCCTCTCATGGGCCATTTCTAACATTATAGGGGGGGGGGACTCTTGGCCAGGTAACCCTCTCCACTTCATTGAGAGATGAATGCCTAAATAATGGGTATTACTTTGAACAGCCCCTCCTTAGTTACACTATTGGCAGCCCACTGGACAGGTAAGAAGTGTCATAATACAAAGATATAAATACACATTGTACACATTTTAGCACATTTGGACATTCTGCTATTACCTATCATGATAATAATAGGATACAAAAAATGTAAACAGTACCATTTGAAAGTATACAGGCAGGCCCTTGCACTACATGCTTTGGGGAATTCATCCATAAATCTGACCACTAAAGAGATGGGTATAGTGTGTATTGGTTTGGCCAAGTCAGCAGATAGATGATTGAGGATAGATAGAGATATGTTATCAGCTGACTTGGGGCAGTTGGGGGGAGGGAGGGTTCCAAATGATTTGGGGACCCCCCAAAAAAGCCTCTGGAACTCTGCATGAATTTAAAGCACAAATCACATTTAAAAACATTTTAGGGGGTGTTTGGGGCAAAGCACTACTATGGAGCTGATAAAATACATTGTTAAATGAGTACATGAGATGAATATAGGACCAGGAGAGCATGCTGGGGAGGTAAGTGAAGGCAAATATGTATTAAGGACAAAACAAATAATTACATAAAAATCCAGCATGCATGAGGACAAAGGGGACATTCACAGCATATTACAATCATGGTAATTAGGGAATGAGGAAAGAAATACAATATATTATCAAACATTAAATACAATAAAATGTGATATTAAAGGATAAAAATCTTACCTTAATATACTCCTTCTGCAGGACCTGGATGATGGCAGAACAGGTCTCTGGGATAATGATCCCCAGAGCCTGGGGGGAGATGACTGTCGAGAACTTCAAGTCCTGCAGGCTTCTCTCCATCGCCAAGTACCGCAGGGTGGCGACGAGCCTCTGCTCTGGAGTGATGGCTTGCCTCATGCAGGTATCCTGCCTGCTGAAAATATAAAAAAATAAGAGGTTGCGCTAATGCTAGTGGAACACAATAAATAATTTACAGTGAAGAAAAAATTCATATGGGAATTATAAATAAATCAATGTGCAGAACTTTAGTAGTAAAGAAAAAAAGTCCATAAATTAAAACCTCAATTGAGTGTTATAAAAAGTCCAAAGAAAAAACCATCAATGAAGTGTTGTAAAGCGTCCAAATCACCAACAGAAAATAAAAATAAAAGTAAAAAAAATCCAAGTGGTAAGCAATGAAGATCAGTGACAACGAGGAAGGGTCCACCACCAGGTATTGAAGGGGTTACTCCTTACCAGAAGGCCATGACCCCCCACTACAGAGGATCACAGCAAGCAGAGATCTTTTAAAGCCAGAATGGGGATTAGCAGCGGTGTCCACCAGGGGTCATCTCGTCAGCAGCCACTCCAACAACCCAGGGCATTGATACCATAAAATAAAAAGGGGCTCACATAGTGTAAAACCACTTTACATTTTATTAAAATAGATAAAAAAAGATATACACTTACAAAGTGTCAGATGGATAAACAGCCTTAAGTCCGGCTCCGTGGCCACCGGAGCTCGGACAAACCCATCCTACTGGAAAGCAACTCGCTTGGGGGTGACGTCAGCGCGTCGTCTGGCTCCGCCCTACGCGTTTCGTGACATCATCACGTCTTCCAGGGGCACAGGCGGCGCACTGCGTCACCCCTCTTAAGTAGTGCTGAGCCGGACCAAGCCTCACTATGGATCGCCATACACGATGGACCGCACGGACCACCGCATACACTTCCGGTTTCGAAGTGCGCTCCACAGTGCAAGCGACCAGCGGAGACCACACAGCCCAGACAGCACAGATCTAAATCAATACATATTCACAAAACCTTGTGCATTAAACTGTTAACCAACAAGGTGCCTAGTGCAGGATGAACCTAATGACCAATGTATATACACACATGTGCACAATTTCACACAAAACGGACAGAACATACTGAAATAAACTATCCCTCCGATTCGTACCACCATAGACTCGCCAATCAACAACAAACGATCTGGGTTGAATGGATTGAGCCAAACGGAAGTCTTAATAACATTGAAGGGGAATTGGTAGGGGGCCAGTAAGAGCCTCCAAAAGAGGGGTTAGTGGGGGGCCGGTGAGGGCCTCCAACCCAATCCCATCTTCTGCAAACGACAGCGCCAGAAGGCGTATGTCGTTCTCCCTAATGATCGGAGAAAAAATTGGACTTTAAACAAAAAATTGGACTTTAAACAAAAAATAAATAAAAACGACATGAATAAAAATGAGGTTAATTGACTCCAGATAGGTGGATAGGAACTGGAGCAAAGGGGATCATCAAAGATCCAACACTCAGGACCTCCAACATAATCCAATAACTCCAAAACTGCTCCTCTCCACCCCAGACACCGGGGCTCTTAAACCGGAAGTGGAATATTGTGACAGTTGTAGTCACCAACCACCTACACCTAATGGATAGCGCCATCTAGTGGGTGTGTCAGAGAATGCAACAAAAATCCATATTCTAAATGGGAATGTCAGTTTGTAGCCCACTGGTGTAAACAAAAACAAAAATACCAAGAGATATATATAAAATATGTTTCTTTAAATTAGAAGATTAGAAATGAAGTAAGATGAAAAATAAAAAATCCTGCCTGCTGATATGGGGGTCAGCAAAGCAAACAAACGGTGAAATACGGGGTCTGTCATCTGGAGAAAGTTCCTGAAATCATCAGGATTATTCTCACGGATCTCACGGAGCAAAGGCATATGACAGAACTGGTCACGCTGGAGCAACCAATTCTTGGTCCATGAACTCCTCCCCCACTGTTCATGGACTGGACTTGTGTCAAGGTCAGGACCCCAACACCAAGCCCCCGCACAGCACGAACTCTACGAGGAGTACGTATACGCAACATGGCTAGAAAACGGTCGGCTGCTCAGAACGGAGTAACAGAACGCACTGAAGAACAGCAAGGCCTGTGAAGAGCGACCTGAAAAACAGTAACGAACGAACAAGAACACAATGACAAGTCAATGGTGCTCGCTGCACGCACTGAAGAGCAGATACAAACCCACAAGCACAAACTGAACAGCAGAAAACGATCTGAAAACCACGAGTCTGAAAAAGCGCGAATCGTCTCTCACCAAACTTTTACTAACACGAGATTAGCAAAAGGAGCCCAAAGGGTACCGCGCTTGGTTCTGAACTGGCCTTTTCTAGTCTTGTCGTATGTGGTTGATGTCACCGCGTTCTTGGCGATCGGAAACTCCGACAACTTTGTGCGTCCGTGTGTATGCAAAACAAGTTTGACCCAACATCCGTCGGAAAAAATCCTAGGATTTTGTTGTCGGAATGTCCGATAAATGTCCGTCCGTGTGTACGGGGCATTACAGTGTTGTGGCAACACCACCAAATGCCTAGTTTTTCTGCCCCTGTTCAACAGGTGCACGTAATTACAATTCTTGATCTAATATTTCACAGCAGGCCCCGTTTCTGCACCCACCAAAGGTAACTGTGAGGACTTACAGTGTTGTGGCATCAGCACCACCACCACCACCAAAGGCCCAATTTTCTGACCCTGTTCAACAGGGGCATGTAATTACAATTCTTCATCTAATATTTCACAGCAGAGCCCATTCCTGCGCCCACCAAGAGTAACTGTGAGGGCTTACAGTGTTGTGGCAACACCAACACCTAAGGCCGCAATTTATGCAGAGTATATAGGGCAGGCCCCTACTTTCAAACATCCAACTTACAAATGACTCCTACTTGCAAACAGAAGGAGACAACAGGAAGTGAGATGAAATCTACCCTAGGAAGGGAAATTCTCTCTTGCAAGAGTTAATATGGGAAAAATGTGTCTCCTCTCCACTGCTGCTTTATCACCAATCCTTGTTTCACTAAAAACCCCAAATTGTCAAAAAACATTTGTCATTGGGACATAAAGTGAGGTAAAATCTTCTGAAGAGGTGCACAGACAGCAAAACAAATGTCACGGGGTGCTAACCCTTCTCTATATTTTCCAAAAAGCTTAAAAATAGATTTTTTGGCTGGAGCTACACTTTAAAAATGTACCAGTTCAAAATTACAAACAGATTCTACTTAACAACAAACCTACAGTCCCTGTCTTGTTTGTACTACCTGTATACTGCTGTTCAGAGGGCCTGGGGCCCCCCGCCTTTCCTTTTTTTAATTTGGGTGCGGGGTTCCCCTTAATATCCATACAAGACTGGGGGAGGGTACCCATGCCGTTTGTCTCACTGATTTTCATCCATATTACTGGGACCGGACATTACATTAAAGCCGCAAGCAGTTTTAAATGACTTTTATTACTTTAAAAAAGTCATTTTGTGCAGGGACTGTTCTAAGCATGGGAAACACGTGCCACTTTACAGGCATACTATAGACACCCCTGAGGTACGATATTTAGAGGAATATTTCTTTTTTTTTTTCACTTTAAGCATCATTAAAATCACTGCTCCTGAAAAAACAGCCGTTTTTAAAACTTTTTTTTGCATTGATACATGTCACCTGGGGCAGGACCCGGGTCCCCAAACCCTTTTTAGGACAATACCATGCAAATTAGCCTTTAAAATTAGCACTTTTGATTTTGAACGTTCAAGTCCCATAGACTTTAATGGGGTTCTAACGTTTGTGCAAATTTTCGGTCCGTTCGCAGGTTCTGGTGCGAACCAAACCGGCGGGTGTTCGGCTCATCCCTAGTTGATAGGAGTATGTGTGTGAGCACAAGTCTAGAGGTTGGTGGAATGGACTCCAGAATCATGTTTAGAACAGCCATTTGTGGGGTAAGGGCAATGCAAAATTGACAGACATCTTGGAATACAGTTTCAACCTTTTCCCAAAGGTTAGTTAGGGCTTGGCATACCCATAAAATATGGAACAGGTTACCGGTGTGATTACAATTTCTCCAGCAGAGGGGTAAGGTGTTTGACTTGAATTTGGTCATTCTATATGGTGTTAGGTACCATCTTAGTGTTATCTTGCTCGTTAATTCCCATAAGGATGTGCAGCATGTGGCTTTATATATTGATTTTAAGGCCTTTTGCCATTGTTCAAAAATAAAAAGAAAAACTGCGCTGCAGAGCAAAAAAGGTCAAAGGTAAAAGCTGCACACAAAATACACCAATATCTGTGTATACCATGAAAAATAAAAAATAAATAAAGTGCGCTAATTATATGAAAATACACACATAGATGTGAATACATGTGGGTGGTAGTAAAAACCCCAATCTACTGAGAGCAAGTAAATGACTCCATGAGTGGTAGAAATATATAAGTGCAAAACATAAAAACTCAAAGAAGAAACAAAAAATGTGTACATGTGAAGTACAATGATATTAATAGCGTGAAAATCTGAAAATCAAACAAACTCAGTCCATGGGTTCAAACATAAAAAGTTCATCAGTGAAAAAAAGCTTCCATCCACTATACAGCTCAGCAGCAACTAATCCCCCTATGAGTGGATTGACAAAGGAGAGAGATGTGCAGGATGGTGCAAATCCACTGACGGTGACTCCAATAAGTGAGAAAGTGATAAAGGTGGACTCTTACCCTCCGTGTTGGACCCCCTCCTTGGCAGGGTCTATCAGGCATGCAGATTTTTGCCCTCTGCAGGGACCGTGTGGAGCTAATTGCAACAAGCAATGCATCCGACCAGAATTAATGGTCAAGTGGCTTTTGCTGGTATGCCACCATACAGACATACTTCAGTGTTTGCCAGTATGGAGATTCGGTTTGAGAGGATGGGCGTTCTCTCTGAGGTTGGGTTGAGCCACCCCAGGCTGGTCAGGGTCAGGATAATGCCCCACAGGTTTAGGAGTTTGAGGCCTTCTTCCACTGTAGAGATGTTATGTTTGACACCATTTTTGGTGACTATGAATTTGGTAGGAAACCCCCATTGATATGGGATTTTGTGATTATTTAGTGGCTTGGTAATGGTGTTCAGTTGCCTCCTCAGTTGGCGTGTATGCTGCGATAGATCTACGTACAGCTGGAGGTTGGTGCATGGCACTGGGAGTTGCCCCAGATTTCTTGCCTTAAAGAGGAGTTGGTCCTTGGCATGAAAGAAGTGGATTCTCATCAGCACATCGCGGGGTACCGCTGAGGGGAGGTGTGTAGGTTTGGGGATGCGGTGTATACGGTCTATGATAGTTTCCATAGGTGATATGTCAGGTGGCATTGTGGAAATCATTTTTCTAGCAAATGTGTTAAGGTCGTGCGGCATGATGCTCTCAGGTATGCCTCTGATCTTTACATTGTTACAACGTGACCTGTCCTCGAGGTCCGCCATTTTGGCTTTCATCCATTGTTGTTCATCGTGGTTATGATCATTGGCGTCGACCAAATCATTAATTGTTTCAGTCATGTCACCTATTTGGTTCTCCATATGGTGTACTTTCTGCCCCACTTAGTGCAATTGTGATGAAAACTTGGTAAACATGGAAGCAATGTCATTATGTAGAGAACTTTGTAAAGAGATGAGCATCTCTTTCATGGTTGTGTCTACACTTGAAGGGATCAAAAAGATAATCAAAGATTTACAACCCATTATAACAGAGGATGAAACTCTGAAAGGAATATTCCAACAACCCCCATTATTGGCTTTCAGACAACCACCCAACCTCAGACACAAACTAATCAGCAGGAAACTTAACTCTGATTATGAAGTCACAAATAATGGAAGCAAACCCTGCAATAAAAAATGCTGCAAACTATGCAACCAGATCAATCTATCCAAAAGTGTTACACACACAAATGGGACATTCAATATCTTGGGATCTTACAGCTGTACCTCCAGTAATGTTGTGTACCTCATCCAATGCAAAAGGTGCAGCAAAGGATCTTATGTTGGTGAAACAGGACAGAAGTTGCAAGCGAGGATGAATTTGCACAGACATACCATCAAAGAACATAAAGAAGACAGTTTATGCACACCTGTGGGACATCATTTCTCACAACTGGACCACACTATAGAAGACTTCAATGTTTTAGTTCTTAAAGGGAATTTCAGAACTATCCAGGAAAGGAAAACGTTTGAACTAAGAATGATACTTCTTTTTGACACGAAGAATAATGGCCTGAATTTAGATGTTGGTTTCCTTACACATTATGCTAAAGTTTTACGACCCCTCTGTGACTAGTATCCCCCCTGCATTCCCCCCTAGCTCTCCCTCTGTCTTATCTCACTAACTCTGCTGCTATCTTTATTACCATTGATTTGTATGTGTTTGGTTTTCTCTCTTTTTTTTTTTTTTCTTCTTTAACATTCTGCTTAAAAATTTGTGAATCAGTACTGCTTGGACCTTGAAGAAGGGGACATACCCCGAAAGCTTGTCCTGAAAAATTGTATGTTAGTGCAAATAAAAAAAGTATCATGGACAGTACTCAATTTTCTATGGTTGTGTCTAGAACAGGCTGGTTAGTGGTAGGGAAGGCTGCTATAGGGGATGACTGTACTGTAATAACCTCAGATGCAGGGCTCACCTCATAGCCGATCGGATCAGAATCCAGTCCCATCCACAATTTTGCTGGACTATTGCTGGCCGATGATGATATGGAGGAGGGAGAGTCATCCAGGGAGTGAGTTTGTGGAGGTATTTCTTGTCCTTCCTCATCTGGAAATTCCATATAGGCTGATGTGGATCCATGTGCAGGGCCATGGGTGCCATCTTGGATCTGGCGGCTGTTTGAAGAAATCCTTCAGTTTCTTCGGCTGGTGGTATTCTTTCTGTTTGTGGGTCTGTCCGGACATGCTGGATGTGTGTGCCTGTCCTCCGGTGTGTTTATCTGTTGCAGGGAGCAGTCTGGATGGCGGCAAAGCTTTGTCTTGTTCAGGTCGGTGCTGGAGCTGAGATATCAGGCATCCATCTCACTCGGTGGTTAGCCACGCCCCCAGTTTGTTATAAAATTTTGAAAACAGATAACTTTTCTCTTCCATTATTGTGCGCTGATGAGACTGCACTGATGGGCACTGATAGGCTGCACTATTGGGCACTGATAAGGTGGCACTGATAGGTAGCACTGGTGGGTGGCACTGATGGGCACTGATTGTTGGCAGTAATGGGTGGCACTGAATTGCACTGATAGGTGGCACTGATGATCACTGATGGGTGGCACTGATGGGCACTGGTAGGTGACACTGATAGGCAGCACTGATCGGTGACACTGATGATGAGGAACTGATGGGCATTGATTTGCAACACTGGTGGGCTGCAGCACTCATTGGCTGACAGCTGATCACGTGGTAAGGGACCCATAAGCCGATCTGTGATCATCTGAATCTCATATACTCAGTGAACACAGAGCGCAGTGCATGTGTCCCACAGGGGGCGTGCAGGCAGCTCATGCACAGGAGGACATATGACAGACTCCCGGTAGTAAAGACCCGCATTGTAGCCGTCATTCGGCTGTAGCGCAGGTGGGAGGAGGTTAAAATGCCTCCAAATTCTATTTATCTAGTATCTTTAGGACCAAAGTAATTATTTCTACCTGCATTTTACATGTTACCTTATTCATAGGCAACCAACAGGTGAATGACATTTCACTTATATCGCCATACGTTTTCCACCCAGTATTATGCTAGTATGCATCCTTTCCACTTTCTACTAGCAATATCATCCCTGAAAAGAAACGCTATTGCCTTAACTATACAAAACAAGCAAACAATCAACTATATAATTAAAATGTCAACATTTTAAAAGTATATTTATAACGTTGATAATTTATTTACTGTGTATAAATAATATAAATACATCTGGAAGACAGTTGTATAAAGCTTATAATCAAATGTACACAGATAATACAAATGTATGACCAAAAGCCACTAAATGAACAATGACCTTTTAGTGTGACCCAAGCTAGTCACTTCATTGATCTAAGTGACTCCACAAGATGCTTTGCTTTATGAAATCCCTTGCAGATGTGTTACTAGAAGGAAACTGCATAAAAAAGAATGTATTTGCTTGTGGAAATGCTGACTTCTTCTGTTGTATTTATTGTGGCTAAAAAGAATTCATAGAACTGGATGCATAACCAAAAATAGTATATACTGTATCAGAGTGATGTGATCATGTATGGAAATGAATTACCCAAAATATTACAATGGCCTGTGTTGTTCTCTTTACACTATCAATCACAAAAGGTGAAAAAGTTGTATTCTCCCCTTCTAGGCAAAATAATGAAACATGAAACATGTGTCCATGCTAGTTCCCTTGATAATAGCATGTCCATCTATTTTAATATCTTATGATTTACTGAGCTGGAAAAATATTGAGTCAAAGCAGCCAGGAATCTTTGTATGCAAATTTGCTCCAATTCAGTTACTTAAGTCTTTGTATGCAAGTTTGCTCCAGTTCAGTTACTAATTATCAATACGTAGGGTTAGCATGACTGCAATGCAGGAAATGTGGTCAGCACAAATAAATCTTTCTCTCATGAAAGATTGCTTATAGTTCTAAAGAAGCATATTTCACTTATTATAATTTTTTTTCAGTAAATTGTGGCAAACATTCTAATACTTTGCCACGTTTTGTGGCATACATAATACATAAAACATACATAATTTAAAAAATTAAGTTAGTGTATTGATGGTGATCACTAGCTACATCCAATCTAGTATTGAATAAAACATTATGATTAATTGGTGATTCTTTTTCATTTTATGTGTAATAAACTTGCAAATTATAATAATTTAGTGGCTATTCCTTACCAGTATTATGTATAAATAATAATAGTATTAATTTATCTAGTACTTTTATCTCCCTTGGTACTTTACAAAGTAAGTGTTACAATCAAGGAGAAGTGGCATCTGCACAACTGAACAACATGTATATACCCTTGAACATAACCATTGCAAGTACGCCAATTTAAAAAAATCCAAAAAAGTGTCTAATTTTGAGCTTTGATCACTGAAAATATGTTGTTTTTGCTACCTGTCATTTTGACTGCTGATTTACAAAATGGACAAAAATCACATTAAGCTGCACATGTGATATGCACATAATACTGTAAGTATCCTTATCTATGGCAATTAGCCCTACATTATGTAAAGCTAATATGTAGCAGATATACAATTACAGATTAACACAGAAATGCAATTAATGTTTTTGTTAATTCTTTATTTAACACTTTTTTCATGATCATACATGACATTGAATTTGAATACAGCATCACTACAAAAACACAGTGGACATGTGAGGTAAGATTTAAATGGCAGACTTAAAGCATTTTGACTCTACGACTTGGCTATGTAAGATATGGCTTCCCACCAGAGAGAGAGAGGGATTTAGTTTTAGATGAGAAAGGAGAGTAAGGGAAAAAAGGGTGGGGGAAGGGACAGGAAAAAGGGGTTGTGGGGATCTTCCCAGTGTCCCAACAATGCGTTTTATGGATGCATCCAGAGAGACGTCCCCTGAAAGAGAAAAACAAAGTTTTACACATCCTCTGCCAGCAGTGATTCATAGGGGGGTTGATTTACTAAAACTGTAGAGTCCAAAATATTTTGCCGCTCTGCATTGAAAGCAATCAGCTTCCAGTTTTTTTTGCCAAAGCTTAATTGAACAAGCTGAAGTTAGTTAGTTTGCACTCTCCAGTTTTATTAAATAAACCCCATAGTCCCAAGAGAACGTGAACAGGGTCCAGTGGAATCAGGTGCTTCTGAATTTCTCTTCTCTGCCCTTGAGTGCTGCTTTAAGACTTTCTATATGGTGAACCTTGATAATCTTGGACAACCACAGTGCAGGAGAAGTGGAAGTCCCATGTTTCCAAGGAGGAGGAATACAAGCCCTAGCTGCATTTACTAAGTGGTTCAACATGTTTTTTCTTTCTTGTACATCACAGGACGCAGAGCCTCAGTAATTGTAACTGATGGGTTATAGGGTATCACTAGGTGGTTGAACACTGGCACACCCTAGACAGGAAGTTCAACCCCCTATATAACCCCTCCCGTTACTGGGGATACCTCAGTTTTTTCGCCAGTGTCTTAGGTGTTGGTCACGAATAAGATGTGCTGTGCTGAGCTCCAAAGGAATAACCTATACTGGGGCAAGCCATGCAATCAAATCCATTCAAAGTGCTTTTTCAGGCCAAATTGGATGGTACCCGGGCCTCGTGTCCGAAGAAACGAGCTTTTACCTGTAACGCTTCTCTTTTAGAGAGCTGGACCCCGGGCCCCAGTATTTGTTTTTTTCAACCATATCCCTGGCAGGGTGCTTTACGGGGCCAGAACTGTGGATATTCCTATTTAAGGGGGCCCCAGTCTCCAAAGGTTTTTCAAATGGAGCCCACCGTGAGAGGTGAAGCTTGGGTCTGTATAACAGAACCCTGCAGCTGGATAAGGTAAAGGAGACTCCTCAGGGATTTTTTAATTCTAGTAGGTTTCTCCTTTAAGTAAATTAATGCTATGCCTATTGTCGCCACCGGGGGCTGTCAAGAGCACATACCTTTCATGCCTGTTCCGTCTGTCTCAGTGTCCACGCTGTACGCTCCTCCAGCCAGGCTCCAGGTAGGATGGGTTGGGGGGTTTTCGCCTTAAGGATTCTCCCCCCATGGCTGGCCTGAGCAAGCAGCGGTAGTATACCGCACCACCCACCACCACCGCTACTGCCATTTTTTGTGGCAGTTGCCCAACCACCAGCCCTTCTCTCTCCTCCACCCCAGCCTCCCCTCCATGTTTGTCCCGAGGATCGGAGCCTCGGCTCATGCAGGAAAGCACACGTTTTTGAAAAAAATGAGCGGGGGCGGTGGGGGTGGTCGCAGGAGGGGGCGGAGCATTAATGCGACATCCGGCGTGATTAGACGCCCACATCTCTGGCTATACAGGCTATAAAGTGCACTCTCTTTCAGGTGCACACAGCCTATGGAGAGACACAGTAGGTGACGGGCGCATGTGAGGTGGGACACAGGCATTCTCCCAGGCAGCATTTACTTAAAACACCAGACTGAGCATTGGTAGCAGCAGCAGTTGCTGAACTACATTGCTCAGCAGTCAGTGTTTTTTTTGTGTGGTACCTGCACCTTTGTTGCTTGGCACTATGGGTAGAAGAGGTGCAAATACCCTGAAAACCAGATGCTCAAGGGGATCTCCGTCAGGCTCTGAGGACCCCCCTTCTGCAGCACCTTCCCCCCCCTGAAGGACCTGCCTGGGATGGCTGGCCAGGGTTAGCCGTCGGGGTCAGGGGCTGCATCTCCTTCTGGCACTTCAGCCCCTGTATACATTACGCAGATTAATTAATGGATTAGAGGAAAGACTAATGGCCTTAATCGCATCTTCACTCACTGGAAGAAAATGCACTAGGTCTCCCTCTGTCACCCAGGACCCTCAAGCAGAGGAACTCTGGGAAAAAGGAGAGGAATCCCTCTCAGAGAATAGGAATGAGAATGATGATTCCTCTTCTGAGGAATCAAGTGGAGAAGGGCCCTCTTCAGCTTCTCAGGATGAGAAAGTGTTAGTGCAAATTCTTGCTGGATTGGTCCGCTCCACATTTAAGTTACCCATATCTGAGTCAGTTAAAGAACCCTCCTCTTCTTTGGGATCACTGAAGCCTCCTCAAACAACACATGCTTTTCCTGTTCATAGTTTACTAGAAAAGCTCATTTATTCTGAGTGGGATCACCCAGATAAACATTTTTTTCCGCCTAAAAAGTTTTCAACACTTTATCCTATGGAGGAAAAATTTAGAAAAATGTGGGGTATACCAGCAATTGACGCCGCCATTTCCTCCGTTAATAAAAGCTTGACTTGTCCTGTCGACAATGCTCAGATGCTTAGGGATCCAACTGATAAAAAAATGGAATTCCTGTTAAAAAATGTTTTTTCCTTGGCAGGTTCAGTAGCTCAACCTGCAGTGGCAGCAATCAGAGTCTTTCAATACTTGAGAGACCATGTTAAACAGGTCCTCAAAGTTTTACCCGAACAGCAAGCCCAGGGGTTGGCCAACCTTCCAGCGGCTTTATGTTTTGCTGTTAACACAATCAGAGATTCTATCATCCAAACCTCTCTCCTTTCGCTTGGGTTGGTGCATATGCGTAGAATCTTATGGTTGAAAAATTGGTCAGCCAAATCACCATGAAAGAAGCTTCTGGCTGGATTTCCATTTTGTGGTGTAAGGCTGTTTGGAGAGGATTTGGACAATTAAATTAGTGGAAAAAGCACACTCTTACCAGTTAAGAAAAGGAGTAAACGTCTGTCTTTTAAACGGGCTCTTTCCCCAGTGCCAGGAGCATCAGCCTCCAGGCAGTCGCAATGGCCTCCTCCGTCAGGCTCAAGAAATACATTTCAGAGTTGTCCCCAGGGACAAAAGAAGTCCTGGGGGAAGAAGCCTACTAGACAAGACGCTAAAGCCTCTTCATGAAGGAGCGCCCCAGCTCGCTCAGGTGGGGGGAAGACTGCTACAGTTCTCAAAGGAAAAAAGAAAGAAAACCTGCGCTACCAAGCAAAAATTAGTGTGACTGCAGCTGCAACAAAAACCACAAATATCAATGAGGTGAAAAGTTTAAATGAAAAAATTTGTGTGCTTGCATTAGATACTTAAATCTATATTCCCGTGTGATTGTCATAAATAGACAAATAAATGAATAAACACCATCAGAGTTAATTTTAAGTGTAAGTGAATAAAAAGTCGCTATGCGACACAGCAAATAGCGATATGTAAATCAAATACTAATATTAACCATTCCATACAGATAAATATAGAAAACTTGTGTGCAGAAAACAAGGTTATTTCACCCAAGTGCAAAGTCATAAGTGAAAGAGTTCAAAATTGCGTCATGAGTCGCAAAAAAAATGCATATCCAAAGTTCATAAGTTGCATTCCTTAGTGTGTATAAAGGAATAAGGGGACGTGAAGGGACCTCCAACCACCAGTGGATCCAAAGGTTGATCAAGGATACATCTGTCAATACTTGAGAGACCATGTTAACCGCTTCAATACCGGGCCAATTCTGACACTTTGCTCCTACATGTAAAAATCATAATTTTTTTGCTAGAAAATGACATAGAACCCCCAAACATTATATATTTTTTTTAACAAAGACCCTAGAGAATACAATGGTGGTTGTTGCAACTTTTTATCTCACACAGTATTTGTGCAGGAATTTTTCGAACGCGTTTTTTTTGGGAAAAAACTGTTTTGTGTTTAAAAAAAAAACAAAACAGTAAAGTTAGCCCAATGTTTTTGCATTTTGTGAAAGATGAAGTTACACCAAGTATATAGATACCTAACATGTCACGCTTCAAAAAATTGCACACGCTCGTGGAATGGCGCCAATGTTCGGTATTTAAAAATCCCCATAGGCGATGCTTGAAATTTTTTTACTGGTTACATGTTTTGAGTTACAGAGGAGGTCTAGGGCCAAAATTATTGCGCTCGCTCCAACGTTCGCGGCAATACCTCACATGTATGGTTTGAACACCGTTTTCATATGTGGGCGGGACTTACGTATGCGTTCGCTTCTGCGTGCGAGCACACGGGGACAGCGGCGCTTTAAAAATTTTTTTTTATTGTTAATTATATATTTTTTTTTATTTTGACACTTTTTTGAAAAAAAAAAAAAATTGATCACTTTTATTCCTATTACAAGGAATGTAAACATCCCTTGTAATAGCAATATGACATGACAGGTCCTCTTAATAGTGAGATATGCGGTCAATAAGACCCCATATCTCACCACTAGGCTGGGAAGCCTGAAATAAAAAACTAAAATAAAACGATCGCCGCTTCCAAGCCGAAGCGGCGCCGTTTTTTTGAATGGAGAGGCCGGGCGTGACGTCATAACATCGCGCCCGACCTCCGACGATCATAGAGACTCCGGGGACCATCTGGTCCGCCGGAAATCTCTATGATCTACATCCGGCGCCGGCGGATCCACTCTCCGCCTCACCGATCGTAACAGTGAGTCGGAGCAGGCACCGGAGGGCGGCAGGAGGAGGGGGACATCCCCTCTCGCCTCCCATAGGAACGATCAAGCGGCGGAACGGCCGCTATGATCATTCCTATGGTGTAGAGATTCGCCGGCTGAAACCGGCAATATCTGAATGATATCTGTAACTACAGGCATCATTCAGATATACCTGCTCAAAGCCAAGGACGTCATATGACGTCCTTGGTATTGAAGTGGTTAAACAGGTCCTCAAAGTTTTACCCGAACAGCAAGCCCGGGGGTTGGCCAACCTTCCAGCGGCTTTATGTTTTGCTGTTGACACAATCAGAGATTCTATCATCCAAACCTCTCGCCTTTCGCTTGGGTTGGTGCATATGCGTAGAATCTTATGGTTGAAAAATTGGTCAGCCAAATCACCATGTAAGAAGCTTCTGGCTGGATTTCCATTTTGTGGTGCAAGGCTGTTTGGAGAGGATTTGGACAATTAAATTAGTGGAAAAAGCACACTCTTACCAGTTAATAAAAGGAGTAAACGTCCGTCTTTTAAACGGGCTCTTTCCCCAGTGCCAGGAGCATCAGCCTCCAGGCAGTCGCGATGGCCTCCTCCGTCAGGCTCAAGAAATACATTTCAGAGTCGTCCCCAGGGACAAAAGAAGTCCTGGGGGAAGAAGCCTACTGGACAAGACGCTAAAGCCTCTTCATGAAGGAGCGCCCCCGCTCGCTCAGGTGGGGGGAAGACTGCTACAGTTCTCAAAGGAAAAAAGAAAGAAAACCTGCTCTACCAAGCAAAAATTAGTGTGACTGCAGCTGCAACAAAAACCATAAATATCAACGAGGTGAAAAGTTTAAATAAAAAAATTTGTGTGCTTGCATTAGATACTTAAATCTATATTCCCGTGTGATCGTCATAAATAGATGAATAAATGAATAAACACCATCAGAGTTAATTTTAAGTGTAAGTGAATAAAAAGTCGCTATGCGACACAGCAAATAGCGATATGTAAATCAAATACTAATATTAACCATTCCATACAGATAAATATAGAAAACTTGTGTGCAGAAAACAAGGTTATTCCACCCAAGTGCAAAGTCATAAGTGAAAGAGTTCAAAATTGTGTCATGAGTAGCAAAAAAAATGCATATCAAAAGTTCATAAGTTCCATTCCTTAGTGTGTATAAAGGAATAAGGGGACGTGAAGGGACCTCCAACCACCAGTGGATTCAAAGGTTGATCAAGGATACATCTGTTATCAACCTTTGGATCCACTGGTGGTTGGAGGTTCTATGTCATTTTCTAGCAAAAAAATTATGATTTTTACATGTAGGAGCAAAGTGTCAGAATTGGCCCGGTATTGAAGCGGTTAACATGGTCTCTCAAGTATTGACAGATGTATCCTTGATCAACCTTTGGATCCACTGGTGGTTGGAGGTCCCTTCACGTCCCCTTATTCCTTTATACACACTAAGGAATGCAACTTATGAACTTTGGATATGCGTTTTTTTTGCGACTCATGACGCAATTTTGAACTCTTTCACTTATGACTTTGCACTTGGGTGGAATAACCTTGTTTTCTGCACACAAGTTTTCTATATTTATCTGTATGGAATGGTTAATATTAGTATTTGATTTACATATCGCTATTTGCTGTGTCGCATAGCGACTTTTTATTCACTTACACTTAAAATTAACTCTGATGGTGTTTATTCATTTATTCATCTATTTATGACAATCACACAGGAATATAGATTTAAGTATCTAATGCAAGCGCACAAATTTTTTTATTTATACAGTTCTCAAAGCTCTGGCAGGAAGATTTCCAGGACAGATGGGTGATCTCCACAGTAACTCTAGGTTACAAGCTGGAGTTCCGAGTATTCACCTCTCCTCATTTCCTCACATCAAATGTCCCCAGAGATCCAGAGAAAAAGCAGTCTCTCCCTCTAGCATTGGAGCGGCTATTGTCACAAAAGGTCATCGTGGTTGTTCCTACGGAAGAGCAGGGATTAGGGTTTTATTCAAACCTTTTCACGGTTCCAAAACCAAATGGAGATGTCAGACCCATTCTGGATCTAAAGGATCTAAACCGATTCCTAAGGATTCGATCCTTTCACATGGAATCAATTCGATCAGTAGTCTCCATCCTACAAGGAGGAGAACTTCTGGCGTCAATAGGCATCAAGGATGCGTACCTGCATGTACCCATTTTCCCTGCTCATCAAAAGTACTTGCGTTTCGAAGCAGAAAAACTCCACTTTCAGTTTATAGCCCTGCCTTTCGGGCTAGCCACTGCACCTCAGGTGTTTACAAAGATCTTGGCTCCTCCTCTGGCCAGATTAAGGGCCCAAGGTATAACAGTCATAGCCTTCCTAGACAACCTGCTCTTGATAGACCGGTCGGTAGCCTGCCTGGATCAGAACTTGGTCACCACAGTCAACTACTTGGAATACCTAGGTTGGATTCTCAACTTACAAAAGTCTTCCTTAAAATCAGTAAGAAGACTAGAGTATTTGGGCCTGGTCATAGATACAAGCCAAAAGAAGGCATTTCTACCTCAGGCAAAGATCAGTGCCTTAAAAGAACTGATTCAGGTAGTCAGGACAAAAAAGGGTCCTTCTATTCGCCTTTGTATGAGGCTGTTGGGGAAGATGGTGGCTTCATTTGAAGCAGTTCTCTATGCTCAGTTTCATTCGAGACTGCTGCAACAAAGTATCCTGTCTGCCTGGAACAAGAAAGTGCAGGCATTAGATTTTCTGATGCGTCTGTCTCCTACAGTGTGTCAGAGCCTCAGTTGGTGGTTAATACCCAAAAACCTTGTTTTTTACCGGTTACCTGGACAGTGGTAACAACGGATGACAGTCTTTCGGGTTGGGGAGCAGTTCTGGAACAGTCTGCAGTCCAAGGGGAATTGTCCAAAACCGAGAGGACCTTACCCATCAACATTCTGGAGATCCATGCGGCGTATCTAGCCTTAAAGGCCTGGACTCTCAGGCTACAGGGTTGCCCTGTCAGGATCCAGTCCGACAATGCCACAGCAGTGGCTTATATCAATCACCAAGGAGGCACAAGGAGTCGTGCAGCTCAGGGAGAAGTGAACCAGACTTTAGTCTGGGCAGAAAAGCATGTGCCACGCATATCGGCAGTTTTCATCCTGGGGATAGAGAACTGGCAGGCGGACTATTTGAGTCACCAGCGGTTAGTCCCAGGGGAATGGTCTCTTCACCCCAATGTCTTTTGGGCCATATGCCAAAGATGGGGGGTTCCAGATGTAGATCTCTTTGCATCCAGATTCAACAAGAAGATCAACAAGTTTGTGGCAACAACAAAGGATCCTCTTGCATGTGGGACAGATGTGTTGGTGGTTCCATGGCATTGGTTCTCACTGATTTATGCATTCCATCCAATTCTGCTACTGCCACAACTCCTTCACAGGATCAGGCAGGAAAAGAAGTTGGTACTTCTGGTGGTCCCAGCTTGGCCCAGGAGAGCTTGGTATGCAGAAATAGTAAGGATGACAGTAGGTTTCCCGTGAACCCTATCGTCATGTCCAGACCTGTTATCATAAGGTCCAGTGTTCCATCCTGCCTTACAAACGCTAAATTTGATGGTTTGGCTATTGAAACCCACGTTCTGAAGAATTGTGGGCTTTCAGGTCCTGTGATCTCTACCCTGATCAATGCAAGGAAGCCAGCTTCTAGAGTAATTTATCATAGAGTCTGGAAGACTTATGTATCCTGGTGTGAAGCCAGGGGTTAGCATCCCAGAAAATATGTAATAGGTAGAATTTTTGACTTTCTACAAATGGGATTAGAAATGAAGCTGGCCTTGAGTACCATCAAGGGCCATGTCTCGGCCTTATCAGTATTATTTCAACAGCCATTTGCTTCACATTCTTTGGTCCAAAAATGTATGCAGGGGGTAATGCGTCTTAATCCTCTGGTTAAGGCGCCCCTAAACCCCTGGGACTTGAATTTGGTTCTGTCAGTTTTACAGAAACAGCCTTTTGAACCAATACGTCAAATTCCTTTGGTCTTGTTGACAAGAAAGTTAATTTTTCTGGTAGCCATTTCTTCTGCTAGAAGAGTATCAGAATTAGCAGCTCTTTCCTGTAAAGAGCCTTATTTAATCATGCACAAGGATAGAGTGGTATTGTGCCCTCATCCTAGCTTTCTACCGAAAGTGGTTTCAGATTTTCATCTAAACCAAGATATTGTTCTACCTTCCTTTTTTCCAGATCCCTGTTCTACGAAAGAAAGGTCACTACATTCTTTGGATGTAGTAAGAGCAGTCAAAGCCTATCTGGAAGCAACTGCTCAAATTCGCAAAACTGATGTTTTGTTCATGTTGCCAGAAGGTCCCAATAAAGAACAGGCAGCGTCAAAGTCTACCATTTCAAAATGGATTCGACAAACGATTATTCAAGCTTATGTTTTGCAACAGAAAATTCCACCTTTTCAAATCAAGGCACACTCCACAAGGGCTATTAGTGCTTCTTGGGCGGTGCATCACTGGGCCTCTATGGCTCAAATCTGCAAGGCCGCAACCTGGTCTTCAGTCCATACATTCACCAGATTTTATCAGGTGGATGTGGGAAGGCATGAGGATATCACTTTTGGGTGTAGTGTGCTGCAGGCAGTGGTACAAGGTCCTCAGGTCTGATTACACCCTACTTTGTGTGGTCCCCTCCCCTCAAATAGCATTGCTCTGGGACATCCCATCAGTAATTACTGAGACTCTGTGTCCCGTGATGTATGAGAAAGAAAATAGGATTTTTATAACAGCTTACCTGTAAAATCCTTTTCTTTTGAGGTACATCACGGGACACAGAGGTCCCGCCCCTCTTCTAATACACTTATATTGCTTTGCTACAAAACTGAGGTATCTCCAGTAAGGGGAGGGGTTATATAAGGGGTTGAACTTCCTGTCTAGGGTGTGCCAGTGTCCAGTCACCTAGAGATACCCTATAACCAGTAATTATTGAGGCTCTGTGTCCCGTGATGTACCTCAAAAGAAAAGGATTTTACAGGTAAGCTGTTATAAAAAATCATATTTTTATAATGCTTCCTGGGTAGGTGAGATGCATGTAGCAAATATTTTGCTGGGTCAATACCCAAGTCAAAGTCTTGGAAGGGCTTGATGACAGTTTGAACAGTAAACCAAAAAGTTTAAGTTGAAGTTGTTGAAGTTTATCACATGCCCAAAACTGGCATCTCCAACAGCTGGCAGCTGATCAGGGTAATAGCTTGCGTAATACAGACAGGACCCTGTACCACATCACCATGATATTATTCCCCAGCTCCTAATATCTATTCACGATGCAAGAGTATTGTGCAAAGTATAGAATATCTCCCCCCAAATCCTGCTCCCATTTGAGAAGAAATGGAAAGACAAACTCCTCATCAGGAAGGATTAGGAGCTTGTATGCAGCTGCTACCACATGAGCAGATGGTGAAGGATCTGTGCAAGTGCATTCAAAGCTGTTTTGGAGTTAAATTGGGGTTCTACTTTTATGACTGAAAAGAGAATGTTCTATAGTTGTTGAAGTCTCCAGGAGTTCAGAGGAGGGTCAAACATCTGCTATAGAATGTAAGCTGGTTTCGGGCTTGTATCACTAACAAAGGGTCCTAACCCATAATTTTCAGTTTTCTGAAGTTCTGTAAAAGAGTGGTTGGAGAGTCCTGGAGGAAACTCTGGCTTCCCTAATGCTGGAATCATGCAAGAGAATCCTTCCTGAAGCATTAGCCTGCATGAGAGCTCGAAGAGTGGGGCCAATTAATGGATAAGCCCTGAGGTTCATCAAAAACGCCTGGTTAATCAAAGGGAGACAGCGGAGAGAGATGCTGGTATTGGATTGTTTCAATTAGACATGTGCACTGCCAAAAAATGTGTTTGTTTTTGTTTCATTTCGTTTAATTCTGAAATTCATAAATTTGTAAATTTGAAAATTCGGAAATTTGAAAATTCGTAATTCGTGAATTCATAAATTTGAAAATTTGTAAATTTGAAAATTCGTAATTTGGAAATTTGGAAATTCAGAAATTAGAAATTTGTAAATTTGAAAATTTGTAAATTTGAAAATTCAGAATTCGTAAATTCCAAAATTTGTACATTTGTAAATTAAAAAATTTGGAATTAGAAAATTTGAAAATTCAACAATTCAGGAATTCAAAAACTCAGAAATTTGGACATTCATAAATTTAAAAATTCAGAAATTCAAAACTCTGAAAATTTGAAAATCCAAAAATAAGAAAGGAAAATCTGAAAATTAGAAGGAACGAAATTCCAAAAGTCCAAAAATTTGAAATGATAACTAACTAACTGACTAATAATAACTAACTATTAAATTATAGGTATTGGAAGTTCCTTTCAAATTTGTCTGTTAGTGAATGTAACAAATATGAATTTATCTGAAGTTACGAATTATCCAAAAAAAAGAATGCTGCATCTGAACAAATGGAACAAAACTAAATAATAATAAATAATTATAATAAGTTTTTATTTTTATTATTTTTATTTATTATTATTAATTCATTGTGTTCCATTTTTTAAACTATGGAATTCGTTATTATGGATAAGTCGTAACTTGGGATAAATTTATATTTGTTACGTTCACTAGCAGCCAAATTTGAAAAGAAATTCCAATACCTATAATTTAATAGTTAGTAATAGTTAAATTATTATTAGTTAGTTATTATTTCAGATTTTTGAGTTTTTTCGGGTTTTTGAATTTTCAGATTTTTGTTCTTATTTTCGGATTTTGGTTCTTTTGAATTTTCAAATTTTCATTCTTAGTTTTGGGTTTCCAAATTTCCAAATTTTTCGAGTTTCCGGATTTTTGGATTTTCAAATTTCAAATTTCCGAATTTTCGAATTTCAAATTTCAAATTTTTTAAATTTTGAATTTCCGAATTTCTGAATTGACGAAATTCCAAATTTTTAGCTTTTCGAATTTGCAGTTTTTGAATTTCCTAATTTCTGAAAGTTAGAATTTTCATATTTTTGAATTTTGAATTTCTGAATTTAGAATTTCCAAATTTCAAATTTCCGAATTTTTGGATTTCCGAATTTTGGAATTTCAAATTTCTGAATTTTCAAATTTCCGAATTTTCGATTTTAGAATTTAAAATTTCCAAATTTCCAAATTTTTAAATTTCGAATTTCCGAATTTCTGAATATATGGAAAAATTCGGAAATTCAAAAATTTTGAAATTCTGATATTTCCGAATTAACTAATTTGTCTAAATTCGCTAAAAAGCTAATTTGGAAATAAACAAATTGCACATGTCTAGTTTCAATTAAATCCACAGTGTGTGGTCATAATCTCTACACTAGGCAACAAATCTAGCTAGATGAATCACCTGAAAATATTGAATTGGGTCTGGGAATGGAATACCTCTGTACAATTTAGGCATGGAAAGGTATATGTATGGAATGCATGGGCATGAGCAAGCCCAAATGAACTGAATAAATTCTCCCTGAAGCACTTCCCTGGAGTAATCAGTTTTGGGAGTGTCTGTAATAGGTATAGCACTCTCGGCATAACTATAGTTTTCAAGATTTTGCTGAGCCATGTGTGAATGAGATTGTGCCATTTTCATAGGTCCTCTTTGATGGACCATAGAAGGGATGGGAAATTAGCCTAAACAATCCCTTCTAATAAGGAATGAATCTTCATATCCAGATATGTAATGTGGGACGTGGCTCACTAAAAGGGGAACTCTCCACCTAGATGTTCAACACAGGATGGGGTTAGAGAAATGTTCAGGGCATCAGAATTATGGAAATTAAGGAAAAATAACAAAAAGGGTTGTCCATATAGGTGGCAATCTTGTCACCTATATGGTCGTCCATTCTATAGAAAGGCTCTGTCAGGGATCAGCGGCTAAGGTGACCAGATGCGTAGCTACACAAGGGAACTGAGACCAAACAAAAGATACTGTATATCATTAAAGTGATATTTATTTACAGTGAACCACACTAATACACATACACAGCAACTAGTGAGAACATAAACCACTACAGCAAACAAAATAACAAATTAACCTAACTATTGTCTATATACTAAAGAACTAAAGACTAAATACAACTATATATAAGGTACAGGGAATGCAGGGATACAAGGAAGGGAATGCAGGGATACAAGGAAGAGAGTCATGACTGGGTACAAGAGCAGGGAGCAAGACAAGAACAAGGCAGAGGGGAGCAGACTGGATCAGGCTAAGCATGAACAACAGGCAGCAAGGATGGGACCAGAATCGTGACATGCTGGGGGAAGGGAGGAGAAGCCTTAAGTAGCCCCCCTGCAGCTGAACACTAATTTGCCTGATTACCCCAGCCTGCTGGCTCCTGGGAGAAACCTGCTGGTGGACACTGGAGCTGCAGCAAACAGCCCAGAACAGGATATTGCCACCAGCAGGTGAACTTAATCCTAACAGGTTGCTAATGTGTGGGTTTCATTGGATATGATGTAAGAAGGGTTCAAGTGTCAGAATAAACAAAAGGGGCAATAACGGGCAGCCTTGACGTGTGCCAGTGGCTAATTGGAAATAGGGGAGTTGGCTTCATTGGCTCACACAGCCACAAACGGAGAGGAGTACAGATCCATGATCCAGCGGCATATTTGATTTCCAACGCCAATATTTGTCAGGGTTGTTCTTAAGTAATTCTAGTCCACCCTATCAAATCCCTTTTTGGCACCATTGGATAAAAGGCAGAGAGGTATCCATGGTTAAAGGAGTATTAAGGGATTCGCTCAAGTCCACAGGGACTGATGGGATCCCCGGGTCTGCAATGTAGTCCCTAATTCGTTAGAGCTTTGAGGTTAATGAATTGGGGTTTGTCGGCCCAGGAAGATTATACAATTTGGAGAAGTACTCGTGAAATGCTTAGGCAATTTACAAGGAAGTATGACAGCATCTACCTTTGACATGCAACACATGAGGAATGTAAGTTTTGAGTGTTAACTCTCTGAGGGAATGGACCAGCATCGTACTCGGCTGTTACCAAACTCATAATTCGCTTACAGGATTTTGGCGAGCCAAGACTTGTGTGATATAGAAGAAGAGATGCCAACTTCTTGCTCTGTTCCCTAAGTTCAACAGCAGTGCTAAGTGATAGGGATACATATATGCATTTTAAATCCAACTAGACCTTAGGGACCTTAGGAAGGGAGGGATAGCACTTGGGGCAATTCAGGTTTGCTGCAGTGTACATGTGCTGAAAAATAACACACTGACTGGGGAGGAGAGAGCAGAGTGATGACCTCATCAGTCTGCTGCTGCGCCTTCACTGTCCAACAGGCAAGCCAAGATATATTTTTAAAATGCAGCAGAGAAAAGTCAGGTAAGGATTATAGACATAATAACAAAAGAAAATATTTTTTTCTTTAACCACTTCAGCCCCGGAAGAATTTACCCCCTTCCTGACCAGAGCACTTTTCGGCACTGCATTGCTTTAATTGACAATTGCGCGGTCATGCAATGTTGCACCCAAACATAATTGATGTCCTTTTTTTCTAAGCTTTCTTTTGGTGGTATTTGATCGCCTTTTTTTTGCGTTTTTTTTGCGCTATAAACAAAAAATGTATTTTGTACTTTTTGCTATAATAAGTATCCCCACTTTTTTTTAAAAAAAAGCTATTTTTTTCTCAGTTTAGGCCAATATGTATTCTTCTACATATTTTTGGTAAAAAAAATTGCAATAAGCATATATTGATTGGTTTGAGCAAAAGTTATAGCGTCTACAAAATAGGGGATAGATTCATAGCATTTTTATTATTTTTTATTTTTACTACTAATGGCGGTGATCTGTGATTTTTATCGTGATTGCAACATTATGACGGACACATTGGACAATTTTTACACATTTTTGGGACCATTGGCATTAATACAGCGATCAATGCTATAAAAATTTATTGATTACTGTAAAAATGTTACTGGCAGTCAAGGGGTTAACTGTGTTCCCTGGGAGGTGATTCTAACTGAAGGGAGAGGGGACTGACTAGAGGAAGTGACGGATCGAGGTTCCTAGCTAATAGGAACACATGATCTGTCATTCCTCTCAGAACAGAACAGGGAAGTGTGTGTTTACACATACTCGTGTGTACGGGGCATAATAGTGTTAATCGTGCTTTGTTCACAACGAACACAAAAATAAATATACATACATGTACTGTGTGGAAAAAAATGAATAAATAATATATTCAAAATTACTACCTAGGAATCAAATTCATTATAGTCTGTATATTATTTTGTTTTATTGTTCCATAATATTTTTATTAACTGATATTGCAATTCAACAGTTTACACTCCCAAGTGTTTATCTTCCACTCCCAATGCCAAAGAAATGCGTTTATGTTCTTGTACATGTGAGTACCTGTACAAAGAGCAAGCCACTTCCACTGATGTTTACTGATTTCCCTGATCCTCACAGATCCTGGGTCTGCAGGTAGGACAGCAATACATGGGATAAATTATGGGGCAGTCAGGTAGGGGATGGTACCGTCAACAGGCTGTGGAAGTAATTGGATGGAATTACATCTACCTGAATCACTTCCACCTGAAAGCCTAATCATTGATGTAGCCAGAGGTGTGTTTAAAATCTCATTCTACCAGTCTTATAGACAAGTGTTTAAAGTAGATTTGTTTGTATGTTAAAAGATCAAAAAATATACCCTTTGGGGGTGGGGTGCATCTACATGACATTTTGAAGTATATTTATCTCATCAGTTGAAACCAGGAAGGAGCCTCTTCTTGGACAAAACAGAACCAGGAATGCTTATGAAAGCATCAGCAACTGCTGCTGCTGACACCAGATAATACCAGGTATAATATATAGATAATGCCAACGTAATTTGTGCTTCCTGACAGCAAACACTTACCTAAGTCTAAATTTTAATGTGCTTATGATAAATTCAACCTCAATGTATACTATTGTTTTCAAAACTAATAATCAAATGCAAACAAAATCTACATTTACATTTGTTATTAAAAATCTATCTATTTACCATCCAGTTCTATTTTAGAAAAATCAGATATTATTAGATTGGTTGATAAATATAATTTTCCATTTAGAAGATATTTTGGCATTATCAGTGCTTGGCTTTTTCTTTGTATTTTATTTGTATTAACTTTGAAAGTTATTTTGTGTGCATTTTATTCTAATTATGGGTTTTTGTTGGGTTTGAAGTAGATGAAAGGAATACATATATCAGTAACTGCGTGCTGTGGGCAGTGGAAAAGCTGTTGTAAAATATTCAAACCCCTCTTACTCTGTAGGCAATATGTGACCAAATGTTCCACATGCTCCTTTTATTGAAATTTTATATATAAGGCTGTTCCTTTATATTGAGTATGTTGGCAGGAACTGTTTCTCTTTTGTCTGTAAAAAAATATTTTGTAATCATAGTACCTATCTTAGGTAAAAGAACCTGGAAATAAGTAAAATAAATGTTGTTTAATTAATAATATAGTGCTAATCTAAAATTAATGTCATGTGGGCCTTCTTATACCATTGTATTATTCCACTTATTTTAATGCCCAGCAAAAGTATGTAAACCCAGGTAAGGTTTGTGATCATTTGAATTCTGTAATAGTTACATAGTTACATAGTAGGTGAGGTTGAAAAAAGACACAAGTCCATCAAGTCCAACTTATGTGTGTGATTATATGTCAGTATTACATTGTATATCCCTGTATGTTGCGGTCATTCAGGTGATTATCTAATAGTTTCTTGAAGCTATAAATGCTCCCCGCTGAGACCACCGCCTGTGGAAGGGAATTCCACATCCTTGCCGCTCTTACAGTAAAGAACCCTCTACGTAGTTTAAGGTTAAACCTCTTTTCTTCTAATTGTAATGAGTGGCCATGAGTCTTATTAAACTCTCTTCTGCAAAAAAGTTTTATCCCTATTGTGGGGTCACCAGTACAGTATTTGTAAATTGAAATCATATCCCCTCTCAAGCGTCTCTTCTCCAGAGAGAATAAGTTCAGTGCTCGCAACCTTTCCTCATAACTAAGATCCTCCAGACCCTTTATTAGCTTTGTTGCCCTTCTTTGTACTCGCTCCATTTCCAGTACATCCCTCCTGAGGACTGGTGCCCAGAACTGGACAGCATACTCCAGGTGCGGCCGGACCAGAGTCTTGTAGAGCGGGAGAATTATCGTTTTATCTCTGGAGTTGATCCCCCTTTTAATGCATGCCAATATTCTGTTTGCTTTATTAGCAGCAGCTTGGCATTGCATGCCATTGCTGAGCCTATCATCTACTAGGACCCCCAGGTCCTTTTCCATCCTAGATTCCCCCAGAGGTTCTCCCCCCAGTGTATAGATTACATTCATATTTTTGCCACCCAAATGCATTATTTTACATTTTTCTACATTGAACCTCATTTGCCATGTAGTTGCCCACCCCATTAATTTGTTTTGATCTTCTTGCAAGGTTTTCACATCCTGCGGAGAAGTTATTGCCCTGCTTAGCTCAGTGTCATCCGCAAATACAGAGATCGAGCTGTTTACCCCATCCCCCAGGTCATTTATGAACGAATTAAATAGGATTGGTCCCAGCACAGAACCCTATGGGACCCCACTACCCACCCCTGACCATTCCGAGTATTCCCCCATTTATCACCACCCTCTGAACTCACCCTTGTAGCCAGTTTTCAATCCATGTACTTGCCCTCTGGTCCATGCCAATGGACCTTACTTTGTACAGTAAACGTTTATGGGGAGCAGTGTCAAATGCTTTTGCAAAATCCAGATACACCACATCTACGGGCCCTCCTTTAGCTAAATGACAGCTCATCTCCTCATAGAAGGTTAATAGATTGGTTTGGCAAGAACGATTCTTCATGAATCCATGCTGATTACTGCTAATGATATCATTCTTATTACTAAAATCTTGTATATAGTCCCTTATCATCCCCTCCAAGAGTTTACATACTATTGATGTTAGGCTAACTGGTCTGTAATTCCCAGGGATGTTTTTTGGGCCCTTTTTAAATATTGGTGCTACATTGGCTTTTCTCCAATCAGCTGGTACCATTCCAGTCAATAGACTGTCTGTAAAAATTAGGAACAACGGTCTGGCAATCACCTGACTGAGTTCCCTAAGTACCCTCGGATGCAAGCCATCTGGTCCCGGTGATTTATTAATGTTAAGTTTCTCAAGTCTAATTTTAATTCCATCCTCTGTTAACCATGTAGGTGCTTCCTGTGTTGTGTCATGAGGATAAACACTGCAGTTTTGGTTACTGAAGCCCCCCGATTCACTCGTGAAGACTGAGGAGAAGAATAAATTCAATACCTTTGCCATCTCCCCATCCTTTGTAACCAGATGTCCTTCCTCATTCTTTATGGGGCCAATATGGTCTGTCCTCCCTTTTTTACTGTTTACATAATTACAGAATTTCTTGGGATTTTTTTTGCTCTCCTCCGCTATGTGTCTTTCATGTTCTATCTTAGCCGTCCTAATTGCACCCTTACATTTCTTATTGCATTCTTTATAAATTCTGAATGCTGAGGATGATCCCTCAACCTTGTATTTTTTTAAGGCCTTCTCCTTTGCTTTTATATGCATTTTTACATTGGAGTTAAGTCATCCAGGATGTTTGTTCGCTCTTTTAAATTTATTACCCAATGGGATACATTGGCTAATGCCCTTATTTAATATGCTCTTAAAGCAAACCCATCTCTCCTCCGTATTCTTTGTTCCTAATATTTTATCCCAATTTATGCCTTTTAGCAAGGTTTGTAGTTTAGGGAAGTTGGCTCTTTTGAAATTCAGTGTCTTTGTGTTCCCTTCATGTTTCCTATTTGTGTGATTTATACTGAAACTAATTGACCTGTGATCGCTGTTACCTAAATTGCCCCGTATTTCCACATCTGTGATCAGGTCTGTATTGTTGGTAATCAGTAGATCCAGTAATTTTTTATTTCTAGTTGGTGCGTCTACCATCTGACCCATAAAATTGTCCTGCAAGACATTAAGGAACTGGCGAGCCTTAAATGAATGCGCGGTTCCCTCCGCCCAGTCTATGTCTGGATAATTAAAATCCCCCATTATGATAACACTTCCCATCCTTGCTGCTAATCCAATTTGTGATAGGAGATCCGTCTCCACTTCCTCCCTCAGGTTAGGGGGCCTATAGCATACTCCCAGTATTATTTTCCCATTAGCTTCATCCCTTTGGAGCTCTACCCATAAAGATTCCACCTCCTCCCTAGCCCCCTCAGTGATGTCATCTCTCACATTCACTTGTACATTATTCTTGATATATAGGCATACCCCTCCCCCTTTTTTACCCTCTCTATCCTTGCGGTATAGGGTATACCTTTGAATGTTTGCCAGCCAATCATGAGAGCTGTTGAACCAGGTCTCTGAAATTCCCACAAAATCCAAATCCTCCTTGTACAACAGTATCTCTAGTTCACCCATCTTGTCCGCCATGCTCCTGGCATTAGTGAACATGCCACATAGTTTAGACCGGTCGCATATTGTCCTCGTATTGGGTGTTTCAAGATTGCAACTAGGACTTGCTACTATACTCACCTTGTGTTTTTGTGAACCTACCACTAATGCCCCCAATACTACCCTCTGGAATATCTACCGCGCTGGCTATCACTGTCTCTGGACCCTCCCCCCCATTGCCTAGTTTAAAATAATAATAAAGTAATAATTCATAATAACACAAAATTACTGAAAATTTACTATGCAGAGATGCATAAATTCATTACTCTCAAGATCCATAGTGGACTAGGCTAGCTAAGATCTTGCAGTCACTTGCAAGTAATTCTTGATCTGATGCACTATATGCTGTATCTGCTAAAAAATTTTACCATGAAAAAATGAAAAAGGTGTTTGGCCCCCTACCAATCCCTCAAAAATTCAAGACTTGCACACCAAGTATTATGGGCTAAAAACATAAGCCTGGTTCTAACTTATACTAAGCTCTTCTACAACAGCAGGGTGATACTGGAAGGCATGTTGCTGTTCTTGCCTTGATAAATTAAACCTTTAGATGCCCTGGTTTTACCCAACGCAAAATTGATGTGTAAAAAAAATGAGGAGACTAGTTCACTGGGTTTAGGAATAGTTACTTACACATAACACTGTACTAACTTTGTGGGATACATTTCGAACTGTAAAAAAAATGCATAAACAAATTAACCACTTAACAACCGGCCCATAGCCGAATGACAGCTACAGGGTGGTTTCTTAACTCTGGGAGGGCGTACTATGACGCCCTCCCAGAATTCCGCTCTCGCGCCCCCCTGGGGGTGCCAGTTCCGCCGGTTCCTCTCTCCCCTCTGTGTACCGATCGGTACAGTGTAAAAGGAGAGTGGGGAGAGATCGGATGTCAGCAGCACTGTGGGCTGCATCTGTAGTGCCCACAGCGCTGCTCTGTGACACAGAGCCACAATCCATCCATACATGCTCAGCCATCCTTCCATGCACAGAAATACCCTGCAATACTCTGCAATACCCTGTGCAATACCCTGTGCAATACTCTGCAATACCCTGTGCAATACCCTGTGCAATACTCTGCAATACCCTGTGCAGTACTCTGCAATACCCTGTGCAATACCCTCTGCAATACTCTGCAATACCCTGTGCAATACCCTGTGCAATACTCTGCAATACCCTGTGCAATACTCTGCAATACCCTGCGCAATACCCTGTGAAATACTCTGCAATACCCTGTGCAATACTCTGCAATATCCTGTGCAATACTCTGCAATACCCTGTGCAATACCCTGTGCAATACTCGGCAATACCCTGTGCAATACTCTGCAATATCCTGTGCAATACTCTGCAATACTCTGTGCAATACCCTGTGCAATACTCTGCAATATCCTGTGCAATACTCTGCAATATCCTGTGCAATATTCTGCAATACCTTGTGCAATACTCTGCAATACCCTGTGCAATACCCTGTTCAATACTCAGCAATACCCTGTGCAATACTCTGCAATACCCTGTGCAATACTCTGCAATACTCTGCAATAGCCTGCAATACCCTCCAATGCTCTGCAATACCCCGCAATGCTCTGCAATACCCCGCAATACTCTGCAATACCCTGCAATACCCCGTAATACCCTGCAATACTCTGCAATACCCCGCAATACTATGCAATACTCCGCAATACACCGCAATACTCTGCCATACCCAGCCATACTCAGCAATATCCAGCCATACTCTGCCATACCCAGCCATACCCAGCCATACTCAGCAATATCCAGCCATACTCTGCCATACCCAGCCATACCCAGTCATACTCGGCAATACCCTGTAATACCCTGCCATACTCAGCCATACCCAGCCATGCTCAGCCATACTTGGTCATGCTCAGCCATACTCGGATGTACTCGGCCTCTGTATGTGGCCAGGCTGTGGAAGTCTCACACATGTGGTATTGCCATACTCAAGAGGAGTAGGAGAATCTATTTTGGGGTGTCATTTTTGGTATGTACATGCTATGTGTTAGAAATATTGTATAAATGGACAACTTTGTGTTAAAAAAAATGTGTTTTAATCACTTCCCACCCGCCATCATATGATGTCCTTGACTTTGTGCGGGGATATCTGAATGATGCCTGCAGCTAAAGGCATCATTCAGATATCAGCTTTTTCATCTGGCGATTCCCTACACCATAAGAATGATCATAGCAGCTGTTCCACTGCTTGATCATTCTTACTGGAGGCAAGAGAGGATGTCCCCCCCTCGCCACCCTCCGATGCTTCTACCAACTCACCGCTACGATCGAAGCCAGGATCATTTTTTTCAATTATTTCAGGCTTCCCAGCCTAGAGGTGAGATGTGGGGTCTTATTGACCCCATATCTCACTGTAAAGAGGGCCTGTCATGCCATATTCCTATTACAAGGGAAGGTTTACAGAAATAAAAATGATCAATGAATTAATTTTTTGGAAAAAAAGTGTCAAACTAAAATAAATAAAGTAAAATGAACAACTAAAAAAAAAAATTAAAGCGCCCCTGTACCCGTGTGCTAGCATACAGAAGGGAACACATACATAAGTCCCGCCCATATATGAAAACGGTGTTCAAACCACACATGTGAGGTATCGCTGCAAACGTTACAGTGAGAGCAATAATTTTGGCCTCAGACCTCTTCTGTAACTCAAAACATGTAACCAGTAAAAGATGTTAAAGCATCGCCTATAGGGATTTTTAAGTAGCGAAGTTTGGCGCCATTCCACGAGCGTGTGAAATTTTGAAGGGTGACATGTTAGGTATCTATTTACTCGGTGTAACTTCATCTTTCACATTATGCAAAAACATTGGGCTAACTTTACTGTTTTGTTTTTTTTTAAAGAACAAAACTATTTTTTTTTCCAAAAAAAGCGTTCGAAAAATTGCTGCGAAAATACCGTGTGAGATAAAAAGTTGGAACGACCGCCATTGTATTTTCTTGTGTCTTTGCTAAAAAAACATATATAATGTTTTGGGGTTCTATGTAATTTTCTAGCAAATAAATGATGATTTTTACATGTAGGAGAGAAATGTCAGAATTGGCCTGGGTGTTCCAGAATGCCTGAAGGTGCTCCCTGCATGTTGGGCCTCTGTATGTGGCCACGCTGTGTAAAAGTCTCACACATATGGTATCGCCATACACGGGAGTAATAGCAGAATGTGTTTTGGGGTGTAATTTGTTGTATGCATATGTGGTGTGTGAGAAATAACCTGCTAATATGACAATTTTGTGAAAAAAAAAAGAAAAAGAAAAAAAAAATCTTGATTTTGCAAAGAATTGTGGGAGAAAATGACAACTTCACAAAACTCACCATGTATCTTTCTAAATACCTTGGAATGTCTTCTTTCCAAAAAAGGGGTCATTTGTGGGGTATTTGTACTTTTCTGGCATGTTAGGGTCTCAAGAAAATAGATAGGTCGTCAGTAATTCAGGTGTGATCAATTTTCAGATATTGGCACCATAGCTTTTGGACTCTATAACTTTCACAAAGACCAAATAATATACACCAATTTGTAGTTATTTTTACCAAAGATATGTAGCAGAGTAAATTTTGGCCAAAATTTATGAAGAAAAATTACTAATTTGCTAAATTTTATAACAGAAACAAATAAAAATTATTTTTTTTTACCAAATTTTCAGTCTTTTTTCTTTTATAGCGCAAAAAATAAAAAAACCAGCGGTGATTAAATACCACCAAAAGAAAGCTCTATTTCTGTGAAAAAAAGGACAAAAATTTCATATAGGTACAGTGTTGCATGACTGAGTAATTCAAAATGTGAGAGCACTGAAAGCTGAAAATTGTCTGGTTATTAAGGGGGTTTAAATGCCCAGTGGTCAAGTGGTTAAGTAGGGTTTGACAGATAGACAAGTATACAATTGTATGGACAGTATAACAAGTTTTTTCTTCCACAAGGAACTAATTATAAAATAGGTAGATGAGGGTGGGGGTAAACGTGAAATAATTATAACTCACAAGGAGGTACCATCCCTAGGAAGAACAAATTTAGGAAAGACATGGGGTGGGACTTTGCATGTGCCTCAGTGGAGTGTAAATAATGATTTATAACTATTTATAAGTTTTTTGTTTTTTTTTAAAGATATACACATACTTTATTTACCATCCTTAGATGGGAATATTTAAAATATTACAATCTGAATGAAGATACAATTTACTGTTAGGTTGACCCAGGTTGTGCGAGTACTGGTATAGAATGTTGAGGATGCATTTTGCGGGAAGCCCTCTTCGTCAGGGCCTTTTTAGAACAGCACAAACAGCATGTATATATTAGAGATGTCCTAAGGATACAAAATTGTGATATAAGCTATGTTATAAAATGATGTTAGGTAAAATATTAATAATGCATATATAGAAAACATAGAAATCTCCTACACCATTTTAGGGTGTTTTATAATTACCCTTTGGTACAGAATACTGATGTAACATGAAGATATTCTTTTTATCAAAAATGCAGTTCCGGGTCATATTTATTTATGTCCAGCGGTGTCCTATAAACACAGGAATACTCCATATAAAGACAGGGAGAAAAAAAAAACCACGGTGGATATTCAAATTTTACATACAAGGATTAGACATTATTAATACCAGATGTAACTGCCTGTAGCTTACCTTCAGGTTGTGTGTGCAGCATGTCGGTCCAGGAGGGACAGTAAGCCTGGGGAGCCTGTGGGGATACCTCACCAAGCCCCACCAAGAAAAACACAGGGCAGACTCCTCTGTATATAAAATGATATAGTATAGTACTGTATGATGGTAAAGCCGTGAGTGTAAGTGAGAGTGGGGGGGGAGATGTAAACTTAATGTGAACTGTGAGAAAATAAGAGGGAAGGAGTGTTGGGAGTGATGGGAAGTGGTTGAAAAGTAATAAAAGGAGAGAGAAAGGGAGAGAAGAGGGGGGTTGAAGACAAAACAATGGGAGAAAGGAGAAAAAAAGGGGAAAAAAATTAGCGGAAAAATAAAAATAAAAATGAAGAGTGAGGAGTGAGATGGGAGTGAAGGAAAGGAAAAGGAAGGCGGGGGGAAGGGAAAAATAGGTGGGGAGGGAAGGGGTAGATAGAGAGAGAGAGGGAAAGGAGACAAAAAAGTGAGAAGGGGGAAGGAAAGAGAAAAGAAGAGGTAAGAAGAGGGAGGAGAGAGAAGAGAAGGTTTATAGGGAGAAAAAAGAAGAAAGAGGGAAGAAAGAAGAGGGGGAAAGAGGAGGGGGAAAATGGGGAAAAAGAGGGAAAGGGTAGAACAGGAGGGGTGAGGAGGAGAAGAAGGGGAAGGGGAGAGGGGGGAGAAAGAGAGAAAGGGAGATTAGAAGAAATGAAGTGTGTGTAAATGGAAATGGCTTACCTAAATTTAAAAAATAGGGGTATATATGCACAGTTGTAAAGTTGAAACATATGAATAGGGATGAGCCGAACACCCCCCGGTTCGGTTCGCAACAGAACTTGCGAACAGGCAAAAAATTTGTTTGAGAAAAAGGGGGAGCAGAAAAAGATTCTGCAAAGAAGTTCTTCAACAAGGACAAACTGACGTGTTTAATTACAAATCTTTATTAGTTATCAAATTTTAGACAAAAATAGAAAAAAAACAAAATATGTTACAGATAACTCCTCCACATCAGATTACAACTACCAACAACATATGATTAAAATAAGACTGACGTCTTAGGGGACTTGGGTGGCCACCGAGCCTAATACACACATCTCACACAACCATCTACCATACACATGCAGACAAAAATTTTAGACCCGGGTCCGATGCATGTTCATTAGTCCAGAAAAGCTCTAATTTAAACAAACATAGTAAAGACATCAAAATGGGCTTGTAATTGAAACATTTGCCTGCATGAGTTGGATTAATGAGATGGACCAAAAGTCCACTTGCAAGTGTTATTCCCGGCTAAATATATGCACAGTGCAGTACCGATGTTTACAGGCAAAAAGCAAATTATAATCTGAGAATTCAGGTATCCCCGGTGTGATTTAAATGTCACTGATCCTGATGAATTCGTTCCCAAATAATGGGATATACTTAAAGCTCACCATTAAGGAAGCCTATAGTCGTTGATTCTCACTCCTGCAGACTCCCGTCCATTCGCGGTCTCCTCACTCCAAAGGAATACACGCTGGGAGACACTGCACTTGCGTCTGTGTTGATTGGTTCACAGTCACAGCATACGGTGAGCGGCAGAGTTCATGTCCTCAGACCAAGCAGTGTTCAGGGGCTGTATGGAGCGTAGAATGGAGAGCAATATCCAGATTCAGTGGATACTCAGTAAATAGGGAGGATCCCTTCAGTATTGCTTCAAGCTAGGCAGCTGCTGGCAATAGCGCGATATGGGAATATGTGGAGATGGTTCAAGGTATAGGTGGACATCCAGAGGTCCCTGTCACCGATAGCACAGTGGCACGATGCTTACGCGTTTCACCTGATCACAGGCTTCCTCAGAGCATGCGTAATATGTCAGGATCCGTGCTTTAAATAGCTAAGCTAATGAGAACAATCAGCAATTAAAACCTAACACACCTGAACACCAATCAAAACGTCATTCACCATTAGTGCAACTCTAATTTCTAAAACAGGTGCGATCCCTGAGAGGGAAGAAGCCAGCAAAGTTTAATGAAGCAACATATCCAATTGTTTGGGGGTAGCTTAAACCCCAGCACCGGCCAATATGGATAATTATGTTGGTACTTCATTAATACATTGTCTAAAGAGTAGCAAACAAGAGAAACAAAGGAAGGAAAAGATTTTTAATAAAAATAGAAATAAAAATTAGTTAACCAGGGAACATATTAAAGGTCATTTTATGAGTACATATATTCCCCTTCTCCCCATAATTTTGTGTATGATTATTTTGTTCAGACAACCTTTTAACGTTCCAAAAATACAGAAAGGTTACACTCATTATTTAGGCCAAGGGGCTGCATACTGTCCAGATAAAAAATCCACATTTTTTCCTTCTGGTACAGTACCCTATCAAAGTCCCCCCTCCTAGAGGGTAGGTTCAGTTTGTAATTGCCTTTACATTTCAAGCCTTTCGGATCTCCCTCATGCTCCCACAGGAAATGCAGTGCTATAGGACTATCGTCCTCTTTGTTGGTAATACTCTGAACATGCTCGCCAACTCTAATCTTCAGCTGTCTCTTAGTTTTGCCAATATAAATTAGTCCACAAGGACAAGTTAGCATATAAATTACACGTGTTGTGGTGCAGTTAATGAAACTATTGATTTTGAATTGTTTGTTACCATTAGAGCTGGCGAACATGTCAGTCCTATCAATGTACTTGCAAATGTGGCACCTTCCACATGGGTACATGCCCTTCAAGGGTGGAAGGCTGGTAAGCCAGTCCCGTTTTTTGGGTCTATTGTATTCGGAGTGTACTAGGCAGTCTTTAAGATTCCTTGCTCTTCTAGCTGTGAGAAGTGGCCTGCCACCAACAATTTTTCCCAAAATAGGGGCTTCAGATAAAATATGCCAGTGGCGGCCCAAGTCCTTCCTAATTTCTTCCCACTGTGCTCCATATCTAGTGATAATTCTAATTGGAGCCTGATTCTCATTTCCTAATCTACTCACAGTTTGGTTATTTAAAAGAGACTGTCTATCTGTGAGGAGAGCTCTCCTCTTGGCTTTCCTGATGATTTTATGGGAGTATCCTCAGTCCCGAAACCACCCATAAAGATCATGCATCTCAGTGTGGAAATCATCCTCCCGCGAGCAGTTCCTCCTGGCTCTGAGGAACTGTCCGACCAGAATGCCTCGTATAAGAGGCCTCGGATGATGGCTAGAGGCCAGTAGTAATGTATTGGCCGCTGTGTCCTTTCTAAATGTCCTGGTCTGGAGCCCCCCATCATCGACCTTGATGGTGAGGTCCAGGAAGGGTAAAACCTTTGGATCACATGTATATGTAAGCCTGATATTTCTATCATTATTGTTTAATTCATCCATAAAGATAGTAAGGTCCTCGGGTGTACCCTTCCAGAGCATGATCACGTCATCGATGTACCTTAGCCATAGGAGACAGTGGCCAAGGTACATCGATGAGGGATACACACAATCCAGCTCCCACATGCCCAAATGTAGGCACGCATATGATGGCGCCCATGGGGCCCCCATTGAGGTGCCTCTAATTTGTCTGTAGTAGACGCCAAGAAATTGGAAACAGTTGTTCTCTAGCATGAAGTGTAAAAGATCAACAATGAACTCGTTTTGAGTAGCCTGAGATGGAAATTTATTATCCAGAAAGTATTGTGTTGCTTTAAGACCCAATGAATGTGGGATCGATGTGTAAAGCGACTCCACATCAATTCCCACAAGCAATACATCCTGTGATACCCATCTGCCATCCAGTTTTTTTAGGACATCTCGTGTGTCTTGTACATACGAGGGGAGTTCCCAAATTAGCTCTTTTATTAGTGCGTCTACGTATTTACCTATCCTTTCCAGGGGGCCCTGTATAGCTGACACTATGGGTCTCACTGGGGGGTCTGTCATAGATTTATGAAGTTTGGGGATTGTGTAAAACGTAGGGGTATTAAATTCGCGGACACTCAAGTATTGATGTTCTTTATGGGAAATAAGGGACTCTTCATGGGCCATACGAAGTTTAAAATTGAGATTGCATACTATTTGCACAAAGGGATTTGTGGACAGCCTCTGATAGGTGGTTACATCACGTAGGAGATGCATGGTCTGTTCCTCATACATTGTGTGGGGTATTAGTACCGTATTCCCACCTTTATCACTCCCTTTTATCACAATGTCAGAGGCTTCCTCCAGATCCCTAAGGGCCTTCCTTTCTTCTTTGGTAAGATTATCTTGTCCCTTATAGTCCCAGTTGATCCTAGACAGGTCCTTCTTTACCTGTTTCAGGAAGAACTGGATATGTTTGTGCTTAGAAAAAGATGGCATTTTCAAAGATCTAATCGGTAATTTGGATGGACATGGACGTATTTGCAGAGTATCCTGCTCTTCCGTATCAGAGTCAAAGTCCTGGTTTTCCTCAAGGAGGGCAACCAGGGCTTCCAACGACTCACACTCTTCCTTACTTTGTTCATCTCCCTTTGTGGACTGATAACCTCTATCAGAGTGCCAATATCTAAAAATTACCTTCCGCAGGAACAGATTTAAATCTTTAAAGACCTCAAACTCACTCATCCTGGCAGTGGGTGAAAATGATAGTCCCTTCTGCAGTAATGAAATGTGATGCTGATTAAGTGGGAAATCAGTTAGATTTACTACCTTGAGGTCTAGCGATGGCTCATCCGTTGTTTGTATAGACGGATTATCCAATTAATGGTTTAGGGTTTCCGTGACCCCGACCTGAGTTCCCGTGGATTTGTCCTTGTTTCCTTTTCCTTTCCCTGGTTGTTCCTGTCGCTTTTTGTAGGCTTTCTGGTTGTTGTGGTGTCCTTTAGTTTGTCCTTTCTGGGGACTTGAGTATCCATACCTTCCCCTTCCTGATCTAAAAAAGTCACCGATTTATCTTGTCTTTCTATATCACTATCAGTAGAGGAATGCCTCACTTGTCTGGTGTTGGATCTACCTCTCCTCCCTCTTCGTGAACTACTCCTCCCCCTGGGTATAGTGGGATCAAACATCTCCCCATTCTCCCAATCTAGTAAATTCTGCTTGAATTTTTCCTGCTTTGTGGATTTCAACATTTTTTGTGTTTTTTCAACTTCTCTTCTTAGTAAATCATTACTTTTAATAAATTTAGGGTCGGTTTTATAAGGCTCAAGCAGCTGTACACTGGTGTCTATTTCCTTTTTAATTTCATCTAATTGTATTTGTTCCTCATCAACAATCATGTGCAAAATTGCGAGGCCACGATCCAGACAGCTGTTTTTCCACACTTCAAGAAATCGAGGTGTATGGAGGTGGCCTGCCGGGATGACATTTTCACGGAGCCCCCTGGGTATAATTTTGTGCTCAATGTGTGATTTTAGCGAAGATATATCCCACTTTCTGTTTAAAAATTTAATAGTGAGTTTCTTATGGTTTCTTAATAATTTTTTCAAGCTATCATCACTACTATGGGGTACCGAGGTATCACGGGAAAAGGCAGATTGTATTTCTAAATCAATATCTTCCGCTATAAGATAGGCCATATTAACAATCAAGAATTCTTTAAACTAGGAAACCGTCCCCTGAAATATATCATATAGGAAATAGAGAAGGGGTTTGTTATAGAGAGAATAAACACGGACTATATAGCTAACATGACCCCATTCATTTAAAGATATAAATCGCACCTGTTCAAATACTAAAAAAACAGTGATAATAAAACATATGTTGAAGGTAGGAGTCTGATGTGGGATAAGGCGGTCTACGGTCCAGAAGGGAAGTATAATCCCAAATAACTATAAAACATATAACCAAAGAAGGAAAAAATGACCTAAGACCCAGCCTGCTCACTAAAGGTGAATATGAGTTTCAATGGGGCTTACCTGCTGCCCACTCAAATTTAAAACACCTGTATGTTTCATCAACCCCAATAATGAACGGTAAGAATATCACCGGACATGGGGTGATTGTCCTCTGAACTAATCAAACATTACACAGAAAAAGGGGGAGCAGAAAAAGATTCTGCAAAGCAGTTCTTCAACAAGGACCAACTGACGTGTTTAATTACAAATCTTTATTAGTTATCAAATTTTAGACAAAAATAGAAAAAGACAAAATATGTTACAGATAACTCCTCCACATCAGATTACAACTACCAACAACATATGATTAAAATAAGACTGACGTCTTAGGGGACTTGGGTGGCCACAGAGCCTAATACACACATCTCACACAACCATCTACCATACACATGCAGACAAAAATCTTAGACCCGGGTCCGATGCATGTTCATTAGTCCAGAAAAGCTCTAATTTAAACGGACATAGTAAAGACATCAAAATGGGCTTGTAATTGAAACAGTTGCCCGCATGAGTTGGATTAATGAGATGGACCAAAAGTACACTTGCAAGTGTTATTCCCGGCTAAATATATGCACAGTGCAGTACCGATGTTTACAGGCAAAAAGCAAATTATAATCAGAGAATTCAGGTATCCCCAGTGTGATTTAAATGTTTAAAATTTGTTTGAACATGCAAACACCGTTAAAGTCTATGGGACACGAACATGAATAATCAAAAGTGCTCATTTTAAAGGCTTATATATAAGTTATTGTCATAAAAAGTGTTTGTAGACCTGGGTCCAATAAACAATTACAATATTACAATAAAAGTGTAATATTCCTTTAAATTTCGTACCTGGGGGGTGTCTATAGTATGCCTGTAAAGGGGAGCATGTTTCCCGTGTTTAGAACAGTCTGACAACAAAATGACATTTCAAAGGAAAAAAAGTCATTTAAAACTACTCGCGGCTATAATGAAATTTAAAGGAATATTATACTTTTATTGTTTCACTTTAAGCATTATTAAAATAACTGCTCCCGAAAAAACGGCCATTTTTAAAACTTCTTTTTGCATTGATACATGTCCCCTGGGGAAGGACCCAGATCCCCAAACACTTTTTATGACAATACCATGCAAATAAGCCTTTAAAATTAGCACTTTTGATTTCTCCCATAGACTTTTAAAGGGTGTTCCGCGGCTTTCGAATTTGCCGCAAACACCCCAAATTGTTCGCTGTTCGGCAAACTGGCGAAAAGCCGATGTTCTGACTCGAACTTGAAGCTCATCCCTACATATGAACATAGGCACAACAGAACAGAGGATTTGGATTGAATCCAGATGAGCAAACTTGCACAACTAAAGAAGAAAAGGGGAGAAGAAAACAGAGAGATAACTACTTTAAAAATGAATTAGGGTGCATGGAAAAAAAAGGGTATGAGCAGGTGAAAAGAGTGAAAGAATCAGTAAAAAAAATCATTACCTTGATACTTGTGTGTATTAGTGTCTCCTCCCAGCATCTCAGAGGGAGAGCAATGGAGCGCTGAGGAGATAGGTAAACTAGGAGGCTTATGAAGAGAAAAGGGGAGGTCTGCCATGATTGTTCCCGAGGGGCAAGGAGGATGGATCCCTGAGGCCGCTTGTGCCGCTGGATCAGGGATCCAGAATGGATCCAGGGATTCGGTGTCGCAGGAGTGGGCTCATCTGTCCCTGAGAGGGCCAAGGGGGAACATGCTAGGAGAATGCATGTGCAACCCCTGATCCTGAACTCACCACCGTAGCTTCCTAGATGGATGCGGGGAGGCTGTTCCTGCAGCCTTGGCCATAATTGGTGGTCGGGGGGTGAGAGTAGAATGAGAAGGAGAGATGGGACAGATCGTATCAGCATAGTGCCTTAAGTGACGTGCATGGGGGGTACGTCAGAGGCACTGCATTCCAAGTCAGCAGATGCCTGGGACAGGAAGCCAGACAGCTTGGGAGCTGTCCAGTGCTGGTATCCCAGGATGGCTTGCCCACAAGGAAGCCTCTATGGGGCCCAGATGGAAGGGAAAGGACCCTATAGGCAATGGGCAGACATGGGCAGGGCTGGTATTCTGTCGAGGCCGGCACGGAAATCACGCCCCCAACCTAGAAGGGACAAACAGATACAAGTTGGTTGCGGAAAAAAAAATAAAAATGAAAAAAAAAAATATATGAACAAAAATTGCAAATGTGTAAATTAATATCTTGATTAATCACATAGACTCCTGTGTTAAGGTCACAGCTGGGCATTTCCAAATTACAAATAAACATTTTCAAGTTGTATACAGAGATAGAAACATATTCTTAAATTATATACAGACAGTGGATATGTTAGATATTAGATGTACCTTATAGTAATTTTTACATTAGAGAGATCTATAAATGAATGCATTCTCAAGAAACAAAGAGAAGGGGAGGGAAATAAAATGGAGGGATAATGTAGAAAGAATGAACTGGAGGAGAAAGATGAAGCCAGGGGATAGATCTATGTGATTATAGAAATGAGGCATAGCTGATGGCATCATTTAGCCCTGGTGGCTGGGTTGCCCATAATTTAAATATCCACCTGGCTTCAACTTGAAGATTTTTTTGGTCAAAATTACCGCCTCGAAATGAGGAGTGTATCCTGGCAAATACTGAAATTTCAGCAAGTCTGTTTCGTAATTGTGAAAGTCTGCAAAATGTCTAGGTTTTGGTTTTTCAATAATCCCTATTTGTATATCTGTGACATATTCTTTGATAAAAAAAATTACATTTGGTTTTACCCACATAGTGGTTTTCACAGCCACACGTAAGTAGATATACAATACCAATTGTGTTACAATTCACAAAATGATGCATAACCAATTTCTCGCCTATGGGCAGCTGAACGTTTTTTCCCTGTTTTAATAAATTTACAAAAGTCACATTTCCCACATTGGAAAGTGCCTCGTGGTAGAGAGCCACAGGGATCCACGTTCTTCTGAGGGGAGAAATGGCTCAACACCAGGATGTCTCGTAAGGATTGGTTACGTTTAAATGTTAGATGTGGCTCAGATTCAATGAAGGGTTTCAGGCCTGGATCATCCCTTAGTAAGAGCCAATGAGTGTTTAGAATATTCCTTAGAGCTTGATGTTGATTATTGTATTTTGTAATTGGACATATTCCCGATGGATGGGAAGGTGTAGATGTTTCTCCTTGGAATAGTAACAGGTCGCAATGGTTATCATTTGCATTTTTAAAGGCCTTTTTAAGAGACTTTCTGCTATACCCTTGGTCTAAAAAGCGTTTTTGCAGAAGGGAGGCCTGCACTTTGAAGTCCTCCTCATTACTACAGTTGCGCTTTGCCCATAGGCATTGTCCCTTAGGGATAGAATTATTAGATGGGATGGATGGGCACTTGCAAAATGCAGCAGGTAGTTTCCCGCTGTATCCTTCCGATGAAGGTTGGTGGTGATCTCACCCTTGGCATTTTTGTGTATGACCAAATCTAAAAATGGGAGGGTGTCCATATGCCAGTTGAGTGTAAGGGATAGATTATAGTCATTCTGATTGAGTCTCTCGACAAACGCCAACAGGAACTCAGGTGTCCCTGTCCAGAAAGTCAAAATGTCCTCAATGTACCTGTGCCACAACAAAGTGTGGTGCAGGTACATTGATTAAATGTCTGAGACAAACACCTCTTGCTCCCATCCCCCCAGGCACAGGTTCGCGTACGATGGGGCACATTAGTCCCCATTGCCATGCCCTGCACCTGGAGGTAGTGGGAGCCATCAAATGTGAAAGCATTATGAGACAAAATAAAATACAGCATTTCGGTAATGAACATGTTCTATGGTATTGTGTCAAGGTCCCTTTCGCTCAGGAAGAGTGATGTCATTTCAACTCCTTTATGCTGGTGTATACTTGAATACAAGGCCTCCATATCTATTGAGGCCAAAATTGTATTGGGAGGTACAGATAGGCCCTCCAGCATGGTGAGAACATGAATGGTGTCCTTCAAATAGGTGGGTAGGCTCTCTACATGGGGGAATAGGTAGTTGTCCATAAGGGAACTAGCTTGCTGAGTGAGGCAACCTATTCCTGCAATAATAGGTCTGCCTGGTGGTTTACACAGAGAATTGTGAGTTTTGGGTAGGGCATAAAATGTAGGAGTGACAGGATGGTAAATTTTCAGAAAATCCTGTGTGTTTTTGGATATTAAGTTCCTAGAGAAAGCTCCATCAATAATTCTGAAGAATTCCTGTTGGTAATCGCAGATCCTCGCAGAAGAGTTCTGATCCAGGATTTTGTGGCACATGGCCATATATTCCTCTGTGGTTTGTATAAAGAGGTTGCCCCCTTTATCGGAGAGTTTGATCACTATGTCATGACTCACTTTGATTTTATTGAGGGCCGTTCTGGGTAGAAGTTAGATTTGTTTTTTTAGATTTGGAATGTATTTTGTGAATATCATGGGTCACTCGACAAATAGTTTAACCCTTTCAGCCCCGGAAGGATTTACCCCCTTCCTGACCAGAGGACTTTTTATAATTTGGCACTGCGTCGCTTTAACTGCTAATTGCAAGGTCATGCAATGCTGTACCCAAACGAAATTTACATCCTTTTGTTCCCTCAAATAGAGCTTTCTTTTGATGGTATTTGATCACCTCTGCGGTTTTTATTTTTTGCGCTTTAAATGGAAAAAGACCAAACATTTTGAAAAAAAATGATATTTTCTACTTTTTGTTATAAAAAAAATCCAATAAACTCAATTTTAGTCATACATTTAGTCCAAAATGTATTCAGCCACATGTCTTTGGTAAAAAAAAGTCAATAAGCGTATATTTATTGGTTTGCGCAAAAGTTATAGCGTGTACAAACTAGGGTACATTTTCTGGAATTTACACAGCTTTTAGTTTATGACTGCCTACCTCATTTCTTGAGGTGCTAAAATGGCAGGGCAGTACAAAACCCCCCCAAATAACCCCATTTTTGAAAGTAGACATCCCAAGGAAATTGCTGAGAGGCACATTGAGCCCATTGAATATTATTTTTTTTTGTCCCAAGTGATTGAATAATGACAAAAAAAAAAATACAAAAGTTTGTCACTAAATGTTATATTGCTCAGACAGGCCATGGGCATATGTGGAATTGCACCCCAAAATACATTTAGCTGCTTCTCCTGAGTATGGGGATACCACATGTGTGGGACTTTTTGGGAGCCTAGCCGCGTACGGGGCCCCGAAAACCAAGCACCGCCTTCAGGATTTCTAAGGGCATAAATTTTTGATTTCACTTCTCACTACCTATCACAGTTTTGAAGGCCATAAAATGCCAGAACAGTTCAAACCCCCAAATGACCCCATTTTGGAAAGTAGACACCCCAAGCTATTTGCTGGGAGGCATGTTGAGTCCATGGAATATTTTATATTTTGCCACAAGTTGCGGGAAAATGACAAACCACAAGCATGGGGGAATCCGCCCCAAATGTTAGGAGCAGATCGCTCCTCCGCCCCTGCTGCCCTCCTGCTTTGGCATATATGCTCTTTTTTTAAAGTGTGGTGATGAACTCACCTCCAACAGCGCTGGAGTCATGGCTTTATGTATCGTGGGAGCAAACGCTGTTGCTGTCAAGATAAATAAATCCGTGCTGCAGCTGAATGGCGTGAGAAAAAAAGAGGGGAAAGGGGGAACGGGGAAAATGGAAGGACACTATAGCCCTTCCAAAATTGGTCCCAGTAAGTTGTGTCTCAGGGATGTGTCTGGGACTACCACAACACACACCTGAAGATAACAACCCTTAGACGTTAGACGTTAGATAGTGTGGTAAATGGCCATGCCCCTGGAGATCATTAAAAGTTACTTAACTCCAGGATGGCAATCCTCTGAACAAAATAGCATATGTAAAAAAGATGGAATAAGAAAATTCCAAAAAGGTATTCTTCAAAAAGGATTCATAAATAGATGAAGCTAACAATTTTATTAATTATCCATACAAAAAAAGAAAAAACATTTACATGTGATGTAATTTAAATGCTCTCCTCCAAACACATTTAGTTAAAATTAAGACAACAAAGGGTCTTAAAAGGAGACACCGGTGTCTATCACAATCAGCCACACACATCTAGCACTCCATAAACGCAGCTTGACAGAAAGATAAGGACTCTAATCTAGGCACTTGATTGGGGATTGGTTAATGATCGTAACACACACTCTGAAGAGTGATTCAAAGCATAGCCTAAAAAGATCTAATAGACACTAAGAGTTCAACTGGCCGTTTAGAAGGGGAGTTATCCAGATATAGATGGAATAGTCCTGCTGGGTCTTCACTCGAGCATAAATAATTAGCGTGGGCTGTTTGCAAAGTTCATCTATCAGCCATAGAAAGAAACACGAGAGTGAAGTAATGAGTGTGGAACGTGGTGAGTTGAATGGGGAATGATATAGGTCAAGGAAAACGAAACGGATGATAGTGGCAGTAATTCAAGTTACCCTTGTTCACACTGTGTGGGAACTAATATAGCTCACAGTTTTGACGTCTTGACCAGGCATTCATTTATCCCTTATGCCCTGTACACACGGTCGGATTTTCCGATGGAAAATATCCGATCGGAGCGTGTTGTCGGAAATTCCGACCGTGTGTGGGCTCCATTGGACATTTTCCATCGGATTTTCCGACACACAAAGTTTGAGAGCAGGCTATAAAATTTTCCGACAACAAAATCCGATTGCGTCAATTCCGACCGTGTGTGGCCTGTTCCGAGGCACAAAGTGCCACGCATGCTCAGAAGAAATTCTGAGATGGAACAGCTCGGTCTGGTAAACTTAGCGTTCGCAATGGATACAACACTTTTGTCACGGTGCAATGTTAAAAATGGTTTAATACAGCGCACTCTCTTCTTCTTTATAATGTGTGAAGAATGAAGTAGTTTTGCTGCTCATATTCACACAGACTTCTCACAAACTTCTTTCTTTATTATTTATCGGGATTCCCTCAATATATTTTGATTTGTCACATCTGACAAAAATATATATTTTTTTGTTTTGTTTTTTTTTAAAGGCTTTTTTTTTTTCAGGTTTGTATTTTTTCCAAGGCTGATCTTTGTGTTATTTTATTTTTAGTTTTACTCCAGAATATTTTTGTGTGTGTTTTATGTGTCAAGTTACCACAACACCATTATTATCTTATATTATATTATTATCTCAAGGAGATTGTTTGGTGTTGGTGTCCCTTGTTAATTTCACATTGTACTTTAGAAATGTACCTGCCTCCTCACAAACAAACTGTCCTTTTTGAAGGAAAACACACATAGGCGAGTATAATTGAAACCAAAAATCCTTTATTAAGGGCTCAGAACCAAACAAAGAGGGAGGCAACACTAGAGAAACAGCAGAAATTAGCGAAGCCTTGGACCCCCAGGGCAGACATCAATTCTTTAACATCAAAATTGGTGGCCTGAGGAGTCCATATGTAAGGGAGTGCAGTCTGGTTCAGAAGTCCCCGAGATCCGGAAAGCAGCAGATGACATCTGTGTCCCCAGGCTGTGGTACCACAAGAGGCTGCATCTTTTGCCAGACCAGACTGGACCCAGGGTCATCACTTTCTGGTCTTCTTTCCACGCTTCCTTCCCAGCTGTGGCTCTGCTGTTGGAGATGTGGCAGGAGGAGGAGTAGGACCTGGAGGAGGAGGAGTACTAGTAGGACCTGGAGGAGGAGGAGGAGGAGGAGGAGGAGGAGGAGAAGTAGAAGGACCTGGAGGAGGAGGAGGAAGACCGTGTGTGAGGTCACAAATGTGGGTAGCAGATGTTATTTGGCCCCTCAACCCCTTATTGAGAGCTTCCAACATTAAGGACTCACACATGAATTGTTGGCCCTCCTCCATCCGCTGCATTTTGCAGGCAATTATGCCAGCAAAGTCCTCCTCCACAGTGTGGGGGGCTGTCAGGGCCTCTGTATCCTTCCAAAAGAGACCTATGGCAGCCTCCTCTAGGGTACTCCTCTTCCTGCCGCTTTCTCTTTGCGGGTGTAGGGGAGGGACCTGCATATCAGGCAGCCTGCTCGGCCTGGCCACCTCCTGGCTGAGACTTCCCTGTGTATGAAAAAGGGACATGGTTTTAGTTTCTGCATCATCAATCCCAAACATAAATTAGTACTCCAAACTAACATCTAGTTAACATCATTGATTGGACAACCTGAACTATTTAGAGGAATGCTATACCTGGCTCAAGCTGGGCTCCTCCACATGTTGCTGCCTGGAAGGCCCAGGTTGGGCGTCAGAAGCCTCAGCTGGGGGAAAGACGCGTGGAAGGAAGACTGGAGAGTGCTGGCCTGGGTTCAGTCTGGCCTGCCAGAAAATGCAGCCTGTCATAGTACCACATCCTGGGGACATTGATGTCATCTGCTGCTCCGGATCTCTGCGAATCCTGGACCTTCTTGTGCTCCCTTAGATAAGTGCTCCTCAGGCCACCAATTAGGATCTTCAAACAGGTGGTGTCTGCCGTGGTGATCACCTGCTTCACAATTTCCAGCAATTGATCCAGTGCTGCCTTCCTCTTTGTTTGGTTCTTATAATGTGGGTGGTTTATCTGCCACAGACAAGGCAGCTCCCTGAACATGTCAATGAAGATTGCCATAAAGTCGGTATCGTTCAAGATATCCATTTTCACTGCAAGACACAACACAAGACAAACCCTAATGTCAGGCAAAACTCTCCTAATCTAGTTACAATATAGGCCTCAATCTAGAAGCAGTATAGGCCCAAGTTTGGCTCTTACCTTTGTTATCACGATCGGCGCCTCCGATACTCCTTCCTCCGCTCACAGATCGTACATACTATGCACGCGTGTTACGCTTTATACACACTGCGCATGCGTGTAACTCCGCCCGCCCCTGACGTTCTTTCTAGTCTATTCCCCACCCCTTTTCATTCGGCGCAGTGGGTGAAGAGCACATGGCGGAGTCAGAGCAGGTGCGTGTTAATTATAGCAACGAGGAGGAGGAGCAGGAAAGCCTGGATCCAGAAACGTCCCGATTCAAAAGAAGATGATTTAAGGCCTCAAATATGTCCTTTGGGGAGATGTTGGAGATGGTCGACATCCTGAAGAAGGCCGACTATGATGGAAAGTATGGACCTTACCCCAACCCCAATATCAGAAAGGCCAAGATCATGGCGAAAGTGGTCAAAAGTCTGCACTGGAATTTCGGGGTACGACGATCGAATGATCAGCTCAGGAAGCGGTGGTCGGAGAGCCCGAGCAGTACAGAAAGATCCGGAGAGTGCTGCAAAAAAGTAAGTAGTTGTGCTGTGTTCCTATTATTTTTGTCTTTATTACGTTCGTGCTGCTCCATGTGCTTTTCTTAAGTGTTGTACAGTTTAAAATGGCAAATTTCATGTTCATGGGCCCATTATTCATTCGTATCAAACATTTTTCTTTCGGCCTATAAAACACCATTGTTTAGGCCATATGCATTTGCCCACATTTTTTAGGGCCTACTTGTATGAAAAATATTTGGTTGTGTAGATGGGTTTGTGACTAGAATGAAATGCAAACTAGATTCTGTGTAAGGAGAGGACACTCAGCAGCTGTTTTCACATATGGACGCTGGAGCACTAGTGTGGGACACTAGAACACCCTTTTTATTAGGGGGCCCACACAGATGCTCCAGTGTATACTATAGGGGGGTCTCCATCTGTGAAGCTTGTACAAGACAGGTAAAGTCTTGAAGCTTGACAACGTACAATAAAAATTCTACATCTTGGAACTCTGCCAAAATAGACAATTGTACCCCACTTCCTAGCAATGTTTCATCTTTATATTTCGGCCATCAAATATTTGTGTGCTAATTATACCATTTTTGTTTTACATAGGGGAGAAAAGACTCAGAGGACACCCCTCATCCGAGGAGACCACAGACCCCCACCTCGGGAAGAAGGTGAAATACCCCCAACCCAAGAAGAGCAGGAGGAGGAAGAAGACGTGGTGGAAATTGGCACCACAACAGGTGAGTGTCTGCGACCACAGACTCAGGTAAGAGATGGATGCTGGCATATTTATAATACCTGTTTTTTTTTTGGTTTTCTCTCTTTTTAGGTGATCGTGATTTTGTGGATCCAGGGCATTTCACCTCAGAAAGTGCACAGATCCTGATGGGGAGATCATGGGGTGTAATTTAGCTTTGGAAAACATCAAGAAAAACATCAATGATGTTATTCAAAAAAATAATAACATCATTGATGTTTTGGGGAGAGTTTAAAACCCCTCCAAATCCCTTTTTTTTTTGTACGCTACAATGTTAAAAATGTTTTAGCGATTTTTAGAAAAGCCAAATTTTGAGGATGCACACAGTGTGCCAACATGTGCTATCTGCCATCACGGGAGATCAATGGATGCGTTTTGGGGGTGCAACCCCTTCCTCAATAATAAAGTAGCTGAGAGGAAGGGGTTGCTCCCCCAAAACATTTCCCTTGATCCCCCGTGATGGCAGCTAGCACATGTTGACATTCGTAAATTGGTGTGCATCTTCAAAATTTGGCTTTTCCTGGGGTGACTTCACCCCATCTGAATGCAATATCAAACACAGTTCCTAAATGCTCATGTCTGATATTGCCTTCAAGTTTTACCATATGTGAACTTTGTAAGTTCAAGATTTGTGTCTTTCTTGTTGGTTTTACACATGCCTGTTTTATCTTAAATGGACATTTCTATTTTTGATAATGCCACCACAAAAATTGTTATACCACAAACATGTTGGTTTGTTTTAAAAACCTTTTCTAAATGCACATGTGATTGTGCAGGTATTAAAAAGATTGTTAATCAAGAATGTGTGGATTATTGTCTCAAAGCTACAACACTTTTGTGGTGATGTAATTGCTGCTTTCTGTGACAATGGGTGTTATTTCCTAAGGGCGAATCCACTTTGCACTACAAGTGCAGTTTCAATGCATTTTCAAGTGCACTTGTAGTGCAAAGTGTATTTGCCTTTAGTAAATAACACTTTTTGTGCTTTGTATAAGGTTACACAATCACGCCATTTTCAGGACTCACCACATTTCGGTCAGGGTCAGCTAAAACAAACACAAGCAGTAAATGTCACCAAAGATTTGCTTAATTTTTATTTATTTGATCAAGGTTTCACAAATTGTCTGGCATATTGATGGCCCCCCTACCCGCAAAGAACTCAAGGTATCTTAGCCGGACATCACGGGCACTCAGGGAGGGCAAGCCAGGACGGCCACTTTCAAGTGCCGTCAGGGTTGTTTCATTTATAATTCCGGCCTCAGGCCCAACTGAGCCAGCATAGTTGGCAGAATGTTGCCGTAAAAAGTTATGTAGAACACAGCATGCCAGGATTATATGATTCAGTTTATACTCCGCCATATGGATGGGTGTAAGAAATAGGCGGAACCGGCTGGCCATGATTCCAAATGTGTTCTCCACCACTCTTCTGGCTCTGGCCAGCTGGTAATTAAAAACCCTCTGTTCCGGGGTGAGGGTCCTCATCGGGAATGGCCGCATAAGATGGTCCCCCAGCGCAAATGCTTCATCTGCAACAAAGACGAATGGGAGTCCTTCCACATTCTCTTCTGGAGGTGGCAAGTCCAAGCTGCCATTCTGGAGATGCCTGTAAAACTCCATCTGGGCGATGACTCCACCATCGGACATCCGGCCATTCTTCCCCACGTCCACATACAGGAACTCGTAATTAGCAAACACCACCGCCAACATCACAATACTATTGAACCCCTTGTAATTATAATAGTATGACCCCGAGTTGGGTGGTGGGACGATGTGGACGTGTTTCCCATCAATTGCCCCTCCGCAGTTAGGAAAGTACCACCGCTGGGCAAAGTGGGAGGCCACAGTCTGCCATTCCTGTGGCGTGGACGGAAACTGTTGAGGAAAACAAAAATAAATTAGTATTTTTGCACAAAACATGGAAAGCAGATTAGACACAAACATTCTTGGCCAACATCCAGATAACATTTATTAAGGGGAATTTTACAACACCAAAGTATAAGGTACACCTATCATATTCCCCCTCCCCCCTCTCATGGGCCATTTCTAACATTATAGAGGGGGATCTTGGACAGGTAACCCTCTCCACTTCATTGAGAGATGAATACCTAAATAATGGGTATTACTTGGAACAGCCCCTCCTTAGTAACGCTATTGGCAGACCACGGACAGGTAAGAAGTGTCATAATACAAAGATATAAATACACACTGTACACATTTGAGCACATTTGGACATTCTGATATTACCTAGCAAGATAATAATAGGATACAAAAACTTTAAACAGTACCATTTGAAAGTATTCAGGCAGGCCCTTGCACTACATGGTTTGGGGAATTCATCCATACATCTGACCACAAAAGAGGTGGGTATAGTGTGTATGGGTTTGGCAAAGTCAGCAGATAGATGATTGAGGATAGAGAATTGGGATCAGCTGACTTAGCAGTTGGGGGGAGGGAGGGTTACTAAAAATGATTTGGGGACACCACAAAAAAAGCCTCTGGCACTCTGCCTGAATTTAATGCACAAATCAGATTTCTAAACATTTTAGGGGTGTTTGGGGTAAAGCACTACTATGGAGCTGATCAAATACATTGTTAAGTGACTACATGAGGTGACTATAGGGCAGGAGACCATGCTGGGGAGGTAAGTGAAGGCAAATATGTATGAAGGAGAAAAAAAAAAAAAAATTCCAGCATGCATGAGGACAAAGGCGATTATTCTCATGGATCTCACGGAGCAAAGGCATATGACAGAACTGGTCACGCTGAAGCAACCAATTCTTGGTCCATGAACTCCTCCCCACCCTGTTCATGGACTGGACTTGTGTCAAGGTCAGGACCCCAACACCAAGCCCCCGCACAGCACGAACTCTACGAGGAGTACGTATACGCAACATGGCTAGAAAACGATCGGCTGCTCAGAACGAAGTAACAGAACGCACTGAAGAACAGCATGGTCTGTGAAGAGCAACCTGAAAAACAGCAACGAATGAACAAGAACACAATGACTAATCCAAGTCACGCGTAGCTTGCTTGCATGCACTGAAGAGCTGATACAAACCCACAAGCACAAACTGAACCGCAGAAAACGATCTGAAAGCCACGAGTCTGAAAAAGCGCGAATTGTCTCTCACCAAACTTTTAATAACACGAGATTAGCAAAAGGAGCCCAAAGGGTGCTGCGCTTGGTTCTGAAATGGCCTTTTCTAGTCTCGTCGTACGTGGTTGACGTCACTGCGTTCTTGGTGATCGGAAATTCCGACAACTTTGTGCGACCGTGTGGTACGCAAAACAAGTTTGAGCCAACATCCGTCGGAAAAAATCCTATGATTTTGTTGTCGGAATGTCCGATCAATGTCCAACGGTGTGTACGGGGCATTAGTGTAGATTTCACCAGAGCGTTCCTAATGCTTGACAGAAAGACCACAGGCAGGTTTTGGGTGAGTGGTATATCTCTTCAAAGAATAATGGCATACCTGAAAAAAAAAAATGGTTAAAAATAAAACACAGTAAACTGTAAAGTATAAAAAATTGCATACCTGAAAAGCAAACGTGATAAAACATAACAACAATAAAACATTGCAGAATAGAATACAGTAAAAAAGAGCAGAACAATAGAGAGAGAATAGAGAGAGAGAGAACAATAAAACGACAACTATTTTTATTGTATTTTTTTTTGTGTTTTTTTTTTTTTTACACTTTTTTTTGTAGCTGTAACTTTTATAACTGTAACTGGTTCCAGGTTTGGGTCTCTCAAAATGCGATGGCATCTTGGGAGACCCTGTGAAAGTGTGCCTAGTCCGTGCAATGCTGTACCCTACGCTAATACTCAACTAGTGTATGGTAGCATTCAAAACATTCACCAATGCAAAGACCAGGATTGTCAGGACAGGAGGGACAATAATAGCGGGTGTCACGCCTATATCCGCGCTTGCTGCAGACACAACATCTTTTTGGGGGGGGTTTGTTGGGTAGGGGTACTCTGGAGGACATAAAGAAAATGCCTCTCATGCAGCTGACTGCATTTGGTTGGGGATGTGAATGGGGGAAGTACGGGTGCTGCAGAAGTGGTAGGTTCCCAATTAGGATTGGCGAATGCAGCAGGAAGGGCATTATGGGCATGACGGGCCTGTGTTTGTCTTCTTCTTGGTGGCAGTGGGACACTACTTGTGCTTGCCACCTCACCAGCTTGGACTGCACTTATGGGACTCACCACGTCACCAAGTGTTACTGCAGTGCTGGTTTGACTATGACCGGGGTGTACTAGGCCTCTGGTGCTTGCCAGTTCACCAGAAGGAAAAGCGGCACTAGTATTGTTTTGCTCCATACAAGGGACTGCTGTTGTTGAGGTTCTTGCACCTCAACAACAGCAGAAGAAAAAAAGCTCCTGACTGTTAACGACTGTATCAAAACGCTACCAAAAAAACTGTTAGCGATCGCAGGGATCAGGCCTAACTCTGCGAACTGTTAAAATAACCACAAAGGTAACGCTGCGCTCAAAATTAAATTAAAAGGTAAATAATGAAAAAGAAAATAAAGCAGCCAGAACCAAAAAGTCTAACACAAAAACTCCAGTACATAAGTGAAAAGGATGCAGCGCTAAAGTCATATATAATCACAACAAAGGAATAATGAAAACACTCTCATCAGAAAAAAACTAAAGCAGATACCATATAAAATATATATAAAAAAATGAAAATATATAAAAATCAGACTGAGTAAAAGTAATGGTGAAAAGACTTTCATCCAGAAAGACTAAGGCAGATACCGCACAAAGAAAAAATGTGATGTGCAAATAAAATTGACCACATAAAATTGGTTAATAAAACCAACTTAACCGGTTCAATACCGGGCATTTTCACCCCCTTCCTTCCCAGACCAATGGACGTCCTTTTTTCCCCCATAAATAGAGCTTTCTTTTGGTGGTATTTGATCACCTCTGCGGTTTTTATTTTTTGCGCTATAAACAAAAGAAGAGCGACAATTTTGAAAAAAACACAATATTTTTTACTTTTTGCTATAATAAATATCCCGATTTAAAAAAAAATAAAAATTTTTCCTCAGTTTCGGCCGATACGTATTCTTCTACATATTTTTGGTAAAAAAAATCACAATAAGCGTATATTGATTGGTTTGCGCAAAAGTTATAGCGTCTATAAAATACGGGATAGTTTTATAGCATTTTTTAAAAAAAATTATTTATTTTTTTTTTACTAGTAATAGCGGCGATCGCAATTTTTTTTTGTGACTTTGACATTATGGCGGACACATTGGACACTTTTGACACATTTTTGGGACCGTTCACATTTATACAGCGATCAATGCTATAAAATTGCATTGATTACTGTGTAAATGTGACAGGCAGTGAAGGGGTTAACCACTAGGGGGCGGGGAGGGGTTAAATGTGTTTCCTAGGGAATGCTTCTAACTGTAGGGAGAGGGGACGCACAAGGGGAGGAGACCGATCTCCGTTCTGGGAACACAGATCGCTCTCCTCTGAGCTGACAGGACGTGGATCTCTGTTTACACACAGAGATCCACGGTCCGGCCCGGTTAACGGGCAATCGCGGGTGCCCGGCGGACATCGCTGCCACCTGGCACACGCACCGGGTCCCGAGCAACGCGGCGGGTGCGCGCGCGCACCCCCGGCAGCGCGCGCGCCCCCTAGGCGGCCGGGAACCCGAGGCCATCATATGACGTCCACCCAGGATGGGAGATCCCATCTGTGGACGTCATATGTCTATAGGTGGGTAGGGAAGTGGTTAAATAAAACCATAACAGATACAAAAATCAATATTAAAAATTCTAAAAAAAATTAAATATAAATGTGAAATCCCATCTCAGAAATACTCAGTGAAAAAGTAGATAAGAAAAAAGTCAGTAAAAAGGTGAGGATAATAGTCCAGAGGTAGGTGTATGAAACCGAATCCTAGTTCCAGGATAATAGCACACCCAATGTGAGAATAGAGGCTCCTTACCAGCTGCAAGTGACCACCGTAGGTGGTCTCACCAAGCATAGGGAATGATAAGGTCTCCCAGGAATCTATAGCGGCATCTGTAAAGACAGCTGGGTCCGTGGCACTTAAAAGATAGAAACAAAAGGAGCTCCCATAGTGTAATCATTTATATGAAGGATTTATTGAATAAAAAAGATTGCACAAGAGATTTCATTCAAATAGAGCAAATAATCACCACAGATCAGCATATACAAATTGCGGCGTCTCCACAGGCTTCCTGTAGTCAGCTTGCTTCCCATTAGTCTCAACAGGAAAAACGTAATGACGTCAGCCAGTTAAACCTTTATTAGATAATAAACGGCGGGTGCCCTGACACTATAGAAAATAAACTAACTAACCAGCGTCACTCGTAACAGTTATACAGTGATCATTGGTGAAAGGGTTAACTAGGGGAAAATCAAGGGGATAAAACCTTTACTAGGTAGTATATGGGGTCCCTGACGCTATAAAACGCTGACGGCGAACCTAAATACTTATCTCCCTAACTAGCGTCACAAGTGACACTAATACAGCAATTAGAAAAACGATCGCTTAGTGACACTAGCGATGGGGGGTGATCAAGGGGTTAAAACTTTATTAGGGGGGTTAGGGGGGTACCCTAGACCTAAAGGGGCTAACACTAACTGCCCTACCACTTATAACTTTCACAAACTGACACCAATGCAGTAATCAGAAAAAAAAAACTGCTATTGGTGTCACTGTGACAGGGGGTACAGGGGGATGATCGGGGGTGATCGGGGGTGAAATGTGTGCCTAGTGTGTTGTACTGTTAGTGTAGTGTTGGTGCACCTACTTAGATGTCTTCTCTCCTCGGCGCCAGAATGAAAAAAACCGACGCGAGGAGAGGTGACATCACTTCCTCTGCTGCTGTTTACATTACAGCAGCAGAGGAAGATTTTTATTCGTTGGGAGCGATCGCGAGGGGGTGGCCACGAATGAGTGGTCTCCCCCTTAGCATGCATCGCCCCCCTAACGATGCCGACCGCCTCGGGCACCGCCCGTGGGAAGCAGATCACGTACCAGGTACGTGATTTTGCCTGACCGTAGCATTCTGCCGCAGTATATCTGCGTTAGGAGGTCGGCAAGTGGTTAAGATTGGAGTTGGAGAAGGCTGGGGATTTCTGGGATTTTTTCTTATAGTCAGGTGGTGTATATATAGAGGCTTCTAAATCTTCGGTATTGGTTAGAACTTGATACATTTCTTTAGGCTATGTTTCCACTATTGCGTCCCCAAAGTTGCGCAATTTACACTACAACTTTACAATGCGATTTATGTTGCGATTTGATGCGACTTTAAAAACAACTTTGTGTGACTTTGATGTTTTGCGATTTAGTCAGAGTGATGTAATTCCTTTCCTGTCACGTGTTGTATGTTGGTTAGCAAACGTGTTGGCTATGCAATATGTTGGGTCAGCAGTCATTATGGCTGCTGTAGCAGCATTAATAGATAAAGAAGAAGAGGATAACCGGAGGAGGAGAAGGCATAGATTTTGGATCCATCCCATCATCGCCCAAAGGGAAAGGAGAGACCAGTCTGGGGTCCTTTACAACGACCTCCGTGCTCATGAAGAAAAATTCTTCAACTACACACGGATGTCAATTATAAGATGAGATTATTTTTTATGTCAACTTGCAAATGCTCCAAGATATATTTATGAAAACGTGTATATGCCTGGCCAGTATGACTCTTTTTCTAATTTTTAGCTTTGAATAGCTAGAAGTGTTAAATATAACAATAGATAAATATAACTAGATTTTTAAATGTTTGATTTTTACATGGTCAATGTAGATAATAGCCATACATTTTATATTTATAGTTTTGATGAATTGTTGGCTTTGCTCTCTAGCCATCTAGAGCGACAAAACACCAGTTTCTGTAGGAGTATTCCAGCTGTTGAAAGACTGATTATAACATTGAGGTAACTGTTCATATCTACTTTTTCTTCTTCTTACCTCATATGTGGCATTTAGATATCCACATCATTCTTTCACCCTCTTTACATGAAGTGAAATAATAAATCCTAGCATGTTATTGTGGATGAAATTATTTTTCCAATATTGATTTTCCCTCTACATCACCAGTGTCTTTCTCCTGCTCCTCTTCTTCCTTCACTTCCTCAGGCACCTCCTTCCAAGCTCATTTTTTGATCTAATATAGAAGTAGCTTATTGTTAATATGTATCATTATAATAAACTGTATTTACTGTTCCATTCTAGGTACCTGGCAATTGGACATTCCTTTGCAAGTTTGCATTTTGAATTTTTGGTTGGCAAAACTACTGTCAGCAATATTGTCCATGATACCTGCAGAGACATCTGGAATGTCCTTAGGGATTTGGTCCTGAAGAAGCCCACTTGTGAAGATTGGTGCAAGATACAGTACCTGACCGCGAGATTGTGTTTCCAGCGTGATCCCATTGTGCATGTCGCGCTGGCTCGCTCATCGGGAAAGGAAAACTTTTTTTTCCTTTCCCGATGAGTGACAGGCAGTGCTGACAGCTGTCTGGTGTGAATCATGAGGGGGAACGCCGCGCCAAATTTTAAATAAAAAACGGCGTGGGTTCCCCCCAAGGGGCATACCAGGCCCTTAGGTCTGGTATGGATTTTAAGGGGAGCCCCCTACACTGAAAAATCCCCTCCAAAATCCATACCAGACCCTTTTTCCGAGCATGCAGCCCGGCCGGTCAGGAAAGGGGGTGGGGACGAGAGAGCACCCCCCTCCTGAACCGTACCAGGCTGCATGCCCTCAACATGGGAGGTGAGTACTTTGGGGAGGGGGGCGCCCTGCGGGCCCCTCTACCCCAAAGCACCTTGCCCCCATGTTGATGAGGACAAGGGCCTCTTCCTGACAACCCTGGCCGTTGGTTGTCGGGGTCTGCGGGCGGAGGGCTTATCGGAATCCGGGAGCCCCCTTTAATAAGGGGGCCCCCAGATCCCGGCCCCCCACCCTATGTGAATGAGTATGGGGTACATGGTACCCCTACCCAGTCACCTAGGGAAAAAAGTGCCCATAAAAAAAAACACACTACACAGCTTTTAAAAGTAATTTATAAGGTAGCTCCGGGGGGTCTTCTTCCCAACTTCGGGGTCTTCTTCCGTCTTCTCCCAGTGTTTGGCTTCTTCTCCCGAGCCCCTCCGCTATCTTCTTCCCGCTCTCTTGCTAGCGGGGGCCCGGTCTGCTGCCGCTGTCTTGTCACCGCTGTCTTGTCGTCTCTTCTCTCCTCTCCTCTCCTCTCCTCTCCTATTCTCTTCTCTTCTCTTCTCTTCTTCCGATGTTGACACAACGCTCTTTCCTGCTGGAATGCTGTGTGCGAGCTGCGCAGCCATTTATATAGGCGGTGACCCCGCCCCTTGTGACGTCACAGTCCCAGCATGCGCAGGGACTCTGATGTCATAAGGGGGCGTGACCCCAGAGTCCCTGCGCATGTTGGGACTGTGACGTCACAAGGGGGCGGGGTCACCGCCTATATAAATGGCTGCGCAGTTCCCACACAGCATTCCAGCAGGAGAGAGCGTCGTGTCAACATCGGAAGAAGAGAAGAGAAGAAGCTACAAGACAGCGGCGATAAGACAGCGGCAGCAGACCGGGCCCCTGCTAGCAAGAGAGCGGGAAGAAGATAGCGGAGGGGCCCAGGAGAAGAAGCCGAACACCGGGAGAAGACGGAAGAAGACCTCGAAGTCAGGAGAAGACCCTGAAGTCGGAAGAAGACCCACCGGAGCTGCCTAATAAATTGATTTTAAAACCTGTGTAGTGTGGTTTTTTATTGACACTTTTTTCCCTAGGTGAATGGGTAGGGGTACCATGTACCCCATACTCATTCACATAGGGTGGGGGGCCGGGATCTGGGGGCCCCCTTATTAAAGGGGGCTCCCAGATTCCGATAAGCCCCCGCCCGCAGACCCCGACAACCAACGGCCAGGGTTGTCAGGAAGAGGCCCCTGCCCTCATCAACATGGGGACAAGGTGCTTTGGGGTGGGGGGCCCGCAGGGCACCACTCTCCCCCAAAGCACTTACCCCCCATGTTGAAGGCATGCGGCCTGGTACGGTTCAGGAGGGGGGGCGCTCGCTCGTCCCCACCCCCTTTCCTGACCGGCCGGGCTGTGTGCTCGGATAAGGGTCTGGTATGGATTTTGGGGGGACCCCCACGCTGATATTTCAGTGTAGGGGGTTCCCCTTACAATCCATACCAGACCAAAGGGCCTGATATGCCCCTGGGGGGAACCCATGCCTTTTTTTTCATTTAAAATTTGGCACGGCATCCCCCCTCAAGATTCATACCAGACAGCTATCAGCACTGCCCGTCGCTCATCGCGAAAGGAAAAAAAAGTTTTCCTTTCCCGATGAGTGAGCCATCTCGGCACTAGCTCCCGCAACGGAGCTCGCAGGTGTCAAATCTCGCCGAGAAAAGTGGTGAGATTGACACAATATCGCGGTCACCTACTGTATACTTTTTGTTTCATTCTCATAGGGGAGCAAAGACTCGGAAAATATGAGGACACCAGGAACCCCCCCACCTCCTGAAGAAGGGGAACAAAGGTCACAACCTGAGGATGTGGAGGAAGGAGATGTGGTGGAGATTGTCACCACAACAGGTCAGTGTGGAACACCACAGATTCAGGTAATAGATGTATGCCTGCATATTTATAATACATGTTGTGTATTTTTATTTTAGGTGATGTGCAGGTTGTGGTACCAAAATCCAGTGATTTCACCAGTGACAGTGCACAATGGATGATCCAGGAAATCATGTTTTGTAGTCGTGATTTGAACATTATCAAAGAAAAAACCAAGGAGATTGAACAAAGACTGAAGAACATGATTGATGTACTAGGAAGAATTTAAATCCTAAAAAGATTCCTGGATTTTTTTTTTTTTTACAATAATTTTATCTAAAGTTTTAATACAGTTTAAAAGCCAAATTTGGAAGATGCACACAGTGTGTCAACATGTGCTATCTGCCATCAGGGGATTTCAATGTACGTGTTTTGTGGGTGCAACCCCTTTCTCTCAACTCTAGTAGGTGAGAGGAAGTGGTTGCATCCCCAAAACACGTCCATTGATCCCCCATGATGGGAGATAGCACATGTCGACATTAGGTATGGGATCAGAAAGGAAATCCCCATTTTGAATCACAATTTGTGTGCATCTTCTAAATTTGGCTTTTACAGGAGTGACTTCACCCCATCTGATGGCAATATCAAGACCTTTTTCACACTAAAAAATGTCTGATATTGCCTTCTTTTTTGCAATGTTGAACTTTGTAAGTTCCAGAGTTGTGTATGTTATGTTTGTAAACATGCCTGTTTCTGTATTTTTTCATAAATTTCAAGGTAAAACTTTGAAAAAAAAAGGATGTGTTTTTTTTACCGCCAAATGTTTTATAAAACGCACATGTGAATGTGCACAGAGTAAAGGGTTTTATACTCAACAATGTGTGGCTTCTTCTTTCAATGATCAATACCATTTTTTGTGTTAAGTTGGTGTTTACAGTGACAATGGGTGTTATTTAATAATGGAAAAACCACTTGGCACTACAAATGCACTAGGAGAACCTAGGAGACAGCAAAAAGAAACCCAAGCAGTAAATGAAAATCAAGATTTGATCTGATAAAAGAGAAAATGTATTCAAAATGTGCTGGCATAGCAATGGCCCCCCTACCCGTAAAATATTCTACATATTTTTCTCGCACTTCACGGGCACTTTGGGGGGGCAAGCCAGGACGGCCAGCTTCCAGGGCAGTCATTGGAGTTTTTGAAAGTCTGGCTTCAGGCCCAACTGAGGCAACATAATTAGGATTATTACACCAAGCCCCCACACAGCACAAACTCTACCATGAGCACGTACCCGCAACATGGCTTCAAAAGGGTCAGCTGGTCAGAATGAACTAAACAGAATGCACTGAACAGCAAGGCCTGTGAAGAGCGAGCTGAAAATTAGTAATGAGGGGACAAGAACGCACTTAAAAACAGATACGAACTGACTTCACTCACTGAAAACCAGATACAAACCCACAAGCACAAACTGAACAGCAGTAAAACAATCTGAAAAAGCAGGAGTCTGAAAAGCGTGAATCGTCTCTTAACAAACTTCTACTAACACGAGATAAACACGAGATTAGCAGAAGGAGCCCAAAGGGTGGCGTGCTGGCTATTGAACTTCCCTTTTCTAGTCCCGTCGTATGTGTTGTACATTAGACATGTGCACACTGAAATATTTCGTTTCGGAATTTCGTTTTCATCCGAAAAAGAAATTTATTTAGTTACTCCCGAAATTCGTTTTTCTTTATTTTGTTTTTCATTAAAAACTTGCATTCGTCCGAAAATCCAAATTAATTAAGGTCGAATCTGTCATTGAAGGCTTATGGTGTCTGTCGAATGTTCAAAGAAGATTTGATGGAGCAGCTAAACTGTACGACACCGTATAGTTTAGCTGCTCCGTCGAATCTTCTTAGAACTTTCAACAGACACCATAATTGTAAATGAAAGTAAGTTGGCTGTACTTGTGTACTTAGTTCTAGCTATTTTACTGCCCCTCCTCTTTGGTTACAATCAGCCAATAACATTCATCATCATCATTATTTTTATTTTACTTCCCCCACCCAATTCCAGCAGCGATCTTTTCTCCCCTATGTTGAATCTTTTCTCTCTATTGTCGCGTACACACGATCGGACTTTACGGCATACTTGGTCCGGCGTACTGGATTTCGTCGGACAACTTGAGTCTGGTCGAAAAGCCCGCTCGTCTGTATGCTAGTCCGACGGACAAAAACCGATGCTAGGGCAACTATTGGCTACTGGCTATGAACTTCCTTGTTTTAGTCTGGTCATACGTCATCACGTACGAATCCGTCGGACTTTGGTTGATCGTGTGTAGGCAGGTCTGTTCATTTGGAAAGTTCATTGTAAAGCCCGTCGAAAAGTCCGCCGAGCAAAGTATGCCGTAAAGTCTGGTCGTGTGTACGCGGCATTTGTCGAATCTTTTCTCTCTATGTCGAATCTTTTCTCTCTATGTAGAATAATCTTGGACTAATAGAGTTAAGGTTAGGCACATTCGACCACAGGTTTGATGGACACAGATTTTTATTGTCAGCATCATGTCGAATCTCCTATCTATATCGAACTGTTGTAGCAACGAAAACGAAAATAAAGCATTTGTTTATGTCGGATCTTTCGTTTTTCAGATTCTGCACTTTCATTATCGTTTGTTAAAACGATAACAAAAATACCTGAAATTCGGACGAAAAGGCATTCGGACGAAAACGAATTCACGTGTCTGTTGTACATCACTGCGTTTTGGACGGTCGGACTTTGGTGTGACCGTGTGTATGCAAGACAAGCTTAAGCGGAATTCCGTCAGAAAAAACCATCATAGCTTTTTCCGTCGAGAATTCCGATCATGTGTACGCAGCATTAGTCCTCCTCATAATCTCCAGTGTATCCCCCAAAAAAACCTCATACAGTGCAATATCTTTCATATTATAATACATTTTCCACTTAGGTGCTCACATGCATGCATATTATCATGCATGTATAACCACAAGTGACCAGTGACCTCTTGATTTTGTTCAAATCCTTACCAAACAGAAAAAGTCATCCCACCCATCCATCCAAATCTCCTCTTCCTCCCTCTTCACACTCCCGTGTCACGCATAAAAAAGGAAATTCAATAGTGCAGTATAATCAAAATTCCACTATTATTCAAATTTTTAATATATTGTGCTCACACTTTCTTGTGCTCATAAAAGTGGCAAACATTTGACCCCCCAACATCCCCAATAACACAGGGTTGGGTGCTTTTGCTTGCAAAAAGCTGCTCCACATCCACTTTCTCCACCGGAATCTAAGTCCTCAAATCCCCATAAGACTAATGCCCCGTACACACGGTCGGACTTTGTTCGGACATTCCGACAACAAAATCCATGGATTTTTTCCGATGGATGTTGGCTCAAACTTGTCTTGCATACACACGGTCACACAAAGTTGTCGGAAAATCCGATCGTTCTGAACGCGGTGACCTAAAACACGTACGTCGGGACTATAAACGGGGCAGTGGCCAATAGCTTTCATCTCTTTATTTATTCTGAGAATGCGTGGCACTTTGTCCGTCGGACTTGTGTACACACCATCGGAATTTCCGACAACGGATTTTGTTGTCGGAAAATTTTATATCCTGCTCTCAAACTTTGTGTGTCGGAAAATCTGATGGAAAATGTGTGATGGAGCCTACACATGGTCGGAATTTCCGACAACAAGGTCCTATCACACATTTACCGTCGGAAAATCCGACCGTGTGTACGGGGCATAATAGTACAGAAAATCCCACTAAAATCACATTTATTATCTTGAAAGAGTTCACATTGGCAGGCTGTATATCATTCACAGTAACCAAGATGGCATCACAGGCACTTCAGGTTCTGGCTGACGCCACTTCCTGCACTATTGAATGTTCCTTTTTACATGTGACACTGAGTGTGAAGAGGATTTGAATATGAGGGGTGGTCCACAGGGGGAAGAGGAGATTTGGATTGGTAGGTGTGATGATTTTTTTCTGTTTGATAAGGATTTAGATGAAATGAGAATCACAAAGTCACTGATCACTGGTAGTTACACATGCATGATGGTATGCACGCATTTGAGCACATGAGTGGAAAGTGTATTATAGTTTGGATGACACTGAACTATATGCATTTTTTTTCTTTTTTAGGGGATATACTGGAGAGATTGTGAAGAGGTTTAAGGAAGACATGGAGACGTTGGGGTGAAAAAAGCTTTATTAGACCCATTGATTAGTGTATGGGTTGGAAAATGTGGTCAGAATCTTTGATATTGAACCTACAGGATATACAGTAGTTACCTGTTAATTTATTAAAGAAACAGCTGCATATATTTAAGTGGTGGACTTTTTGAATTCATATGCTAAATAAATGCAATGCTATTATAGAGTGCTATACCATCTAGTCTGCTTTGTTTCACTCCGTCCCCATGTCTCCTGCTACTCTCATTTCACTGTTGAGCTGATCACAGTCAGTTATGATGCATGCCAAGCCAGCTATCTCGATCCTGTGGATACTTTCAGTATAAGCAAGCACACGTGAGCTTGGTTGGTAGGGGAAATGTATTGCTGCTAAGAGGCTTTTGTCACTCGTGGTGCTGCACTGGAGTTGGCATGTTTGGAGTATTGATTTGCACATGCAGTTTTTCACTGGACACATGCTTATTAGATTACCATAATGTTTTTTTCACTGGACATGTGCTTATTGGACTTTTTTCTGACATTATTCATGGTGATGTTTATTTAAGAGCACAAATTGCTTGTTTTAAGTTGAAAATTAAAAGGGGAATACCAACACAGATTTTTTTAACATCAAACTTAAATATTTTAAATCAACAGTACACATTTGCTTTTGCTTATTTTCTTTTTTGTGTTTTATTGTGAAGTGGCAATAAACAACATATAACAGTAAATACACAAATAAAAAAAAAATGAAAATGAAAAAAATAATGTTGGTGTATATAGTATTTAAGATTTTTAGAAAGTAGGAAAACTTTTTGTTTCATAACGTTTTATTGAGTAATCAAAATTATCAAGATACATATGAACATTTATAAAAGGAACATGGCATAGACACATTTAACAAAAGTAATAAATGGGTCTAATATTTACCATGTCATGAAATAGATCGGTATACATGTTATCAGCATATTTAAACCATATGTTGAATCCTAAAGAACTAATCTCAAGGAAAAGAAGTGAGATACGTTAAATCCAAAAAAAGAAATTTGTGTTAGTCATAAATTCAAATATTTCTACTGTCACTTTAACCAAGATTTTTTTTCTTTTTGAGTAGTGCACTTGAGTGGGCCGTCACTGGGGCCACTTCTGGATATAGTAGCTTGATCTGTTTATATCCATTCTGGAAATGCATAGTAGGGGGAGGGGTTGGAGCGAGGAAGGAAAAGAAAAAAAAAGAAGAAAAACAGGAGATTCGGGAGTTCCCCTCACATTTGTCTTGGTCCACCTCATCCTCTCTTCCTCTCCTCTCCCCTCTCTCTCTAAATGGGGGTGGGTAGACCTACTCTGTTGCTTGCCAGTAACTATTAGATACAACTTCCTTATGTCAAATTTTTTAAAAGATAGAATCCAGTACATGTCAAATGTTTAATACATATCAAATTACACAGATCTCTAGAGTATAAATTATATTAACAAAGCCCATTAAAGAAAATCATATATTAAGAAAATGTGCCATGGATGGTCAATAAAGTGCATCACACTGCATAGGTATAAATGTCTCTGAACAGCTAGATATAACCAGCCACCATGTTCTCAGCTCAAGGGAATACCAAGCAGGGAATTTGGGTAGAAAAATATAGCCATTACCTCCAAAGATTAAAGTCTTATAAGTGTTCAAATACCAGTACCTGATTCAGAAAGACTAATGGTACAATGCATTGATGCCCCCAAAGGAGATCCATCCAGAAAGGGCTTGGCTCAAACCACATCCTATTTATATAGCCCCCTCAGCCTCACCTATTTCTGGAGAACATCTGGTCAAACACACTAGAGGCCGCTCTCTGCCAGGTCATATTACACTCCACAGTAGAGTGCATGCATCTTACTGGCCTCCACGTGCATGCAACAGCATTGCACAGAATGCATGACATCAACATTCACTGGACCTCCACCTCTGCAAACAGCAAACCCCCTCCATCCCTGCCCTACATACCACAAAAAAGATGACTGCTGCTGGACAGGAAGTTATTTTGAGAACATTCCAATCAAACATGCGCTACAATAAAATGTAATGGCTAAAAACGAGTGGTCTCTAGTGGCCAAAAAACAAATGGAATACATTACACTACATCTAAATGACATGATAATGTTACATACTGAATACATTTACTCTAACTGTCGGAGATGCACATATATATATATATATATATATATATATATATATATATATATATATATATATATATATATATATTTATATATATATATATATATATAAATATACATATATATATTGAGCATTCAGGGGTTCACACTAATAACCAAAGAAATGTACATCAAATATGTATCAAACCTGCAATAATATTTACTTACCATCTACATTTATCAAACTATAGTGACTATCACTTGATATATTCTAAATTTCTTTATATATACTTTTTCTTAGAAACATTATACAATATTAGCAAATTATGGATGACTCTCATAGTCTAATTAATAAAGCAGGGATTGGCAATGTGTGTAACAGTGCCTGGTCTGTCTAATCCAAAAATAGACAGTCAAAAAGAGAAAACCTAGTGCTCAAGGCACGTGTAATACCCCTCTGGTTTATTAAAGACAGACCAGGTAATATAGTAAAAAGGTGTCTTTATTATGAACATACAATAAAATTGCAGTAGCAAAAGGGTAGAAAGTACATGATAAAAGGATATATATATATATAATAATGGCAAGTAAACTCAATACAACCTTAGCATGGATCTCAGCTGCCCTATACACATTGTTGGGCTAGCAAGAATACATGCCAGGAAATGATGCCTAACATGTGTAGTCCTTCTTCAGAGACTTATTGTCATTTGAAGAGATGGTAAATGTTCTATAATATAAATGTAATGAACATTAATACAAAATGGTAGGTTACAATGTGTTTAATGAAATGACATAAAAGTTTTTATAGTCTAAGTATGGGGCAAAACTGATTTTATCATTTAATCCTGGCGGTGTACTGATTTAAAAGTTATATACCCATATGGCCTGTCCTTGCAGAACATATTTATCATGGTCACCCAAGCTCTCATTTTGAGGAATTTTAAAGAATTCTGTCCAGTGCTATAAACTGTAATCCATTTTTTTTTAATTATAGCAATGATGTACTGCAAAAGGTCTAGCTATTGGTGATTGTTAATTGTCATTATCAATGACATTGGCATAGACATGATCTTAAATCCTTTGCCAAAATGTGTGTTTCATCTTCCCTACATACATTTATAGGTTAATATATAGACTATGCTGTAGTATTGCACTTTACAAAATGTTGTGATCTAAAAGCTTGTGCCATTAGGCAAATCAAATGTTAAACCTGCCCTAGTAAATTGGCAACAAGGAGAAGCCTCACATCTAAATGTACCATTCGGTAAAAATCGACATGGCTTGACCTTGTCGTATCTTGTAAAATTTCTGGGTTGTAGTTTATTTCAGAAGGCCATGAAATTCATCCACAAATCTGGAAATAATCCTATCAGACTATAAAATATGCCTTGCCTACATAGAATTCCACTAAATTGTGGGGATTGATTGCTGAATTGTGTAAGAATATAGTTTTTTTTTTTTCAAATTTCCTAGACTTCCCATCTTGGTATAGTAATAGATCTCTTGGGCTCCCTTCTGCCCCTTTTTTACTGATTTTAAAAGTTTTTAGCTATAACCCCATTCTAATGCACCGTACACACGGTCGGACTTTGTTCGGACATTCCGACAACAAAGTCCTAGGTTTTTTTCCGACGGATGTTGGCTCAAACTTGTCTTGCATACACACGGTCACACAAAGTTGTCGGAAAATCCGATCATTCTGAACACGGTGATGTAAAACACGTACGTCGGGACTATAAACGGGGCAGTGGCCAATAGCTTTCATCTTTTTATTAATTCTGAGCATGCGTGGCACATTGTCCGTCGGATTTGTGTACACACGATCGGAATTTCCGACAACGGATTTTGTTGTCGGAAAATTTTATATCCTGCTCCCAAACTTTGTGTGTCAGAAAATCCGATGGAAAATGTGTGATGGAGCCTACACACGGTCGGAATTTCCGACAATAAGGTCCTATCACACATTTTCGGTAGGAAAATCCGACCGTATGTACGGGGCATAATAGATGTACTTGAAGTTGTTTGGCTTCCTGCTCAAAATTACATAAGTTGGTACACATCATTAGTCTATCCAAATCACATACTGGTATTTGAACAATCATATGATTTTAATCCTTCGAAGCAATTACTATATTCTATCCTGATTCCCTTTAGATGAAAACATGTTGGATGTATCTGAGACATTTATAGATATTCAGTATGATGCTCTTTATGACCATCCAGGAGATGTCTGTTTAATATATAATTTTATTTTATAATATATGGATGGATACAATGGATATAGATGGATAAGATATGGATGTAACATTTAATATGTATTGCATCTTTAGATGTGTGTACCTGCTTATAAATAATAACTACTTTGCTTTAAGCTGATGATTTATACAGTGGGGCAAAAAAGTATTTAGTCAACCACCAATTGTGCAAGTTCTTCCACTTAAAAAGATGAGAGAGGCCTGTAATTGTCATCATAGGTATACCTCAACTATGAGAGACAAAATGTGGAAACAAATCCAGACAATCACATTGATTTTTTTAAAGAATTTATTTGCAAATTATGGTGGAAAATAAGTATTTGGTCACCTACAAACAAGCAAGATTTCTGGCTCTCACAGACCTGTATCTTCTTCTTTAAGGGGCTCCTCTGTCCTCCACTCATTACCTGTATTAATGGCACCTGTTTGAACTTGTTATCAGTATAAAAGACACCTGTCCACAACCTCAAACAGTCACACTCCAAACTCCACTATGGTGAAGACCAAAGAGCTGTCGAAGGACACCAGAAACAAAATTGTAGACCTGCACCAGGCTGGGAAGACTGAATCTGCAATAGGCAAGCAGCTTGGTGTGAAGAAATCAACTGTGGGAGCAACAATTAGAAAATGGAAGACATACAAGACCACTGATAATCGCTCGATCCCTCGATCTGGGGCTCCACGCAAGGTCTCACCCCGTGGGGTCAAAATGGTCACAAGAAAAGTGAGCAAAAATCCCATAACCACATGGGGGGATCTAGTGTATGACCTGCAGAGAGCTGGGACCAATGTAACAAAGGCTACCATCAATAACACACTACACCGCCAGGGACTCAGATCCTGCAGTGCCAGACGTGTCCCCTGCTTAAGCCAGTACATGTCCAGGCCCGTCTGAGGATTGCTAGAGAGCATTTGGATGATCCAGAAGAGGATTGGGAGAATGTCATATGGTCAGATGAAACCAAAGTAGAACTGTTTGGTAGAAACACAACTCATCGTGTTTGGAGGAGAGAGAATGCTGAGTTGCAACCAAAGAACACCATAACTACTGTGAAGCATGGGGGTGGCAACATCATGCTTTGGGGCTTTCTCTGCAAAGGGAACAGGACGACTGATCCGTGTACATGAAAGAATGAACGGGGCAATGTATCGTGAGATTTTGAGTGCAAACCTCCTCCCATCAGCAAGGGCATTGAAGATGAAACATGGCTGGGTCTTTCAGCATGACAATGATCCCAAACACACTGCCCGGGCAATGAAGGAGTGGCTTCGTAAGAAGCATTTTAAGGTCTTGGAGTGGCCTAGCCAGTCTCCAGATCTCAACCCCATAGAAAACCTTTGGAGGGAGTTGAAAGTCCGCATTGCCCAGCGACAGTCCCAAAACATCACTGCTCTAGAGGAGATCTGCATGGAGGAATGGGCTAACATACCAGCAACAGTGTGTGACAACCTTGTGAAGCCTTACAGAAAACGTTTGACCTCTGTCATTGCCAACAAAGGATATATAACAAAGTATTGAGAACTTTTGATATTGACCAAATACTTATTTTCCACCATAATTTGCAAATAAATTCTTTCAAAAATCAGACAATGTGATTGTCTGGATTTGTTTCCACATTTTGTCTCTTATAGTTGAGGTATACCTATGATGACAATTACAGGCCTCTCTCATCTTTTTAAGTGGGAGAACTTGCACAATTGGTGGTTGACTAAATACTTTTTTGCCCCACTGTACAATATATATGTAAAGATGCGAATACTATATATACCAAAGTATATATACACTCGCGCTAAACTAGCATAATTAAAAATGTAAAAAAAAATGATATATGGTGCAGCTGCTGTTGCAACAAATTGGGTAGATAAAGTATTAAGTGATCCACTGGCGTGACCAAATCAAAAACTATCCGTATAAAAATATCAGATGATGAACAAGTAAAATACAATAGGGAATAAATGTTAAAAAAAATAATTAATCTGGGATTGAGTGCATTTCATATAACTAACAAGCAGATGCAAAAAGTCCAAGTAATAAATCAGTCCTCCATGGACAAACAATTGTAAAATCCCATGTGAAAAAGTTATTTCAGGTGTATAGGATCATCCTAGTATTAATGGCCCGTAGTGGTTGATTTATGTCATAGACAGAAAAAGAATAAGGAGTCAAATCCGACCTGTTCTCAATTGATCCATTGCTATATATCCTCCAATATGATGGATCTTGTAGACTAGAATTAGGGCTACATTATACAGAGTGGTTATGAGATCTCAGTATCGGACCCACGCATCATCGTGAGGAGGGGATGCGACAATCCAACCATTTTCTCCCCCTTTTTTCTGGTCACGGAGACCACTAAGCCTGATTTGAATCCTCTTGCCTTATGGCAAATAGGGTCAACAATGTCTGGTGAGTAGGAATTTCTACCATACCCTGCACTGATGTCCCATTGGAAATCTTTTTGTTTATTCTATCTATGACATACATACATCAACCACTACAGTCCATTAATACTAGGATGATCCTATACACATGAAAGAACTTTTTCACATGGGATGTCACAATTGTTTGTCTATGGAGGATTGATTTATTACTTGGACTTTTTGCATTTGCTTGTTAGTTATATGTAAAGATGTAAAGATATATTATGTTAATAATGTGAAGGGCAATTTGATTGTATGCCCTCATTGTTTGGTATTGTTTTAAATGTGTAATAAAATACTGATTTTATTACTATTATTATTATTATTAGTGTTATATTTTTTAATAGAATGGTTGTGATGGGCCGTTATATAGTCCCATGCTTTTCTATATTGGTTGTTAGGTACTAAGAGGGCGAGGACACTCACAACTGAACCTTGAATTATTCATCCTACATGAAGGGTTTCCTATTAAGGCTATGATCAAGCTAACATCCCTTACCTGCGCAATGGGTTTCATTTCTTGTTGCAGATTCCAGTTCCTGAGTATTCCTAATTTCTGTTTTCCTGAATTCCTAAGTTCCTGTGATCATTGTTTCCAGTGATCCATGTGACTTTAGAGTTCCTCTTGACCCCTGCAGTTCTTTGCCTCTAGTGTCCCATGCACTCCATAGACTCTCTCACCTTGTGCACTATTTTTTTTTACTACTCTACTCTTATGTCCCTGATGACCCCTCTGTCAACCTGTCTGCCCTTGTTCCATTTTCCATGGTTATTGGTTTCAGATGTGCCTGGGTTCCAATATTTCTGTTTCTCTGGTTATCAATCTTGGCTTTATATTTGACCACACAAATCTAACCTTTGGCCCATCCCTGATTCAAAGATTGCTTATCAATTTGGTACCTCAATCTTGTTCTTTCCCTGATCAGATGTCATCTGTATGAATATAGAAGTACATCTTCGCCAGCACACCATGGATCAGCAAACAAGATTGTCCAAAAAAGGTTTTTAATCGAAAACGGTCATATCACAAGGGAGGTGATGTGACCGTTTTCGATTAAAAACCTTTTTTGGACAATCTTGTTTGCTGATCCATGGTGTGCTGGCGAAGATGTACTTCTGTTTGATGCTTTCAGAACCCAACTGGTAATCGTTACAGCACCCGTTAATGCTCTATTGCGGTTTGTCCGGGAACGTGTGCGACTGGAATATCGAATTATCTGTATGAATATGTCTGAGGGCCACAACATAGGATCCTTCCTGTAGCAAAGCCCATAACCCCTTGTGGGGCACTCTGGTTAATACTAAGAGGCCCCTTAGACTCTGTACTTTGGCCATTCTTAGGGAACACTCCCACACTTACATGCATACTGCACAGAGGGTCCACATTCCTGGCCATACATACAGTGGGGACGAAAAGTATTCAGACCCCCTTAATTTTTTCACTCTGTTATATTGCAGTTATTTGCTAAAATCATTTAAGTTCATTTTTTTCCTCATTAATGTACACACAGCACCCCATATTGACAGAAAAACAGAATTGTTGACATTTTTGCAGATTTATTAAAAAAGAAAAACTGAAATATCACATGGTCCTAAGTATTCAGATCCTTTGCTCAGTATTTAGTAGAAGCACCCTTTTGATCTAATACAGCCATGAGTCTTTTTGCAACAAGTTTTTCACACCTGGATTTGGGGATCCTCTGGCATTCCTCCTTGCAGATCCTCTCCAGTTCTGTCAGGTTGGATGGTAAATGATGGTGGACAGCCATTTTTAGGTCTCTCCAGAGATGCTCAATTGGGTTTAAGTCAGGGCTCTGGCTGGGCCATTCAAGAACAGCCACAGAGTTGTTGTGAAGCCACTCCTTCATTATTTTAGCTGTGTGCTTAGGGTCATTGTCTTGTTGGAAGGTAAACCTTTGGCCCAGTCTGAGGTCCCGAGCACTCTGGAGAAGGTTTTCATCCAGGATATCCCTGTACTTGGCCGCATTCATCTTTCCCTCGATTGCAACCAGTCGTCCTGTCCCTGCAGCTGAAAAACACCCCCACAGCATGATGCTGCCACCACCATGCTTCACTGTTGGGACTGTATTGGACAGGTGATGAGCAGTGCCTGGTTTTCTCCACACATACCGCTTAGAATTAAGGCCAAAAAATTCTATCTTGGTCTCATAAGACCAAAGAATCTTATTTCTCACCATCTTGGAGTCCTTCAGGTGTTTTTTTATCAAACTCCATGTGGGCTTTCATGTGTCTTGCACTGAGGAGAGGCTTCCGTCGGGCCACTCTGCCATAAAGCCTCGACTGGTGGAGGGCTGCAGTGATGGTTGACTTTCTACAACTTTCTCTCATCTCCCGACTGCATCCCTGGAGCTCAGCCACAGTGATCTTTGGGTTCTTCCTTATCTCTCTAGGCTCTTCTCCCTCGATAGCTCAGTTTGGCCAGACAGACAGCTCTAGGAAGGGTTCTGGTCCTCCAAAACATCTTCCATTCAAGGATTATGGAGGCCATTGTGCTCTTAGGAACCTTAAGTTCAGCAGAAATTTTTTTTCTAACCTTGGCCAGATCTGTGCCTTGCCACAATTCTGTTTTTGAGCTCTCCAAGCAGTTCCTTTGACCTCATGATTCTCATTTGCTCTGACATGCACTGTGAGCTGTAAGGTCTTATATAGACAGGTGTGTGGCTTTCCTAATCAAGTCCAGTCAGTATAATCAAACACAGCTTGACTCAAATGAAGGTGTAGAACCATCTCAAGGATGATCAGGAGAAATGGACAGCAGGAGTTAAATATATGAGTGTCACAGCAAAGGGTCTGAATACTTAGGACCATGTGATATTTCAGTTTTTCTTTTTTTTTAAATCTGCAAAAATGTCAACAATTCTGTGTTTTTCTGTCAATATGGGGTACTGTGTGTACATTAATGAGGAAAAAAATGAACTTAAATGATTTTAGCAAGTGGCTGCAATATAACAAAGAAAGACAAATTTAAGGGGGTCTGAATACTTTCCGTCCCCACTGTACCAGTTCCTGAGTGTATCCTGTTTCAGTGCTATTATTCAAGCACTGAAAGGAGCTTGAAGTAACATCATCTGTATTAAACATAAGTACATCAGCCCAGTTGTAATTTTTCATTTTCAATTTGCAAAAAAAACAAAAACATGAAAACAATGAATCCACATATTTACATGTTTATATTTTTATTGTGTTGTTTCCTAATGGAACCAAAAATGATTAACAAATGAACCAAAATTATTAACCAATGATCATTTAAGTCTTTAAATACTGTATTTACCAGATTTCTGTCACTTAGTATTCCTAGTTTTTTACAAGGCTCTGTAAAAAAGTATGAACCAAAAAGGTTAAGTTATTGTGCATAGTTAATTTATGACTTCACAATTCTTTGCTCTTTAAAAAGCAGAGAATGTACAAAATTGTCAAGCATCCTCTGCTTTTTCTAGAAGCCCTTGAAATGTAACAATAAATGCAATCAAGGGAAATGCATTATTAGCTGTTTTGTTCTTTTGTTAATGTAATTAAAAAGGCAAATTAACAAATCTCTGATTAGCTGACACATACAAAAATTGCATTATTATTGGAATTTGAATTGTATGCCATAACATCTTTTGAAGTTTTCAAAATGACCTCTTCCCACTTTGCTGTACTAGGGCACTGTCATTCAAGATGAAACATACAAACTGACCTCAGCCCCTCAGAGACTAACTCAAGGCCAAGTCTAGAGGCATGGCTTTAGTTCTACAGATAAAAAGGAAGACTTTAATATTCAAATGCCTCTACAGAGTACAGAAATAATCAGCTGCCATGTGCTATGTAACAAAGGTACTAAAAAACTGTCACATATAGAAATGTCTGCGTGTTTAATTTCATTACATTAGACATATCAAATGTTATCAGATTGACTTATCATCACTACTTTTGAGCACTATTGTAAATGTCAGCACTTATTAATTTCCAAAGAATGTAATGGTTTTAGGTCCTTTTTGGATGTTGTTTTCTACATATATAAACACTATTTATTAAAAAGTACATGCCTAGAGGGTAGGCTGTGCCAATTTTACTGGAGTAATTCCAGTAAGAAGACTTTGGTTGTTATTTTTTTTTTTTTTTTGTTCTTATTTGGCATTATTTATGAGTACCTATGCTCCTTGACAATAATGGGAATCAGGAAACATATTTTCTGGCACATTAGTATTTAGGTTGTACTTTTATCTCAGGTGATCACTGTAAAATGATGGAAGTCTTTGGTCCTCTGTGTTGATGCTGACCCAGACTTGTTCACCTGGCCTTTAATAATAGGATGGTCAAAACACATAAAACATGAATATTCAAATTCACATTTCTGAGTGGGCTGCAAGCATTTATGCATACATTTCTGCAAGCATATGGGATTCATTTGTGAAATGAATATATCTTCTGAAAGGCCCACCTCACCAGAATATTTACCTCCTACATTTAAGTAGCTAAGGAATAGGGGCCACATAAAAAATATGTGCAGCTCAATACCACCCAAGACATAAAATTCAGCAAGAGGTGATATTTACTACCTTCAGCCTTATTGAAAAAGCCATCTGGAAGTGTCTCCTATGTCAAGTGCAAATGTGTACAAATGAGCAATTTCTATCCTAATCAAAGTAATGACATAGTAAGGAATATTGTTGAAATTTGTTTAATTTGGTTTTGTTTATTCATCTTCAAACTAATTCCAATTCCATTTTCAGAACAATTCAATTTTGGATAGGTCGAAAAATGTTTGACCAATTTGAATTCTGTGTAAAAAAATAATTGGTTGTAAGGGAATGGGTTGGGAAGCTGTCAGCTTGGACCGATCCAAATTCAAATTGTTCCAAAAATTTGGAATTCATTAGAAAATGAATAAACAAAATTAAAGGAAACAAAACGAAACAAATTCCAAAAGGAATCAATGAAACAAAATTAGTAACGTAACAAATTTATCCGGAACTAAACAATTTTTTTCATTCTGCACATGTCTAGTCCTGACTGTAGCAATTGCCTTGATAATGAGCTATAAAGTAGCTATAGTGTAGTTCTTACAGTAGCAACTTTTTCATAGCAGTAACATTAAGTTATCTAACACATTGTAACAGGTACTGTATCTAGATAGCACGGTGACACTATGAATAAAATATAATAAAAAGCAGGAACACTCGTGGCTGGTACACAGCCTTGGTGACCACAAGAGAGCACTATTGCAAATCACTGTATGAAATACATTATTCCAAATATAAACAGCAAACAAGTACAATTATGAAAATTATGTTAAACTAAATGTCATAGTAATGTCTGGAAATGTGTACATGAGATTTACCCTACTAAATGTACATTGTAAATAGGTATGTATTACCTAAAAGTGCTTGTAAACTCTTACGTATATAGTATGTAGTGAAGTCACTGGTCTCAGGTGATACACAGAGATTAAACAAATTTGCCTATATACAATATACTTGTTTATTTGCAGTCTCCCCTTCCCTACAGTTCAAATTTCAGAATTTATTTTGCTTGTTTGAGCCTTCAAAAATCAGAGGGTGGGGGCTGAAGTTAATCACACTTAGTTATATGGATTGAGACAAGTGAACACTATGATTTGTTCGAATTTCATATCAGATGTTTACAACCACATTAAGCAGCAGTCAAGTAAATATATATCACTGAAAATCTTAAAATATTTAGAAACTGAGAGTATCATCAGGAAAACAACTGGCACCAATTTAGCTGATGCAAATATAAATAGAAAAGTACAAATGATCACTAAAATAATTACAATCAAAAGCAAACTGAAGATTTTGAAATTAAAATAATATTAAAAATTCAAAAAGTGTGGCGCTATAAGCTCCATATATAAAAACTAAAGAATGAACACTCTAAAATATTGAGTGATTATAGGACAAACATTTCAGTGTAAACCAAAAGGTGCTTATGTGAAGGGAATGTGATTGGTAAACAAAACTTAAATACATTCATTTAATCCACTAATAAGTGAAAAAAACATCACAAAATAATAATATGAATAAAGTCCATGTCATAATAAGTGAAAAAACTGTGATGATAGTGCATAAACGATGATGGACAGGTGTTTCCTGGGCATGCGGAAGGGTTGTTTAGACCAAGCAACCTGGTAGGTGAATGGACCACATGGAGACCAAACGTGCACAAAGGATTGGAATCAGTGCCAGAACCGTCACCAGGAATTATAGAGGCTTACCAGAAATATTGGCCTGAAATAGCATATGCCAAAACAGGTCAAAAAGGCTTGATGACCGACAGGTCTGAATGTGACAGCTGGTCAGATGTCGTCGTCACACAGAGAAGGGGAAAGGGAATCAGCGCGGCTTCCTCTTCACTGGGTACACCATAGGCCAATAATATGTGTGGCATGTGAGGGAAAAACACATGCCACACATATTATTGGCCTATGGTGTACCCAGTGAAGAGGAAGCCGCGCTGATTCCCTTTCCCCTTCTCTGTGTGACGACGACATCTGACCAGCTGTCACATTCAGACCTGTCGGTCATCAAGCCTTTTTGACCTGTTTTGGCATATGCTATTTCAGGCCAATATTTCTGGTAAGCCTCTATAATTCCTGGTGACGGTTCTGGCACTGATTCCAATCCTTTGTGCACGTTTGGTCTCCATGTGGTCCATTCACCTACCAGGTTGCTTGGTCTAAACAACCCTTCCGCATGCCCAGGAAACACCTGTCCATCATCGTTTATGCACTATCATCACAGTTTTTTCACTTATTATGACATGGACTTTATTCATATTATTATTTTGTGATGTTTTTTTCACTTATTAGTGGATTAAATGAATGTATTTAAGTTTTGTTTACCAATCACATTCCCTTCACATAAGCACCTTTTGGTTTACACTGAAATGTTTGTCCTATAATCACTCAATATTTTAGAGTGTTCATTCTTTAGTTTTTATATATGGAGCTTATAGCGCCACACTTTTTGAATTTTTAATGTTAGTTTAACCCTGAGTCTACAGGTGTGTTGGCTGCTGTTCACTCCTTTTAGCGCAGCGCTGTACTTAACCACTACATACCAATTTGAAATTAAAATAATGCATTACATATGAAATTACTTTTTGTTGTTTGATTTGTTTTCGGGTATAAAAGATTATTATTTTCTTTTCCATACAAGTCAAAATTATATATTACAATGAAGTTAACAAAAAAATAATTATTTCCTTCTTGACATTTTCCCTGACCTCTTGTCAGGACCTGGATCACCTGCTGGTACAACTGTGCTTGCAAGAGCAGAAAGTTGTAGTTTCAGTGTCCATAAGTGGGTACCTCCCAGCAGCCAGCACATCCCAGTAATCAGTTTCCAACTGATGCTGGCTGTTGGGAGGGTATTCAGGTCCTCCCCTACTAGTGCCTCTCTCTCCAGTGTTTTACTGCTGCCAGATTCTGTGTGTCATTGATCCTGATTCTGACTTTGCTCCTGCCCTGTACCCACTGTCTTGTATATGCTCCCCCTTGTTCCTGATTGCAGTTTTGGTCTCCCTATTCTATCTGCTCTCTGCATCTCCAGTTTTCTCCTGCTATTCTGTGTTCTCCATTTTGTGTATATTGTATATATTGTGTACCTTGTGGCAGAGCCTGACGTGTAGAGGGAGATCTCTCGTACAGCCCCGGCTCAAAGACCACTGATGTTGCAACAGTGGCCGCAAGAGCACAGTGAGGTAAGAGTGCCTGCAAGGTCTTTCATTGGTCGCGGTGGTGAGTCACCAGAGTTGGGCTGGATAGCCAAAGCAGTGGATGGCAGCAGGAACAGCAGACCCCAGGCTCGTAGCAGATGCAGTAATATTGGCAGCACACAGCAGATGGAGGACCAGCATCACCAGGCACAATGCAGAGCAGGACAGATGGATGACTGGATGCAGGGTCAGACAAGTCAGGTCAGCAATGGATGATAAGGTATAAGCAGGCAGAGAATGGTCATGATGCAGGCAGAGGTTGACAACAGGATAACAGGCAGATATGTAGAGATAAACACAGTCTTAAGGCAAGCCGAGGTCAGGAAAATTGTAGTGAAAGCGTGATCAGGATAAGCCGAGTCAAATACAGGAACCAGAGGGCATAGGAACATGGGTAAAACTGAAGATCAGACAACAATGGACTAGTGCAGCTGCCGCACTTATATAGGCCATTTGACACCAATGTTAATGGCGAACACATGCACAAGTATGCATTGGAGTTCACATATGCATGTGAATATTTGTGCGCATGCACATATTCATGTGCTTGTGCCCGGCAATATGGACACCTGCAGGTCCACACCTGAACATGCACATTTTCCTTTACCTCTGAGTAGGGATGAGCTTCGAGTTCGAGTCGAACTCATGTTCAACTTGAACATCGGCTGTTCGCCAGTTCGCCGAACAGCGAACAAATTGGGGTGTTCGCGGCAAATTCGAAAGCCACAGAACACCTTTTAAAAGTCTATGGGAGAAATCAAAAGTGCTAATTTTAAAGGCTTATATGCAAGTTATTGTCATAAAAAGTGTTTGGGGATCTGGGTCCTGCCCCAGGGGACATGGATCAATGCAAAAAAAGTTTTAAAAACGGCTGTTTTTTCGGGTTCTTCCTCCGGTGTTCTCATCCGGCATCTTCCTCCGCGGTGTCTTCTTCACACAGCGGGAGCCTCCCACCATGCCCTCATGGATGCAGAGCGGCCCGAGGAGAAGAAGGGAGGAAGACGCCGTGGAGGAAGATGCCGGACAAAAACACCGAAGGAAGATCCAGAAGAACCAGAAGAAGATGGAGGAAGAAACCAAAGGAAGATAGAAGATAGAAGAAAGAAGATAGATGATAGAAGAAAGAAGAAGCATTTAAATAAAGGAATTGTCAAAAACTGTCTCTTGTCATTTTTAACATTTTTGACAGTTTTTTTGTGAAATGGTAGGGATACTTTTGTACCCCCTTACCATTTCACACAGGGGGAGGGCCAGGATCTGGGGGTCCCCTTAAAGGGGGCTTCCAGATTCTGATAAGCCCCCTGCCCCCAGACCCCCACAACCACCTGGCAAGGGTTGTGGGGATGAGGCCCTCGTCCCCATCAACATGGGGACAAGGTGTTTTGAGGGGTTACCCCAAAGCACCCTCCCAATGTTGAAGGCATGTGGCCTGGTACGGTTCAGGAGGGGGGCGCTCTCTCGTTCCCCCTTTTCCTGCAGCCTGCCAGGTTGCGTGCTTGGATAAGGGTCTGGTATGGATTTTTGGGAGGACCCCACGCCATTTTTTTTTCATTTTGGCGCGGGGTTCCCCTTAAAATCCATACTAGACCTGAAGGGTCTGGTATAGATTTTGAGGGGGACCCCACGCCATTTTTTTTTAAATTTTGGCCAGGGTTCCTCTTAATATCCATACCAGACCTGAAGGGCCTGTTATGGAATTTATGGGGGCCCTCCACGTCATTTTTTTTATTTTGGTTCGGGGTTCCCCTGTGGGGAATTCCCATGCTGTTTTTATCAATGAACTTTTATGTGTATTGTTGGACCGGCAATTCATTAATAGCCGTGAGTAGTTTTAAATGACTTTTTTCCCTTTGAAATGTCATTTTGCTGTCAGACTGTTCTAAACACGGGAAACATGCGCCCCTTTACAGGCATACTATAGACACCCCCAGGTACGACATTTAAAGGAATATTACACTTTTATTGTTTCACTTTAAGCATTATTAAAATCATTGCTCCCGAAAAAACGGCCGTTTTTAAAACTTATTTTGCATTGATCCATGTCCCCTGGGGCAGGACCCAGGTCCCCAAACACTTTTTATGACAATACCATGCATATAAGCCTTTAAAATGAGCACTTTTGATTATTCATGTTCGTGTCCCATTGACTTTAACGGCGTTCGCATGTTCAAACAAATGTTTTGCCTGTTCAAAGGTTCTGGTGCGAACCGAACAGGGGGGTGTTCGGCTCATCCCTACCTCTGAGCTTTAACTGCATTATGCACAGCATATTCCTGACAGTATATACAGTAGTCACTTGTTAGTTAGTCTTTATGTTTGTTAGGTTGATTAGTTAGATATTCTGTCAATGGGTTTTTTTATTTACTTAGATTTTTATGTTTTCTGTGTGCTGGTATTTGGATGGATTTTGTTTCACTGTAAATACATCTCACTTAAGCATACACAGTCTGCTGGTCCCAGTCTCCTGAGTGCAGCTACACAGATCTGGCCATCCATGCTGCTGATTTCTGACACCTCCATATAATTTCATCTTGTCCTTTTGACCTGCCCTTTGTTTTACATACTATCTGTCATCCCCCACCAGCACCAGCTGTGATTATACACAGCAGGAGTCTGTTAGAAGTCCCAGCCAATCATTCATGGTGGGAACCTGTTGACAATCAACACAGGTCTCTGTACAGCAGGACATATCTCTCTGTTTCTTATCCTTGCAAAGCAGGGATACGAAACAAAAAGATATGTTAGTAAAAGCAGCGCACATTACACACATTGTTAAGCACACATTTAACTCCTTGATCGCCCTATGTTATCCCCTTCAAAGCAAGTGTCATTAGTACAGTGACAGTGTATAGTATTATCACTGATCACTGTATTAGTGTCACTGGTGATGTCATCCCCAGCATCAGTCCTGTTATAAGTTGCTGATCACCGCCATTAGTAGTATAAAAAAAATCTAATATATGTATAACATAGTTTACTACAGTATATATACACTTATTGGGATTTTTTTCACCAAAGACATGTAGCATAATACATTTTGGCCAAAATTTATGATGAAATGTGAATTTTTTAATGTTTTTATTTGATATGTTTTACAACAGAAATTAAAAAATATTGTTTTTTTTTTCTAAATTTATCGCAAAAAATATCGCAAAAGAAAACAAAAACATTGGTGATCAAATACCACCAAAATAAAGCTCTATTTGTGTGAAAAATTATAAAAATTTTGTTTGGGTACAGTGTTGTATGACTGTGCAATTAACAGGTAAAGTAGTGCAGTGCTAAGTAGTAAAAAATGGCCTGGTCATCAAGGGGATAAAACCTTCCGGAGCTGATGTGCATGAAAAAAGTAGGAAGAAGCATAAATCCTGCACTCCTACTGTGAAATATCTTTATTTCAGACAATAATTCACATACCCATGCAAACATGATTCTCTCCACAACCCCACACTTCTTCTGGTTAGTGTCACACAATTTCTACTATTTCCCTTAATTTCAAAACCTGGAAGGTTTGTTAAACAAATTACACATTTCTGGTAGGTGTGAGCACAGTTTTTACATATTATGATCTCATGCACACTACAGCTACAAAAAAAGGCTTTTGTACAGGTGTCTGACTTTTTTTTGCTTCTAAACACACAAATGCGCATAAATAAACCTGCTCCGTACAAAATTGCACAGAAGGGCCCTGAACCTCCTCTTCTTGGGTCCCCCGCCAGCACTCCTGTCTCCTCCTCTCTGTACAGTGCCCCCTCCGGATGCCGCTTTACATTGGGGCAGTTCTGTCTGCCCACTCACAGGTCCCATTGCTGCATCCATTGACACAGACAGCGGGACTCGGCCCAGCCTCCCGCTCCCTCATCCTTTTCTCTGACACTGGAGTGACTGTTGCAATTACATAAAGGTCACTTCTAGGTCTGGGTATTCATCACTGTTCACTGCTTTTATTGGAGAACGGTGCTATGTATATTTAATTTTAGATGGAATACACTATGACTTATTATTTTCAAAATGGTGAAATGTCATCATATTTTCTGTTTATCATCTGCTTATATTTGGAAGGGAGAGTGCTGCACTGGGGTCAGTTTATGAATGTATTCTTTTTGCTCAAATATACCTCAAACCAGGACCATAAGACAACATTGGTTAGCTGCAACGCATTCCCTTCTCCATCATCTTTATTGTAAAAACAATTCAATTCAATTCACAATCTTTTAAAATGCTGTCACTCTTGGGAAAACTTGGCATCTGCCACATCATACATCAATAACAATATAATGGTTTAACCTTTATTGTTTCAAATGCCATTTGGACTTTTCAACAGTGTTCTATTAAACATTTTTATGTCTGTATTTTAACACTGTATTTGCTGTATGTAATGATGTTGCTGAAAAATTTGTGAGCACTGCCAGGATAAATGCTGTCCCTCCTTTTTGCCTTCCTGGTACCTCCCTGTCCTGGTATACCCACTAAAACTATTAGTAAGTGGTTGTAATTATGAAGTAAATAAAAATATTATTTTACATTTTCAATGCAGTCAGCAGAATTTGCACTCATCTTCAGATTTTTTCAGTTTTTCAGTTTCTCGTTACCACGTGTTAAAAAAGCCTGTTGTTGACAGAGCTCAGCAGCTTAAGATGAATTTTACAAACACAAGTAAATATGCCAGAAATAGCTCTGTCTGAGAAAAAAAAAGGCAATTACTTCTTTTGTGCTTGCTCCTTAGCCAAGCAATAATTATCTTGGAATCCTCTTTGATATATTAAATATGTCCTTGTAAAACAAAGACTAAAATGAATCACACCCAAAACCATAATAATGTTCCTTAACCTGTCCCAATTAACTAAGCCCTAACTGATCTATAAAAGTTAAAGATGAATTCACAGACAGCTGAAATACTTATGAGAGCTAATTTCCCTGCAAAAATTATTTTGATTTCTATCCCCACAGTCCTGGGATTTACATTTTGCCACACAAGGAAATGGCAGGGGAAGGGACCTGACTTCTATTTGCTGCAGTATCACTTTTGGTATCACTGTGCTCCTTGCACTGCAACCTACCTGGTTGGTACCCGATATTGCTTCTTCCGCTACTCCTCTGATCATTGCTGTACAGGGAATGTAAGAGGCTGATACCAAGTCAAATTGTATTTATACTGCTTGCATTTGAAAACATACTAGTAAATTGACCCTGAAACCCTAAACTGAGGAGTTGCTGTGTTATAAAGAACATATAGCATTGTTAATTGTGCCTAAGCAGTTTCCTCAAAATGTTAACTTTTGTCTTTGAGTCCTCAGCAGAGCACTTCCAGGTGTGTGATGGTGCCAAGGCACTTTTCTGTAGCTTCATAGCTGTAAATCTGCAGTTTGAGATACAAGGCATTTTGCATCTGGGTAATATTCTCAAGAGATTTAGAGTGACATTTGGGGATGTCTGTACTGTGCTGCTTACTATTCTCTGTGCTGGAGGATCTGGTAACTGCTTATTTGGCTCATATCCCACTTTTTAATGAGGTGCTGTTGCCAGACCATGCATTTTAATTTACAATTTTCTCAAACGATTATATGTACATTTAACATAGTTTAGGCATGCTATCTACCTGTAAAAGCCTCCCTTGTGTAGATATTGTAGAAATGCAAAAGGCCTGAGGCTGCTACTAGACACTGCTATCTTGGAAATGATATTAGCAACCCCAGCAGACACATAGCTGTCACTAAAGTAAAACTCTATTCCTCTTCACTCCTCTGACTGCTACATAATAGTTTATGTAGGGAGGTGAAAGGAAGGATAGAGATCCTGGACCAGCAAAGAGAATAATTAAACATTCCCAGAAGAAAAGAGGGCTATGACAGAATTGACAAGTTACATTGTTTACTTTAAGTAAACATTTAAACTATTAGATTTTTTGTGCTGTTTTCTTCTGTCTATTGTGCCACAGAATTGGCTTTTATGGACCTAGAAATAAAACATGTTTCAAATCTTTCCGACGGACTCGAGTCCAGTCGAAAAATCCGCTCGTCTGTATGCTAGTCCAATGGACTAAAACCGACGCTAGGGCAGCTACTGGCTACTGGCTATCAACTTCCTTATTTTAGTCCGGTCGTACGTCATTACATACGAATCCATCAGACTTTGGTGTGATCGTGTGTAGGCAAGTCTGTTTGTTAGGAAAGTCTGTCAGAAGTCTGCCGAAAGTCCATCGGATAGACCGTTGGACCAGTCCGGTCGAAAAGTCAGCTCGTGTGTACACGGCATAAGTTTTGTCCATGACCCCCTTTTCACCCCCTTCCCCTTGGCTGCCTGGGTAAAACAACTCAGACAAGCCATTTAAAATATGCTGCTGTTGTGCGGAGCTAAGATCTGTGAAATCTGGATTTTCTGCCTATTAAAATATCAAGAAAGTTAATTTACTAAAAGCAAATAGGCTGTTCTCTGAGCAATGTAATTTTCACTTTGCAAGAGAATTTTGCATTAGCTTAGTGAATGCGGAGAAGCTTTGTTGATTCCCATTACCCAGTCATGCACAAACAAACTACTATTTTTTCATTTCCTTGCATGAAATTCAGTGTTCTTTGAAGATTTAAAGTGCTTGTAAAGGCTAAAGGTTTTTTTTTTACCTAATGCATTCTCTGCATTAAAGTAAAAAACCCTTCAGGTGCAGCTAGTAGATTAGCTGACTCATGTAGTGATGCAGATTCATGATATATACTAGACTTCACTTATGAAGTTTGCAGAGAATGGCCCAAGTCAGAAATGTCAAAGGCCTATAGAGAGCTAGAGGGTGACACCAGTAGCTGTCATTCTATAATGTAGTGAATAAAAGGACGTAGACCAATACTCCATGTATGCAAGTTAGTTATATGAGAGAAAACATGCCTACTAACAGTTGTAAACAGAGTAGATTAGTACACCAAGCCAGGAAACATGATACGTGAACAAGTAAACAGAAAACTAAATGGAATGTCTACAGGGGCTACACTTAAAGGGGTAATAAACCAAAAACAAAAAATATAATATATTGCAGCTTACAGTCTGTAGATGTGGTGGCTGCATTTGTTTCTTTTTTAGGCTGTAGCCTCAGTCTCTGCAATCCATTGATCCTTTACAACCACTTTAATTCTCATCTCATGCGCTAAGCTAAATAAAAATTCCTATACAAACTGGAAAATTCCATTTGAAAAGTGAATATGTGTGACTCCTTTTGTAAATCAACCCCAAGGAGTCTAAATAGTTAAATTCGCATGGCAGTTCTGTTATTGCTTATGGTTCTGTTTAAACACCATCTAAATGAAAATGACTATGCAGTTCAGTAACTGCAAGGAAATTTGCTAGACTACTTGTAAAATATCAGCACCACAAGTAAATGCTGTTTTTTGTTTGTAATGCAACAGATCAGCATGCTTTTACATTTTGGAGCATGTATACTTCATCATGAGACCCAAACTTTGAGAAGGTATCTAAACTGCATTTAAACCCCTTCACGCAGACACAATGCAAATATAGGGCCTTCGGCTTGAAGGGGTTGTACAGGGGTGATGCCTGCGGCTGCAGGCATCACCCTGGTACCGTTTTTTAGAGCCAGCGGCTGGCTTACTTGTGATAAAAACCAATGTGGTTAAAGCGGGGGTCCACCTATCTATCATTTTTTTTTTTTGAGTTCATTCACAAACTTTTCTTCTCAGCATTACATACTCACATATTGTGTGTAATATGTCCGCCTGTGTCAGATTTCGTCGGAAAGAATAACTTATATTATTCACTGCAGGTGGTTTCCATCTTCATTGTGGGCATTTGAAGCCCACAAGCATTTATTTCCTGGATGTGGTGAATGCTGTGCTCCCAGCATTCACCGCTCGTTCCCTCACATGCTCAGTGGCATCCTGGGAAGCCTGAGACTAGCTCCCAGGAGTCTGGGAGAGGTTAGAAACACGCCTACTCCCACGGGAGGAGAACCAGGAAGTGCAAAGAAGAATATAAAAATAAAAGTTAATTACGGCGATTTAAATTTTTTTAAATGGCATGTCAGCATCTAGGCAAGGAAGAGAATACATACAGATATTGTTCAAAATTTGGGTGGAACCCCGCTTTAAGTAGCCGCTTGGTTGTTATCCCAAGCAGCAGGAGGGGACAACCCCCTCCCACCATATTCCACAGCTCGCTCGGGTTCTCCCATCCCACCAGGAGGCCCGAGAGCCCAGACGGCACATCTGCTGGCTGGCTGGAGACCCAAACGAAGCCAGAATCAGCTTTGATCCGGTCTCAAAACTAGTAAGCCGGAAGCAATGTCATGATATCACTGCCGGTTTACTGAAGACTTAAAGCAGTTGTGAAACCTCATGTTTTTTTCACCTTAAAGCATCCTATGCAAAAAAACACCTGGCAGTGATCGGTCCCCCAGCCCCCCCATTTTACTTACCTGCCGCGAACCGGGTGGTGTTTGGCTCATCCCTAATTCTGACGATAGTGCATCCACTCCTGGTGACTTATTATTAGGGAGGGACTTAATAACTTTAGAGATTTTGGTTGTAGTCATAGGGGAATTTAAGCTTTGTAGGGAGATGTAGGGAGGTCAGGTAGTTTTGTGTTGCATCAACGTTGGGTTGTATAGTGTCTGGGTCATTTTGGAGGTTGTATAAAGATTGATAATAATCCCAAAAGGAATTTGCTATGTCTTTTGGGTGGTATATCTTAGTGTTAGTTCCTGGTTTCAGAAGATATGCTACTGATTTTTTCAGTTGTCACATTTTTAATTGGTTAGCTAAAAGCTTACCAGCTTTGTTTCCTTGGGAATAATAAGTGGCTTTGAGTCTACGTGTCTGTCTCTCATGGTCTGAGTTCATGAGAAATCTTAATTTGTGTCTATATGTCATTAGTTCATTAAGAGTGGTAGGGTCATGAGTTTGTTTATGTTTAAGTTCAAGGTTTTGGATTTTAGTAAGGGCATTTTCAATAGACTGCAACCTACATTTCCTTTCCCTCACTGCTAATTGTATTAGCAACCCTCTAGAGTAGGCTTTGTGGGCACACCATTCATTAGACATATTTGAATCAGGGGTTAAGTTAAATTGAAAAAAAATAATCTAAATGAGCATTAATTCTTTCTCTGCAGGTATCGTTGTTAAACAGAGATGCAATATTACACCAGAGTCAAGTCGGGAGGGCTTTGTAGTCCTCTGATGGAAGCGTGATCAGGCCAGGTTATTGGCATAATTTTGGTTTTAAGGACTTTGTGTAATAGATTCAGGTCTGTTAGAAATAAATTGATCCCTGAATATGAGCCTTGGGGGGGGGGCTGATAAATAGGTATAATCTTTTTCAGTGGCATGCATACACCTCCATGAGTCATATAGAAGGTTTCTTCTCAGAAAGTTTTGGAGTGGCAGACAAGATGGGAGAACTAGAGATACTGTTGTATGAGGAGGATTTAGATTTTGTGGGAATTTCAGAGACTTGGTCCAACATCTCTCATGATTGGCTGGCAACCATTCAAGCAATAACTTCTCCACAGGATGTGGAAACCTTGCAAGTAGATTTGAACAAATGAATGGGGTGGGCAACTACATGGCAAATGAAGTTTAATGTGGAAAAATTTAAAATAATGCATTTGGGTGGCAAAAATATGAATGCAATCTACTCACTGGGGGGAGAACCTCTGGGGGAATCAAGGATAGAAAAGAACCTGGGGGTCCTAGTAGATGATAGGCTTAGCAATGGCATGCAATGCCACGCTGCTGCTAACAAAGCAAACAGAATATTGGCATGCATTAAAAAGGGGATGAACTCAATAGATGAAGTGGTAATTTTCTCCCACTCTACAAGACTCTGGTCCAGCCTCACCTGGAATATGCTGTCCAGTTCTGGGCACCAGTCCTCAGGAGGGATGTGCTGGAAATGGAGCGAGTACAAAGAAGGGTAACAAAACTAATAAAGGGACTGGAGGAAATTAGTTATGAAGAAAGGTTATGAGCACTGAACTCTGGAGAAGAGACACTTGAAAGGGCATATGATTTCAATTTACAAATACCATACTGGTGACCCCACACTAGGGATAAAACTTTTCAGTGGAAAGGAGTTTAATAAGACACGTGGGTACTCATTAAAATGAGAAGAAAAGAGGTTTAACCTTAAACTGCATAGAGGGTTCTTTACTGTAAGAGAAGCAAAGATGTGGAATTCCCTTCCACAGTCGGTGGTTTCAGCAGGGAGCATCAATAGTTTCATGAAACTATTAGATAAGCACATGAACGACCACAAAATACAGGGATATACAATGTAATACTGACAAAAAATCACACATGTGGGCGTGGCTGGCCGCGGAGCCAGATGGACGCTTAATCCACACACTCCACTCAGCCCTGGGACAGCGAGCAACCCTCTGCCTGCCACAGCTGACTTTCTCCCCGCTCTCCCAGATCGGAGGAGAGCTGGAACTCTGAGGATCACAGCAGTATATCTAAAAAGAAAAACCGCTGCACATACACATTGTGCCGCCTCACAGATTAATACTCACAGAATCCCTCAGGCACGAACATGCAACACAGTCAAAATGGCGCTGGAGCGGCATCTCCCCCTCATCCCGCGCCAGCAACAGAGGCACCACAGGGCCCAGAAAGCTCTCTGGAAGTCGTGGACAGCACAGAGCCTGATTTCCCTCCTATGCTAAACTCCACTGCTGATAGAGGTAAGCGGGCAGCACAGTCCCCAGCACCCTCTCCCTCCAAGGTCCCGCTGTACAAAAAACAGCATTGGAATGAGCCTGAGGAAAGTGAAAGTACACAGGAACCCCTGGCTGCTTTACCTGCCAGCGACCAACCTGCCTCAGAATACACCCTGAAACTGATGCTATTGTCCCTACAAAAAGATTTGCGTAATGAGCTCCACTTAACCCTATCCTCCCTTCATTCCAGAGTGGATCAGATTGAGGAGTGCACAGACATACTAGAGAGGCAAGTCATGGAACATACCACTGCCCACCATGAAGCATCTGATGCATACCAACAGCACTCCCAAGAAATCCAATTACTACAAGCTAAAGTGATCGACCTCGAAGATAGTTCCAGACAGAACAACATAAAGTTCAGAGGTATTCCTGAAAGTGTCAAAACTCCAGACCTCATCCCCTACATCCAGCAACTCTTTCTCAAGCTCATTCCCCAACTATCGCAAGCTGATATTGCTAATGCCCGTGCTCACAGGGTGGCAAAACTGAATTACCTACCAGAAACGGCCCGCGAGATGTGCTGGCATGTATTAATTTCTTCCCAATTAAAGAAAAAAGTCATGTCTGCAGCCCGCATTACTGCTCCGCTGCCCGATCCTTACTCTTCAATTTTGCTCTATACAGATATCTCAGCTGCCACTGCACAGAAGCAAAGAGAATTTGCTCCAGTCACTGTCCTCCGTGACCGCAACTTAACCTACAAGTGGGGTTTTCCCACCAAATTGATGGTAACATTCCAAAATCAATCCACCACCATTTTCACGCCTAAAGGGGGCATCAAAAGACTGCTAAATTGGGGTCTCATCTCCTCACCCCCACCAGTGATAGACTCCCACCAACCACAATCATCTGTACACGGCCGCAACAATATCAACCGCGCCTCATTCCGTGATCAACATCTACGCTAACATCCTACTCTCATTTGAAGCTAACTATGTTCCTAACCGAGTGATCTGGACATTACTTCTCTCCGTAACTGACTGTCCCAGATGAGTATTCTGTGTTCTTCTTTATTTACTTTTTTGCCTTTTGTTACGCTGTGCTTTTTTTTCTCACACTTCCCCCTGGATAACACAGAGTGCTAAGCACTCTATCACAAGAGCTATACTGCACTACAAGTGAAACAAGTTATTTTTAATTGATTTTTAAGTTTTCTTGTACCTACTGTTATATTAGCAATTAATAAGTACTATTGTTAAATATTGCTAAGTAGTTTGGTGTCCAAATTAACAGGTGTTCTCCCCCTTCCCCCCTTACGCACCCCAAAGCCTGTCTTACACGCCCTTACTATGGCTCTTACCTTTGCCTCCCTGAATGTCAAGGCCTCAACTCCCCCTTTAAGCGCCATTTACTATGGAAAGAAGCACTGAGACTTAACGCAGATCTCATGTGCATGCAAGAAACCCACCTCTCCTCTCTTAAACCACCATCTTGTTTCCACTTTGCTTTTTTGCCAACTCCCCTAAGAAAAAAGCTGGAGTCCTCATAGCGCTCGACCATAGCATTTCAGCTGATCCACTCAGAAGTAGACATTTTTGGCAAGTATATCATACTACATGCCTCCATTAATAACCACATTATGACAATTGTCAATCTATATGCCCCCAATAGTTGCCAAGGCCAGTTCTATAAAACCATTATGGGAAACTAACACCTTTCAGAGAGCACCCCCTAATCATTTGTGGGGATTTTAATCAAATTATAGACCCACTCCTTGACTTCTCCAACTCAACAAGGAGACAATCCACTGCTCTCTCATCCCTACTTCATTCTGAAGATCTACATCAGAGATATGCAATTAGCGGACCTCCAGCTGTTGCAAAACTACAAGTCCCATCATGCCTCTGCCTTTGGGTGTCATGCTTGTGGCTGTCAGAGTCTTGCTATGCCTCATGGGAATTGTAGTTCTGCAACAGCTGGAGGTCCGCTAATTGCATATCCCTGATCTACATGATCCATGGAGATGCCTACATGGCTCTGAAAAGGATTACACCTTTTATTCACACACGCAAAAATCCTATTCCAGGATAGATGTATTCTGGTAGATAAATATACCCCCCAAACAGTACAAACCGCAAAAATTAACACCATCACGTGGTCTGACCACGCCCCTATTCTGCTCAAGCTCTTTCCTCCTAACCCTAATCAATTAAAAAAAACGTGGAGGCTCATTACCTCATCTCCAGAAACATGTCACATCCGCAATCGAGAACTATTTCCTACTAAATAGCGATTCTGTATCAAATCTCATTGTTTGTTGGAATGCACAAAAAGCATGTCTCAGAGGTCTTCTTATTAAGTTAGGGGCGCATGAGAAAACGGATCGCAATGCTACCACCACAGCTACGCTCTCTTGAAAGTGCACCCAAAGCCCAGCCCTCCCCACTCTTGGAAACCGAACTACACAATATCAGAAGAAACCTAAGAGAACATCTTCACTCTAACTTTGATCTATCACTGAAAAGGTTAAAACTGCACTTTTATGCACACCATAAAAAACCAGGAGCCTGCCTCACAAAGCAGCTCAAATGCTGCCTAATACACTCAAAAATCTCATACCTCACATCCACTAACCACACCCGCCTCACTAATCCCAAAGACATAGCCAATCGATTTAGTCAATTCTATGCCAACTTATACAACTTAGCTAGCACCGGTGATGCCCTCCCTCCCACACCAACTGATATAGCACAATTCCTAGACCGCTCACACCTTCCATCTTTATCTCCCGACCAAATACACACCATTTCTCAGCCCTTCATGATCCCTGAAGTGGAAAACGCTACAGCTTCCCTTCCACTGCACAAAGCCCCTGGACCTGATGGCTTTAGCAATGAGTATTACAAACAATTCTCTGCATTGCTAGCCCCGTATTTATGCAACTCATTCAATCACACACTCTTCACAGGCTCAATACCTTCAGAAGCCCTTGAAGCAACCATCACCACGATTCCCAAACCAGGCAAACCAACTGACGATCCGGCTAGCTATCGACCCATTTCATTGCTAAATGCTGATACAAAACTTTATGCTAAGCTCCTAGCCCCACGTATTTCCAATATCATCCCTCACCTGGTCCATCTGGACCAGGTGGGATTTGTTACCGGACGGCAGGCATCTGATGGCACCCGCCGCTATATTGACTTGCTGCAATGGGTCAAACACTATTGAACGCCTTCTCTGTTCATCTCTTTAGATGCGGAGAAGGCATTAAATAGAGTAGACAGGAATTACCTAAAAGCAGTCCTAGTGAAATTTGGCTTCTCTGGCCCAATACTGAATGCCATAACGGCTCTATACTCTTCTCCCAGTGCCAGAGTTATCAACTCAGGTATTCTTTCAGATCCCTTCCATATAACCAATGGAACTCGCCAAGGTTGCCCCTATCCCCGTTAATTTTTACTCTTATCATAGAACCACTAGCACACTCCATTCGTACGAACCCTGCCATTTCCAGCATTGAAATTGGGGAGCGCAACCATAAAATCAGTCTTTATGCAGACGATGTGATCGTCTCTATTACCAACCCCACACAATATCTCCCCCAACTTCATCATACCCTGGACCTTTTGAATGAATGAATGAATGAATGAATGAATGAATGAAAGATTTGTATAGCACTGAAAATGTGAACTGAATCGCCTCAAGGCGCTAGATCCATCCTGTGTTGTCCAGCTTCTTAGAAGAGGTTGGTCTTGAGTTTTTTTCTGAAGGCCTGATGGTTTTCTTCCATGCGAATGTGAGTAGGTAGAGCGTTCCATAGCCGTGTTCCTTGGACTACGAATCTTCGTTCTCCCTTTGTTTTGTAGCAGAGTTTTTGGTTAGAAGATCGCAGACTGCGATTGGGTGTGTAGCGTTTTATTTTCTCGCATAGGTATTGAGGGGTGTTTTGTATACATTTGTGGGTGAAACAGAGGGTCTTGAAAGTGATTTGATTCTTTACGGTTAGTCAATGTAGGCTCCTCAGGGAAGGGGAGATGGATTACCAGGGTTTTTTCCTGTTAACAGTCTTGCCACCGTGTTTTGGATGAGTTGTAAGTGCGCAAGCTGATATTGGGGTAGTCCTATGTAGAGGGAGTTTGCGTAGTCGAGTCTGGAATTGATGATTGTTCCAACTACTGCTGCTTTGTCCTCTTCTGAGACAAAGGGGATGAGTCTACGTAGCAGTCGGAGGAGATGGTGAGATCCGCTGACTAGGGATGAGCTTCGAGTTTGAGTCGAACTCATGTTCGACTCGAACATCGGCTGTTCGCCAGTTCGCTGAACAGCGAACAATTTGAGGTGTTCGCAGCAAATTCGAAAGCCGCGGAACACCCTTTAAAAGTCTATGGGGAAATCAAAATGCTAATTTTAAAGGCTTATATGCAAGTTATTGTCATAAAAAGTGTTTGGGAACCTGGGTCCTGCCCCAGGGGACATGGATCAATGCAAAAAAGTTTAAAAATGGGCGTTTTTTCAGGAGCAGTGATTTTAATAATGCTTAAAGTGAAACAATAAAAGTGTAATATTACTTTAAATTTCGTACCGGGGGGTGTTTATGGTATGCCTGTAAAGGGGCGCATGTTTCCCGTGTTTAGAACAGTCTGACAGCAAAATGACATTTCAAAGGAAAAAAAGTCATTTAAAACTACTCGCGGCTAATAATGAATTGCCGACAATACACATAAAAGTTTATTGATAAAAACGGCATGGGAATCCCCCACAGGGGAACCCCAAACCAAAATTTAAAAAAAAATGACGTGGGGGTATTAAGGGGAACCCCGCCCAAAAGTAAAAAAAAAAATGGCGTGGGGTCCCCCTCAAAATCCATACTAGACCCTTATCTGAGCACGCAACCTGGTAGGCCGCAGGAAAAGAGGGGAGGACATGTCCCCTGGGGCAGGACCCAGGTCCCCAAACACTTTTTATGACAATAGCTTGCATATAAGCCTTTAAAATTAGCACTTTTGATTTCTCCCATAGACTTTTAAAGGGTGTTTTTTGCTTATTCATGTTCGTGTCCCATAGACTTTAATGGTGTTCACGTGTTCGAACAAATTTTTTACCTGTTCGCATGTGCTGGTGTGAACCGAACAGGAGGGTGTTCGGCTCATCCCTACCGCTGACTACTGATCCTATTTGTGCATCCATTGACATTTCTGACTCAAAAATGACTCCGAGACTCTTGGCTTTGGTGCTTGGAGAGATGGTCTGTCCAAAGATGGTGGGAGGTGTCCATGGGGTCTTAGTTTTGGAATTTTGGTTTGCGTGTAGGAGAAGAAGCTCTGTTTTTGATCCATTGAGTTTGAGAGAGCTAGTGGTCATCCAGTCGTCTATCAAAGTGAGGCATTTTTCTAGTCGCTGATGTATCACAGTATCTTTATACAAAATCAATTACTCCAAATCATGCATGATTGGAGCCAATATCGATCCTATTACCAAGCGTAGCATTGCTCAACACACCTCTTTTTCATGGGCCCCAGACTCTACTCTCTCCTATCTAGGTATCCGCTTGACTACTCCTATTTCTCGCCTACTCTTCCTTAATTTTTCACATCTAGTTACCAATTTACAAAATACTGTACAAAACTTAAGAAACGTGCAAGCATCATGGGCCAGATGCATTGCACATACCAAGATGTACCTTTTGCCTCATATAATCTACCTATTCTGAACCTTACCTATTCCCTTCCTACAATCGCATCTCACAAACTACCTAACCTCTTTCATATGGAATGGGAAACACCCCAGAATTAAAAGATCTACCCTTTGTTCACCAACATCTACTGGTGGGATGGGAGCTCCCAATATCTCAGCATACTTCAAAGCCACCATCCTTGATCAAACCAAATACTGGTGGAAAGCAGACATATAAAACCCCTGGATACAAACTCAACCTAAACTGACCCTTAGTTCACTCCTCCTGCAACACCACAAACAGAAAAGCTATCTTTCCACGGTCATTGCAACTCTTAAAACATGGCACTCTTTCAACAACTAGGTGGCATACCCCACCGGCTACTTCATGTCATACCTCTCGAGGCTCTACGATCAATCCTACCTGATCTCCCAATTTCAAACTGGATACATAAAGGAGTTACTACAATCGGAGATCTCTACCACAACTCCCTGCTCTTGCCCTTTCAGCAAATACAAAAGATCTACCACATTCCACCTAGAGACTTCTTTGTGTACCTCAGAATCCGCTCAGCGCTCTCACAAGTGACCTGGTCTAAAAATCCTTCCTTCTGGCTCCTACTAAAATTTTATGACACAGGACTTCCCCGTCTAAAGGGCATCTCATATATCTACAAGCTCCTCACCGACCCAGTACCGGACACCAAGACAACTGCTATGCTGAAATGGGAAAACCTACTCAAATATACCTTTACCCACCAGCAATGGCAGAGCGCCCTCCAAAGACACTAAAATTCTCCCAATGTATCACACACTGGGAAACGGTACAAAAAATCCTACATAACTGGTTACACCGTCTAAACTGGCAAAGATATACCCAAACACATCCAACTCCTGCTGGAGAACTTGTGGCCACTCAGGCACAACAATACATATATGGTGGTCTTGCCCCAAACTGAAACCCTTCTGGGCTGCCCTTACAAAACTCCTTTCCTCCATCCTATCTACTCCTATCTCACTCTCCTCGCAATTGATCCTTTTGGGTTTAGGCTTTGATTCCTGGCCTTCATCCACTCATCCCATTCTAACTCACGTCCTTATTGCTACCAGGCTGACAATTGCCAGAAAATGGAAATCTACTGAGCCCCCCTCACTCACAGAAGTGATTCAGTTGCTATACAACCAATGTCTCATGGAATTCATGTATGCCAGGGCCCACCTGCTAGTCCCTGCATTCCTAAACAGATGGAACCCCTGGTTAGCACACCCTAAATGAATACACCTATCTTAATCTCTTACGCTTACAACACAACCCTAAAATATTATCACCCGAAGGGATCACCTGCTCTATCGCTATGATTGTTGATGTGTGGCTCTTGCTGTTATAGGCCACACGCCATTGTTATATTGTTATCCATTCTCAGTTATAGAAGGATAGTTATTGCATTTCAGCTGGCCATACCTGTATACACTGTTATAATATTGAACTACTACCTATATGATACATTTCCTAGCTTTTCTGTATTACCTCTTCTTGACAACCTTTTGTAGTGCAAAGTGTTGTAACATAGAGGTTGGCTGTGTTGTCTCTCTGTCACAACACAGTATGTTCCCAGTTGGGGTGTCGGGGGGATGACAATGCACTTTGCCTCTTATTTTTCTAAAGCAATCCTTTGATTCTGTAAACGAATGACTATGTGCCTGTGCTATGTACTGAATGACGATGGATACTGTTTTTCCTCTGTTTTGTATTCTATGATAAAATCCAATAAAAACTTTGAAAAAAAGAACAAAAATCACACACATAGGTTATACTTGATGGACTTGTGTTTTTTTTTCAACCTCACTCACCTACTGTAACTGTGTAACATGGGAACTAAGTTTTGCTAGTATAAGCCACGTTTTTCAGCACTTTTTTTGTGCTGAAAATGCCCCCCTCGGCTTATACTCGAGTCTCCCTCTTTACTGTGTGCCTTACGATCTCCCGGCTGTCCTGTCAAGGTTTCTGCAGTATGGTAATGAAGGGTAAAGGTCTGGGGAAGGAATTAATTATCTATGATCATCCCGGCGCTGTGATATGTAGTCTAGTCAGCGGCCGTGCAGTGTACCAAAGCCCCGACTTCTCCTCCTCCTCGTCCGTAATAGGCTGAAAACTGACTCCCTGCTTGGAAACTGAGTCAGTATTCCATCACGGATGAGGACGAGGAGGAGGCGGGGCTTTGGTACACTGCACAGCCACCGACTGGACTACAGCTGTTCATCTTCCGTTCATTTTCCGGCGGCTCCGTTGTGGTTCGTTTTGCACAAGTGCTGCACCTGAGCAGTACAGGGGGGGCATTATCCGCCGGGGGACCTTTTTTGGCAGAAAAGGACATCGGGAGTCCATAGAGAATTAATTCCTGCTTTCCTCCCCCAGACCATTACCCTTCATTACCACACTGCAGGCAGAAACCTTGACAGGACAGCCAGGAGATCGTAAGACTGCAGATGGACAAAGGCTGCGCCAGGAGATCAGGTACATGAGGCATGCATATGGGCACAGTGAGGCTGAGGCATACATATGGGCACAGTGAGGCTGAGGCATGCATATGGGCACAGTAAGGCTGAGGCATGCATATGGGCACAGTGAGGCTGAGGCATGCAGTTGGGCACAGTGAGGCTGCAAATGGGCATTGTTGACCCTCTTTTCCACTTACAGTAGCTGCTGCATTTCTCTCCCTCGGCTTATACTCAAGTCAATAAGTTTTCACAGTTTTTTTGGTAAAATTAGGTGCCTCGGCTTATATTCGGATGGACTTATACTCGAGTATATACACTATCCATTGTTTGCTCTATTGTAGTATTAAAGTTCCCCATTAACAGAAGTGAGCCCCTTCGGATGATCTCTATTTTCTTGTAAAGAGTATTTAAGAACCTGAGCTGCATTTAAGAACCTGAGCTGGCCAACATTAGGTGCATATAGATTGATAACTGTGTAGATAATTATTAATATTGCATATTAAAATGATATAGCATCCTTTTGGATCTGTGTGAACTTCTTGCATGGTAAAGGCCACTGATGAGCTAATGCCTATAAGGACACCATTTATCTTGACTGGGGCATTAGCAGTAAAAATGTTTGGAAACAGTCGGTGGGAGAACTGTAGAACTGAGGCACTGAAGTGGGTCTCCTGAATGCAGAAGATATCTGCTTGTAACTTCATTGCCTCTTTCCATGCTACCCTGCATTTAAAGGGACTGTTTAGTCCATGGGCATTAAGAGAGACTAGGATTAGTGGTGTGCTGAGTTGTAAATTACCAGAGTCTGGGGTAGTGGAAAACCAAGTGTTCATCTTGCTCCATTTGTTAGCGGGGTCTTCAGGAGTGTAAAACAGATACCAGTCATTCTTTGAAATGGTTGTTTGGCTTTGTGTTGTAGAAATGATCATCTGGGAATGCAAGAGGTTACTGCAAGAAATAAACAAAAGTAACTTGTTCCGAGTAGGTAATGAAATGTGAAGAGCAAGGAGTAACCAGAACAAAAAACTTGTGCCATTGCTGCACTAAGGAGGAATAAAAAGGAATAAAAAATTGTGGGTAATCCAATGGATTACTGAGTAGCAGCTGCTACTCTGAGGTGAGCGGGGGTTTCTTTAAGCTCTTTAGGGACAGCTTCCCTTGTATGGTGCTGTATGGGAATAGAAACCAGAAACATGCAAATCTCCAACAAATGCATATATGATCGAGTACCTTTTCCAAAGTGAAGGTTGCGTTGTATATCTGTGGGTTTTCAGTGGTCTGAAATGTCGTCAGGGTGGGAGCCACTTCTCCTTCGCTGGGTTTGTTCATCTGGCAGTGGAAGAAGGTACCATGTTGGGAAGAGGTTAAGGCCGTCTTCTAGTGTAGTGATTACAAGTTGTCTGTTGCCTGTAGTTATCACTATTTTAGCTGGTGGGCCCCATCTTTATAGAATCTTGTGGCTCTGCAGCATTTTTTGTAACAGAGACTAGTTGCCTGTGAGCCATCAAGGTGTGTTGGGAGAGGTCTGTTAACAGTTTATTCCCTGCGTAGGGATCTGGTAATGGGTTCATTTGTCTGGTTAGCTGGAGCAATTTCTCCTTCACATGGAAGAAATGGATCCTCGCAATGACATCTCTGGGGATGTGTTCTTAGAGATTCAGAGGTTTCAGCAGCCTGTAGGCCTGATCAATAACAATTTCTTGGGTTGGAATTTCTGGTAGGAGAGTAGTTCTCATTTGATGTATATATCTTTTCAGGTATCCTGGTAATGCAGACTCTGCAAACCCCCTAAATTTAAGGTTATTACACCTAGAGCGGTCTTCTAGGTCTGCAATTTTTGTTTGAGCTGTGTAATGATATATTCAGTCTCTCTGTATGCACCCACTAGGTCATTGTGGGCCTGCAAATTCTCCCATTTTGTCTTCCATGTGGTCAACCCTGTCCCCTAATTCTGCCACTTCAGCCCTTCTGTATGAGACTGCTGAGAGCATGTCTCTGTACAGGGTACTGCAGAGAGCAACCAGCATGCTCTTCAGTGTAATGTTCACAATCTGCTGGCCTGTGGTTGGGAACTGTGTGATGGGGACATTAGGATCTCCTGTTTCCTCTATGAGGCTTCCTCATCTGTGTCCTGCAGCGCAGGGTCTAGCCCGGGCCTGGATTTCTGGGGGCTCTGGGAAGGGGAGATTTGACTAATTGCCTTCCCCGATTGATGTGGAGAGGATCTTGCCACCTTATCCAGCTTGTGGGTCCCAGGATGAGACCTGTCTTGTGAGGGCACTGCTGGGGGTGGTTTTTGTTGCCCCTTGTTGCTGTGCCCCACTTCTGGAAGCCAAGATTTTCCCGGAGCTCAATTACAATGTGACCATCTTCCATGCTGCCGGCCACCCCCCCTTACATTCACTTTCAATGATAATGCTAAACAGAACAAACGGAGAGAGGGGGAATCTCCTTAACGGGCACACAGACAGCAATAAAAACTGGCAGGCACTCTAATCCCTCTCCACTCTATCTGAAACTAAAAAAACGTGCCTTTAGTTTAGTTTAATACTTTAATACAGTGTTATCTCTCACAACGCAAACCAATGTGCACAACCAATACCAGTTTATTAATAAATAAAAATAGAAAAGTGCCCCGCTTAATACAAGTATAAAGGTTGCTGCCTCCCCAATAACCCACCCCCCCCGTAAGAATAGTCCTAGGTGAATAGAGATAAAACAGAAAAGGGGCTGATGGCGCTACCTGTATGCTAAAGAGTGATCTAATAAGTCAATTTTTAGTGGCTTAGAGCAACTCAAAGAAATGGTAAAATCGCAGTGGTAGGATAAACCACCTAGCCCTAACCCAAGGGTGTAAAAGAGTATAATAATCCACCTGTGTGTAAACAAAGCTCTAAGCCCAAAGCCGAAAAGCTGAGCCTACACTGGGGATCTGAGTCCTACCAAAGGGAATGTGTAATAAATAAAATTATATTAAACCACTGCCTAAAGGATAACCATAAACTAGATAATAAATAAACAGTTAATTACATATATCCAAAAGATTTAGAAGTGAACCTCTATGTAACATAGTGCATAAAATCCAAACACCAAAGGTTATATGTTATGCATAAAAAGTGTCCAAAAAATATTAAGTACCAGGAATAGTTCAATAAAGTGTACCAAAAATTATAAAAAAAGTGCAAAGTCCACAAAAGTGAAAAAAAAAACAAAACAATGCAAAAGTCGCACCAAAAAACAAAAAAAGCAAAAACAACACAATAATCGCACCACTTATAAGAAACGCATGAATGCATCCATTCCAATGTGCGTAAGTGTTTGTGCTTTAATAAGTTGCTACAGGTGACTTGCAGTGCTCACAAAATCTTGGCAAGTGACTTGCCTGCTCCCCCTCATAGGCCCCCACTCACCAGTTCCTCTAACCCCTGCAGGGGTAGTGCGCATGTAGATCCACAGTGTAGACCAGAGTCAGGTGTCAGCATCCGCAGTCCCTCAGACAGCCTTCAGATTTCCAGAGTGTCAAGTATAGTTGATCTTGTTCTTTTATTTATAAACCCGATGTTGCCCTTGGCAAGAGGTTTGTAGCTGGTAAGGAAGGTCCCTAAGGCGTTGGCCTGATAACTGGCGTTCACATCAGCCAACGGTTAACATCAGAAATAAGGATGTATTGTCTGAACTTTACAGTCTTCTGCTCAGGTTTCTCAGGTATGGGATCCCCTGTCAGTGAAATGGATTTATGCCCTGGCTCAGTGGGGGGAGACGTGTATTCCCGGTACATATCCTCCTCACAGCCCCATTTTCCTTCCCTCTCCCATCTCAGTGACAGTAGAGGCAGCTGAGCTCCGGCCCCGCACAGCCTGCTGGGATTGTAGTTCTCTCCTGCGAAGGTTGCTGGTCGGAGGTGAGGGGGACTATGAATCCCGGCATGCAGTGCAGCTGGCCAGTCTGTAGAAGCTCTCAGGGTCGGGGCCCCTCGAGCTCTGCAGTGTACGGTGGCAGAGAAGTCCGGGCTGATGTGTGTGAGGGGACGACAGAAAATCCCCTAACACACTTCGGCTTTGGGCTGAAAGCTTTGTTTACACACAGGTGGATTATTATACCCTTTTACACCCATGGGTTAGGGCTAAGTGGTTTATCCTACCACTGCGATTTTACCATTTCTTTGAGTTGCTCTAAACAACTAAAGAGTGACTTATTAGATCACCCTTTAGCATACAGGTAATACCAGTTTAATAATACTTTAAAAAATAAACATAGGTACAGTGTACATTTAAACTTTATACACAACCGAGGTTAAATACTGGACATGATTGCAAATTGCATTGTTGTATCATATTATTTATATAGCTTGCATGCCATTCCATGTATGATTAATTAATTGATGATAAACAGTTTAATTGGTAATTTAATCACTCATTCATAAATTGTATATGGAAAATAAATATACATAAAATAGAAAGTTCATCAATCAAACAAAGTCTTACACTGTATATTTATAGCCATACCTACCATTCATCTCTGCTTACCAGCCAGCATGATTATATACAGCAGTTCCTAATGTAATAATCCCTGATCCTCATTGCATTGTACATACAGGTCTTAGCACTAGTAAACTGTATTTATAATATCCTTATTTGGAAACATCACTGTAGCCAGAACCCAGAATGGGTTTGTGAGGTTACTGTTATGTAAATGTTTAGACTAAGATCACTTGCATACAGGGGCCAAGTTGTAAATTATTTGTCACCATGTTTGGTAAATATCAATTAAGGCAATTTTGGCTATTCAAAAAGTTGCTCTGGGCAATTTCTCTACTTCATATTTTAACAAATGTAAAAATATTTTGATGAAATTTGAAGATTTTTAAATCTTATTTACTGGATTTTCAATAATGCTAAGGATGATGTACAGTGTGGGAAGCGGTATATCCAACGTCAAAATAAATTTTAGCAAATCACACACTCTTAATACATCACATCCCACTCAGGAAGTAATCCAATACCAGCAGACCTTCCTATTAACATTGTAGTCAAAGGCCATCACATACCTAGGTATTCAGTTTCTCAAGCGACTCTTGGACTTATATGCAAGAAACTATTTGCCTATTCTCTGCTCAATCGTAGATGACCTTTAAAAATGGCACAAATATACTTTTTCATGGTTCGTAGAGTGGCTATTCTTAAACTGTATGTGCTTCCAGGACTACTATGTGTCCTCCAGACGGTACTGATCTGACTACCTCCTACCTTCCTATGCTCCTACAAACAACTATGTACTACCTTCCTATGGTGCCAGAGATGTTTGAGAATAAGCTACGATCAACTGACCATACCCAAACTACAGGGAGGGATAGGACTTCCAGATTTAACATATTATTAATGGAAGTGCCATTTAGTGTGCATAGTAGACTGGAATGTTCCCAATCACACAAAAGACTGGGTAAGCTTAGAAGCCTCTTTTTCAGAATTTCCTCTGAACATCATTCCATGGCTGTCAGGTCATAATGTCCCCAAACCTGTGCAATATTATCTGTTCATTGAGCCATCATCATCCTTCTTCCGAGCCGCATGCAAAAACCTTCTACATATCTTCAACTCTGGGTCCAATGACACCCATCCGTATGAACCCAGACTTCCAACCAGGGATGGCTCACACCTTTCTGGCACCTTTCTGAGTGAGCTCTGATGGTGAGTAGGGATGAGCTTCGAGTTCGAGTCGAACTCATGTTCGACTCGAACATTGGCTGTTCGCAAGTTCACCGAACAGCGAACAATTTGGGGTGTTCGCGGCAAATTCGAATGCCGCGGAACACCCTTTAAAAGTCTATGGGAGAAATCAAAAGTGCTAATTTTAAAGGCTAATATGCAAGTTATTGTCATAAAAAGTGTTTGGGGACCTGGGTCCTGCCCCAGGGGACATGGATCAATGCAAAAAAAAGTTTTAAAAACGGCCGTTTTTTCAGGAGCAGTGATTTTAATAATACTTAAAGTCAATCAATAAAAGTGTAATATCCCTTTAAATTTCGTACCTGGGGGGTGTCTATAGTGTGCCTGTAAAGGGGCGCATGTTTCCTGTGTTTAGAACAGTCTGACAGCAAAATGACATTTTGAAGGAAAAAACTCATTTAAAACTACCCGCGGCTATTGCATTGCCGACAATACACATAGAAGTTCATTGATAAAAACGGCATGGGAATTCCCCAAAGGGGAACCCCGAACCAAAATTAAAAAAAAAAAATGACGTGGGGGTCCCCCTAAATTCCATACCAGGCCCTTCAGGTCTGGTATGGATATTAAGGGGAACCCCGGCCAAAATTAAAAAAAAAAAATGACGTGGGGTTCCCCCTAAATTCCATACCAGACCCTTCAGGTCTGGTATGGATTTTAAGGGGAACCCCGCGCCAAAAAAAAAAAAAAAAACGGCGTGGGGTCCCCCCAAAAATCCATACCAGACCCTTATCCGAGCACGCAACCTGGCAGGCCGCAGGAAAAGAGGGGGGGACAAGAGTGCGGCCCCCCCTCCCTCCTGAACCGTACCAGGCCACATGCCCTCAACATTGGGAGGGTGCTTTGGGGTAGCCCCCCAAAACACCTTGTCCCCATGTTGATGAGGACAAGGGCCTCATCCCCACAACCCTGGCCGGTGGTTGTGGGGGTCTGCGGGCGGGGGGCTTATCGGAATCTGGAAGCCCCCTTTAACAAGGTGACCCCCAGATCCCGGCCCCCCCCTGTGTGAAATGGTAAGGGGGTACATAAGTACCCCTACCATTTCACGAAAAAAGTGTCAAAAATGTTAAAAATGACAAGAGACAGTTTTTGACAATTCCTTTATTTAAATGCTTCTTCTTTCTTCTATCTTCCTTCATCTTCTGGTTCTTCTGGCTCTTCTGGTTCTTCTGGTTCTTCCTCCGGCGTTCTCGTCCAGCATCTCCTCCGCGGCGTCTTCTGTCTTCTTCTCCTCGGGCCGCTCCGCACCCATGGCATGGGGGGGAGGCTCCCGCTCTTCTCTTCTTCTCTTCTTCTTTTCTTCTTTTCTTCTTTTCTTCTCTTCTTCTCTTCTTCTTCATTTTCTTCTCCGGGCCGCTCCGCAATCCATGCTGGCATGGAGGGAGGCTCCCGCTGTGTGACGGCGCTCCTCGTCTGACAGTTCTTAAATAACGGGGGGGCGGGGCCACCCGGTGACCCCGCCCCCCTCTGACGCACGGTGACTTGACGGGACTTCCCTGTGGCATTCCCCGTGACGTCACAGGGAAGTCCCGTCAAGTCACCGTGCGTCAGAGGGGGGCGGGGTCACCGGGTGGCCCCGCCCCCCCCGTTATTTAAGAACTGTCAGACGAGGAGCGCCGTCACACAGCGGGAGCCTCCCTCCATGCCAGCATGGATTGCGGAGCGGCCCGGAGAAGAAAATGAAGAAGAAGAGAAGAAGAGAAGAAAAGAAGAAAAGAAGAAAAGAAGAAGAGAAGAAGAGAAGAGCGGGAGCCTCCCCCCCATGCCATGGGTGCGGAGCGGCCCGAGGAGAAGAAGACAGAAGACGCCGCGGAGGAGATGCTGGACGAGAACGCCGGAGGAAGAACCAGAAGAACCAGAAGAGCCAGAAGAACCAGAAGATGAAGGAAGATAGAAGAAAGAAGAAGCATTTAAATAAAGGAATTGTCAAAAACTGTCTCTTGTCATTTTTAACATTTTTGACACTTTTTTCGTGAAATGGTAGGGGTACTTATGTACCCCCTTACCATTTCACACAGGGGGGGGCCGGGATCTGGGGGTCACCTTGTTAAAGGGGGCTTCCAGATTCCGATAAGCCCCCCGCCCGCAGACCCCCACAACCACCGGCCAGGGTTGTGGGGATGAGGCCCTTGTCCTCATCAACATGGGGACAAGGTGTTTTGGGGGCTACCCCAAAGCACCCTCCCAATGTTGAGGGCATGTGGCCTGGTACAGTTCAGGAGGGAGGGGGGCCGCACTCTCGTCCCCCCCTCTTTTCCTGCGGCCTGCCAGGTTGCGTGCTCGGATAAGGGTCTGGTATGGATTTTTGGGGGGACCCCACGCCGTTTTTTTTTTTTTTTTTGGCGCGGGGTTCCCCTTAAAATCCATACCAGACCTGAAGGGTCTGGTATGGAATTTAGGGGGAACCCCACGTCATTTTTTTTTTTAAATTTTGGCCGGGGTTCCCCTTAATATCCATATCAGACCTGAAGGGCCTGGTATGGAATTTAGGGGGACCCCCACGTCATTTTTTTTTTTTAATTTTGGTTCGGGGTTCCCCTTTGGGGAATTCCCATGCCGTTTTTATCAATGAACTTCTATGTGTATTGTCGGCAATGCAATAGCCGCGGGTAGTTTTAAATGAGTTTTTTCCTTCAAAATGTCATTTTGCTGTCAGACTGTTCTAAACACAGGAAACATGCGCCCCTTTACAGGCACACTATAGACACCCCCCAGGTACGAAATTTAAAGGGATATTACACTTTTATTGTTTGACTTTAAGCATTATTAAAATCACTGCTCCTGAAAAAACGGCCGTTTTTAAAACTTTTTTTTGCATTGATCCATGTCCCCTGGGGCAGGACCCAGGTCCCCAAACACTTTTTATGACAATAACTTGCATATAAGCCTTGAAAATTAGCACTTTTGATTATTCATGTTCGTGTCCCATAGACTTTAACGGTGTTCGCATGTTCGAACGAACTTTTTTCCTGTTCGCATGTTCTGGTGCGAACCGAACAGGGGGGTGTTCGGCTCATCCCTAATGGTGAGTTACGTGTGCACCACTTTTTCGATAAAGGCATACTGCTCGACTATAACCAACTCGGTACCCGTTGGCCAGAAGCCCATCCATCCTTATGGGGTTTTTCAGCTGTGCCATTTTCTTCACTCTACATGTTGAACCCCTGCGACATCAAGAACCCCTACCTCTTTTGAGAAGCTCTGCTCTAAAGCTTTCCCCCCAAACATGCTTAATATCAATGATTTACAATTTCCTCTGGGCAAACAGAACCTCAGACTCCAGGAAAGCTTGCAGAACCTGGGGTTGTTCCAAGGGGAAGGAGATCCAGTGCACTGAAGGCTGTCAGCCCCAAAAGTCCTTGATGCATTGGATAAACCAATAACAATAATAATGTCCCTGGGGAAAAGTTCAATATGTAGACTTAGTGGCGGTCGCTGTGGAGGAGCTAGAAGTGACTCTGCATGGGAGACAAGAAGAAAGGCCACGCCATCCATGCCATCTAAGAGTAGCTGTAAAGACTTTAATGGTGGCAATAGTGAACAACTTACAAGACATAGTAGGTATGCACGTCAAATGAATAAATCCCCACTGTGAGTGGCTGGGTGGCTGGAATTCCTTGTCAGGGAGACCAGAGGGCGTCTAAGGCAGTGTGAGTAGACAGCGACACTTCCTGGGGCTGGTCTGAGAATCCGGGATGGAAGAAGGTCAAGCAAATGTCACAGGGTCAATATTGGTGGGCGTGGCATGCGTTCAGAGTATGTGTGCTCTTCAGCACGGCCTATTTAGGAGAATCAAAACTACATTTGATTCCTCAAACCCTGACTGTTGTTGGCACTGCCCTCAAGCAGTCCACACCATCCTACACATTTGGTAGGAATGCCCATTCCTCCAACAATTTTGGGTCGGAGTACATTGGATGATTGTGCAGACACACACTCTCAAGTTGACCCTTGCAAAGTTCCTTCTCCATCACTCCCTCCTTTCCCCAGGGATACCTTAAATCACTGGCAATGCAAATGGTAAATTTGGCCAAAATGTGCATTCCTGTACATTGGGGCACAAAAAAGGTTCCCTCCCTTCAAGAATTGTTTAGGCAAATCAACAAGATTGTGGATACGGAAGAACTTATCTCCACAGCATATAATTCCCCCTCTAAAATCATTTCTGTTTGGGCGGGATGGCTTTATGCCGACTTTCTCCATGTAGGTTATACCTGTTAAAGACATTATCACATTCTTATTCACTAAATAACCAAATTACTTTTCCTATGGCAGCTACAGTCCAACGGAGCAGAAGCTCGGGAGCAAGCCTACTCCGGTGCCCCGATAGAAAACTGCTTTCTATGGGAGCACTAGGCAGGAGGGTGGGGCCTGGAGTGCCGGTGGGGAATCAAGAAGAGGAGGATTAGGGCTGCTCTGTGCAAAACAATTGCACAAAGCAGGTAAGTATAGCATGTTTGTTATTACAAAAAAAAACTAATGTCACTTAAAGGAAACTACCACCAAGCAAGATCGAGTAACTGGTTCCAAATGTAATGTTACAAACACACTACTAGCAATATAACACATTGTTTAAATTTTCATGTAGACAGTAGGGATGAGCTTCGAGTTGCATGTTCGACCATTCATCGAATTTCAAACGTTATGGGCCATTCGCGCCAAATTCGAGTGGCGTGTCACGACCCATAATTCGCTGCGGCATCGCAGTGCATTTCTGGCTGATGATTGGCCAAGCATGCACTATGACTCGCATGCTTTGGCCAATCACAGCGCGGTAAGGACGGTGAGCCATAATTGGCCAAAGCCAGGGTGGCTTTGGCCAATTATGGCTCAGGGGGTTTAGTATACGCCCCACACTATATAAGGTTGCCAGCGTGGCGGCCTTGTGTGGTGTGTTGCGGCGGCAGGTGGAGAGATAGACAGAGAGACAGTGTCATTTGATTTAAGTTAGATAGAGTAGGCAGGCGAGTTAGTTAGCTGAACTTACAGTGTATTGTGTATATATATATATATGCATCCTAGGTGTTTTGTATATATATATATATATATATATATATATATATATATATATACACTGTATTCAGTTTAGCTAGATCCGTTTCTGTTATTCTCTTCCTACTGACAGGCAGGCAGGTGTTTTTACAGTATTTACAACTACCTGAAGAAAATTGCTGGTGTTCTTTTGATCCTATTAGTCCTATTAGCTACAGTATTTACAGTTAGTGCAGTGCGTCCTTGGCACAGTGTGCACCTAAAGCTAGCTGATGAAAATTGGTGGTGCTCTTCTGATCCTATTAGTACCGCAGGCAGCTGTAGTATTTACAAGTTAGTGTAGTGCATCCTCTGCACACTTAGCACCTATAGCTACCTGAATAAAATTGGTGGTGTTCTTCAAAATCTATTAGTACTGCAGGCAACTGCAGTATTTACAAGTTAGTGTAGTGCGTCCTCTGCACAGTGTGCACCTAAAGCTACCTGAAGAAAATTGGTGGTGTTCTTCTGATCCTATTAGTACCGCAGGCAGCTGCAGTATTTACAAATCAGTGTAGTGTGTCCTCTGCACAGTGTGCACCTAAAGCTACCTGAAGAAAATTGGTGGTGTTCTTCTGATCCTATTAGTGCTTCAGGCAGCTGCAGTATTTACAGTTAGTGTAGTTTATCCTCTGCACAGTGCGCACCTAAAGCTACCTGAATAAAATTGGTGGTGTTTTTCTGATCCTATTAGTACCGCAGGCAGCTGCAGTATTTAAAGGTTAGTGTAGTGTGTCCTCTGCACAGTGTGCACCTAAAGCTACCTGAAGAAAATTGGTGGTGTTCTTCTGATCCTATTAGTACCACAGGCAGCTGCAGTACTTACAAGTTAGTGTAGTGCATCCTCTGCACAGTGTGCACCTAAAGCTACCTGAAGAAAATTGGTGGTGTTCTTCTAAACCTATTAGTACGGAAGGCAGCTGCAGTATTTACAGTTAGTGTAGTGCATCCTCTGCACAGTGTGCACCTAAAGCTACCTGAAGAAAATTGGTGGTGTTCTTCTGATCCTATTAGTACCACAGGCAGCTGCAGTATTTAAAGGTTAGTGTAGTGCGTCCTCTGCACAGTGTGCACCTAAAGCTACCTGAATAAAATTGGTGGTGTTCTTCTGATCCTATTAGTACCACAGGCAGCTGCAGTACTTACAAGTTAGTGTAGTGTGTCCTCTGACAGTGTGCACCTAAAGCTACCTGAAGAAAATTGGTGGTGTTCTTCTAATCCTATCAGTACCACAGGCAGCTGCAGTATTTACAAGTTAGTGTAGTGTGTCCTCTTCACAGTGTGCACCTAAAGCTACCTTAAGAAAATTGATGGTGTTCTTCTGATCCTATTAGTACCGCAGGCAGCTGCAGTATTTACAAGTTAGTGTAGTGCGTCCTCTGCACAGTGTGCACCTAAAGCTACCTGAAGACAATTGCTGTTGTTCTGATTCTATTAATACCACAGGCAGGCAGCTACAGTATTTACAGTTAGTGTACTGCGTCCTCTGCACAGTGTGCACCTAAAGCTACCTGAAGATAATTGCTGTTGTTCTGCTCCTATTAATACCACAGGCAGGCATCGACAGTATTTACAGTTAGTGTACTGTGTCCTCTGCACATCCAAGCTTTGTGCAGCTACATCTCACTGCAGGCCATTAGTATGTCTGGAAGGCCAACAAGGACAGACAGACAGTCACAAGCCAATAAAAGAGGGCATGCAGGCTCTGTGTCTAGAGGCAACAGTGCTGGTCATGGCTGCTGGCCACATTGAGCCGCAACATGCAGAAGACTTGGTAGATTGGATGACCAAGTTGTCCTCATCCTCTCTCACCCAGGCTCAGGGTACTTTGTCTGGCAAAGCAGCTGCCAATGTGGCCTCTTCCCTCGGCTCAATGGCATCTGTCACTCCTTCCCTAGCCCCACCATGTCCTCCTGAGGAGTCCCCCTTAACTGTTTGACCACAGTGTTGGGTACATGCTTCAGGAGGATGCCCAGCGTTTTGAAGGCTCCGATGATGGTACCCAGCTAGAGGAAGGGAGTAACGTGAGCCCAGAGAGAGGGGGTGCCCAAGAAGGACAGCAATCTGGCAGTCATGTTCCCCCAGCTGCAGCATACTGCCAGCTTTGCTCCAATGATGAGGAGGGAGGGGATGATGAGGTCACTGACTCCACGTGGGTGCCTGATAGGAGAGAGGAGGAGGCACATCTCCAATGAGGCAGGATGCCCTCCAGGGGCCAGCTTACGAGCAGCACACCGATTGCATCACACCGCAGAGCTCCGCATGTGCAGGGTGCTGCTGTCTCTGAGAGTTATTCCAAAAGTTCTTTGGTGTGGGCTTTTTTGAGATGAGTGCATCAGATCCCACCGCTGCTATTTGCAACATATGTCTCAAGCGTATCTTGCGTGGCCAAAACATCACCCGCTTGGGCACCACATGCTTGACCAGACATATGTCGACCTGCCATACAGTTAGTTGGCAAGCGTACCTAAAAGACCCACACCAAAGAACAAAGCAGACCTCTCCTTGCTCATCATCAGCTGCGATCTCCAACCCCACTATATCTTCAGTCCTCTCTGAAACCTGCACTGAGTGGAATGAAGGTGTAGAATTAGGTGTGTCACAGCCAAGTACTTGCGGGCAATCTGCTATCGGCACACCGACATCAGATTGTACCAGGCAAATTTCCCTGCCCCAGCTGCTGCACTACTGAAAGAAGTTCACTCCCAGCCATCCACATGCCTGGTATGGTTTAGGAGGGGGGGCGCTCTCTCATCCCTCCTCTTTTCCTGTGGCCTGCCAGGTTACGTGCTTGGATAAGGGTCTGGCATGGATTTTTGGGGGGACCCCCACTCCATTTTTTTAAATTTTGGCGTGGGGTTCCCCTTAAAATCCATATCAGACCTGAAGGGTCTGGCATGGAATTTGGGGGGACCCCCACGCAATTTTTTTTTTTAATTTTGGTTTGGGGTTCCCTTTAATATTCATACCAAACCCAAAAGGGCCTGGTAATGGGCTGTGGGGGAATCCCATGCCATTTTTTTCAATGACTTTTATGTGTATTGCCGGGTCCGACAATTCATTATAGCCGCGAGTACTTTTAAATGACTTTTTTTCCTTTAGAAATGTAATTTTGTGCAGGGACTGTTGTAAACACGGGAAACATGCGCCACTTTACAGGCATACTATAGACACCCCCCAGGTACGAAATTTAAAGCAATATTTTACTTTTATTGTTTCACTTTAAGCATTATTAAAATCACTGCTCATGAAAAAACAGCCATTTTTAAAACTTTTTTTTTGCATTGATACATGTCCCCTGGGGCAGGACCCAGGTCCCCAAACACTTTTTATGACAATACCATGCATATAAGCCTTTAAAATGAGCACTTTTGATTATTTGATTATAGACTTTTAAAGGGTGTTCCGCTTTTGAATTTCCCACGAACACCCCAAATTGTTCACTATTCGGAGAACAGGCGAACACCCGATGTTCGAGTCAAACTTACGTTCGACTCGAACATTGGGCTCATCCCTACTCAGGAGCAAGCATGCATGGGTTCCCCCGTAGCAAGCAGCTTGCTGTGGGGACACTTAGCAGAGGGAGGAGCCAGGAGCTCTGGCGGGGGTCCTGAGAAGAAGAAGATCGGGGCTGCTTTGTGCAAAACCATTGTACAGAGCAGGTAAGTATGACATATTTGTTATTTTAATTCAAAAATTAACACTTACGATCACTCGAAGTTCAGCTGAATAGGAGCTGAATGTTAACAACCAGCTCAGTTTTAACAAGCCTCAATTTTCTAGTCTAGTCTAGGCAAGGGATTGTCAAACAAATAGCATGCAGGAGATGAGCACTATTCCGTTTGGGAGCAGAAATTTTATTAGTGGTGAAACATTTAAAATGCAGACTTCATTAAATAAACTGCTCTTAACTTGCCTGTAAATTGGCACATCTGTATGATGTATGCAACCTACTGCAACAAAAGGTGACATTTAAGAAGAATAAAATACCATTTATATTGTCAGTAAATGACAGCTTCAGTCACTTACTTCAGTTTGTAAAAAAAGTGGAAAGGGAATCCCATCATATACAGTATACTAGACCTTTTTCCTAGATGGGGGTCTGGTACAGATGTTAATGGAGGGAATTCACACAAAAAACAACACAGGGTTCCCACACAAAATGCAAACCATACCCTTATTTTTGATGAGTGTCTGGTATGGAGGTCAAGTAGAATTTATGCAGGAAAACCGGCATGGGGTCCCCCCAAATTCCATATCAGACACTTCAATTCTGATATAAATTTGAAGGGGGAACCCCACACAAAAATAAAGAAAGAAAACCCACACTCCAAAGACATGCCGGTAGGTTAATTGGATCCAGTCTAAAATTGTCCCTAGTATGTATGAATGTGAGTTAGGGACCTTAGATTGTAAGCTCCTTGAGGGTAGGGACTGATGTGAATGTAGAATGTATATGTAAAGCACTGCGTAAATGGACGGCACTATATAAGTAATTGAAATAAATAAAATAAAGGTGTGAGGTCTCCTTAGAATCCAAACAAGACCCATATCCAAACATGCAGCCTAGCTGGACAGGAAAGGGGGGGCCAGTATGTGCCCCCCATCCTAAACTATAGTGGGTAAGGGGCCCAGACATGCCACCCCCCAATGTGAATGAGTAAAGAGTACATAGTACTCCTACTCATTCATAAAAAAGTTTAAAAGTATATAATAACCCCACACTTTTTGCAAAACCTTTTAATAAAAATTAAAAATCCAAGAAAATGTTCCACAATCACCCTAGGTCTCCTAAGTAATGTAATTGACCAAATATGGCCATATCAAATATCAGTGTTATCCCTGTACCTTTGCTTTCATGACCAGGTGGGCCCATTGGTGCCACTGGTTGACAGGGAGACATCAAATATAGCAGCAGAAGAAAATGCAATACTGTACATGATGTTCTGCTCTTGCCAAACGAGCAAAAATTCTGGTGTTCGGACAAATGCCTAAACAGCCAAAGTTCAGTCCAAACTTGAAAATTAACAAATATACATCAGTATCCATATATACACAAACATTTCATGGGTAACAATTATAGACATATGTGTTAACAATTATAGACATGACAATATATCCTACATTTAGTATACTTATTCATATAGAAATCAATCCCTGAGACATTTCCATCTCCAATTTGACATCAGGACAACCTCAGCACAGTGGAAGGTCCACTCATTAACACAAGTGGAAAAAATGAAAAGAAGAAAAGCCATTTGGGTTCCCCACCATCAAGCTGACTTGATGTTCTCAAGTAAGGTCTCCTCAATGATATTTTCTTGCTGTGGTCTGTTCTCTAGGACTACTGAAATGATTTATAGACTATCTGAACCAAAATCCTTTCAACTTACACTTCACTATGAATTATAGTAGAAATAGCATATCTTTCCTGGACCTTCTATTTTTAGAGGTGAAGGTGATGGAATTAAAACAAAACTTTATAGAAAACTGTTAACATGGAGCACTGAGCTACATGCAATGATTTCCCACTCTTGATATTTGCATCTTCAAATTTTTCCTGCCACTCTGAAAAATATTGAAAGAAGTAGTTTTGTTCATGACTCAATATGCAGAAGCCTATGTTGTGTGTATGGGACATTTTGATATGTAGTTGGATCCAGCTTTGGGTAGATTTGGGATGTCCATTCAGACTCGGATGGTGGGATTTGACACTCTTAGGAGATTTATTAATGAAGTAAGATTGACAGATACAGTATGTTGAGAGCCAGAACCCCCTATACAAGAACATACTCCTGGTCTGTATTGGAAGAGGGTGTCTATGTCATATAGATTTGATGTTAGAAATTGATAATGAAAAGGGGAATACCATCCAAGTAGGTCATATGAGTTGCCACAATCCCTGATAACAGGAGAAAGAGAGATAACTCCTCAAAAAATTGGTGGGACTTTGAAGGCAACAAAGTAGTAAAAAACAGTTTTATTGATACAAATATACAAAGATATAAACATACAATATAGGAAAAGTCTAATACAAATCACTACATAAACAATAAAATTAATTTTTTTTTTTATTTTTTTTTTTTAGTAAAAAACAGTTTTATTGATACAAATATACAAAGATATAAACATACAATATAGGAAAAATATAATTCACTACATAAACAATAAAATGAATAAGGATTTGAATATGCTGATGTAGAATTCGAATGTATATTCGTGTAATCTTCCACCTTGGGCCTACGCGTTTCGGGACTACCTATAGAATCCCTTCATCAGGGGAAACTTGTAAGAGGAATCACACTACATAATGAAATGTAAATTTGAGATAATTAGAGATCATATGCATTAAACATATTGTTTGTATCCTAGACCATTCTGTATAATTGGACATCAAAAAACATGAAAAATAAAATAAAAATGAAAATACAAATAACAATACATACCCTAACATATTCAATCAAAAAGACTCACTGCCAAAGTCCCGGAGGCGAGTACGTGCAAAGGCGCCCTGAACATCCAAAGGAAAGTCGGGCGTGTTACTGGCCCCGCCTTATCCGCACTGGTCCCCCTGTGTGACGCCAAAAGAGTGAAACTCAACAGGGGCAACACTATCCCAGAGGAACCTGGATAAGATGAAAACCAAAAGGGGGTATCTGAAAAAAAGAAAAAACACCCAATAGGCTAGTGTCCCTCTGTTAAACAAAAAAACAGTATAGAGGAGACGACCACAGCGTGGACGCAGGTCCACACATCCACCATGCGGATGCGCGTTCAGGCGGGGCATACAAGTAAAATAACCTTATAAGCATAGCTTACCCTAATGCTGGTGCATAATGAAAGTTACCGGGGATAGTAGAAAGGGAACCCCAAAATCAAAGAGCGGAGTGAGAAACCTTTAGGTGCACAGGCAGCTCCAAAGAAGTTGCAATGGGTAAAAATTTCCTGAGAGTACAGGGTCTATAATATAAGGCAAAAAGACCAAGTCACAAAACGCAAAAGTGTCTTTTATCTACAGCAATATATAATATATATTGCCAAAAAACGCAATCAAAGACAGGCAACGCTAGGAGCCTACAAAAGATTGCAACTACAAAAGGCAAAAGAGACAGGAAGCGAGATTACCGTATTGATCATAGAGCTGTATCTCTGTGCAATAAGGGAGCTCCACTCATCGAGTCCATGAACGCCGCCTCCGAGCAGGACAGTGTCACTGACTCGGTATGCGGCGGCTTAATAAGCAGTAAGACGGGGAGCCAGCAGGTGCGGCGCTGATTGACGTGCGGGCTTCGCACATCATGACGCAGCTCCGTACAGGGAGAGGGAAAGGGGGGAGCCATGGCAACGGCGGAGGAGCGTATTGATTACGACATCCTCCTGTCACTAGTTACAAACAATAACAAAACAAACACGTGCACGGCTCCTCCCCCGCCAGTGTGATAGGAGACACAAACACAGCCTCAGTATCACAACCACAACGGAGGAGGAGACGAAAAGCAAAAAACTCGCAGACAGCTCCATATGTATAATGGAGCGAAAAAATGATAAACAGGGAAACCTTAAGGGTGGATGGATAAAAACAGGGGCGGGAAAAAAATATATATATAAAACACACGGGATTATCTGGAGTGATCCCAGAATTTCCGTATGTTGTCACCGCCCCGCACCCACAATGGCTGCTTCCAGATGCCAATAAGGTGAGGGGATCCTGGGCCGCCACTGCACAGCACCCCCCACAGCCATTTGGCTGTGAGAGGGGTCATGCAACCGCCGCCCACCGACGCAAAAAAGGCGACCGGGCTCGCGGCGAGGTCAGGCAACTAAACACTGCCTAACATCCACCGCGTAAAATGGGCGCCAACCAGAGGCCCCCCAACAGGATTACAAATCCCGGGAGGCCCCCATGCACCGGGCGGGACAAGGAGGGGTCAGTAGAGTGTAATTCAACAATACTCACCATGAACGGGACCGGCAGAGAGCTTCGATATATGACAGTGTGGCTATCTATACAGGGCTGCAAAAGGGAACAAATATGAAAACATAAAAACAGTAATGGGTGGCCTAACACAACAGAGAATACATGTTGGATAGATATCAATAAGCAATCAAGCAAACGGCCACACATAAAGCATCACACACCATTGCTAATACACGTCATCAAAACGGAAAAGGTGGAGCAGGTTGAAATGAATGGGGGTTTGGGGTTGAAAGACTTATAAGTCTTTTTCACATACCCCAGAGGAAAAGCCCTCTAAAAAGGGTCTGTAACTCAAATGATCATTTAGCCCAGGGGGTGAGGTGGCAGCAAGGTCCATAATCCAGCGAGCTTCCCGCTGTAGAAGGGCCTTGTTCACTGGATTATGGACCTTGCTGCCACCTCACCCCCCGGGCTAAATGATCATTTGAGTTACAGACCCTTTAAACAATTAAACAATTTCATATTTAAAGCATGTCACAAGACAGGAAGAGGAAGAACTAGCTGGGAAATGTGGTCTAGGCAGAGAGGGAATATATACTAAACCCTACATATAAAAATCATATAAAATGGGAAAGCTTGTTACATCAATTAAAAAAAAACTGTTAATAGCTAATTGAATGCGTACATTTTTTTTTCGGAATTAACAATACTTTGAACAAATCAACCTAATTCTCTTTTGCCCTTTTTGACTAAACAACAAACATCTACCTCAACAATTTTAAAAGTGAGAAATGAGAAGGGGAAAATGGTCTATGGGGTAGAGGAGATACTTACTTGTTTTTATAAATATTATGTAACAATGTATATGTCTTCATTGAATTGTGCAGAGATAGAAATAGATGTGTATCTACAGCATCCTGAATTACCAAAAATTACATAGGAGCAAGCAAGGATGTAGAAATTACTGAGGAAGAGGTTAGAAATGCTATATCATCCACCAATCTCCTGGTCTGAATGGTGTGCCATTGGAGGTTTATATTAAATATATTGATGTAATGGCACCGGTACTAACAAGAGCATATTCTTAGGCCCTTATACATGGGGAGTCCATGATTGAAGCAACAGTAGTTCTTACAGTAGTTCTTATTTTAAAACTATAAAAAGTTGGGGGTTGATATGATTCTTATAGGCCAATTTCACTTTTAAAAATGAATATAAAATCTTAGCGAAGATCCTGGCCGGAAGACTAAATGCAATAATATTATCTATTAATCATAGTGACCTGACAGGTTTTATGCTGGGGAAATCGACTTAGATAAATATTAGAAGAACGCACTTAATGGCCCAACTGAGGGGATTTATTGCTGAGTTGAGCACCATGGCATTAGGCATTATTGGATACTACCAGAGCGTTTGACTCTCTGAAGAAGTTTGGATTTGGCAAAGTATTTAGAAGACAGATTATGATATTGTATATGTCTCTGTGGTCAAACCTTTTGGAAAAGTGGTTGTTGTCTCCCCCTATTAGGCTATAAAGAGGAACAAGACAGGGGTGTCCCCCCGTCTCCTCTTTTATTTGCTATAGCAATAGAAGTTCTGGCCTTAAAATTTAGACAATCTAAGATCTATAGGGATATTACATTGGGGTGGGAGAATATTTTGGCCTATATGCAGATGATATTGTATTATACACGAGGGATGCACAGAATATGTTAATGGAGGCGATGAAGGTAATAGACGCTTTTGGGAATTATTTGGGTCTTAGGATGAATTGGCAGAAATCAGTTTTAATGCCCTTACTACAAAATGTAGAAGTAGACTGGTTCTACTCCCTGACTAAGGTTGTAGACTCATTTAACTACTTAGGAATATATATTACTCTACAACAAAATAACTTTAGGACAGCTCATATTAATCCCTAATGTATTATATTAAGAGTAAACTGGCAGTATGGAAGAGATTACTTATATCAGTTGCACAGAGAATAAACTTAATCAAGATGATTTTATTACCAAAGTATTTATATGTGTTCTCACATTCTACACAGTCATTATTCCTAAGCAATTTTTTTCAAAAGTTACATTCCTAGTTTACAAGAATTATTTGGGCAAATAGTAGATATAAGTTGAAACTCACAACATTAAAAAGGCCAAGAACAGATGCTAGATTGGCCCTACTGGACATTTACTGTATATATACTATCTGGCAGGCCAGTTGAAGCATTTGAAGACATGGGTAACACAGGAACAAAGAGATGGAGTGGATAGGTATTTATTAGAAATATTACAGGTGGAGAATCTAATGGTGGAGTTAAAAGGTTTTACCTGCCCAGAGCAAAGATCCCTAAGGTGACTCTGGTCAGGGCAGTGTGGATAGAGGCTAAAAAGTTAGCAGGATTTATACTCCCCTAGAGGTTCCTATGTGGAATAATCCTTTTTTAGAACATCTCAATGTAATTTCCTATAGCGACTTTTGAAGATGGAGAGGAGTAGTCATATTGATGCAGGTATATGACCATTGAACATTACACTTATTTGAATATTTAAGTCAGTAATACGATCTGCCCCATAAGTTTTTTATAAATACATATGATCCAGACCCAATTTGGTCAATTTGGTCAAATCACAAGGACCTAAAGATTTATTATCTGTACTGTACTCTAATTTTCTGAGGGCTAAGTTGTGCGGTATCCCACTAAAAGTACAAGAAAAATGGCAGGATATTTTCCCTGACATGACTGTAGAGAATTGAAATGAGATCTGTTCTTCGCTTTTGGAACTTTCTCCTGCAATGAATAAATTTGGTTATATATTATACATCAAACATATCTCACTCCTCAAAGATTGTATAGAATGCGGGGTATGACCTCATTAAACTGTATAAGATGTCATCAATCAGAGGCAGACTTTGCACATTTAACATGTGATAGTGAATGTCCTGTAATTGAAGGTTATTGGAAATAGGTAATACATAAATTGTCAGTTATTAAGTTCCATATACACCAGAAGTATGTTTATTAGGTTTATTGGAAGAGGAGGAGTGGTCACAATTACAAGAAACATTTTTGTTAGCATGTAAGCAAATAGCCTTGAGATGGATGCAGCCCTTAACTCGAAAGAAAAGATTATGTATGAACATAGAGGAGTATCTCAGATGTATTATAAAATATGGGATATGTGGTGATATGTGGTGCCACTCCCCTATAACCTTAGATAGAAAGGAAACTAAATATAGGCTACTTAAAAATAATTAGACAAATGAGGATATACAGTAATTTAAATGTATTTGGAGCTTGACACCAACCTGTGGGTGGATTGAAGGGTAATTATATTAAAGTGGATGTAAACCCTCTTCTATACCCAGTAAAGCAAACAGCCTCAGATGATGCACAGGGATGAAACAAATCTTGTTACATAAGTTTTCCATGCATATCTGCTGTCTTCAGCTTTCCATATTCTTTAGTATTCTTCCATTGTGTTAGAATTGTTACTTCCTCATTCAGCAGTAGGACAGCTGATTGGTGGAAAGGCACACACCCCCATTCCACATAGGCAGAAGAACAAGATACTTTCAGAGCTGTGCTGTGACAAGACAAGCTCTCTGCTAATCTATTTATAGCACCCACCCTGACACAAATTTCAGGCTGGTTTTATCTCCCATCTCAGAGAACTTGTCAGAAGTTATCATGCTGATAACAGAGATATGAAACAGCAGAAAGACATGGGACTCAGGGCTTTGGAGAGAGATAAGTAAACACTACAGATATATGCGCATAGGTAAGATTTCATGAATCAGGTTTACATCCACTTTAAGCTTGCAATGAATGGTATATGAAGGAGGCGTTAGTATGGAATGATCTATATTGGAAATGGTATGTTTATACCATTTATACTTTGTTTCAAACTTGTAAAAAAAAAGTAAAAAAAATAAAAAAAATAAAAAAAATAGAATGAAAAAAATCCCTGATCACCGCCACACCAGTTACATGGGGGGGCCCTCTAAGTGTAGTATTAAAACAATATTATTTATTGCACAAGATTAAAAACATTTACAAGATAAAAGTGGGAGTAATGCTCGTCATAAGTATGTAGTCCTGGCAGTTCTACTGTGTTCTACAGCCTCCTCACAAGATCCGGGTAGCTGGGAGAGGTTCTGGTGTGATGTTGTGCTGAATTTGTACTGTGCTGGCATTTTAGGGCCTCAAGAAAGGACACAGGCCTTCGGTACATCAAGATTGATCAATTTTTAAATATTTATACCAAAGTTTGTAGACTCTATAACTTTCACACAGACTAAATAATACACACTAATTTGGTGTATTTTTTTTCTCAAAGAAATGTAGAAGACTACATTTTGGATTAAATTTATGAAGAAAGATTTTTGTTTGCAAACGTTTATAACAGCACAAAATATATAAATATATAAATAAATTAAGGAAAAAAAATAAAAAACAGTGGTGATTAAATACCACCAAAATAAAACTCTATTTGTGTGAAAAAAAATATATATATTTCATTTGTGTACAGTATTGCATTAACATGCTTTTGCCAGTTAAAGTAGCACAGTGATGAATAGTAAAAAATGCCCAGGTCTTTCAGAGGGTAAAATGTTCTGTAATTCTAGTGGTTAAGTAAGCCAAATCTTGACTGGATGTCTTTAAAGCGGAGTTCCACCCTAAAGTGGAACTTCCGCTCATCGGATTCCTCCCCCCTCCGGTGCCTCAATTGGCACCTTATAGGGGGGAGGGGGGTGCAGATACCTGTATAATACAGGTATCTGCACCCACTTCCGGGCATAGCTAGCCGCAGCTAGCCGCAAATGCCCACCCCCCATTGTGTTCTGGGAAACACACAGTTCCCAGAACACAACGGGGACCAGTGTAGACGCGCATGCGCATGCGCAGTAGGGAAGTGAAGCCGCAATGCTTCACTTCCTGATTCCCTGACCGAGGATGGTGGCGGGGGCAGTCGAGAGACGAGTGATCGATCGGCTTCGGCTGCCGACATCGCTGGACCCTGGGACAGGTAAGTGTCCATTTATTAAAAGTCAGCAGCTGCAGTATTTGTAGCTGCTGGCTTTTAATATTTTTGTTTAAGGTGGAGCTCCGCTTTAAGTTTATTTTTATGGTAAATTGATAAATCTGGCAGTTTCTTTATAAAGTTATGTAGTATTAAAAATGTCATGCTTCTCCAAGACTCATACATCTCTTTATAGTTTGGATTTATGTTTAGGAACTCCACATACTGCCCCTTTAATAACTAATATTCAATATGTTTCTAGGAGTGTCTCAGATCACTCCCCATTGTTTTTTTTTTTTTTTTGAGTAAACACCAAATTGTTGCCTGTACCATTTAAATCTCCCTGGAAGGTGGTTGAACCTTTTTACTTCTCCTTTCACCAACAATTTCTAGATCCTTTGGTACAATTGGAAGCTTTTAAAGCATTTCTTAGAGGCATTTTAGTCTCTGAAATTGTAAGTAGCAGTTTAAAATATCTCTAGGAAGCATGACATTGAAGTTACACAGCAGAGTCCACTAGGGCGATGTGACTCTCTGCTCAGGATTTTTTGACTCATGACTAAAGATTTTTTCACTAATCCCACATTTTTTGAGGAGCGGAAACAGTCTGGCCATTTGGACTCTCCAACTTCCCTTAAACTGCGACTAATCTGTTTCCAAACTGTAATACACCAAGAGATGATTTCCTCACCTTGGAAGTATATAAAAGATTTACAGACTAATTTAAAGTGTATAATGAGGCCTCTGAAAGGCAGTGTCTTCCTAAATCAATGATGAGAGCCAATATTACACTTATCTTAAAGCCAGGTAAAACCTAAACAGATCCTAGGCACTATGAGTTCTACAAATGGATATTAAAACATTGGCAAAGATTTTGAAACCTTCGGCTTAACAAAGTACAGCATAATACACTTGGATCTTGCTGGATTCATGCCTCAAACATCTATGCAGTGTATTATAAAGGTACATGTGCATTACTGTTGCTGGATGTGAGAAAAGCATTTGACACTATTAAGTGGGAATATCTCTTCTCAGTACTCGAGAGATTTGGGTTTGGGGAGGTATTTATTGCCTTAGTAAATCTATTGTACCATGCCTCACAACGGTGATACATTAGGGGGGTAGACTTCCCCTACCTTTAGGTTGGGAAGGGGCACTCGACAAGTTTACCCCCTTTCTCCACTATTATTTACTCTAGTAATGGAGCCTTTAGTGGCCCTGATTAGGTCTGATGAGGGAATAGTTGACTTTTTCCATGGTTCCATTCAAGAAAACATTTGCTTCATGCTGATGACATAGTTTTGCTCCTAGGTGATACTGGATTGTCACTCAGAGTGGCAATGAAAGCAATTTACCTATTTGGGAAGTATTCGGGTTTAATTGTGAATGGGTCTAAGTCAGCTCTTTTGCCTCTGGATGGAATCGTTGACCCCAATATCTCCTCTTTTTGTCCAGTCCATATAACGTCACCCTTTAAATTCCTTGGCCTAATTATTGCTGCAATTTCTCTAGACCAGGGGTCTCCAAATAATGGCCCCCCAGTTGTTCCGGAGCTCCAATTTCCATCATGCCTACTCATGTCTGTGAATGTCAGAGTTTTACAATGCCTCATGGGATGTGTAGTACCGCAACAGCTAGAGGGCCGTAGTTTGGAGATTCCTGCTCTAGATTACTGCTGATTGAACATAATACCTTTGTTGTCTCATTTAGAGACAAAATTAAGTTTTGAAATAAATTACTGTAAGTTTATCTTTGATAGGCAAGGCCAATCTTATCAAAATTATTTTAATGCCTCAATTACATAAGAGTCAAGTTGTAATTCCATTGAAGGTATTTCTCGTAATTGACACTATAATTTGCTCTTTGCTATGGAGGAACAAAACACCTAGGATTAAGCTGGATCATCTGTAACACCCTAAGGGTGAAAGAGGTGAGGCTCTTCCAAATCCTTGTATATATTATATGACAGCCCAGGTGCAATATAGGATTAGAGGAATGACATTATTATTGACTATGACCAATAATCTTTTAGATTGCACTTTTGCTGTAATATTACATTTTGCTAGATCCAAAACTTTAACATCGGGATCGGAATCCTTATCTCTGTGCAGATCTAATAAAAGGTTTCCGACAGATAGATTTATGCACAAAATATGGGAGATTGCAAAGCAATTGCAAAAAGTTATTGGTTTTACTTTATATATCCTGTTATGGTTATATGATACATATCCTGAGTTAGCTAAGTTGCTAATACAGCGGTAAATGGCTGTTACCATTGGTGGATGCCATATGACGTCCTTTCCAGGGTCATGCCTCACACGCGCCCACAATCTGTGCTACAGCACGTTTTGTCACCCACTTTATCCACCGGACACAGCAGAAGACAGATCAGTGTATAGGTCACTGGTGGTACCATGTGATCTCTGTGACCAATTAGCGCAGATCCCATGACTGTTGTACACAATGGATGGTTTCCATTGATACCATCTATTGTGTACTGTCGTGTTGATCTCTGTGATTGGTCACAGTGATCACATGGTACACACAGGGCCAATCACAGCCCATCTGTCCCATGTAATTATCTGTGGTCAATCACAGCTAGTCACAATAATAAACACTGAATAAATGAATTTCATTTGAGGGGTATTTGTACTGTCCTGTCATTTTTAGGGGCCTCAAGATATGAGTTAGTCGGTCCATCAGGATTGATACATTTTCAGATAGACATAGTCTGTGGACTCTATAATTTTCTTACAGACTAAATAATATACACTGATTTGAGTTATTTTCACCAAAGAAAGCAGCATACATCTTTGCTCAAATTTTTGAAGAAAGATTATTTATTTGCAAAATCGTATAACAGAAACTAAGAAAGAGGTTTTCTTTTCAAAAGTTTTGTTTTTTTTTAATTTATTTAGCAAAAAAAACAAAAAAAAACCAAGTGGTGATAAAGTACCACCAAAAGAAAGTTCTATTTGTGGGAAAAAATGATTAAAAACTGCATTTGGGTACAGTGTTGCATGACAGCGCAATTGTCATTCAAATTGCAATAGCGCTGAAAGCTGGAAATTGGCCTGGGCAGAAAGGGGGTGAAAGTGTCTGGCATTGAAGGGGTTAACCTAATGTAGCATATTACTGCAACAAAGGGTTTTATTTCCAGGTGCTATGCTTTACTTCTGAAAGCATATTTGGAAGAACATCCGTGTAGTGCTATTGGCTAAATGGGAGAGAAATATGGGCAGTATAGGGCCAGAATGGTGGGAGGAGGCTCTGAAGTCTTTACAGATGAGCTCTTTGAGTACATCTCAGAGGCTCACACAACTATATTTAATACTACGGGTACATTACACTCCAGCTAAGCCAAATATTATGGGCAGGAACCTACTTGCACTAGATGTCGCAGGGAGAATGATGATTTGATACACATGCTCTGGCGATGTCCTGAACTATATAGATACTGGAAAGCAGTTATAAAAATCATTAATGGCGCATTTTAAACTAGTTTTAAATTAAATCCTAAACAATGCTTATTAGGTATTCTGAGTGCTGTAGTACCACATCTATCTACTAGAGAGGCAGTTTCTAGAGCATCATTCCAGGCCCGCAAACTTATATTGAAATACTGGGAAAAAAAGAACATGCCCAGCGATACCTCAGAGGAGTGGATATGCCATATGGGTACCATTGTATTTTGATGGCTGGATAATCTGGGATTGGTACCACTTGACATAATGCTGTATAGACAATAAAAAAAATGGTAAGATTAATTTTGTTAGAGTAAAATATTTGTACCGGTGACATGTGCATGTAAGCTATCTGATAGGAGTTTGTTAATTTGTAACATACAGACATACCCTTTAACACCTGAGGAATATGGCTGAATGCTGGAAAAGGAAGTGTAGTCTGTTAGAGTGAACAGACAGAGAAAAAAATAGTCATAAGGCCAAAATTTAAGTTTGTTTTGCCGTGCCCCTGCAAGGTAAGACCTTTGTCTTATGTCTCTGGAATAAAAAGGCCACTTGCCTGTGGACTTATCATTGGTGATCCTGCAGGATGTTACATATCTTTACCTGACCTATTCTCTATTTAATGGTAAACCTTTACAAAGCCTGTAATATTCTTTCAAACTTTATTTTATTACATTTTCAGCCCATGCAGCTGTATTTCTTCCAGATGGATAGGCATCCATCGCTTCGGGAGCAATTTCTTCTTGAATGATAGCTTAAAATGCGCCCTGCTTTTAGCCAAATCGAATGTCCAAAATTATAACAGGCTAACATCATATTTAACAAGAAAAAAAAAATATCATTCCAATACCCTGCAGCATTTAACCAATAAAGACCATTTTCACAAAAGGGGTAGAAGACTCTTGTGTCTTAGTAATGTTGTTTAGATTGGAGCCTACTGCTTCATGAGGTCAAAAGATAAGAATTTATTTAATGGTATTCTTCAATTTAACATATCAAAGCCATCATAAACACTTCTAGGTGTATTAAAAATAGAATGATTTTAATATTTAAATACACATGTCCTTTCAACTCACCCATCTCACAGTTTATGCAAATTTTCCCCTAGCCATCCTTAATATCATCCTTAATACAACAAGCTGTGCACCCCACCCATCTGTACTTGGCTCCTTTAATGGCTGTACCTCCCATGCTGCCTGCAGCCCAGCTGGTAAGATCTGATGCTGCTCACATTTTCATAGCATCCTTCCATAGTCTTCAATGGGACATTGCTCCAGCAGTAAGAGAACAGACCATTTAAGTTTATTGGACAGGACATTAGTTCACAGGTGCCTGGTATTACAGGTAATACATTTTTACCAGTTGGGCTGTAGGTCATACATGAGGCACTATAGGAAATAATTACAGGCCTTCGGGAGTGGAGATGGGAATAGTTTATTTTACTGAGGGAGCTGGAGGGATTTTTGCATAAATGTGAATTTGTGTTTTTAGTTCTATGATCTAGTACAAACACTGTTGCTCTTGCACATGAGTTTGATAAAGTCTGTTACTGCCATCAACTAGACTATTTTGCAACTATTTTTGTATTTTTCTCACTCTGATTTATTTTTTTTCTTACTGAAATGTGGTCATGATTTTCAAGCTGTCCTATATTTTGTATGGATCAGTCTTTAGGGTTAAATTCTAATGAATAATATGTATAATTTTTAAACTGTAATTTAATATAATTATAATTTGCAATTTTGTTATCAGCATGTGCAATACAACTCACTTGATGGAAATTGTATTTTTTTTAAATGCCCCTGAGATTGTGTGTAAAACTGATAGGCAGACTCCTGCCTGTCAGTTGAAAGCATTCAGGTGGCTGCGCTACTGTCCGATTGCTTCCATACACCCCCGGTACCGGCACCCCCCATGTGCTCACCCCTACCATATATTCCATGCTCTGCTTGCCCATCTGCAGGCCTGGAACGACATGGCAGGTGCCGGCAGGCGAAGGGGAGTGAGAACAGGGGACACACGTCAGCTCTCCTCCCCTACCTGTTGGTGACCCGGAAAGCAACGTGTATTACATAGCCGGAAAGGAATATATTGGAATGCAATGTGCATTGAAATACATTCATTGGAACCCAGAGGAGACATGCTGGGTCTTTTAGACCCTGCATGTCTCATTAAAGAGAACCTGTCACCTAAAAATCATTACATAGATGATAAAAAAAAGTTGAACAAAAAAAATCTTTTTTTTTTTTGCAAAAAAATTAAGTTACACTCAAGCACATAAAATCTCACCCCCACAGTTACGCATGTGCAAATGTAAATTCACACATTGTGGATGCCTACACGTGAAAACGTTGACTATGATACACATGTTACATATCGCCGTGCACGCCAGAGTTAGAGCAATATTTCTAGCTCAAGACCTCTTCTGTAATAGTAAACTGATGACCTAAAGGGGGCTTTTGAAGTGTTACCTATAGAAAATATAGGATACTGATTTATGTCTCCATTTCACTGGCGCACAAATTTAAGGTTTGACATGTTGGGTAATCAACCTTGTACTTTATCTTTTACCAAAAATGTGGGTAGTTTATTGCGTTGGTTCGCCCTAAAATTCAATGCAATTAAATAAATAAAATTTGCAGTAATTGATCTAGAAAAAAGTCGGTTTTACTGTCTTTTTTTTGGGGTGGGGAGGCGCTTCAAGATTCTCTGCTTATAGGCTCCTGAAATTTAAATCCAGCCCTGCTTCCACTGTTTGATTATTCTGGGATTCAGAAAATCATCTCACTTGGTATAGCCATCAAAAAAATAATAACTAATACTTTTTCTGTTCAAAAGACAGCACTATGCAATGCCCTGTATACACAATAGGATTTTCCGACAACAAAATCCATGGTTTTTTTTCGACGGATGTTGGCTCAAACTTGTCTTGCATACACACGGTCACACAAATCTTGTCGGAAATTCCGAAACTTCAAGAACGCGGTGACGTACAACACGTACGACGAGCCAAGAAAAATGAAGTTCAATAGCCAGTGTGGCTCTTCTGCTTGATTCCAAGCGTGCGTGGAACTTTGTGCATCGGAATTGTGTACACACAATCAGAGTTTACGACAACGGATTTTGTTGTCGGAAAATTTGAGTTCCATATCTCAAATTTTGTGTGACGGAAATTCTGATGGAAAATGTCCGATGGAGCCTACACACGGTTGGAATTTCCGACAACAAGCTCCTATCGAACATTTTCCGTCGGAAAATCCTATCGTGTGTATGGGGCATAACTGGTAGGATAAAGTACAACACAACAGTGTTTTTGTGTAAGGTATTTGGTACATTGATTTTATGCTTATTTATGTCAATGTGAATAATTATATTTTTTTAAGAAACATTATTTGGTTCACCATTATTAATTCTTTAAAATCTAAACTATTTATGTTAAAATGCAATTAATATAGTTAACCTTTGATTTTTTTTTAAACTGCGTAAAACAGAAAAAGAAAGTTATTTAGAAATGATGTCACATCTGCATTTCTCTAAAGCTCTTCAGCAACAAGTGCTGAGGCTTCCTATTTTTAAAGACTAACCTTTTATCATTACTGTCATCTCTTGCTGTAGGCTAATATGCTCTTGTTGATATATTGGTCTCCTGTTTTCATATCTCTGCTTCTGTTATTTTAAAGATTGATTCTCATGAGTTTCAGTATTATTTCTGAAGTACAGAGCAACATTTCTTAATCTTCACAGTGTCAGTCAGTGGCTTTTGAATGGAAAACAAATAGGAAACTATTTCATATGATTATTAGAAGTATGTCATATATATATATATATATATATATATATATATATATATATATATATATATATATATATATGACATACTCCTAAAAATCGTATGAAATAGTTTCCTATTTGTTTTCCAAAAAAAACTATATATATATATAATATATATATATATATATATATATATATATATATATATATATATATATAATCAGTTGCTTGTCAGTAACATATACTTTTGTTTATTTAATTTGATCTAGATTTGTATTGTGTTCAGTATTCGCCCTGTTTTCATTACTGCCATAATTCTTTGGTGCTGATAGATGTTGAACATCCCTTTCTGACATAAAGAGCATGTACTTTTGAGACCACATGAATCAATACCAATGTGGGGAACAATACAAGCTCATTTACTTGGTTGCCATGAAGTGACGTTTTCTAGCTTTGAAGACACACGTGAAAAGGTTGCTTTCATAACATAAAAAATATAATGCTCCTTATTTCTACAGTACAGAATGTGTACTTTTGTATTGTATGATGCTCTTCTTGTATTAATATATAAACATATACACAAGTATAAGATTAGTCTATAAAAAAGTGGAAGTGAAAGAGGTATAGCTCCCAACTGTTCCTAATTTGGAGGGACTGTCCCTGATTTGGAACAAAGCCCCTCTGTTCCTCTTTGCTCCTCATTTGTCTCTCATTTTGGACTGATCTATATAGTTCTATATCAAATGCACCTTTTATCTTTTTATCTTTCAAAAAGTGTTTACCAGGGCTAAACCTTTCATCCAATTTCTAAATTGCTGCATTTGTAAGTTTCAAAAGCCAGCAGTGGTGGTTGGTGCTCAAATTTTTTTGGGGGGCGCAAACAAACTGAAAGATTCTGAAAAAAACATCAATTGCAGCCTCACTGTGCCCATCAAACACAGCCACTGTGGCCATCAAACACAGCCACTGTGACCATCAAATGCAGCCACTGTGCCCATCAAATGCCGCCACAGTGCTCATCAAATGCTGCCACTGTGCCTATCAGTTGCAACCATTGTGGCCATCAAAGGCAGCCACTGTGCCCATAAAATGCAGCCACTGTGCCCATCAATTGCAACCACTGTGCCCATCAATTGCAGCCACTGTGCCATCAAAAGCAGCCACTGTGCCCATCAATTGCAGCCACTGTGCCCATCAAATGCAACCACTGTGCCCATCAAACGCTGCCACTGTGCCCATCAAATGCAGCCAAATGCTGCCACTGTGCCCATCAAATGCTGCCACTGTGCCATCAAATACAGCCACTGTGCCCATCAAATGCTCCCACTGTGCCATCAAATGCTGCCACTGTGTCCAACAAATGCTGCCACTGTGCCATCAAATGCTGCCACTGTGCCATCAAATACTGCCACTGTGCCCATCAGATGCTGCCACTGTGCCATCATATGCCACCACTGTGATCCCCCCGCCCGCTCGCTGTCTGCCCGGCACTTACCCTGTTTCTGTGGGGTAGCAGGTAACAGCGATGAGCAGTGTCCTCCATACATCTCCTCCCGTCCTCTTCTCCTGATAGGTGTCCAATCACAGCGTCTGTTGTTTCAGCCAATCAGGTGACGGGTAACATACCCGCGATGGTTCAGTAAAGAAGCTATAAACAATAAGAAAAGAGCTTTTAAAAAATATAAAAATAAAGGAACACTAGTGTCGTTTAAATGTTACAAAGAATTTAACAGAATATGTAAAAAGGAAATCAAGGATGCAAAAATTCAAAATGAACAGATTGCAATAGATAGTAGGACAAACCCCAAAAAAATCTTCAAATATATTAATAGTAAAAAGGCCAGGTCTGAGCATGTAGGCCCTTTACAAAATAATCTAGAGTGGGTGACTGGGGACAAAGAGAAGGCAAATTTATTAAATACTTTCTTCAGCTCTGTGTATACAAAAGAGCATGGGGGAGCTCATGTCCATAATGGGGGTGGTAGTGACACAGCCCCGAATGATCCACAATGGCTCAAAAGTGATATGGTCAGAAATATTTAGACAGAATTAAAGGTGGATAAAGCACCTGGACCTGATGGCATCCACCCATGGATTCTAAAAGAATTGAGCTCTGTAATTTCAAAGCCATTGTATCTAATTTTTAGTTCATTAATGACGGGAATAGTACCACTGGATTGGCGCAGGGTGACGTGGTGCCTATATTTAAAAAGTGATCAAAGTCTTTACCAAGTAACTATAGACCTGTTAGTTTAACTTCTATAGTCGGGAAGATACTGGAGCGTTTAATAAAAGACCACATAGACGAGTTCTTGCTGGAAAAAAACATTTTAAGCAACAGACAGCACGGATTCATGAAAGACAGAAGTTGTCAGACAAACCTGATTTCCCCACACGTGGCTCATGTGTAAGGTAAAGTCTACAGACTTGGAAATATCAGTTTGTAAATGGATAGAAAACTGGCTAAAAGACAGAATTCAGAGAGTAGTGGTTAATGATTCTTACTCTGAATGGTCTAAGGTTATCAGTGGTGTACCCCAAGGTTCAGTGTGGGGACATTTACTTTTTAATATCTTTATAAATGATATTGGGTCTGGGATCGAAAGTAACATTTCTGTCATTGCAGATGACACCAAGCTATGCAGTGGAATAACTTCCTTACAGGATGTCTCCAATTTACAAGCCAACCTCAATGCACTGTCTAATTGGGTGACTATGTGGCAGATGAGGTTTAATGTTGAGAAATGTAAAGTTATGCACTTGGGGGCTAAGAATATGCATGAATCATACATGCTAGGGGGAGTAAAACTGGAGAATCCATGGTGGAGAAGGATCTGGGGGTTTTGGTAGATCATAAGCTCAATAATAGCATGCAATGCCAAGCGAGCAAAGTCCTTTCTTGTATTAAGAGAGGTATGGACTCCAGAGAGAGAGATATAACTTTGCCCCTGTTCAAATCATTAGTAAGACGTCATCTGGAATATGCAGTTCAATTTTGGGTACCAGTTCTCAAAAAGGATATCAGTGAACTGGAGAAAGTGCAGAGAAGGGCAACCAAACTGATAAGAGGCATGGAGGAGCTCAGCTATGAGGAAAGATTAGAGGGACTGAATTTATTCACTCTTGAGAAGAGGAGAATAAGGGGGGATACGATCAACATGTTCAAATATATAAGGGGTCCATATAGTGAACTTGGCGTTGAGTTATTCCCTTTACAGTCAACCAAGAGGACACGGGGGCACTCTTTACGTCTAGAGGAAAAGAGATTTCATCTCCAAATCTGCAAAGGTTTCTTCACAGTAATGCCCTTTACACACGATCGGACATTGATCGGACATTCTGACAACAAAATCCATCAGATTTTTTCCGACGGATGTTGGCTCAAACTTGTCTTGCATGCACACGGTCGCACAAAGTTGTCGGAATTTCCAAACGTCAACAATGCGGTGACGTACAACACGTATGACGGGACTATAAAAGGGCAGTTCAATACCAAGCGCGCCACCCTTTGGACTCCTTTTGCTAATCTCGTGTTAGTAAAAGTTTGGTGAGAGACGATTCGCGCTTTTTCAGATTCGTGGTTTTCAGTTTGTTTTTCTGCTGTTCAGTTTGTGCTTGTGGGTTTGTATCTGGTCTTCAGTGCTTGTAGTGAGTTCCCATTGGTTTATCACTGTGTTCTTGTCCGCTCGTTGCTGATTTTCAGGTCGCTATTCACAGGCCTTGCTGTTCTTCAGTGCGTTCTGTTACTTTGTTCTGACCAGCCGACCGTTTTGAAGCCATGTTGTGTGTACGTACTCATCGTAGAGTTTATGCTGTGCAGGGGCTTGGTGTTGGGGTTCTTACTTTTACACAAGTCCAGTCCATGAACAGGGTGGGGAGGATTTCATGGGCCAAGAATTGGTTGCTCCAGCATGACCAATTCTGTCACATGCCTTTGCTCCGTGAGATCCGTGAGAATAATCCTGACGATTTCAGGAACTTTCTCTGGATGACGGACCCCGTTTTTCGCCATTTTTTGGCTTTGCTGACCCCTTATATCAGCAGGCAGGATACCTGCATGAGGCAAGCCATCACTCTGGAGCAGAGGCTAGTCGCCACGTTGCAATACTTGGCAATGGGGAGAAGCCTGCAGGACCTCAAGTTCTCGACAGGCATCTCCCCCAGGCTCTGGGGATCATTATCCCAGAGACCTGTTCTGCCATCATCCAGGTCCTGCAGAAGGACTATATGAAGGTAAGATTTTTATCCTTTAACATCACATTTTATTGTATTTAATGTTTGATAATATATTGTATTTCTTTCCTCATTCCCTAATTACCGTGATTGTAATAAGCTGTGAATGTCCCCTTTGTCCTCATGCATGCTGGAATGTTTTAATTTTTTTTGTCCTTCATACATATTTGCCTTCACTTACCTCCCCAGCATGCTCCCCTGGACCTATATCCACCTTGCCTAGTCACTTAACAATGTATTTTGTAAGCACCATAGTAGTGCTTTACCCTAAACACCCCCTAAATGTGTACAAATGTTATTTGTGTCCTTAAATTCTGGCAGGGTGCCAGAGGCTTTTTTTTGGGTCCCAAACTCATTTGGAACCCTCCCTCCCCCCAACCGCTAAGTCAACCCATAACAATTCTCTATCTGCTGACTTTGCCAAACCCATACACACTATAACTACCTCTTTTATGGTCAGATTTCTGTATGAATTCCCCAAAGCATGTAGTGCAAGGGCCTGCCTGAATACTTTCAAATGGTACTGTTTAAAGTTTTTGGATCCTATTATTATTTTGATAGGTAATTGCAGAATGTTAAAATTGTGCTCCAATTTGTACAGAGTATATTTTTATTTTTGTATTATGACACTTCTTACCTGTCCAGTTGGCTGCCAATAGTGTAAGTAAGGAGGGGCTGGCCAAAGTAATACACATTATTTAGGCATTCATCTCTCAATGACGTGGAGAGGGTTACCTGTCCAAAACATCTCCCCCCCCTAAAAATTTAACAATGGGCCATCAGAGGGGGTGAGGAATCTGATAGATGGACCTTATACTTTTGTCTTTAAATACTCCCTAAAATAAATGTTATACTGATGTTGGGCAAGAATGTTTGTGTCTAATCTGCTTTCAATGTTTATGTGCAAAATGACTAATTTTTTTATTCTTGTTTGACTCCACAGTTTCCTTCCAACCCACAGGAATGGCAGACTGTGGCCTCCCACTTTGCCCAGCGGTGGGACTTTCCTAACTGCGGTGGGACAATTGATGGGAAACACGTCCACATAGTTCCACCCCCCCAACTCGGGGTCATACTATTACAACTACAAGGGGTTCAATAGTATTGTGATGTTGGTGGTGGTGTTGGCTACTTACGAGTTCCTGTATGTGGACATGGGGAAGAATGGCTGGATGTCGGATTGTGGAGTCATCGCCCAGACCGAGTTCTACAGGCGTCTCCAGAATGGCAGTTTGGGCTTGCCACCTCCAGAAGACAGTGTGGAAGGACTCCCAATCGTCTTTGTTGCGGATGAAGAATTTGCAATGGGGGACCATCTTATGCGGCCATTCCCTATGAGGACCCTCACTCCGAACCAGAGGGTTTTTAATTACCAGCTGGCCAGAGCCAGAAGAGTGGTGGAGAATACATTTGGAATAATGGCCAGCCGATTCCGCCTATTTCTTACACCAATACACATGGCGGAATATAAACTCAATTACATCATCCTGTGTTGCTCTGTTCTCCACAACTTTTTAAGGAGAAATTCTTGGAACTATTCTGCCTCAGTTGGACCTGAGGCCGGAATTAATATTAATGAACCAACCCTGATGGCGCTTGAAACTGGCCGTCTTGGCTTGCCCCCCCAGAGTGCCCGCGAGGTCCATATAAGATACATGGAATACTTTGTGGGTAGGGGGGCCATTGGTATGCCAGACAATGTCTGAGACATTTTTAAAATAAAAATATATTTGACACTGAACAAATATTTGCTTTGATTTACTGCTTGGCTTTCTTTTAGCTGTCTCCTCAGTTATGTTTTATTGATGTTCTAATTTTTTGGCCTTTTTGTTCAACAGTGCAAACAAAATTTCGTTGACACATGAGGTGACAATCTTTTCTTTGGCTAACTATTGTTATTATGTTGTGTGTCTGCTACACACACACCTTTTTTTTTGTTAATGTATATAATGCATAACTGACAAAAATATTAATAATTTTCAACACCATGACCGAAATTTGGGGAGTCCTGAAAATGGTGTGATTATGTAAAATTATAAAGCACTGTTGGGTGTTATTTACTAAAGGAAAATACACTTTGCACAACAAGTGCACTTGAGACTGCACTGAAACTGCACTTGTAGTGCAAAGTGGATTTGCCTTTAGTAAATAACCCACATTGTCACTGAAACCAACAACTTTACTACAAAAATGTTTTTGAGCATTGAAAGAAGAAGCCACACATTGTTGATTATCAATCTTTTTTAATCAAAGCACAATCATATGTGCGTTTATAAAAGGGTTTTTGAACAAACCAACACATTTGTTGTATAAAATTTTTTAAGGTCACATTAAGTAGAAATTGCCTTTCAAGGTAAAACAGGCATGTATAAACCCATAAAAAAAACTCAACTCTGGAACTTACAAAGTTCAACTTTTATAAAGTGAATGCAATATCAGACATGAGTATGTACAAACTGTGTTTGATATTGTGTTCAGGAACGCGCGTTCAGGAACACGCGCGCCAACGCGCACCGGCGCCCAACCAGGTAACCTCTCTGACAGTGCCCCCTCCTCAAGGGCAGACTCCGGATGCCCAGTTGAGCTAATTTGGTGGCATGCGAGTCCTTGAAAGCCTGTAATGCCCCGTACACACGGTCGGACATTGATCGGACATTCCGACAACAAAATCCTAGGATTTTTTCCGACGGATGTTGGCTCAAACTTGTTTTGCATACACACGGTCGCACAAAGTTGTCGGAATTTCCGATCGACAACCACGCGGTCACGTACACCACGTACGATGAGACTAGAAAAGGCCGGTTCAGAACCAATCGCGGCACCCTTTGGGCTCCTTTTGCTAATCTCTTGTTAGTAAAAGTTTGGTGAGAGACGATTCGCGCTTTTTCAGACTCGTGGCTTTCAGATCGTTTTCTGCCGTTCAGTTTGTGCTTGTGGGTTTGTATCTGCTCTTCAGTGCGTGCAAGCAAGTTCCGCGTGACTTTAAGGAGTCATTGTATTCTTGTTCGTTCATTACTGGTTTTCAGGTCGCTCTTCACAGGCCTTGCTGTTCTTCAGTGCGTTCTGTTACTTCGTTCTGAGCAGCCGACCGTTTTCTAGCCATGTTTCGTATACGTACTCCTCGTAGAGTTCGTGCTGTGCGGGGACTTGGTGTTGGGGTCCTGACCTTGACACAAGTCCAGTCCATGAACAGGGTGGGGAGGAGTTCATGGACCAAGAATTGGTTGCTTCAGCATGACCAGTTCTCTCATATGCCTTTGCTCCGTGAGATCCGTGAGAATAATCCTGATGATTTCAGGAACTTTCTCAGGATGACGGACCCCGTGTTTCACCGTTTGTTGGCTTCGCTGACCCCCTATATCAGCAGGCAGGATACCTGCATGAGGCAAGACATCACTCCGGAGCAGAGGTTGGTCGCTACCCTGCGGTATTTGGCCACAGGGAGAAGCCTGCAGGACCTCAAGTTCTCGACAGGCATCTCCCCCCATCTCTTCTTTGTGGACATTTACTGCTTGTGTTTGTTTGAGCTGACCCTGACAGAAATGTGTGGAGTGCAGAAAATGTCGTGATTGTGTAACCTTACAAAGCACTGTTGGCTGTTATTTACTAAATGCAAAGACACTTTTCACTACAAGTGCTCTTGCAACTGCACTGAAACTGCACTTGTAGTGCAAAGTGGATTTGCCCTTAGGAAATAACCCCCATTTTCTCATAAAACAACAATTACATCACCCCAAAAGTGTTGTAGCGTTGAGACAATAATCCACACATTCTTGATGAGCAATCTTTTTAATACCTGCACAATCACATGTGCATTTACCAAAGGTTTTTCTGACAAACCAACATGTTTGTTGTATATCAATTTTTGTGGTGTCATTATCCAAAATCAAAATGTGCATTTTATAGAAAACAGGCCTGTGTAAAACCAACAAGAAAGACACAAATCTTGATCTTACAAAGTTCACATGTGATAGAACTGGAAGGCAATATCAGACATGAGTATTTAGGAACTGTGTTTGATATTGCGTTCAGATGGGGGGAAATCACCCCAGGAAAAGCCAAATTTGGAAGATGCACACAAATTTCCCAATGTCAACATGTGATATCTGCCATCACGGGGGATGAAGGGACGTGTTTTGGGGGAGAAAGCCCTTCCTCACTGCTACTTTATAATTGAGGAAGGGGTTGCACCCCCAAAACGCATCCATTGATCTCCCGTGATGGCAGATAGCACATGTTGGCACACTGTGTGCATCCTCCAAATTTGGCTTTGGGAAAAATCACAAAAACATTTCGCACATTGTAGCACACAAAAGAAGAAAGTGATTTGGAGGGGTTTTAAACTCGCCCCAAAACATCAATGATGTTTTTATATTTTGGAATAACATCATTGATGTTTTGCTTGATGTTTTCCAATTGTAAATTACACCCCATGATCTCCCCGATCACGATCTGGGCACTTTCGGATGTGAAAGGATCTTCATCCACAACCTCACGATCACCTAAAAAGAGACGAACTCCAAAATAAATTAGGTTTCCCAAAAAATGCCGCCATCCATCTCTTATCGGAGCCTGTGGTTGCAGACACTCACCTGTTGTGGTGACTAGTTCCACCACGTCTTCTTCCTCCTGCTCATCTTGTGTTGGGGGGATTTCCCCTTCTTCCAGAGGGGGGGGGCTCTGGTCTCCTCGGATGAGGGGTGTCCTCTGAGTCTTTTCTCCCCTATGTAAAACAAAAAGGGTATAATTAGCACACAGATATTTGATGGCAGAACTATAAAGATGAAACATTGCTTGGAAGTGGGGTACAATTGTCTATTTTAGCAGAGTTCCAAGATGTAGCTTTTTTATTGTCCTTTGTCAAGCTTCAATACTTTACCTGTTTAGTACAAGCTTCACAGATGTATCCCCCCTATAGTATACACTGGAGCACCTGTGTGGCCCCCATAATAAAAAGGGTGTTCTTGCGTCCCACACTAGTGCTCCAGTGTCCAGATGTGAAAACAGCTGCTGAGTGTCCTCTCCTTACACACAATCTAGTTGGCATTTCATTCTAGTAACAAAGCCATCTACACAACCCAATTCTTTGAAGCCAAGTATAGGGCGTCAAAATGGTGGCCAAATGCATATGGGCTAAACAATGGTATTTTATAGTCCGAAATAAAAATGTGTGATCCGAACTAATAATGTGCCCATGAACATGAAAGTTGCCATTTTAAACTGTACAACAGTTCCTAAAAGCACACGGAGCAGCACAAACGTAATAAACACAAGAACAATAGGAACACAGCAGAAATACTTACTTTTTTGCAGCACTCTCCGAATCTTTCTGTACTGCTCATGTTCTCGTAATTTCAGGTCCGACCACCGCTTCCTGAGCTGATCTTTCGATCGTCGTACCCCGAATTTCCGGTGCAGACTCCTGACCACTTTCGCCATGATCTTGGCCTTTCGGACATTGTGGTTGGGGTAAGGCCCATAATTTCCATCATAGTCGGCCTTCTTCAGGATGTCCACCATCTCCAACATCTCCCCATAGGACATATTTGAGTCCTTTAATCTCCTTCTGGATTGGGACGTTTCAGGCTCCGGCCTTTCCTCCTCCTCCTCGTTGCTCCAATTATCAGGATCCTGCTGTCTCTCCGCCATGTGCTCTTCCTCCACTGCGCTGAACGAAAAGGGGCGGGGAATAGAATAGAAAGAACGTCAGGGGCGGGCGGAGTTATACGCATGCGCAGTGTGTATAAATCGTAACACGCGCGTCTTACGTACGATCTGTGAGCGGAGGAAGGAGCATCGGAGACGCCGATCGTGCTAACGAAGGTAGGATCTAAACTTGGGCCTATACTGCTTCGAAATGGAAGCCTATATTGTAACAAGATTAGGGGAGTTTGGCCTGACATTAGGGTTTGTCTTGTGTTGTGTCTTGCAGAGAAAATGGATGGGTTCAATGACCACAATTTCCTGCCCCTGTTCATAGACAAGTACAGGGAGCTGCCCTGTCTGTGGCAGGTGAGACACCCCCACTATAATCACAAACAGAAGAGGCAGGCAGCGCTGGAGAAACTGCTGGAGTTGGTGAAGCCGGTGGTCCCCACAGCAACCATCCCTTATTTAAAAGCCAAAATTGGTGGCCTGAGGAGCACTTATCTTAGGGAGCGCAAGAAGGTCACAGATTCCCAGAGGTCCGGAGCTGCAGCAGATGACATTTATGTCCCCAGGCTGTGGTACTACGAGAGACTGCGATTTCTGTCAGACCACACTGAAGTCAGGGAATCCCTCTCTACTCTTCCTTCCACTCTTCCTTCCATCCCAGCTGAGGCTTCTGATGTCCAACCTGGGCCTTCCAGCCAGGAAGAAGTGGAGGAGCCCAGCTGGAGTCAGGTATAGAATTCTTCTACAGATTTCTGGGCAATAAATAAATGATGTTTACTAGATGTTATTATTGATCACTAATTGCTGATTAAAAAAAGTGTTTTACATATCAATAGACAGTAGTGGGCACCCAAAATTGGGACAAGAATGAAAACTGCTGGGCTCAGAAGGATAGTCTGTTATATTTGTTAACATTCAATTTGCAGCAGTCAGGAGATGAAAATTGTATGTGATTGATGTAAAAAATACTAAAACTATGTCCCTTTTTCATACACAGGAAGACCTCAGCCAGGAGGAGGTTGTGGAATGTGGCAGTCAGGAGGAGGCGGGGGTTAGTGTCAGCCAGGAGGAGGCGGGGCTAAGTGTCAGCCAAGAGAAGCCTGGGACAAGTCGCAGCCTGACTGAGTCTCAGGTTCCTCCCCTCCACCTGCCATACAAAAGGGCCAGGAAGGCCACTCCCAGTCCTGTGCAGGATTCAGCATACAGGCTGATCCAGGAGGCTTCTGCGTCCCTCAGAGCCTTCCCCAGTCCTGAAGAGGCCTTTGCCTGCATGGCTGCCACCAAATTGCAGGGCATGCAGGAGGGCCAACGCAAGATCTCTGAGGACCTGATTTATAAAGTCCTACGTAAGGGGGAGAGTGGGGAACTGACACACAAGACGGATGTCATTGAGAGGGACGATCCTCCTCCTCCTCCTCCTCCTGCTGCCACAACTCCACCACCACAGCCAAAGGCTGGAAGGAAGCGTGGAAAGAAGACCAAAGAGTGATTGCCCTGGGTTCAGTCTGGTCTGACAGAAGATGCAGTCTCTCGTATGACCGCAGCCTGGGGACACAGATGTCATCTGCTGCTTTCCGGATCTCTGGGACTTCTGGACCAGACTGCCCTCCCTTAGATAAGGACTCCTCAGGGCACCAATTTTGCTTTTAAATAATTGATGTCTGCCCTGGGGGTCCAAGGCTTCACCCACTTCTGCAGTTTCTCCAGCATTGCCTCCCTCTTTGTTTATAGTTGTGACCCCTTAATAAAATTTAGTTAGGTAAATTCTACTCTCCTGTGTGTTTTCATCCAAAAAGGACAGTTTGTTGGTGACGATTCAGGTACATTTCTAACATAAAATGTGAAATTAACAAGGGACAACAACACCAAACAATCTCCTACAGATTAAATAGAACAACATATTAGTGGTGTTGTGGGAACTTGTCACAAAAAACACACAAACATTTTCGGAAGTACAAATCAAAATCACCAAAAAAAAAAAAAAATATGTTGTCAGATGTGAGAAATCAAAATATATTGAGGGAGTCCCGAGAAATAGTAACGAAATAAGTTTGTGAGAAGTGTGTGTGAATATGAGCAGCAAAACGACTTAATTCTTGTCACATTATAAAGAAGAAGAGAGTGCGCTGTATTAAACAATTTTTAACATTGCAGCGTGACGAAAGTGCTGTATCCATTACGAACGCTAAGTTTACCAGAACGAGCTGTCCCGTGTCGGAATTTCTTCTGAGCATGCGTGGCACTTTGTGCGTCGGAACAGGCCACACACGGTCGGAATTGACGCGATCGGATTTTGTTGTCGGAAAATTTTATCTCCTGCTGTCCAACTTTGTGTGTCGGAAAATCCGATGGAAAATGTCCGATGGAGCCCACACACGGTCGGAATTTCCGACAACACGCTCCGATCGGACATTGTCCATCGGAAAATCCAACCGTGTGTACGAGGCATAAGAGTTCTCTGGCATGAAGGTTACTCTCGGGTTCCCATTAGTTGTCTTCGGGACCGTACCCTTTCCATTTGATGAGGTATTTGGTTTGATTGCATCTCCTCCTGCAATCTAGGATTGCTTCCACTTCAAATTCCTCCTTGTTGTTAACTATAATAGGCTTGGGTGGGCCGGTACTACGGTCAGCAAAGGAATTTGGAGTTACGGGTTTCAGGAGAGACATGTGAAATACTGGATGCACCTTCAGAGAGTTGGGCAGGTCAAGTTCGTAGGCAACGTTATTAATTTTTCTTTTCACCAAGAAGGGACCCTAGAATCTAGGACCCAGCTTTTTAGAAGGACAGGCTAATTTCAGGTTGGCGGTGGACAACCACACTTGGTTGACAGGTTCCAAAACATGTTCCCCGTGCCTCTTCTTGTCAAACGTTCTCTTATAGTATTCCTGGGCCTTGGCCATGGTATCCTGTAGTAGTTGACTGAGAAGAAATCCAAGGTTTTGGAGACTGCAGGAACGGTACATTTGGGTATTGACCCAGGCAGGAAGGACGGGTGGAAGCCATAGTTGGCATAGAATGGTGTCTGATTGGTAGACGAATGCAGGGAGTTATTATATGAAAACTCTGCAACAGGGAGCAAGGAAGCCCAATCATCTTGAGAAAAGGCCGAAAAACAACGGAGATATTGCTCCAAAGTCTGATTGGTCCTTTCAGCTTGCCCATTTGACTGGGGATGATATGCTGAAGAAAATGCCAATTTGATTTCCAAGGAGCCACAGAGGGCTTTCCAGAACCTAGAGGTAAACTGGACACCTCTGTGGGATACAATATTCGTTGGGACTCCGTGCAGTCTTATTATTTCTTTAATGAAGATAGTAGCTGTCTCCATGGCTGAGGGGGTGCCCTTCATGGGAAGAAAATGGGCCATTTTAGACAGCCTATCTACCACAACAAAGATGGAGAAAAAGCATTCTGATAGGGGAAGTTCAATGATGAAGTCCATCGAGATCATACTCCACGGTCTCTCTGGGACCGGTAGGGGTTTTAATAGGCCCCAGGCTCTTGTCCGGCTGTTCTTGCTTCTGGCGCAAGTATTGCATGAGTTGACATAGTCCCTGCAGTCCCTAATGAGATGAGGCCACCAAAAGGTACGTTGTATCAGGTCAGTTGTTTTCCGTGCACCAAAATGCCCAGCCACTTTATGGTCATGGCAAAGTTCCAACACATGTACCCTTGGGTCCTCAGGGACCACAATCTTGTCTTCATGCCAGAACAGGCCATCCTTAACACAAGTCTCAGCAGGAGGGGTCATCCCCATAGAGGCCTGTCTAATTCGGGAGACAAGGTCCTCTTGCAGAAGCAGGAAGTTCCCAGAGGGAAGAATGGTGTCCGGAGGTAGGGTGTTCTCAGAGTCATGGAACATGTGGGAGAGCGCATCTGGCTTGACATTTTTGGATCCAGGTCTGTAGGTAATGTGGAACTGGAATCGAGAAAAAAAAGTGTCCATCTGGCCTGCCGTGGTCTTAGTCTCTTGGCTGTTCTCAGGTACTCCAAGTTCTTATAGTCCACATAGACCAGAATGGGATGAGCAGCACCCTCCAGTAGATAACGCCACTCCTCCAAAGCTGTCTTAATGGCCAGGAGTTCCTGATCCCCCACATCATAATTCCTTTCGGATGATGAAAGTTTACGTGAGAAGAACCCCACTGGATACAGGAGCGCCTTGGCGCCTTGACGCTGGGAAAGCACTGCTCCTAACTTGAGATGCGTCAACCTCCAAAACGAAAGGTAACGCCGGATTAGGGTGTTTGAGGATAGTGGCTGAAGTGAACAGTGCTTTGAGTTCTTCGAATGCCGGCTGTGCTTTGGGAGTCCAGCAGAATCGGGTTCCTTGTCTGGTAAGTTCGGTAATCAGAGCGATTATTAAAGAAAATCCCTTGATGAATTTCCTATAAAAATTGGCAAAGCCAATGAAGCGCTGCACAACTTTTCTGTCTGCGGGTGCAGGCCAATCCAGGATGGCAGATACTTTTTGAGGGTCCATCTTAATGCCCTTGGCCGAGATGACTAGTCCCAGAAACTGAACACATTGGAGCTCAAACTCGCATTTCTCGAGTTTGGCGTAAAGTCCATGTTGCCTAAGTTGAGTGAAAGCATTCTGGACATGCCTGCGGTGATCGACCAGTGAAGCAGAGAAAATCAGGATTTCGTCCAAGTAAACTATGAGGTACAGGTCAAGGTAATCACGGAAGAAGTCATTAACAAAGTGCTGGAATGTCGGTGGAGCATTACACAGCCCGAAGGGCATGACGAGGTACTCGAAGTGCCCAAATCGAGTACGAAAGGCCATCTTCCACTCGTCACCTTTTCTGATACGGATCAAATTATAAGCTCCGCGGAGGTCCAACTTAGTGAAAACTGTTGCGGTTCCCAGCCTTTGAAAGAGTTTGGGTACTAAGGGTAGCGGGTATCTGTTTTTAATCGTAATTTTATTCAACTCCCGGTAATCGATGCAGGGACGTAAGGATTGATCCTTTTTCTCGACAAAGAAGATGCCTGCACTGGCTGGGGAGGTGGAAGGAGGAATGAACCCTTTCTTCAGGTTTTGGTCTATGTACTCCTTCAGGGTGCCCAACTCATGCTCAGTTAACGGAAAGATCCTCCCGAAGGGAACTTCGGTCCAGGGTAGAAGTTCTATCGGACAGTCGTAAGGCCTGTGAACTGGAAGAATCTCTGCTCCCTTCTTGCTAAACACATCCAGAAAATGCTGGTAGGGTTTGGGAACAGACAGGCATAATTCAGTGACTGAGTCTAGACAAAGAAGCTGGGATGTTGTTGCGGATCTTCCATGTAAACAGTGTTGCCGGCAGTATTCGGAGAGGATATGAATTTCTCCCATAGTCCAGTTAATACTGGGGTTGTGTGCCTGCAACCAGGGCATTTCTAGGATGATTGGAAAGAGAGGAGAGGAGATGGCATCCAAGCGCAGGAGTTCCTGGTGATCAGGGCCTATGGTGGCTAGCCAGGGCTGGACTGGGACAAAAATTTGGCCCTGGACTTCATCCAGACCGGCCCACTTTAATTTTGCAAACACACACAAAAACAGTATAATAAACTATACGCAATTGCGCAAAAAAATAAGTAAAAACATTCCACTGTATGTAAAAACAGCTTTTTTTTATTATTTAGAGAAAAAGATGCATTCCAACATTAATCAGTTACCATGACCAGTTACCGCAGTTACCGTGACCAGTGGCATTAAATTATTCATCAATTACCATGACCAGTGACATTAAATTACTAATCAGTTATCGTGACCAGTGGCATTAAATTATTCATCAATTACCGTGACCAGTGACATTAAATTATTCATCAATTACCATGACCAGTGACATTAAATTACTAATCAGTTACCGTGACCAGTGGCATTAAATTATCCATCAATTACCATGACCAGTGGGATTAATTTATTCATCAGTTACCGTGGCCAGTGGCATTAAATTAATAATTGACCAGTGGCATTAAATTAATAATTGACCATTGGCATTAAATTATTTATCAGTTACCGTGGCCAGTGGCATTAAATTAATAATTGACCAGTGGCATTAAATTAATAATTGACCAGTGGCAATAAATTATTCATCAGTTACCGTGGTCAGCGGCATTAAATTAATAATTGACCAGTGGCATTAAATTAATATTAATGCCACTGTGGCATTAATATTAATTTAATGCCACTGGTCAATTATTAATTTAATGCCACTGGCCATGGTAACTGATGGATGAATAATTTAACCATGACCAGTGGCAGTACATTTACAGTACAGATTTACCCCTACCCCCCTCCCCCCACCATGCTGCATATTCAGTTACTTTAAGTAACTGAATATGCAGCATGGCGGGGGGAGGGGGGTAGGGGTAAATCTGTACTGTAAGTGGCAGTACATTTACAGTACAGATTTACCCCTCCCCCCCTCCCCCCCGCCATGCTGCATATTCAGTTACTTACTATTATTATTAGTAAAGTTATTAGTATAGTGCTTACTTGAATGATGATTCACAGTTCACACTATAGACTTGGTCTATATTCTGTACTTGCTGGCTGCCTGCTGCAACTTGGTCTGGTATGGTTCCGAAATTCCGAATCCTCCTCCTCGGCCTCGGCTCCTCTAGGTTGCAGGCTTGCTTGCAACGCTACGCCCTGGCTCCGCCTCCTCCTATGTCCCCGGGCCGCCTCCGCCCTCCGGCCGTGAGTGACGTCACGGCGCCGGGACAAAGAGGCCGCCCAAGGGGGAGTGCCTGGGGGAGTGAATAGCGTGATGATGCTGCCTGTGTTTGTGTGACGCCGGCGCCGCCCGCCGAGTGCAGGAGCAGAGCCGCCCGGCGTTAATGACAATGGAGACTCGGACGGAGACTGAGAGAGACACTGACAGTCAGAGAAGTCAGTGTAGTGGCCCGCTGCCAATCGGCCCACCGGGAAACTCCCGGTAGTCCCTATGGCCAGCACAGGCCTGTGGCTAGCAAAGGTATGGTCTCCTGGGTAACTGGACCGGAACTGAGGGTGGATCCATCCGCTAAGTGTACTGCGAGTCCCTGGGCCTTGGACTGAAGAGGAATGCCATGGTTGCTAGCAAAGACTACATCAATGAAGCCACTACACGCTCCAGAGTCAATGATGACTGGGATATTCCTTCCGGGAAGCTGCAACGTGATAGAAAGAGCCAGGTGAGTACCAGATTTAGGCAAGACAGGTGCACATACAGAAGAAACAGGCAGGCACTTACGTATCTTGTTGGGGCAGGATCTCACAAAATGTCCAGGTTCTCCACAGTACAGACATAAGTTGTGGATACGTCTGCGCAACTTTTCTCCCGGAGTAAGGGATGGACGGAGCAGATCGAGTTGCATGGGTTCAGGCGCTTCTGCGGCCGGAGCAGAGGAGGCAGAAGGAAATTGACTAGAAGAACTGGGGACCTTGGGGAGCATCCAGACAGGACGAGAGTGACTAGTAGACCTCTCAGAGTGTTTCTCTCTTAGGTGGCGATCAATTTGTATGGACAAATTGATAAGTTCATCCAGGGTCTGAGGTAATCCTACACGTGCCAGCTCGTCTTTAAGGGGGTCTGATAACCCCATCCGAAATTGGTGATGCAGGGCAGCGTCGTTCCACTCTGTATCAGAGCTCCAGCGTCTGAACTCGACTGCATAATCTTCGGCCACTCTGCGACCTTGTTGCAGGGAGTACAATGTGGCTTCAGTGGTAGCCATTAGTTGGGGATCCTCATATAATTGTGACATGGCTAGGAAAAAAGCATACAGGGAATCTAGGGACCCAGATTTCCGCTTCAGAAGGCGGTGCACCCAGGTTTAAGGTTCACCGGCCAGCAAGGAGATGACAAAACCCACCTTAGTAGCTTCCAAGGAAAAGGTGCGAGGCTATAGAGCGAAATGGAGTCTGCAGGCATTGCAAAATGCCCGATACTTGCAATGTTCTCCTGTGAATCCTTCGGACGTGGGCACCCTAGGCTCAGGAGGAAGCATTACTACAGAGGGTGCTTGGGAGAGTCCAGCAGCAGATGCTCCCTGGGTGTGAGGAGGAGCAGAGAGAGCTTGAACTTGTTCCTCTCGTCTGGAGTAGCCTTCCTGTAGGCTCTTAATGGCTTGAGTAAGGCCCGCATGGTGCCTACAAAGTTCAGCCATAAGGGAGGCACCATGCCCGGACTTGGTCAAGGCTGCCTGATACTGTCAGACCTCTACTTACCATACCGGTGAGTCCGCTTGGGCAGAGGGTAGACTCCCTTATGCATCCGACTCGCGGCCCCTGGTAGAGTATACAGGAAGCACAGGAGTTCGGAGTGGTATGGGAGCCTGATGTAGAAGTCCAGATGCCAGAAGAGAAGTGAACTTTAAACAGCAGGCAGGAATCAGGAACACTGGAAACAGGTGCTGAGCAGGAGCAGAGCAGGGAAGTCCGGTTACAAGCTGGGTTCGGCAACAGGCAGGCTATGGGGTACAATGGAGCAGGCAGAAGAGTAGTCAAACAGGCAGAGGTCAGGTGCGGGCAGAGTTCAGAGGAATCCAAGAAACAAGCCGGGTCATCAGGAGATCAAAGAACAGATACAGGATACAGGAACAAGGCACGGAAGAGCTGTTGATCAGGCAGCACCAAGAAGAGTGTGAAGCAGGCCTAAATAGGCCGATTGGCTCCAAACGCCGCGCACGTGTGCGCGCTGACGCACACAGGTGCGCGCGCACCCACACGCACCCCCGAACACCGGCGCACGCACCAGCACCCACAGGAGCATGCCGACCAGTGCCCACAGGCACACGTGCGCGCACCCGGGCACCACCGCGCACACCAGGGTCAGCCAGAACATGCCCACCAGTGTCAGCTCCAGCGCGCACCGGCGTGAACCGGAGCCCAACCAGGTAACCTCTCTGACAGTGGCAGGGCCCAGTAGGAGCCTCACACAATCACAGGTTCTTCCCCTCAGCCTTCCAAACAAAAGACCCAGGAAGGGGAGTAAGGTGGAGGAGTCAGCACTCAGGCTGATTCAGGAGGCTTCTGTGTCCCTCATAGCCACTCCCACTCGTGAAGAGGACTTTGCCTCCATGGCTGCCACAAAACTGTAGGACATGCAGGAGGGTCAACGCCTCATGTGTGAGGAAATCATTTATAAAACATTAAAAAAGGGGTTGAGGGGCAAAATCACACCCAATACCCACAACTCCAACACCACAGACACAGCCTGGAAGGAAGCATGGCAGGAAGACAAGAAAGTGATGGCCTGGGTTCAGTCTGGTCTAACAAAAGATGCAGGCTCTTGTATGACCACAGCCTGGGTATGCATGAATCTATCCATTGGTCATCGAGGGGGTGGCTGGAGAGAGGGGACGGCGCCCGTGTGCCCTTATGGACGGGCCGCCACTGAAAGCCAGTATCAAGAAATAGTAGTGGTAAAAAAAAGCACTCATGGGTTCTGCGTTGTGTATTAAATGAATCACAACCCTGCTGTCAGTTTATGTATAACGTACCTACTTTAGCTGTAAAGAGCAGGTTTCTGTGTCTGTGATGTCACTCCTTCTAGCTGAATTTCAAAGTTCTTTGACTTCTTGTTTCCTTTCTTTTCCAGTCCTGATAGTACATGTCCCTATGATCCTTTGAGCCTCTGAAGATTCAGGGCAGGCTATGGGAGTCACTTGTACCAGCTGTGGGAGTTGATATGGGTGGGTTCAAGGGTTACTATGGGTGTTTCTTCATGAACATGGCAGGGTACCTCCCCATGGTGATTGCACACTACCACCCCTTTTTTGTGCTAGCCAGATATGTAGGGGCAAACTGAAATAGATGAAAGTAACCCCCAGCTTTTTTTTTTTTACAAACAAAAGTAAGTGGGTGGGAGCTGTCATTTATTGGCAAATTAAATGGAATTTTTTTCTTATTAACCATTTTACCTCTGGAAGATTTACCCCCTTCATAAGCAGGCCATTTTTTGCGATACGGCACTGCGTTACTTTAACTGACAATTGCGCGGTCATGCGACACTGTAACCAAATAAAATTAGTTTTTGTGCTATAAACAAAAAAAAGACTGACAATTTTGAAAAAAAAAATATTTTTTACTTTCTGCTAGAAAACATATCCAGTAAATAAATTTAAATAAACAAATTTCTTCGTAAATTTTGGCCAGTATGTATTCTGCTACATGTTTTTGGTAAAGAAAAATCCCAATAAGCGTATAATAATTGATGTATGCAAACATTATAGTGTCTATAATCTATTGGATATATTTATGGGATTTTTTTTATACTAGTAATGGCGGCGATCAGGGATTAATAGCAGGGCTGTGATATTGCATCTGAACTGTTGGACACTAATGAACACCGTTGACACTTTTTGGGAACCAGTGACACTAATACAGTGATCAGTGCTAAAAATATGCACTGTCACTGTACTAATGACACTGGCTGGGAAGAGGTTAAACATCTAGAGTGATCAAAGTGTTAACTGTGTGTCTAGGCATTGTTTTTGTGTTTACTGTGTGCTGCTTTAACTAGGGGAATAGAGCGATCCTTATCTCTGCTTAGTAGAGATATCTGATCGCCCCTTCCCCCACTGCCACAACTAAGATATGCCTTGTTTACATTGCATATCTCAGTTGTTTGTGTTTCACTAATGATCAACGAGAACTGACAGGACGTCGAGTACTCGGAACTTGCAGATTAGCTTCTGCTGTGAATTATCACACCCCCTGCAAGCGGAAATGCAGAATCATGTATATTAATGTGACTCTACCCACAGCTGCCACCCTGTAGGGGTAAAAGTACTATAGTGCTATAAAGTACTATATACTACAGTAGACCTCCTACTCTCAATGTCTCTCATCTCCTCCTCCCATGCTTGTCTCCAGGATTTCCTCAGAGCCTCTCCCATCCTCTGGATCTCGCTACCTCCACCTGTCTGGCTATCCCCTACTCTTGCTACTTTCAGGCAATCCCTGAAAACTCATCTCTTCAGGAAAGCCTATCACGTCTCCAAATAATCTTCTACCACTTCCATCAGCCATCATTCCCCTCAGTTACAACCTTTTGAACCACCTGCCCCACCCTATTAGATTGTAAGCTCTTCTGAGCAGGGCCCTCTTAATACTCTTGTATTTTATTGTATTATAACTGTATTGTCTCCTTTTTACATTGTAAAGCGCTGCATAAACTGTTGGCGCTATATAAATCCTGTATAATAATAATAATAGGGCAGTCAGCAAGTTGTTCAAATTCAATTTTGCTGTAGTAGGTTGTATACATTGTACAGGTGTGTCAATTATCAGGTGGGTTAAGGACACCATCAGGCATTTTACTTAACAAAATTTTGCATTATGTTGCTCTGTAAGCATTATTGAATTACTACTCTCTGCCAAATGGTAATTTAACAAAAACGTTTTTGCTCTGGTACATATTCTATAAGGCATTGCTCTCCTCAAGCCTTTTTTTACAATCCCTTGCCTATTATCCTAGGCAAAAAATGTTTTTTTTTTAACATTTGGCTCCTAATAACTTCAATGAGGTTTAGATTCGGCACAGAAACTGACTCAAACCAAACCCAGGTACATTTGGGTCATTTCTTGCTGTCAGTTGGAAAACCCTACATCTGAATGGCTGGCCTGTGATATGTTACTGGTTGCTTGGAAACTGGTGGCTGCCAGTTCCCTAATAGGGAAGAGCTTAAGGTTTATTAAGACAAATGGCCAAACATTTACTCATCTGACAGGTCCTGAACATCTGTCAATGATTGTTAAGGATGCTGGCAGGGGCAGGCACTGCTGAATATTTAAAAAAACAGTGATGTCACTGGCCCCATACACTTACGTGGCTGGGAACACCTGGCCATGCAAGTGAAGCAGCTCAGATAGCTTAAAAAATGTGGTATGCATTTTAAGGAGGAACCCCACACAAGAACCAGGAAAAAAGTGTGGTTCCCCCAAAAAATTCATACCATACTAGGCATATGACCCCAACATGGGGGGGGGTATAAGGAAGCTCTTTTTAACTACAAGGGGCCAATAAGGGGCTACCAGAAACCTCCCTCCATGGGGTTATTTGGTACATACTACCCTTAATCATTCATGAAAAAAGGATAACTGTAAATAAAAGCTCCAACAGTTTTAAACATGTTCTTTAATAACATATAAGATAAAAGTCTCATGGTGCACATTCATCATCAATCACATTGCACAGCAATTAAGATTCACATCGATCACAGTGCACAATGCCCATTCACAAAAAAGGAAAAAACAGACACAGTTTTAGACAAGTCATTTAATAAACAAAAAAATTCTATGGTACACATTCATTGTAAATAACTTTGCACAGCAATGTAGATCCAGTTCGCCCCAGAACTTGCGAACAGGCAAAAAATTTAGATGAACACGCTAACACCATTAAAGTCTATTGGACATGAACCTGAAAAATCAAAAGTGCTAATTTTAAAGGCTTATATGCAAGTTATTGCCCTAAAAAGTGTTTTGGGACCTGGGTCTTGCCCCAGGGGACATGTATAAATCCAAAAAAAGTTTTAAAAACTGACGTTTTTTCAGGAGCAGTGATTTTAATAATGCTTAAAGTGAAACAATAAAAATGAAATATTCCTATAAATATCGTGCCTATAGTCTATAGTATGCCTGTATGCCTGTCTATAGTATGCCTGTAAAGTGGCGCAGTTTTCCCATGTTTAGAACAGTACCACAGCAAAATGACATCTCTAAAGGAAAAAAATGTCATTTAAAACTGATCGCAGCTGTAATGAATTGTTGGATCCCTTCAATACAGATAAAACTCATAGAAAAAAAGGCATGGGTCCCCCCCAGTCCATTACCAGGCCCTTCAGGTCTGGTATGGATTTTAAGGGGAACCCTGCCCAAAATAATAAAAAAATTGCTTAGGGCTCCCCCCAAAATCCATACCATACCCTTATCCGAGCACGCAACCTGGCAGGCCGCAGAAAAAGAGGAGGGACAAGAGAGCGCCCCCCCTCCTGAAATGTACCAGGACACATGCTCTCCACATGGGGGGTGCTTTGGAGTTGCCCCAAAGCACCTTGTGTCTATGTTGATGGGGACAAGGGCCTCATCCCCATAACCCTTGCCTGGTGGTTGTGGGGTTCTGTGAGCGAGTGGCTTATCAGAATCTGGAATCCCCCCTAACAAGGGGACCCCCAGATCCCAGCCTCCCCCCCTGTGTGAAATGGTAACAGGGTACAAATGTTTTTAATATGGTATTATGGGATTTACTCTGGATTATTAGTATTAGTATTAGTACATGGTTGTTATTGGTTCCCATGACAGCAGTTCACTATATAAGTCACCCATGCACTCACGGCTCTAAACCCTTTGAAAAAGTCACATGGACAGTGGCGCAATGCATCAAGGAAAAGAGCCGTGGTGACGTCACTTCCGGTCACGTCCGAGATCAGAAGTTCCCTCTGTATACGCTGTTTATTCGTTTCTTCAACTGTAAGTTGCTATTGTTTATCAATAAAATTGTTTGCTTAATACTACACCATGGAGCCCTCCTCTTGCCTTTTCATGGTATTGAGTGCTGCCAACCTGTGACCGGGGAATCAATCCACCAGAAATCAATCAGCCAGTGTGGATTACTCCAGTTTGACTTGTTTACCTGGTTTATGAGGTGAGAGGCTGGGGGAAACGGTATCACTCACACTAGATGGAGATTATGAATTAGAGTGTGGCACATGCACTTTATTTTGGATGCACTTTATATCGGATGAATTGTACTGCATATTGGGATCCAGCACCTTACTTGGATTTATTGCACTTTATTAAGACTGTTTTGTCACAAATCATTTATTTATGCAGAAGGACTTATTTGCACAATTGGATATTTTGGACTGTCACTTTGCACTTTATTTTGGTATTATTGCACAATCACTGCATTATTGGTATCTGCAATTTTATTAGGTTGTTCATTTTAATTATTGTATAATTATATATTTCTTTGCACTTTATTTATTAGCTGCTAATTGTTGCACTCATACATTTTTGTCATGTAGTTATTGTATCTTTTCAGGATTTGATTGCCCTTGAGATTTAGTAAGCGCCACATTTCTTTTATCTTTCTTCTTATCGAAATCTGGAAGCCCCCTTTAACACTCACGCCACCGGATGAACTGAAAAAAGAAAGAAAAATGCAACAGCTCCACGTCTATGGGAGGCTCCCACACACTGCACGCTTCTTCTCGATGACAGCTGTTATATAGCTGAGGGCGGGGTCACCTGGTGATGTAAACGGGTGACCCCCCCCCTCTGGTGCTACATGACATCAGAGGAAGGTGGGGTCACCTGTTTACGTCACCAAGTGGCCCCGCCCTCAGCTATATAACAGCTGTTAAAGTGAGAAGCGTGCAGTGTGAGGGAGCCTCCCATGGAGGCGGAGCTGTTGCATTTTTTTTCTTTTTTGGTTTGTCGCGTGGCGTGAGATGGATTTACATCGCAGGACATTTTTATTTTTTTATTTTTTAATAAAGGACTTGTCCCAAAGTGTCTCCTGTCATTTTACTATTTTTGACTTTTTTGTGAATTGGTAGGGGTACAATGTACCCCTTACCAATTCACATGGGGGGAGGATCTGGGGGTCACCTTGTCAAAGGGGGCTTCCAGATTCTGATAAGCCCCCTCCCGCAGACCCCACAACCACCGGGCAAGGGTTGTGGGGAGAGGCCCTTGTCCCCATCAACATGGGGACTAGGTGCTTTGGGGTGACTCCAAAGCAGCCCCCATGTTGAGGGCATGTGGCCTGGTATGGTTCAGGGGGGGGGCGCTCTCTCATCCCCTCTCTTTTCCTGTGGCCTGCCAGGTTGTGGCCTGCAAGGTTGGTCTACACCATTTTTTGAAAAATGTTGGCACAGGGTTCCACCTGAAGGGTCTGGTATGGATTTTAGGGAGACCCCATGCCATTTTTATAAATTTGGCGCAGGGTTCCCCTTAATATACATACCAGACCTGAAGGGCCTTGTATGGATTTTGGGGGACCCCCACCAAATTTTTCTTTTTCATTTTGGTTTGGGGTTTCCCTTAATATTCATACCAGACCCAAAGGGCCTGGTAATGGACTGGGGGGGAACCCATGTCATTTTTTTCAATGAGTTTTATCTATATTGAAGGGATCTGACAATTCATTACAGCCGCGATCAGTTTTAAATTACATTTTTTCCTTTAGAAATGCCATTTAGCTGTGGTACTGTTCTAAACACGAGGAAACTGTGCCACTTTACAGGCATACTATAGATACCCCCCAGGAATGATATTTAAAGGAATATTTCATTTTTATTGTTTTACTTTAAGCATTATTAAAATCACTGCTCCTGAAAAAACGTCCGTTTTTAAAACTTTTTTTTGCATTGATACATGTCCCCCGGGGCAGGTCCCGGGTCCCCAAACACTTTTTATGACAATAACTTGCATATAAGCCTTTAAAATTAGCACTTTTGGTTTTTCATGTTAGTGTCCCATAGACTGTAATGGGGTTTCGTGGCTTTCAAATTTGCAGTGAAAACCGCATAATGTTCGTTGTTCGCCGAATGTCGGAACAACCAAAGTTCAGCCAGTGGAGGCTGGTGGTATATTTTTGGAGGGGGGCGTCAATCCGTCCACCGCCACCCCCCTCTGCTCCCTGAGCCCACCCTTTTTTGATGCCAATTAGAGCCTCAGGCTCTAATCACATGACTCTAAAAAACAAACGTTGGAATTCATGTGTCCAGCACCTTGCATGTAAACTAGGGGCCAGGCGCAAGGATTAGGGGGGCGGCGCCTATGGACAGGCTGATGCTGTTTGTGTGGATACCCTATAAACATCTATACCAGACCCTCATCTAGGGTATGGGCTTGGTAAAGACAGATGGAATCCTAGACTGCTTTGTTTACACACAGAATAAAGTGACTAGAAGCTATCATTTTGCCAATTTAAGCAAACTTCTTTCTTTGTAAATGCTAGCTTAAAGTGTTTGTTAACCCCCAAAAAATGGATCCTGCTCCTTTAAAGCATGTTATATGACACAGTGCTTGTCCTGTGTCATTTGGCCTCCTGTAACACCTAAAAAACCTGATCCTGCCAGTTTCTTCCCACGATATTGTGACAAATAATTCTGTGCTGCCTAATGCCCCGTACACACGGTCGGATTTTCCGATGGACAATGTCCGATCGGAGCGTGTTGTCGGAAATTCCGACCGTGTGTGGGCGCCATCGGACATTTTCCATCGTATTTTCCGACACACAAAGTTGGACAGCAGGAGATAAAATTTTCTGACAACAAAATCCGATCGCGTCAATTCCGACCGTGTGTGGCCTGTTCCGACGCACAAAGTGCCACGCATGCTCAGAAGAAATTCCGACACGGGACAGCTCGTTCTGGTAAACTTAGCATCTTCTTTATAATGTGACAAGAATTAAGTCGTTTTACTGCTCATATTCACACACACTTCTCACAGTTTTATTTGTGTTTTTTTAGTGGGATTCCCTCAATATATTGTTATTAGTTGTCACATCTGACAGTTTTGTATATATTTTTTTTTTTTTTTGGATTTTCAGCCTTTTTTTTTCTTTAATGTTTGGATTTTTTCAAAGGCTGATCTTTGTTCAATGTTATTTTTATTTTTACTCCAGAATATTTTTGTGTGTGTTTTGTGTGTCAAGTTACCCCAACACCATTGATATCTTTTATTATTTAATCTCCAGGAGATTGTTTGGTGTTGGTGTCCCTTGTTCATTTCACATTGTATATTTGAAATGTACCTGAATCCTCACAAACCAACTGTCCTTTTTGAAGTAAAACACATAGGAGAGTATAATTCAAAACAAAAATCCTTTATTAAGGGATCAGAACCAAACAAAGAGGAAGGCAACACTGGATCAACAGGAGAAATTAGCGAAGCCTGGGACCCCCACGGCAGACATCAATTCTTCAACATCAAAATTGGTGGCCTGAGGAGTCCATATGTAAGGGAGGACAATCTGGTCCAGAATTCGCAGAGATCCGGATAGTAGCAGATGACATCTGTGTCCCCAGGCTGTGGTACCACAAGAGGCTGCATCTTTTGGCCAACCAGACTGGATCCAGGGCAATCACTGTCTGGTCTTCCTTCCACGCTTCCTTCCGGGCTGTGGCTGTGCAGTTGGAGATGTGGCAGGAGGAGGAGTAGGACCTGGAGGAGGAGGAGGAGGAGGACTGGGAGGACCTGGAGGAGGACTGGGAGGACCTGGAGGAGAGGGAGGAGGAGGAGGAGGACCTGCAGGAGGAGGAGGAGGACCATCCCAAAGCTGTGTGTGAGGTGTAATTTGGCCCCTCATACCTTTCTCCAGAGCCTCTGATATGAGGGCCTCACACATGGCTTTTTGGCCCTCCTCCATCCTTTGCATTTTATATGCTATGAATGCAGCAATGTTCTCCTACATGGTGTGGGGTGCTCCCAGGACCTCTGTAGCCCTCCAAAAGAATGCTATAGCCGCCTCCTCTAGGGTACTCGTCCTACTGCCACTTTCTGTTTTCAGGTGTGGTGGAGGGACCTTGATATCAGCCAGCCGGCTCGGCCCGGCCACCTCCTGGCTGAGACTTCCCTGTGTATGAAAAAGGGACATGGTTGTAATGTTTTGCATCATCAATCACAATCCTAAATTAGTACTCCCAACTAACATCTAGTTAACATCATTGATTGGACAAGCAGAAATATTTAGAGGAATGCTATACCTGGCTCAATCTGGGCTCCTCCACATATGGCCTGGAAGGCCCAGGTTGGGCGTCAGAAGCCTCAGCCAGGGGGGAAGGAAGCGTGGAAGGAAGACTGGAGAGGGATGCCCTGGGTTCAGTCTGGTCTGCCAGAAAGTGCAGCCTGTCGTAGTACAACATCCTGGGGACATAGATGTCATCTGCTGCTCCGGATCTCTGTGAATCCAGGACTTTCTTGCGCTCCCTCAAATATGTGCTCCTCAGGCCACCAATGAAAATCTTTAAATAAGTGATGTCTGCCGTGGGGATCACCTGCTTCACAATTTCACACAATTGCTCCAGTGCTGCCTTCCTCTTTGCTTGGTTCTTGAAATGGGGGTGGGTAATCTCCCACAGACAGGGCAGCTCACTTAGCATATCAATGAATAGTGACATGAAGTCAGTATCTCTCATTAAGATATCCATGTTCACTGCAAGACACAACACAAGACAAAGCCTAATGTCAGACAAAACTCTCCTAATCTTGTTACAATATAGGCCTCAATCTAGAAGCAGTATAGGCACAAGTTTGTCTCTTACCTTCGTTCTTACGATCGGCGCGTCCAATGCTCCTTCCTCCACTCACAGATCGTACGTAATACGCACGCGTGTTACGCTTTATACACACTGCGCATGCGTGTAACTCCGCCCACCCCTGACGTTCTTTCTAGTCTATTCCCCGCCCCTTTTCGTTCGGCGCAGTGGGTGAAGAGCACATGGCGGAGTTACAGCAGGTGCGTGCTAATTCTAGCAACGAGGAGGAGGAGGAGGAAAGCCCGGATCCAGGCACGTCCCGATCCAGAAGGAGACGTTTTAAGGCCACAAATATGTCGTTTGGGGAGATGTTGGAGATGGTCGACATCATGAAGAAGTCCGACTATGATGGAAAATATGGGCCTTAACCCAACCCCAACATCCGAAAGGCCAAGATCATGGCGAAAGTGGTCAGGAGTCTTGAGAGGAATTTCGGGGTACGACGATCGAAAAATCAGCTCAGGAAGCGGTGGTCGGACCTGAAGTTGAGAGAGCCAGAGCAGTACCGAAAGATCCGGAGAGTGCTGCAAAAAAGTAAGTAGTTGTGCTGTGTTCCTATTCTTTCTGTCTTTATTCCGTTCGTTCTGCTCCATATGCTTTTAGTAATTGTAACGTTTAAAAAGGTCAACTTTAATGTTCATGGGCCCATTATTCGTTCGTATCAAACATTTTTCTTTCGGCCTCTAGAACACCATTGCATTTTCCCACATTTTTGGGGGCCGACTTGGATGCCAAATATTTGTTTGTGTAGATGGGTTTGTTACTAGAATGAAATGCCAACTAGATTGTGTGTAAGGAGAGGACACTGAGCAGCTGTTTTCACATCTGGACACTGGAGCACTAGTGTGGGACCCCAGAACACCCTTTTTATTAGGGGGGCCACACAGGTGCTCCAGTGTATACTATAGGGGGGGCTAAATCTGTGAAGCTTGTACCAAACAGGTAAAGTATTGCAGCTTGACAAAGGGCAATAAAAAATATGCATCTTGGAACTCAGCTAAAATAGACAATTGTACCCCACTTCCAAGCAATGTTTCCTAGTTCTAGTTCTGCCATCAAATATCTGTGTGCTAATTATACCATTTTTGTTTTACATAGGGGAGAAAAGACTCGGAGGACACCCCTCATCCCAGGAGAACACAGACCCCCCCCCTCTGGAAGAAGGGGAAATACCGCAAACCCAAGAAGCTGAGCAGGAGGAAGAAGAAGATGTGGTGGAGATTGGCACCACAACAGGTGAGTGTCTGCGACCACAGACTCAGGTAAAAGAGATGGATGGTGGCAGATTTTTGAGACCTTTTTTTTTGTTCTTTATCTCTTTTTAGGTGATCGTGATCCAGAACGCTTTACATCTGAAAGTGCCCAGATACTCATCGGGGAGATCATGGGGTGTAATCTCCAATTGCAAAACATCCAGCAACAAATCACTGATGTTATTAAAAAAAATAATAACATCATTGATGTTTTGGGGCGAATTTAAACCCCACAAAATCACCTGTTTTATGCTACTAAAATTTTTACAATGTTTAGAAAAGCCAAATTTGGAGGATGCACACAGTGTGCCAACATGTGCTATCTGTCATCACGGGAGATCAATGGACGCGTTTTGGGGGTGCAACCCCTTCCTCAATTATAAAGTCACATTGAGGAAGGGCTTGCTCCCCCAAAACACGTCCCTTGATCCCCCCTGATGGCAGATAGCACATGTTGACATTCGTAAATTGGTGTGCATCTTCCAAATTTGGCTTTTCCAGGGGTGATTTCCCCCCCATCTGAACGCTATATCAAACACAGTTCCTAAATACTCATGTCTGATATAGCCTTCAGGTTTTACCATATGTGAACTTTGTAAGTTCAAGTTTTTTGGCTTTCTTGTTGGTTTTACACAGGCCTGTTTTATCTGAAATGGATATTTCGATTTTTGATAATGCTACTGCAAACATTGTTATACAACAAACATGTTGGTTTGTTTTAAAAACCTTTCGTAAATGCACATGTGATTGTGCAGCTATAAAAAAGTGCCTTACTCAAGAATGTGTGGATTATTGTCTCAACACTACAACACTTTTGGGGTGATGTAATTGCTGTTTTATGCACAAATGGGGGTTATTTCCTAAGGGCAATTACACTTTGCACTACAAGTGCAGGTTCAGTGCAGTTGCAAGTGCACTTGTAGTGAAATGTGTTTTTGCATTTAGGAAGTACCAGCCAACACTATTTTTTATAAGGTTACCCAATCACGACATTTTCTGCACTCAAAACATTCCTGTCAGGGTCAGCTAAAACAAACACAAGCAGTAAATGTCCACCAAGAATTTATTTTGTTTGTTTTTTATTTGAAAAAGGTGTCACAGATTGCTTGGCATATTGATAGCCCCCCTACCCGCAAAGAACTCCAGGTAGCGTAACTGGACATCACGGGCATTCAGGGAGGGCAAGCCAGGACGGCCACTTTCAAGCGCCGTCAGTGTTGATGGATTTGGGATTCCGGCCTCAGGCCCAACTGAGCCAGCATAGTTGGCTGAATGTTTTCTTAAAAAATTATGGAGAACACAGCAGGCAAGTATTATATGGTTCAGTTTATACTCCGCCATATGGATGGATGTCAGAAATAATCAGAACCGGCTGGCCAGGATTCCAAATGTGTTCTCCACCACTCTTCGGGCTCTGGCCAGCCGGTAATTAAAAACCCTCTGTTCCGGGGTGAGGGTCCTCATCGGGAATGGCCGCATCAGGTGGTCCCCCAGCGCAAATGCTTCATCAGCAACGAACACAAATGGGAGACCTTCAACATTGCCCTCTGGAGGTGGCAAGTCCAAGCTGCCATTCTGGAGACGCCTGTAGAACTCCGTCTGGGCGATCACTCCACCATCGGACATCCGGCCATTCTTCCCCACGTCCACATACAAGAACTCGTAATTAGCCGACACCACCGCCAACATCACTATACTATTAAACCCCTTGTAATTATAATAGTACGACCCCGAGTTGGGTGGTGGGACCATGTGGACGTGTTTCCCATCAATTGCCCCTCCGCAGTTAGGAAAGTCCCACCGCTGGGCAAAGTGGGAGGCCACAGTCTGCCATTCCTGTGGCGTGGAAGGAAACTGTTGAGGAAAAAACAATAAACATTACTATTTTTTCACAGAAACATGGCAAGCAGATTATACACAAACATTATGGGGCAACCTCCAGATAGCATTTACTAAGGGGAATTTAACAAGGCCAAAGTATAAGGTACACCTATCATATTCCCCCTCCCCCCCTCTCATGGGCCATTTCTAACATTATAGGGGGGGGGGAACTCTTGGACAGGTAACCCTCTTCACTTCATTGAGAGATGAATGCCTAAATACAGGGTATTACTTGGAACAGTCCCTCCTTAGTTACACTATTAGCAGACCACTGGACAGGTAAGAAGTGTCTGAATACAAAGATATAAATACACATTGTACTCATTTGAGCACATTTGGACATTCTGCTATTACCTATCAAGATAATAATAGGATACAAAAACTTTAAACAGTTCCATTGGAAAGTATACAGGCAGGCCCTTGCACTACATGCTTTGGGGAATTCATCCATAAATCTGACCAGTAAAGAGATGGGTATAGTGTGTATGGGTTTGGCAAAGTCAGCAGATAGATGATTGAGGATAGAGAATTGGGATCAGCTGACTTAGCAGTTGGGGGGAGGTAGGGTTACCAAAAATTTGTGGACACCACAAAAAAAGCCTCTGGCACTCTGCCTGAATTTAAAGCTAAAATAACATTAACAAACATTTTAGGGGGTGTTTGGGGTAAAGCACTACTGTAGAGCTGATAAAATACATTGTTAAGTGACTACATGAGGTGAATATAGGGCAGGAGATACCATGCTGGAGAGGTTATTGAAGGGCAAATATGTATGAAGGACATAAAATAATAATTACATAAAAATCCAGCATGCATGAGAACAAAGGGGACATTCACAGCATATTACAATCATGGTCATTAGGGAATGAGGAAAGAAATACAATATATTAGCAAACATTCAATACAATAAAATGTGATATAAAAGGAAAAAAATCTTACCTTCATATACTCCTTCTGCAGGACCTGTATGATGGCAGAACAGGTCTCTGGGATGATGATACCCAGAGCCTGGGGGGAGATGCCTGTCGAGAACTTCAAGTCCTGCAAACTTCTCCCTGTGGCCAAATACCGCAAGGTAGCGACCAGCCTCTGCTCCGGAGTGATGGCTTGCCTCATGCAGGTATCTTGCCTGCTAATATAGGGGGTCAGCGAAGCCAACAAACGGTGAAATACGGGGTCCGTCATCCTGAGAAAGTTCCTGAAATCATCAGGATTATTCTCACGGATCTCACGGAGCAAAGGCATATGACAGAACTGGTCACGCTGAAGCAACCAATTCTTGGTCCATGAACTCCTCCCCACACTGTTCATGGACTGGACTTGTGTCAAGGTCAGGACCCCAACACCAAGCCCCCGCACAGCACGAACTCTACGAGGAGTACGCATACGAAACATGGCTAGAAAACGGTCGACTGCTCAGAACGAAGTAACAGAACGCACTGAAGAACAGCAAGGCCTGTGAAGAACGACCTGAAAACCAGTAACGAACGAACAAGAATACAATGACTCCTTAAAGTCATGCGGAACTTGCTGCATGCACTGAAGAGCAGATACAAACCCACAAGCACAAACTGAACGGCAGAAAACGATCTGAAAGCCACGAGTCTGAAAAAGCGCGAATCGTCTCTCACCAAACTTTTACTAACACGAGATTAGCAAAAGGAGCCCAAAGGGTGCCGCGCTTGGTTCTGAACCGGCCTTTTCTAGTCTCGTCGTACGTGGTGTACGTGACCGCGTGGTTGTCGATCGGAAATTCCGACAACTTTGTGCGACCGTGTGTAGGCAAAACAAGTTTAAGCCAACATCCGTCGGAAAAAATCCTAGGATTTTGTTGTCGGAATGTCCGATCAATGTCCGACCGTGTGTACGGGGCATAAGAGAAATAGCAGCTAACACAGCAAATTGGATAAATGCAATAGAAATGGATACAAGAGGTGGAGTGCTTATATGTGAAGTATAATGCAACAATAAACATGAAACAAACGAGTAATGAACCCCAATAATCACCAATAAAAAAAAACAAAAAACGAAAATACAAATACGAGTAAACCCAGTGACTGGTAATAAGTGTCCAAGGAAAAGTCCAAGTGAAAAAAATTGAATAATTAAAAAATTTTTGGTCAAAATGTAATTCTAAATCCCATATAAATAAATACAAAAACTTCATGTGAAAATCATAACAGTGAACAAGATGTGAATGTGGAGTGAAAAATGCCACCACTGAACTTAGGGAGGCTTACTAGAACATTTGAACCCACGAGAACATATGTTCTGTGGGTCAAACAGGCTTGTGTTGTATGAGCAACCAATGGAACTGGACACTGGGATCCTCAAATGACTCCAACGAGAACTCACAGCTGTCCTTAGGATAGTAGGTGGTAATGTTGATGTTTCTCATAGGAATGGTAACCAGGTGAACGTGGATATAGCAGATGAATGCTTTCTCTGGCTCACCATTTGCATAATGCTAGCTGGACATCATTCGCTCCTCTCAAAAGAAATTCCTGCCATCACCAGCATCCAATGGTAGTTTCTCCCCACCCCTCTGTAAACTGACCATAGTGTATCATGGCTGCTGAGACCAGACACCGTGGTCAGTTTACGTGCTATCTGGTCTCCTCTCTGCTCCTGTGTCCTCCTCCCCCCTCCCCTCTCTGGCTGTGTGTGAGCCGCCCCTCCCCCCTCATGCTGCCCTCATAACACAAACCTGTATATACCATCAACACTCCCTCCTATTTCAGTGTCCCCCTCTGTGAATAATTTATAAATATAAATGCTGTAAATACCTCATTTAAGAGCTGAGATTCAGATCACATGACCAGCCAGCTCTTGCCTCTTCTCCTCCTCCCCTCCAGACTGACATCAGCAGAGGAATCTCAGCCCCGCCCACTGCATCTCTCAGAGGAGGAAAGGAGAAAGCTGGCCAGTCATGTGATCACAATCTCAGCAGTGAAATGAGGTATTTGCAGCATTTTGTTTTTATAAATCACACACAGAGGGGGACACTACAATAGGAGGCAGTGCTGATGGTGTATGCAGGTTAGAGTGGCTTAACAACCACTTTAACTGAAGTAGGTAGTTTGGACCATGTACTTTGATCACAACTCAGATCTCAAATACTAGGTGTCCTCACAATTATAGATATGTTAATTTTAATGTATACTATGTTCAAACACAAATATGTAGTCAGACTGCATGTTGGAATAAATGTAAAAGTTTAAATTAAATTTAAATGCAATGCCTTACTTTATGATGTTAAAATCTTTTTGGTTTTGGACTGCAACAAGAAATTTAAACAAAGATGGTTCTAAAGTCATAGGGTCCTTTAATCTTGATGCATTCTGTGCATTAAGGTAAAATCCTTTCAGTGCCTATTTCTCCCCCTTCCCCCCTAAATACTAACCTTAGTCCTGTATCCAGTGCTGTGCTCATCTGCAGGTCTTCTCTCATTTCTCTGCTCTCTAATAGGCTTGGCTTAGAGCAGTATGAGCCATTGGCTCCTGCTGCTGTCAGTCAAGTCCAGTGAGAAGGGTGTGGGGAGTGGGACCAAGCCATGCTGTGCATGTCATGGGACATACACAATCTGGTTCTGGAGCGACCCCGCATGTATGCCACCATAGGAAGGGGCTTCCTATGGTGGAACATGCAGAGGAGCAGGAACCTTGTGGGGGACCCAAGGAAAGGAAGTTCAGGGATGCTCTGTGCAATATCATTGCATGGAGGAGATAAGCATAAAATGTTTTTTTTTTTATTACAGGAAAGAAATAACTGTACAACCTCTTATTTTTAAGGGGGAAACGTCATACAACAAAACAAAATCTGGCAGTCAGTGACAAATGAATATCACAAACAATAATTCTAGCTTTGAAAAAATAGCTGGATTCATTACAACAGGAAAAAAAGAAATTGAGCACAAAATGTGAGCTGTTGCCTATAGCCACCAATCCAAATTCTAATTTCACTTTTCCATAAAATAAAAGGCAAATCCTGATTAGCTGTTGATGGCAACAACTCTATTTTTGTGATTATGTTCCACTTCAGTATTCATATTGTTTTTGTAGATATAAATAAATATAATGTAGATAGGCAGGGGCTGCCAAAGTTTTACTATTTACCATGTTTTGCTATATAATTATAGTCTTCTTTAGATCCAAGAATAATATACAATATTTCCCTTCTAAATATGTGAAAGGAACTAGGTCAACTATATAAATACAATGTGGGATACTAAAGCTGTTATTTTACTGCTTTTATTCCTGTTATTTCTTGCTTCAGTTCAGTAATCTCTTCTTTCATAAATGGATATGTGGAAGAAAGTATGAGCTTTATGCCAGCTGTGTATAAGTTCACAGACAGTTATCATGTCCTGCTCAGCCTTTATTATCACTGAACTAAGCATCCATTCTTTCATCCTCTTCAACAGGTCATGTTTACTTGACCTCTAATTGTATCCTCTGGAAGTTTTTCAATGTGTGCACATAAAAAAGGGAGACACAGCAAAGTAGTATGACAAAATTATGATTAAATATTTTTAAATTCATAAACCTAATTGTTGAAGTGCCTTAACCACTTCAATACCAGGCACTTAGACACCTTCCTGCCAAGGCCAATTTTCAGCTTTCAGTGCTGTCGCACTTTGAATAACAATCACGTGGTCATACAACACTGTACACAAACAAATTTTTTACCATTTTGTTCCCACAAATAGAGCTTTCTTTTGGTTTTTGATCACCTCTGCGGTTTTTATTTTCTGCGTAACAAAGAAAAAAGGACCGAAAATTTTGAAAAAAAACAAGTTTTTCTTTGTTTCTGTTAAAATTTTTTGTAAATAAGTACGTTTTCTTCTTCAATGATGGGCACTGATATGGCTGCACTGATGGGCACTGATAAGGCGGCACTGATGGGCACCGATGTGGTGGCACCAATGAGATGGCACTGATGAGGTGGCACTGACAGGCACTGATGATGGGCACTGATAGGCGGCACTGATGGATACTATAGGTGGCACTGATAGGTGGCACTGGTATGCAGCACTGATGGGCACTCATAGGCAGCACTGATGGGCACTCATAGGCAGCACTGATGGGCACTCATAGGCGGCACTGATGGGTACTTATGGGTGGCACTGATGGGTACTTATGGGTGTCACTGATAGGTGGCATTGATGGGCACTGATGGGCACTGATAGGTGGGCACTGATGGGCACAGATGGGCACTGATAGGTGGCACAGATGGACACTGATGGGTGGCACTGTTGACACTGATTGGTGGCACTGATGACACTGATGGTGGCATTGCTGGGCATCACTGATTTATAATGGTGCCAGTCAGTGCCCATTTGTGGGCACTGATTGGCACAGACTGGGCACATTGGGCACATGTGGATGGCCATGGGGTACATACCTGGTCATCCACATGTTGCCCGCTTCCCTGGTGGTCCTGGCGGCTCCCCTGGTGATCTAGTGTGGGCATCCGAGGAGTGGCTGTGCTGATAAACAATCAGCGCAGACCGACCCCACTGTCAGGAGAGCCGCCGATCGGCTCTCCTCTACTCACGTCTGTCAGACGCGAGTGAGGAAAAGCCAATTGGACACGGTTGATCACCTGGTAAAGAGCCTCCGCCAGAGACTCTTTACCAAGATCAGCGTAGCGGTGTGTCAGACTGACACATCGCTCCACCGATCACCGCAATGCATGCCCCCACAGGTGCGTGGCGGCTGTTATCCTGAAGGACATCATATGACGCCCAGTCAGGATAACTGAACCACCGCCCAGCTGTCATTCTGCTATAGGCCGGGCGGGAAGTGGTTAAAGGATAGGTTCAGCTTTAGCAGCATGTTACATATTAGAACCATATATTGGGAACAACATGTAACATGCTGCAAAGCTCCAGCCCCCTCTAACCCTGTGTGACAGCAGGTGAAGGTTCCTCTCCCCCACAGCTACTGTCACAGTTAAAATTGGCAGGCTGGCGTGGCTTTATTTTTATTTATCACTGTGTGGGAAAATGTTACGCGTTGGCAGCTACTCACTAATGATAGTTATTGGTTTGCGCATTAGTATATTTTTATTATTAAGTAGAGAGCATAGGGAGTTATTTACTAAAGGCAAATCCACTTTGTACTATAAGTGCAAACTACAAGTGCAAAGTACATATAAACAAAAATCCAGGAAAGGGAAGAGAGCAGGAAAGAAGCCCAAAGGGCTGGAAAAGGATTCTTCAGAGAGGAACACCCATATAATATTATGAACAGAATTCTTTATTTAGAAAAAACAAAAAATTACACCCACAATAAATATAATAGAATATCTCAATACCTCCACCACAAATTTTAAATTAATAATAACGTTTTTAAAAACAGGTGATCACCACGGACAAACACCCCTCAATCATACAACCATTCACTCACTAGTAGCAGCTAATACTACAAACTGAAGAAAAATAATAATGCAATAATAAGCTATGATAAGCTGAACAGTTACAGAAAAAAATCTTCAGATCATAGAGAGCAATTTTGGTTTGTACACCAAATAGTACAGGGCCTGCCCTGATACAGTACCTCAAGGGGAGCAGATGAAACTAGAAAAGCTACCATTTCTGGGGAAATTGTGTGAAGTGTTCTTGCCTCCACCTACAGTTGTCTACAAGTGGAGTGGGCGGAGTAACTGGGTGGAGTGGCTTGAGTAACTATTGTGAAGTTGGAGTGGCTGGAGTAACTGTGAAAAATTTTAAAAAGTATAAATAGTAGTAAAAAAGTTGAAGAAGTCCCATCATTAGCTGAAAGAGCTGAACATTTTTTTCAAAAAAGATTTTTTTTTTAAATGATTTTTTTTTCAAAATTGAATATTTTTTTCAAAAATGATTTTTATTTTTTTTTCAAAAAATATGTTTTCTTTCAAAAAATGTTTTTTTTTCAAAAATGATTTTAAAAAAAATGAAAAAAAAGATTTTTTTCAATTTTTTTTTCAAAAATTTTTTTTTTTTCAAAAAAATGAAAAAAAAATATTTTTTTTCAAAAAATATTTATTTATTTTTTTTTTTTACAAAAATGATTTTTTTTTCAAAAATTATTTATTTGTTTTTTTTTTTTTTTTTTTTTACAAAAATTATTTCTTTTTTTCAAAAATGATTTTTTTTTCAAAAATGATTTAAAAAAAATATATATTATTTTTTTTTTTCATGGGGTGGTCATAATATTTTTACTGATCATGTTATGGTCATAATGTTTTGGCTGATATTGGGGTGGTCATAAATTATTTGGCTGATCATGGGTTGGTCATAATGTTTTGGCTGGTCATAATGTTTTGGCTGATCATGGGGTTGTCAGCTTTTGTCACCTCCCACTCTAGTTTTGAACATTTCACCTTTCATTCCTATGGAACCAATTTCAGCGCAAAAACAACGATATTTTGTGAACCATTCGGCGAAACGTTCCACAAAGTAATAGCACACCAATTAAATTACATTGAGGCCAGATTCACACTGGTATTTTTCAGCTTTTCACAAAGTTCCACAAGGTAACACCAACTAAATGACATTGAACAGTTCGCCATTCATTCCTATGGAACCAATTTTGCCGCAAAAACGACGATATTTCGTGAACCATTCGGCAAAACGTTCCACAAAGTAACAGCACACCATCGGGAACAATCCACACATTTCAGTATATTACTTGTCTTTGTAGTGTAAAAGCTGTGGGTGAAGTTAGGGTGGTAAATTTGGCTATAATAAGAATAATAATATATATGTGAGATAACAGTAAGTGGTCTTGTTATGCAAAAACACTTAAATATGAGCAGGGGGCTATGGAAGTGATCCAAGATGATAAGGATAGCGGTCCCCTAATGTACAGACAGTTATAAAGGGTGGAAAAACAGTGTTGCAGCACTATTGAATGAGTGAGTTTAACTGATGAGGAGAACAGGTGAATAGGGGGGTAAAACTCCTTCCCTTGCCACAGTCTATGTGAGGCGGCTTAAATAGGAGCTTATTTCATAACATGGCTGAAGCACATACTCGCCGGTGAAATGGGGGGGTAAAACTCTCCTTCACTTGCAACAGTCTATGTGAGGTGGCTTGAATAAGAGCTTATTTCATATCATGGCTGAAGCACATACTTGCCGGTGAAATAGGGGGAGGTAAAACTCCTTCCCTTGTAACAGTCTATGTGAGGCGGCTTGAATAGGAGCTTATTTCATATCATGGCTGAAGCACATACTCACAGATACAAGGGTGAAGGATATGTTGAACACCCACAGTTGGATATCCCTTATGGAGGTTCCAGTTAAGTGTATCTAGACAATGTCAAGTGTTTAAAAACTTACTGGTCCATGCAGGGTTAGTTAGCGGTATCAACGAGACTGGACCGTGTAGCTCACAGGCAGATGCACTTACTGGCCGTACTGTATTGCAGGTGAAGCCCATATGATAGAGATCTCATCACAAGCTTATCAGTCCTTACGGGAATAGTCAGAAATTTCACCAGGACCAGACCGCTCAGCTGACAGACAAAACGACACACTGGGCGTGCAGCATCAGAGGAGCAACCCATGTGATAGAATTCCAGGTGGAAGTTAAATTCACATCCACAGTACGCTGATGTCCAGGTGTATAGAGATTAGATAGTCCCGGTTAAATTTTAGATCTCATTCAGGATCAGTGGACCCAAAGTTAATTCATTCAAACGTGGTAAGATCAACTCATCCATAGATGGTGCTGGCTGTGTAGACTGCAGTCTCCAATAAAATTAAATGCGGCCACCCATGTTCATATAGAGACAGCTGCTCCCAGGGCAGGAATCATGGGAGATGAAGGGGTGAGAAGTCCGTGGTAGACCCTGTAAAAACAGGGGCGTCTAGCTGACCGGTTTCTTTCGCCAAGCAAAATTCATCAGGGCGTCATCTCCCTTCGCTTGGTTACCAGCTTGCGCTCCAAACCTCGTATTGGCACACTCTCCACCGCGGCTGGCTGAAGCACCATCCAGCGGTGCTCTGAGAAGATGTCACAGCACAGCTCCATTGGAAGGAACAGGGACTGACTACACTGAGGATTCCCCCATTGCTGGGACTACATCCACACTTATTTTATGCCTATTAACACTTCGTAAATGTGAGTTGCCATTTGGCTTTTATTGTTTATTAAACCTTTTTAATGAAAAATCTGCACCCAGAGGTGCCTTTCCTTCTCCTCTTGATTATTCAGAAAGGGTCTTCTCATTGCAACAGCCAGCCTTTAGAGGCAGACACAAGTACCCCTCTATAACTTCTGGGACATCATAACAGGAACTTGTGCAGCAATACCTTATCTCTTTCTTTGCACTTTGTTTCATTTATATATTTATCTTTTAATCCTTTTTCTGCTTTTGAAAAACACAATAACACAGGGCTGTTTATATTCTAATGCCCTGTACAGACGGTTGGATTTTCTGACAGAAAATGTTCGATGGGAGCTTTTTGGCGCAAATTCCGACTGTGTGTAGGCTCCATCGGACATTTTCCATTGGAATTTCCGACACACAGAATTTGAGATCTGGATCTCAAATTTTTCCATCAACAAAATCCGTTCTGGTAAATTCCGATTGTACACAATTCCGACGTACAAAGTTCTATGCATGTTCAGAATCAAGTAAAAGACGGAAGCGCTCGGTCTGGTAAAACTAGCGTTCGTAATGGAGATAGCACATTTGTCACGCTGCAACATTTGAAATCTTTTAATGCAGCGCATTCTCTTTTTTTGAATTTTTGGTTATAGTGGGGTTTTTTTTATAGTGATTTCCATAATTTTTTCTTTCGTTTTGTGTCAAGTTACCAATGAAATGAATGAAAAAGGAAAATAGTTTTAGTTTTTGGTTCATCAATCACACACAATTTTCAGCTCATGACTGTTGCAAATTGAATGTTAATAAATAGAAAAGACTCATTCTGACCCCAGCATTTTTCCTTCTTGTCCCAACAATTTGTGGCTTCTACTGTCTATTGATATGTAAAACACTTTGTAAAATCAGAAAAGACTGATCAATAATAAGATCTAGTTAACATCATTAATGATTTGTCTAGAATAATGTTGAACAATGCTATACCTGGCTCAAGCTGGGCTCCTCCACTTCTTCCTGGCTGGAAGGCCCAGGTTGGACGTCAAAAGCCTCAACTGATGTGGAAGGAAGCCTTGAAGGAAGATTGGAGAGTGCTGGCCTGGGTTCAGTCTGGCCTGCCAGAAAATGCACTCTGTCATAGTACCACAGCCTGGGTACATAAATGTCATCTGCTGCAGCTCCTGATCGCTGGGAATCCTGGACCTTCTTGCGCTCCCTATTTATAAGTGCTTCTCATGCCACCAATTAGGGCTTTCAAATAGGGGATGGTTGCCGTGGGGATCACCGGCTTCACAAATTCCAGATATTTATCCAGCGCTGCCTTCCTGTTTGGTTTATTGTTATAAAAGGGGTGGTTTACCTGCCACAGACAGAGCAGCTCCCTGTACATATCAATGAATATGGGGATAAAGTCCTCATCATTGAATAGATCCATTTTCTCTGCAAGACACAACACAAGATAAACCCTAATGTCAGGCTAAACTCTCCTAATCTTGTCCCAATATAGGCCTCAATCTAGAAGCAGTATAGGCCACTGATGCACCAAGGTAAAATTGTACCTTCGCTAGAATGATCGGCACTTCCGCTACTCCTTCCTCTGCTCACAGATTGTACGTACGACACATGCGTGTTATGCTTTATATACACTGCGCATGCATGAAACTCCACTTGCTCATACGTTCTTTCTAGTATATACCCCGCTCCTTGTCTTTTGCGCAGTGGGAGAGCACATGGCGGAGACCGAGCAGGTGCCTGAGAGTAGCAGCAACGATGAGGAAAGCCCGGAGCCACAAACGTTCCAATCCAGGAGGATATTTAAGGCCTCAAATATGGCCTTTATAGAAATGGTGGAGACAGTGGGCATCTTCAAGAGGTCCGACTATGACGGGAAGCATGGACCGTACCCAAACCCAAATGTGAGAAAGGCCAAGATTTTGACTAAAGTTGTGAGAAGTCTGCAGAAGAATTTTTGGGGTACGGCGATCCATGGATCAACTGAGGAAAAGCTGGTCAGACCTGAAATTGAGGGAGCATGATCAGTACAGAAGAATCAAGAGAGTGCTGCAAAAAAGTAAGTATTTTGTCATGTGTTCCTATTCTTCTTCTTATGTTCATGCTGCTCCATGTGCTTTTCTTTACAGTACAGTACAGTTTAAAATGGCAAGTTTCAGGTTCGTGGGCACAGTAATCATTCGTAGTAAACATTGTTTGTTCGCCCACTAATACAATGTTTTTTGCAGATGCAGGTTAACTACATTTGGTCATGCCTATTTGTCTTAAAAGAAGTTTAGTACATTGTTGTTTAGATGGATTTGTAGCTAGAATGAAATGCAAACTTGGTTCAGTGTAAGAAGAGACACTTAGCAACTGTTTACACATCTGGATGCAGGAGCACTAGTGTGGGACACCAGAACAAACTTTTTAGGGTGTCCCACACAGGTGCTCCAGTGGATACTAGGGGTCTCTACATGTGTGATACTTTAACAAAAAAGGTAAGTATTCCAGCTTTGTAAAGGGAAAAAATCATGTCTTCAGCTTTGAACTCTGCCAAAACAGACAATTGTACGACACTTCCAAGCAATATTTCATACTCCTATTTCTTGCCTCAAATATCTGTGTGCTAACTATACCTTTATTTTATTGACTTAGGGGAGAAAAGACTCGGGACATCTGAGGTCACCAGGGACCCCCAACCTCCTAAAGAAGGGGAAAAACAAAAACAACAACCAGAGGATGTGGAGGAAGGAGAAGTTTATGAAGTGGGTGAAATAGTGACCACAACAGGTGAGTGTCTTAGACCACAGCTTCAGGTAATAGATGGATGCCTGCATATTTATAATACACGGTGTGTTTTTTTTAGGTGATGTGGATGTTGTTGAATAAGAAACACATTTCACAAGTGCACAAGTCCTCTTCGGGGAGATCATGGTGTGCAATCAGGATTTACAGAAGATCAAGGAATACATCAATGATTTATAAAAAAGACTCAAAAACATCATTGTTTTAGGCAGAATCGAAAACACATCAACATTTCTCAAATTCTTTCTATTTTTCTAACTTTTCTCAAAAATTTGGAAAGCCAAATTTTGAAGATGCACACAGTAAGTCAACATGTGCTATCTGCCATCACGGGATATCTTGGTACGCGTTTTGGGGGTGCAACCCCTTCCTCGCAACTAAAGTAGATGAGAGGAAGGGGTTGCACCCCTGAAACACATCCATTGATCCCCCATGATGGGATCTAGCACGTGTGGACATTAGGCATGGGATCAGGAGGGAAATCCCCATTTTGACTGTCAATTTGTGTGCATCTTCAAAATTTGGCTTTCACAGGAGTGACATCATCCCATCTGATGAACGCAAGATCAACACAGTTTGGACATACTAATGTCTGATATTGCATTCACTTTGTCAAAGTTGAACTTTGTAAGCTCCTGTTAGCAGTGTAGTCAGTGTTTATCTGGTGCTCCAGATGGAGTAATCTTTAGGGGTATAGTCTGTGGCTGTAATAGCTGGATGGTGATGTAGCTATAGAAAGGGGTATTAAGGGTTAAAAAGGAGTGTGTCCAGAACTCTGCAAGACATGTAAGGAAAAAACAGGAGGAGAGGTGTCGACCTGAGTGTAGTATTAAAATGATTACTTTAATAGGATAAGATTAAAAACACTTACAAGATGATAGAAGATGCATGCTCGTCAAAGTAAAGTGCAGTCCTGGCATTCCACATGGCTCTGTAGGTCCCACCGCTGTTCTGGATAGCTGGAAGGGATTGAGCAGCTGGCTGGAATGGATCACAGTGTTTCTCCAGGAGCAAAGGAACCAAGCAGCTCCACACAGACCAGCATGGACCATGGAACAGGAAGTGATGTCATCGACGTTTGATTGGACCTAGGCGGGGCTGGAATCTTATCAATCAGGGCTGCAGTGATGAAAGGCTACGCGCTTGGAGCTGACTGCTCCTTCTATTGGCCAAGCACGAGGCTGAAAATCGTGAATCGTCTCTCACCAAACTTCTACTAACACGAGATTAGCAGTAGGAGCCCAAAGGGTGGCACATTTGGCATTGGACTTCCCTTTTTTAGTGCCGTTGTACGTGTTGTATGTCACTGCGTTCTTGACATTCAGAATTTCCGACAAGATTTGTGTGACCGTGTGCATGCAAGACAAGTTTGAGCCAACATCCGTCGGAAAAAATCCATGAATTTTGTTGTCAGAATGTCTGATCGTGTGTACAGGGCATTAGTCTTCCATATCTCCTTGTACTGTATAAGAAGTAATTTTTAACAGTCTTACCTTTATGTGAGCTTATTTTATGCCCTGAAAATAAAGTTTAACTGTATAAAAATCTTTTACATTTAGCAAATGAATTGCACTAAAATCCGTAACCAATACTAAAATCTAAAAAAGGCTTGAACAGCAACAAGCTAAACATGATTTTACTCCTTGATAGGGAAGAAGACAATATCTTAACATTCACTAGACCCTTTTTAGGAACACAGTGCTGCTGAAATGTCATACTGATAATGAAATGTCATCCCCGGGTCAAGTCAATTTTACAGAAAAGGAATGGCAGTTTTTAATCTGCAGTATTTGTCTATTATCGTCAAACTTGTAAATATGGTCAAACATATAAATGCAAAGCATGACAATGAATAAAACATGCCTTCAATGTAAGTGAATGCTTATCAATGCATTTTTTCTGGCTTTAAATATCATGATTACTTGATATGAGTCTGAAAATAATGGTAAGTGAAATTCAGTTGGACACTGATTGACATTGTTAGTAAAGGTAACATCCTCTGGATACTGTGTAAGTGTTCAAGGCGTTACTTACTTGTTCTAAGCAAACACAATAAAATGCATCCATGTTTTCATATATTTTTAAAATAATAATATTAATAATAAAATAAAATGCACATGAATTTTAATACATAAAGATTTTACATTTATTGACTAGATACTGTAACATCTATGGTTTATCTGAACAGTAACTGTTACAATAATAAAATCCTTGTTGGTTTTATACAGTCTTAATTAACTTTCAGTTTGCTAGTCAATATATTAATCTGACCCCTGTGTTCATAAGTTTATTGTAATGACTAAAATAAATCTTCACCGTAGAGTTTTTAGATGTTTTCTAGTCTCTAGTGTTCTTTTTACTGTAGGGTGGGAAGCTCAAAATTCTGATGTTTCAGAGAAAATCTATTTAAAATAACGTATTTATCGGCATATAACACACATCCCCCCCCCCCCTTAAAATACAGGGAAAATCGTGTGTGCGTGTTATATGCCAATATAGGCTGCCACCAAGGGGAAGGAGGGGACGAGCGCTGCCGAAATAGAGCCGGATCACCTGTGTACTCGGCTCGGCTAGCAGTCGTGCTCAGTCTTGCCCCCTGGACATCTCCTAGCATTGACGTCCCAACATTGGACCAGTGTTATGTCCATCATAGCATCCAGGCCAAGGGGCGGGACTGGGCGTGACGCCGAGCCGAGTACACAGGAGATCTGGCGCTATTTCAGCAGTGCTCGTCCCCTCCTTCCACTTGGTGGCAGCCTATATTTTGGTAAGGCTGCAGATGGACACTGACCAAGCTGCAGTAAGCAGCAATGCTGCAGATGGGCACTGTTTAAGCTGCAGTGAGAATCAATGCTGCAGGTGGGCACTAATCAGGCTGCAGTGAGAAGCAATGCTGCAGATTGGCACTACTCAGGCTGCAGTGAGGAGCAAGGCTGCAGATGGGCACTGATTAGACAACATATGGGCACAGATCAGGCTGCAGATGGGCACAGATCAGGCTGCAGATGGGCGCAGATCAGGCTGCACTGAAGCTGCAGATGGGCACAGATCAGGCTGCATTGATGCTCACTGATCATTATTTTGCTTCAAAGTGGTTTATTAAAAAAAAAAGTATTTTTTTTCCGAAACTTCCCTCTTAAATTGGGGTGCGTGTTATACGCCGGAGCATGTTATACACCAATAAATACAGTAGTTATATGAGGCAACTGGACAACAGATATGGATGACACCTGAAAGAATCCTAACTGTGGATGCTCAACCATCTTGTAGGAGTTCTAAGACCCATGTTTATAACACACTGATATACAAATGGTTTGCATACCCATATTTTGTTCTTTAGATGACTCGTATGATAACAGTATCAACATTTACGTCATGGTCTTGCTGTACAAAATGTTATGATTTTCACGGTAAATGCGAACATAAAAATGTCATTGAATCTCATCTAATGTGTTTCATCCTACCTGGACTTTCTCAGAAGTAGCTTTGAGATTCAAGTACATTGTGATACAAAGTTTTCTGTGAATTCTGGCATTTCATCATTTGCCAATTGAGTGAACTAAATAGCCTGTTCACACACTCATTGAATTGAACATTCAGTCACTGCAAGATGTTATACATTTAGTGGCGGCATTGCTATGTCTGATTCCCACTAAAATCCACGACAGACCTTTATGCTAGATAAGCATCTGGTATAGTGAATGTGACCATAAATAAAACCCAAGCAGAATTGCTCATGAATACTCGTGAGAGGTTTTAACCCTTTATATATTTACATATATTGCATTTATACTTGTACTAATGATTTATACTAATGATTTTATATATAGGGGTGTTTTTTTTTTATATACTGAATTTTCACATCTTTTTGAAGTGTTGGGTATTGCTTGTTATTCATAATTTTCAAAACCTATTGCACAAACTGGTGATGTGTTGGGACTGGTTCAATATATAAATCACAAGTTAATGACAGCAATAACAGGATATTCTTCCAAAGGGGACACTTGGATACATTTCCTCCCATGTCTGTAGTACAGGAAGTAAAGGAACATCTCCCCAATGAAATGCAGATGGCAAAAAGGTCTCCAAAATAAAAATAAAATATTGGATTTAAATACAGTATATTTAAATTTACTGTCTTGTACTTACCTGGCATGGGAGATATCATGAAGGTGGTTCTCCCAGGGCTAGGCTCGGCCATTGCACTCCGGATGTGCTGACCCCTGCCATTTGCCCAAATGCAGGAAACTCAAGTACATAATTTGTGGTAGTGGGGGACTGAAAGAAAAAGTCTATGTCAAGGTCTATATCAAATTAACTTAAGTATATATTTTATGATTTTGACTGTAACCTTTGTTGCCTTTGTCCAACACTCATGGGGAAATACTTGTATTGATTAGATGTTTGAGGATACCATGGCACTTTGCAAAAATAGTTTTTCCTTTCTAATTTTGCAGATTTACATGAAGTCAGAAGACTGTCAGGTGTTACCACTTTCCCATTTAGGGTTCTGGTAAGTTCTTATTCTTTTACAAATCTCATAAATCTTTGTCTGTTATCATTACTTCTCCCTGGTAGCTGTATATACAGTATTTAGATTTACTTTTCTATGTATTATTTAAACATTGATGCTTATTGTTTTTACCATGTAATACTATATTAATTATTGGTAGGAAAAGGAGATACTTGAAACTATGTGGTTGATTTACTAAAGGCAAATGGACTGTGCACTTTGCAAAATGCAGTTGCACTCTGCAAGAACAGTTGCTCCAGAGCTTAGTAAATGAGCAGAAGCTCTGATGACTTCCATCATCCAATCATGTGCAAGAAAAATGCATTTCTTTATTTTCCTTGCACGTTCTTGGGTACTCTTTGCACAGTGAAGCTTTACTTCATTTACTAAGTTTTGGAGCAACTGCACTTGCAAAGTGCACAGTCTATTTCCCTTTAGTAAATCAAGCCCTATGCTGTGTCTGTTTTGCTCAATGCACCTAATAGATATATTCACTCATATTCTCCTCTGAAGCAGAAAAAAGGCTGTATTCTGGCAGATAGGAGCAACCGGAAATGTTTTTTTTTTTTTTTCACAAGCAAGCTTTATTGTATAATTCATTTTGATTCTTTTTTTTATCAATGGTTTTTTTTTATTGTTTTATAATAGATCCAAGAACAAAAAGAAAAAAAACAATGTAGACATGTGCATCGTGTTACAAAGTAGTGTGTACACTTCAATACATAGAAATATGCTATATGAGTTGGGTTAACAGATAACAGAAAAACAAAAGTTTATGAAAAGCAGAAACTTATACAGTATGCCAGGTATAGCTATATGGTTACGGTGAAGTTGTGGTTCCTACTCCCCCAAGAACCCCTAATGGGACCTCTTTTGTTACTTGGGGGAGAGTTAAAGGGGTTGTAAAGGTAAAAATTTTTTCACCTTAATGCATTCTATGCATTAAGGTGAAAAAACTTTTGACAGTACCGCCGCCCCCAGGCCCCCCGTTTTACTTACCTGACGCCTCGAATCTTCGCTGCTCGTCCTCGTCATCTTCATTGCAGCTCAGCCTGGTCGCTGATTGGCTGCAGTGGATGGATTGAAAGCAGCGCAGCCATTGGCTCGCGCTGCTGTCAATCACATCCGATGACGCGGCGCGCGGGGGGGCGGGGCCGAGTGATACAGCGAGCAGCTATAGCCGCTGGCTGTATCACGGGAGCGCGCCCGCAAGCACTCACCACCATGCGAGGGAGCTCGCATTAAGGTGGTAAATGCTTGCGGGGAGGAGCTGAAACAGCCGCCGAGGGACCCCAGAAGACCAGGTTCGGGGCCACTCTGTGCAGAACGAGCTGCACAGTGAAGGTAAGTATAACATGTTTGTTATTTTTTTTAAAAAAAAAAAATTACCTTTACAACCCCTTTAAATCTAGTATCTTTTGCATAACCTAAATATGAAACATTACTAAAATTCTTAATTCTGACTTGTTGCTATATCATGACCAAACTAAGGGTCATTTCTATTACATCCTTTGAGACGTTGCACTAGATTTTTCCCGGCTTTGTTAGAAGTAGAGTAAGAGGTGGCTTTAATCTTACGTTGTATGCGTTCGAAGGAATGGAGGAGAAGTGATCTCAATTCCTGTCTCAGTTTCATTAGCTGGGCCAAATATGTTGGGTGTGGGTCAGCTTTGTGTTGGGTCTTGATATGAACACTTTGTGAGGTGAGGTTATCAATATGCTTCGTCCTCTTCTTTTTACATATAGAACTTAATTTCATTATAGTGCCTCGAATAACAGCTTTGTGCACGTTCCACACCATACCGGGGTCGGCCACTGATCCGTTATTAAGGTTGAAGTATTCAATTAGATGGTCCCTAATGTCCTGGGAGTATTTTGGATTTTGTAGTATGTGATTGTTGGCATGCCAGAGGAAAGTATTCCGCTGGTGCTTAGTGTCATTTATGGAAATTGTGACAGGAGCGTGGTTTGACCACATCATGGTGTGGATTACAGATGCACAAATTTTTTGTAACAACCACTTGTCTGTGAGGAACATGTCTATTCTCGAATATGATTTATGATGTGTGGAGAAGTAAGTGTAGTCATTTTCAGAACCATGATGACATCTCCAAACATCAAATAGATCTTGTGCTGCAAGGAATTGTTTCAGGGGGGATTGCCTTCTCTTTGCTGCCGATGTGGTATCCATGTGTATATATGCTACCAGGTTAAGATCTCTGCATAGGAGTAAGTGACCCTGTCAGAATGCTTGAGCTCTGCTTATTGCTTTCTGGAGGAAACTCCTCTGGTGGGTGTTGGGGGCATACACATTGAGCAGTGTGTATGTGGTTTTGTTTAGGGTACATGTTAGAATTAACCACTTGACGACCGCCTCACGCCGATTTACGTCGGCAAGGTGGCACAGACAGGCAAAATCACGTACATATACGTGATTTGCCTTCCGCGGGTGGGGGGTCCGATCGGACCCCCCCGGTGCCCGAGGCGGTCGTCTTTTGTCCCACGGCGATCGGAGATGAGGGGGAGGCCATCCGTTCGTGCCCCCCCCCCTCGCGATCGCCGCCGGCCAATGAGAACATTCCTTTGCTGCTGTATGCTAAACAGCAGCAAAGGAAATGATGTCATCTCTCCTCGGCTCGGTAATTTCCGTTCCGGCCCGAGGAGAGAAGACAGGTATGTGAGTGCACAACACACACACACACACACAGTAGAACATGCCAGGCACACAAAACACCCCAATCCCCCCCCCGATCGCCCCCCGACCCCCCCCCAATCACCCCCCCCTGTCACAAACTGACACCAGCAGTTTTTTTTTTTTTTTTCTGATTACTGCATTGGTGTCAGTTTGTGACAGTTACAGTGTTGGGACAGTTAGTATTACCCCCCTGTAGGTCTAGGATACCCCCCTAACCCCCCCTAATAAAGTTTTAACCCCTTGATCACCCCCTGTCACCAGTGCCACTAAGCGATCATTTTTCTGATCGCTGTATTCGTGTCGCTGGTGACGCTAGTTAGTGAGGTAAATATTTAGGTTCGCCGTCAGCGTTTTATAGCATCAGGGACCCCCATATACTATCTAATAAATGTTTTAACCCCTTGATTGCCCCCTAGTTAACCCTTTCACCACTGATCACCGTATAACTGTTACGGGTGACGCTGGTTAGTTTGTTTATTTTTTATAGTGTCAGGGCACCCGCCATTTATTACCGAATAAAGGTTTAGCCCCCTGATCGCCCGGCGGTGATATGCGTCGCCCCAGGCAGCGTCAGATTAGCGCCAGTACCGCTAACACCCACGCACGCACTGTACAGCTCCCTGTACTATAGTGGTATAGTATCTGATCGGATCAATATCTGATCCGATCAGATCTATACTAGCGTCCCCAGCAGTTTAGGGTTCCCAAAAACGCAGTGTTAGCGGGATCAGCCCAGATACCTGCTAGCACCTGCGTTTTGCCCCTCCGCCCGGCCCAGCCCAGCCCACCCAAGTGCAGTATCGATCGATCACTGACACTTACAAAACACTAAACGCATAACTGCAGTGTTCGCAGAGTCAGGCCTGATCCCTGCGATCGCTAACAGTTTTTTTGGTAGTATTTTGGTGAACTGGCAAGCACCAGCCCCAAGCAGCGTCAGATTAGCGCCAGTACCGCTAACACCCACGCACGCACCGTACACCTCCCTTAGTGGTATAGTATCTGAACGGATCAATATCTGATCCGATCAGATCTATACTGGCGTCCCCAGCAGTTTAGGGTTCCCAAAAACGCAGTGTTAGCGGGATCAGCCCAGATACCTGCTAGCACCTGCGTTTTGCCCCTCCGCCCGGCCCAGCCCACCCAAGTGCAGTATCGATCGATCACTGTCACTTACAAAACACTAAAGGCATAACTGCAGCGTTCGCAGAGTCAGGCCTGATCCCTGCGATCGCTAACAGTTTTTTTGGTAGCTTTTTATTGAACTGGCAAGCGCCAGCGGCCTAGTACACCCCGGTCGTAGTCAAACCAGCACTGCAGTAACACTTGGTGACGTGGCGAGTCCCATAAGTGCAGTTCAAGCTGGTGAGGTGGCAAGCACAAGTAGTGTCCCGCTGCCACCAAGAAGACAAACACAGGCCCGTCGTGCCCATAGTGCCCTTCCTGCTGCATTCGCCAATTCTAATTGGGAACCCACCGCTTCTGCAGCGCCCGTACTTCCCCCATTCACATCCCCAACCAAATGCAGTCGGCTGCATGAGAGGCATTTTCTTTATGTCCTCCCGAGTACCCCTACCCAACGAACCCCCAAAAAAGATGTCGTGTCTGCAGCAAGCGCGAATATAGGCGTGACACCCGCTATTATTGTCCCTCCTGTCCTGACAATCCTGGTCTTTGCATTGGTGAATGTTTTAAACGCTACCATTCATTAGTTGAGTATTAGCGTAGGGTACAGCATTGCACAGACTAGGCACACCGTCACAGGGTCTCCCAAGATGCCATCGCATTTTGAGAGACCCGAACCTGGAACCGGTTACCGTTATAAAAGTTAGTTACAAAAAAAGTGTAAAAAAAAAAAAAATATATAAAATAAAAAAAAAAGTTGTCGTTTTATTGTTCTCTCTCTCTCTATCCTCTCTCTCTTGTTCTGCTCTTTTTCTATTCTATTGTATTGAATACTGTATTCTATTCTGCAATGTTTTATTGTTATTATGTTTTATCATGTTTGCTTTTCAGGTATGCAATTTTTTATACTTTACCGTTTACTGTGCTTTATTGTTAACCATTTTTTTGTCTTCAGGTACGCCATTCACGACTTTGAGTGGTTATACCAGAATGATGCCTGCAGGTTTAGGTATCATCTTGGTATCATTCTTTTCAGCCAGCGGTCGGCTTTCATGTAAAAGCAATCCTAGTGGCTAATTAGCCTTTAGACTGCTTTTACAAGCCGTGGGAGGGAATGCCCCCCCCCACCGTCTTCCGTGTTTTTCTCTGGCTCTCCTGTCTCAACAGGGAACCTGAGAATGCAGCCGGTGATTCAGCCAGCTGACCATAGAGCTGATCAGAGACCAGAGTGGCTCCAAACATCTCTATGGCCTAAGAAACCGGAAGCTACGAGCATTTTATGACTTAGATTTTGCCGGATGTAAATAGCGCCATTGGGAAATTAGGGAAGCATTTTATCACACCGATCTTGGTGTCATCAGATGATTTGAGGGCAGAGGAGAGATCTAGGGTCTAATAGACCCCAATTTTTTCAAAAAAGAGTACCTGTCACTACCTATTGCTATCATAGGGGATATTTACATTCCCCGAGATAACAATAAAAATGAAAAAAAAAAAAAAAAAATGAAAGGAACAGTTTAAAAATAAGATAAAAAAGCAAAAAAATAATAAAGAAAAAAAAAAAAAAAAAAGCATCCCTGTCGCCCCCTGCTCTCGCGCTAAGGCGAACGCAAACGGCGGTCTGTCGTCAAACGTAAACAGCAATTGCACCATGCATGTGAGGTATCGCCGCGAAGGTCAGATCGAGGGCAGTAATTTTTGCAGTAGACCTCCTCTGTAAATCTAAAGTGGTAACCTGTAAAGGCTTTTAAAGGCTTTTAAAAATGCATTTATTTTGTTGCCACTGCACGTTTGTGCGCAATTGTAAAGCATGTCATGTTTGGTATCCATGTACTCGGCCTAAGATCATCTTTTTTATTTCATCAAACATTTGGGCAATATAGTGTGTTTTAGTGCATTAAAATTTTAAAAAGTGTGTTTTTTCCCAAAAAAATGCGTTTGAAAAATCGCTGCGCAAATACTGTGTGAAAAAAAAAAATGAAACACCCACCATTTTAATCTGTAGGGCATTTGCTTTAAAAAAATATATAATGTTTGGGGGTTCAAAGTAATTTTTTTGCAAAAAAAAATAACTTTTTCATGTAAACAATGAGTGTCAGAAAGGGCTTTGTCTTCAAGTGGTTAGAAGAGTTGGTGATGTGTGACATAAGCTTCTAAATGTTGTGCATAAAATGCCAGGACAGTTCAAAACCCCCCCAAATGACCCCATTTTGGAAAGTAGACACCCCAAGCTATTTGCTGAGAGGCATGTCGAGTCCATGGAATATTTTATATTGAGACACAAGTTGCGGGAAAGAGACAAATTTTTTTTTTTGCACAAAGTTGTCACTAAATGATATATTGCTCAAACATGCCATGGGAATATGTGAAATTACACCCCAAAATACATTCTGCTGCTTCTCCTGAGTACGGGGATACCACATGTGTGAGACTTTTTGGGAGCCTAGCCGCGTACGGGACCCCGAAAACCAAGCACCGCCTTCAGGCTTTCTAAGGGCGTGAATTTTTGATTTCACTCTTCACTGCCTATCACAGTTTCGGAGGCCATGGAAGGCCCAGGTGGCACAAAACCCCCCCAAATGACCCCATTTTGGAAAGTAGACACCCAAAGCTATTTGCTGAGAGGTATAGTGAGTATTTTGCAGACCTCACTTTTTGTCACAAAGTTTTGAAAATTGAAAAAAGAAAAAAAAAAAAGTTTTTTCTTGTCTTTCTTCATTTTCAAAAACAAATGAGAGCTGCAAAATACTCACCATGCCTCTCAGCAAATAGCTTGGGGTGTCTACTTTCCAAAATGGGGTCATTTGGGGGGGTTTGTGCCACCTGGGCATTCCATGGCCTCCGAAACTGTGATAGGCAGTGAAGAGTGAAATCAAAAATTTTCACCCTTAGAAATCCTGAAGGCGGTGATTGGTTTTCGGGGCCCCGTACGCGGCTAGGCTCCCAAAAAGTCCCACACATGTGGTATCCCCATACTCAGGAGAAGCAGCTAAAAGTATTTTGGGGTGCAATTCCACATATGCCCATGGCCTGTGTGAGCAATATATCATTTAGTGACAACTTTGTGCAAAAAAAAAAAAGTGTCACTTTCCCGCAACTTGTGTCAAAATATAAAATATTCCATGGACTCAATATGCCTCTCAGCAAATAGCTTGGGGTGTCTACTTTCCAAAATGGGGTCATTTGGGGGGGGTTTATGCCACCTGGGCATTCCATGGCCTCCAAAACTGTGATAGGCAGTGAAGAGTGAAATCAAAAATTTACACCCTTAGAAATCCTGAAGGCGGTGCTTGGTTTTCGGGGCCCCGTACGCGGTTAAGCTCCCAAAAAGTCCCACACATGTGGTATCCCCATACTCAGGAGAAGCAGCTGAATGTATTTTGGGGTGCAATTCCACATAGGCCCATGGCCTGTGTGAGCAATATATCATTTAGTGACAACTTTTTGTAAATATTTTTTTTTTTTTTTGTCATTATTCAATCACTTGGGACAAAAAAAATAAATATTCAATGGGTTCAACATGCCTCTCAGCAATTTCCTTGGGGTGTCTACTTTCCAAAATGGGGTCATTTGGGGGGGTTTTGTACTGCCCTGCCATTTTAGCACCTCAAGAAATGACATAGGCAGTCATAAACTAAAAGCTGTGTAAATTACAGAAAATGTACCCTAGTTTGTAGACGCTATAACTTTTGCGCAAACCAATAAATATATGCTTATTGACATTTTTTTTACCAAAGACATGTGGCCGAATACATTTTGGCCTAAATGTATGACTAAAATTTAGTTTATTGGATTTTTTTTATAACAAAAAGTAGAAAATATAATTTTTTTTCAAAATGTTCGGTATTTTCCGTTTATAGCGCAAAAAATAAAAACTGCAGAGGTGATCAAATACCATCAAAAGAAAGCTCTATTTGTGGGAAGAAAAGGACGCAAATTTCGTTTGTGTACAGCATTGCATGACCGCGCAATTAGCAGTTAAAGCGACGCAGTGCCAAATTGGAAAAAGACCTCTGGTCCTTAGGCAGCATAATGGTCCGGGGCTCAAGTGGTTAAGTATCGACCATTGGGGTCAGATATTTCTTGAAGCAGGCGGAAGTCCACATAATTTTTTATTGCTATTAGGACTCCTATTTTTTTGGAGGAATAAGTAGCATGGTAGATGTGAGAGTAGTTGTTGTTGCAGCAAAGTGCTACTGATGTGGGCAGTAAGTGTGTCTCTTGGACACAGATTATGTCGCTTATGAGCTTTTGAGCAGTGTGCCATAAGGAGTGTCTTTTAGCCGAATGATGTAAGCCTTTGGTGTTGAGGAATAATATGGTAAGCGGCATGACTGGCTGTTAGGGGTGCAACTTGTGGAGGAATGATTAATAAACACTTACAGTTAGTTGTTTGGAGACCCGTGGTGGGATGGTTTGGTGTTATTTGAATTTGTGGATCCGCGGACAGGTAGATATTGCGGTGCTGTGATTTCGGTGCTAGAGCTATGATAGAAAGCAACAAGTCAGTTTAACTTTGGAATATGTAAAACTTTTAAAAACTTTTCCTGTTATGCGTTATTGGTTCAAGAAACGTTTTAAGGCTGCGTGAGAAACAAAAAGGTGGAGTGAGCTATGTCGATATGAGGAAAAATAGTTAGTAATTGAGGAGAACTGTGCAATTAACAGTATTTAGCGAGGGAGAAAATTGTTGTTGAGGTTGTGGGCCCATCTCGGTCTGGTGTCACTCAGCGTTTGAAAGACTTTTTGATCCCTGGTTGAGGCATGATTCTGAGGGTCTACATTGCTGCAAAGGATTTCATCCTTGGGAGGCTCTAGTATGATGCCCCAATCGTGCAGAAGGTGCATGCCTTTCTGTAGAGCACTACTACATGCGTGGTGCCATTCTTGGTAATGAGGAGGGTCGCAGGGTAGCACCATTTATACAAGATTTTATGGTTGTAGATGCCTTTAATGATAGGGTTCAGGTACCTTCTGAGTTGTAGCATATATTTGGAGAGGTCCGGGAAGAGCTGGACTCCCTCAAAAGGTCGAGGCAGTGGTGATTTTGACCTGGCTTCTGTCATCATTCTTTCTTTGATGTGAAAGAAATGCACCCGCATGATTATGTCTCTCAGTACAGACGCTGCTAGATGAGGAGGTTTCACTATTCTGTGGATTCTGTCTATAATGATGTCTCTGGGAGATGTATCAGGTAGGATGGTGTGCATTAGACATGTGCACACTGAAATATTTTGTTTTGGAATTTTGTTTTCGTCCGAAAAATAAATTTATTTAGTTACACCCGAAATTCGTTTTTATTTATTTTGTTTTGTTAAAAAATGCATTCGTCCGAAAATCCGAAATAATTAAGGTCGAATCTGTCATTGAAGGCTTATGGTGTCTGTTGAATGTTCTAAGAAGATTCGACGGAGCAGCTAAACTGTACGACGCCGCAATCGTACATTTCTGGTCGAATGTTCCACCTACAAGCTATAGTAGAATTCTAATGTTGTATGACACTAGTAATAATTATATTTATTAATTATTATTACTAGTCAACCAACATTAGAATTCTTCTATAGCCTATTAGCGGAGCATTTAACCATAAATGTCCCCTCGCGGCGAATGCTTATTCGAATCTTCATGTCGAATCTTTTCTCTCTATGTCGAATAATCTTGGACTAATAGAGTTAGATTAGGCACATTCAACCTTTTTTGCTATTGTCTCTATAATGTAGAATCTTTTCTCTCTATGTTGAATTTTTTCTCTCTATGTAGAATAATCTTGAACTAATAAAGCTAAGGTTAGGCACATTCGACCACAGGTTTGATGGACACAGATCGCTATTGTCAGCGTCATGTCGAATCTCCTATCTATATCGAACTGTTGTCACAATGAAAACAAAAATAAAGCATTTGTTTATGTTGGATCTTTTGGTTTTCATTTGTTAAAACGATAATGAAAATACCCAAAATTCGGACGAAAATGCATTTGGACGAAAATGAATGCACATGTCTAGTGTGCATAAGGTCATTAGCATACTTAGATCTGCTGGTAGGACAGCTTTGGGGACCCCCCACAGCTTAATGTTGTTACGTCTTGAGCGATCTTCTAAATCAGCCAGCTTGGCCCAGACCCACCCCTGCTCTTCTTTTATCTCTTCAAAGGGGTCTATTAGGTCATTAACCGTGGTTATGCATTCAGTCATGCCTGATTCAATGGTAGTGACCCTATGCCCCAGAGACCTCATGTCAAAAAAAGTGATGATAGGTCTGTCATCAGAGATGTCTGTAAGGACATGAGCATGTCCTTCAGTGTGGTATCCATCACTGGCTGTCCTGTGGTGAGGAAGGACACCATGGAGCTATGTAAGGCCTGGCTGGATAGCAGTGGATTGAAGGCCTGGGTCTCGATTAGGGCCGTAGGTGGCCTCGGGTGTGGCACATCTATCTGCATCCGGGCCTTGACAGGGCTGCTGGTGAGGGGGTCCGTACCGGGGTCTTGTGAAGGGGATGAGGGCAGTGCTGAGAAGCCCATTTCTCCCTGGATGGCATCAGGAAGGTCTGTGTATGCCTCTCACGGCGCGGCTAGGCTGCCGCTGCCATCTTGATAGTCACTGACCTTGTCCTCCAGAGGGAACATGAAAGTAGTGAGCTTCCTGGGCTTAAAGTCTCCCATCCGTTTGCGGGACATTGTCGGCTGGATCGTCCTGCTCCTCTGGTGTGAATATGGGAAGGATTTGCAGTTTCCAGCAGGCCTGATTCGCTCCAGTATTCTCCCTCACTGATGAGCTGTCTAACTAAGCATCCATCTTCAGCGCCGGCTAGCCACGCAGACTCCCATTTTGATTCTTTTTACTATTAATTGTTCTGATATCAAAAGATAGATTCAGCTTTAGACCCAGATAAGCATGTTGATTTCCTGAGAAGATTTACTTTAGAATTGGCAGATTGGCATGTGATATAACTGATGACACTCTCATGGATGCTTACTGATAAAGTATTTTCTAATGCTTTACCAGTTAAATCCTCATTTTTTGTATCACACAGTAAAGACTCACACAGGTTTGGTTTTACCTAACCTTCAACCCTACCAGAAACTCATTTTTGAATGTGCCCAATAAATAATTTCGCTATAACTATATGTAGCGCTACCCCCGGAGGATTCATTTAAGTTTGTTCAGTCCGTTACTCTGCCTCTCAACCCCAGTAACAGTCTCAGCCCCTCTGGCACACCTGGCAATAGTGTAGGTGCAATAACCAATGAGAAACACACATGTTATAATAAAACACAGAAATTGTCTTTACTGCAATATTTCTGTGGAAAAATAATAAAAACAATAACAATATATATGTTCAAGGAATTCAATGGGAGAGCAATAACTGAGGTTATGAGCAATATAACTCAATACTATATTCAGGCTGCTTTCAGAGGATTCAAATCCTAAGAATAACCCCAAGAGCAGAGGCACACTTACATGGCAAATAAATCACAATATGGCAATCCCTATCAAATTGGCTGCATTTACTCAGGTTGGGTCTATGAGTCCAGGCAGGAGGAGAGCAGAGGAATGACCCTCTTTGTGTCAGGCCTCTTTCTTCTGTCCCCTGACACCACAGGCCCAACTTTAAACACTTTATTCAAATCAACATGTAAAGGCTTAACTTCCTAGATAAACTGCCCCACACACCCACTGCATATACAGAGCACTGAATAAGTATGTGCAAGTCTGTATGGCACTAGTAGCTTCATTCCTTTTGAAGACAAGATAAAACTGTGTGTCTTCAGCTAGCCACTTTCGTTTGTGCACTTAAACTCCTGAATAGCAGGGCCAAACAACACAACTTGCCCTGATTATCAAGTGAAGAAGGCAGGATCTTTCTCAGCAAGGTGAAAAGGCAATGATATCTGTATACAGAGTCCCTGGAAATGGATGACCTTATCCTTTAGCCATGTGGCACAACAAGTGTCAGCAAGATGACTAACAGCAATGATGTCTGTATACAGTGTCCATTTAACTTCTTCTGTGGTACAGTGTCCCTGTTTCCTGCAAATGGGCAAAAGTTCTCTCACCCAAGCCTGCGGTCAAGGCCCAAATGAATGTCCTGGAACAGCAGGCTCTCCTGGTGACCTGACTGATCACCTCACACTGGAACGCTTCACCATTGGTGCAGGTGCACCTGGGATCCCCCTCTCTCAGGCTGGATGTCCCGACTGACGGCGGAGGCCTAAATTGCACAGTGAAATCACCTGGGAGACAGCATCTCTCCCTCAGGTCTAATCTCTTCCTCCACCTCGTGCTGTCTGAGATCTCCTCAGGAAATCAAATTGGAGTCTCTCCTTTCCTGCCCTCAGAGCATGCTGCTCTTTTGTAGTTCCATACAGTTCAATCTGAATGTGAAACCTGAGTCCTGGAACTACAATTCCCTTTATGCTTTGCTCCCTGTTGGAAGTCACTCTGCTGACAGGATGTGATGACACAGAGCCTTAGCTGGCACTAGAAGGAAACAGTCTCATTGCAACAATGTTGCAGAGTGTTTTTTGATACTGCAGGTAAGATAGCCAGCTCCCTGCTACATCTACAATAAAGTTACGGTTTTGCCTCTGTAAGGTTGAAAAAAAAAGCAGAAACATTATGCAAAACTATTAGCAAGTCTTTCAGAGACTACCTGTATTATCAAAAATAACCTTTTACTGTTTCACATAGAGGTATTGTGAATTACAGAATGATGACCAAAGAAACCGCTCTGTGCAGTCTGTCATAATACTAGTTAGTTGACCCATGAAGAAAGGCTAACCAAAACATGCTGATCCTGACTGAACTCTAGAGAAGGGTATTTTAATACAGTTTAATGGCAACATTAAAATACTAAAATCCTTAAAATAGTGTGATTGAGGATGCCTTAAACCTGCACCTAATGTTATGAAGCAATATGATGTCATTATTTAATTACAGCAGATAAGGATATGTAATTTAGTGGTGGTAGACAAACAGGCTGGGAATGCTGAAAGACATCATTGACCAAATATGGTCATGACCTGGCATCTCTGGTCTATTTGCTTGCATACAGCAGGTCAACATTATCAAGCAATAGGTCATCCTGACTAACATGGCTCTGCATAGCTGAATTATGTGCTTGAGGTTGGATTTACATTTGGGCGTTATTGTTTATATTCTATATTAAAATACTTTAACAAAGCTGCCTTTAAAAGTGACTTTGTTTATTTACAAATAGTGCCTGGGGTCTGTCATTTAGCATTGGTAGCACTACTGCCACATAAATAGCCCGCTGTTCTCTTGTTTGCAATCTTTTCTGATCAGCAGGCTATATAAGAGGTCCCAAATTTTGGCGCCAGTAGAAGGCGGAATCCCTAAAGGACGTGATTGCGCATGAAACGCATTGGGTAGAGCCTACGGGCTGATATCATGCCGCTGTTTCCGGTTTAGTGGCCACCTTAGTACGTATGGCCAACTGTTGGTTTTATCCATATAAATGCTGCAGCTTTTTTATGTAATTTATATCCGTGGATGCAAAAAATACTACACTATATACTACTCCTTTGGCTCCATGTGGTGAGCTTATTTATTGCAGTATTTTAAGCGGGAATGTGACACACCAGAACGCATTGTGTGGAGACCTGAGAGACCAAACAATTCTTGGAGCATTATAATTGCCATGATCAATACATATTTCTGGCGAGTGCATTGATGGTGGTGAAGTCATAGGAACATTGATTTATTTCACACTGTAGATACCTTTGCTTACTCATATGCTGCATTCACGTACATTTCAGGAAAGGTACCCTTGAACAGCAATCCAATGATTTCTCTTGAGGAGACTTTTTTGCTGGTGGACTGAATTAAACTTTTTAAGGACATTACATTTTTTTTGTTTTTTTTTGGAATGATGTATATATTGTATGTGTTATACATCTTTTCATTTTAGCACTTCACAGTTATTATTGAATTTACACACAGGGTTTGTGAAGTCACTCTGCGTGCTAGCTGCTGTGACCTACAGGCACTCACGTAGTTCTGCATTTCTATATTTTTTGCAAATGAGAGGATCTGTCATTAGTGATGGTAGCACTACCACTACTAAATGACAAATCCTCAACAGCAAAGCCAGGCTTCTGTCATTTTTTGTGGGAGTAAATGCAGGTGAACATCATCAGGCCCGGGGGGGGGGGGGGGGGGTCATTGTGTCAACATCATTGGGTGGCAGCTCACTATGATTGATGTGGATCTATTTCACTGGATTATATAATTCATGTGGAATTCCCATTGGGGCATTGTTTTCTTGTCTTTTTTCTTGTCTTTTTTTTGATATGGGTCTTTTTATTTCTTTTTTTTTTTTTTTTTTTTGAATGAGTAACAATCTCCTGGGATGATGGATATCTAGGGGCCCTTCATTTTTCTTAAAAGGTCTGTAACATTTTTTAATAAACTATCATCTTAAGCAGGTAATGTTGACCCGCCAACATGATAACCAGCTGCCCAACATTGTTTACTCACTGCTACTCCCTTTGCAAATTACAATCTGTTGAAAATGTTTGTGAAAAAAGCCTACTCAAATAGAAGAGGGGACAGTTAATTGGGTCTTGATTATGGCTTACGTTTCTAGAGATAATTACTGTATGTTTAAATTTGGGTTATTTAACAAACATATATCATAACCAAAATAAAAATACTTTCTTTACACAGCTAACACGAGCTTCTCTTACACATAGACGTCTGCCTGTCAGTGATCTTGGGTAACATAGCAACAGCTTTGAAACATTTGAAGGCATTTAGGTAAACAGAATAAATAAAGTAATTGGATCAGGAGTATGCATAGTAGGGAAAAGGGGTCTCAATTTCTAATATATACCAATCACCCATGACATGGTGACCAATGACAGGTAACATGAATAACAATGATTAATATGTTGTCCCTGAGGTTAATGTATTGAAAGCAGAAAAATGGGCAAGTGTAAGGATTAGATTAAGGGCCAAAGTGTATTGATTAGACAAATGAGTCAGAGCATCTCCAAACCTGCAGCTCTTGTGGGATATCCCTGGTCTGCAATGGTGGGCCTAGCAAAAGAGGTCAAGAAAGGAACAGGGTCATAGGTGGCCGAATCTCATTGATAAATGTGGAGAGCAAAGGCTGGCCCATGTAGACCAATCCAAGAGAAGAGCTACTGTAGTTCAAATTGCTGAAAACATTAATACGGGTTCTAATAGAAATATGTGAGAACACACAGTGCATCACAGTTTGTTGCATATGGGGCTGCATAGCTGCAGAATGCTGGCCTGAGTCCAAAGCCAAAAATGCCTACAATGGAAACATAAGCTTCAGATTAGGGATGAGCCCGATGTTCGAATCGAAACATAAGTTCGACTCGAACATGGGTGTTCGCCTGTTCACCGAACAGCGAACAATATGTGGTGTTCGTGGCAAATTCGAAAGCCGCCGGAACACCGTTAAAGTCTATGGGACACTAATATGAAAAATCAAAAGTGCTCATTTTAAAGGCTTATATGCAAGTTATTGTCATAAAAAGTGTTTGGGGACCTGGGTCCTGCCCCAGGGGACATGTATCAATGCAATTTTTTTTTTAAAAAACGGACGTTTTTTCGGGAGCAGTGATTTTTTTAATGCTTAAAGTGCTTAAAAATGAAATATTCCTTTAAATATCGTGCCTCTAGGGTGTCTATAGTATGCCTGTGAAGTGGCGCATTTTTCCCGTGTTTAGAACAGTACCACAGGAAAATGACATTTCTAAAGGAAAAATTGTCATTTAAAAATGATCGCGGCTGTAATGAATTGTCAGGTCTCGGCAATATAGATAAAACTCAATGAACAAAAGAGCATGGGCTTAACCCCCAGTCCAGTATCAGGCCCTTTGGGTCCGGTATGAATATTAAGGGGAACCCCGAACCAAAATGTAAAAAAAAAAGTGCATGGGGGTCCCCTTAAAATCCATACCAGGCCCTTCAGGTCTGGTATGGATTTTAAGGGGAACCCTGCACTAAAATGTAAAAAAATGGCATAGGGGTCCCCTCCAAAATTAATACCAGACCTTTATCCAAGCATACAACCTGGCAGGCCACAGGAAAAGAGGGAGGAATGAGAGAGTGCCCCCCAAGCCTTATCTTTTTTACCATCTTGGACATTTTTTTGTGAAATGCTAGGGATACAATGTACCTCATTACCAATTCACATGGGGGGAGGCTGGGATCTGGGGGCCCCTTTTCTAAGGGGGCTTCCAGATTCCGATAAACCCCCCACACGCATACCCCCACAACCACTGGGCAAGGGCTGTGGGGATGAGGCCCTTGTCCCCGTCAACATGGGGACAAGGTGCTTTGGGGTCAGACCCCAAAGCACCCTCCCCATGTTGAGGTCATGTGGCCTGGTAAGGTTCAGGGGGGGTGCTCTCTTGTACCCCCCTCTTTTCCTGCGGCCTGCCAGGTTGCATGCTCAGATAAGGGTCTGGTATAGATTTTGGGGGGACCCCTACGCCATTTTTTAAAAATTTTGGCACAGGGTTCCCCTTAAAATCCATACCAGATCTGGAGGGTCTGGTATAGATTTTGGGGAGACCCCTTTGCAATATTTTTTTTATAAATTTGGCGCAAGGTTCCTCTTAATTTCTATATCAGACCTGAAGGGCCTGGTATGGATTTTAGGGGGATCCCCACGCAATTTTTGTTTTTTAATTTTGGTTTGGGGTTCCCCTTAATATTCATTCCAGACCCAAAGAGCCTGGTAATGGACTGGGAGGGGACCCATGCTCTTTTTTTTCAATGAGTTTTATCTATATTGTCGAGACCCTACAATTCATTACAGCCGCGATCAGTCTTAAATGACAATTTTTCCTTTAGAAATGTAATTTTGTTGTGGTACTATTCTAAACATGGGAAAAATGTGCCACTTTGCAGGCATACTATTGATACCCCCCAGGCACGATATTTAAAGGAATATTTAATTTTTATTGTTTCACTTTAAGCATTATTAAAATCACTGCTCTCGAAAAAATGGCCGTTTTAAAAATTCTTTTTTTGCATTGATACATGTCCCTTGGGGCGGGACCCGGGTCCCCAAACACTTCTTATGACAATAATTTGCATATAAGCTTATGTTCTGGTGCAAACCGAACCGGGGGGTGTTCAGCTCATCCCTATTTCAGATCTGGATTACAGAGCAATGGAAGAATGTGTCTTTGAAGTATTGCCTCCAAATTCTCTAGATCTCAATCCAATTAAGCATCTGTAGGATGTGGGTAAAAACAAGTCCAATCCATGGAGGCCCCACCTCACAACTTACAGGACTTGAAGGAATTTCTACTGGTGGCTTGGTGCCAGATACCACAGCATACCTTCAGAGGTCTAGTGGAGTTTATACCCCAATGGGTCAGGGCTGTTTTGGTGGCAAAATGGGGACCTGCTGAATATTAGGTGGATAGTCATGTTATTGTGGATAGTCATAATGGTATGGTTATCATGCTGATCGGCGTATGAGCATACTGGGTGTTTAAACAAAGTCTAGAAGTAGTTGAATAAAAACAACAAAGCTGTGTCTAGCAAAGTGTAAGAGTATTATTTATAACACTAGCATTAATTAGTACAGTAGAGTGAAATTTATTATCAGATTTACTGTCAAACCACTTTAAATGTTGCAGCTGAGAGGACTGAGGGGTTCACATACAAAATAAAAAATTAAGGCTATTGAACATCTCCCAAGAGAATATTAATTAATATGTTTTATTATCTTATCAGTCCTTTTAAAAGGGTTGTAAACACTCTTTTTTTTTAATAACAAACATGTCATACTTACCTCCACTATGCAGTTTGTTTTGCACAGAGTGGCCCTGATCCTTGACTTCTTGGGTCCCCTGGCGGCACTGGTAGCTCCTCCCCACATCGAGTGTCCATGTTGGAGCAGGCTCTCCTAAGGTGGACACCCATGTGGGCACCCTCCCAAGTCCTGAATCTGTGTACATTCACACAGAATGCAAGACTCAGCCCCACCTCCCCGGCGCCCGCTTCATTGGATTTGATTGACAGCAGCGGGAGACAATGGCTGCTCTGCTATCAATCTATCCAATCAAGAGATGAGACAATGGGCAGAGAGGAAGAGCGCATCTCCGCTGAGGGAACGAACGGGCCCAGGAGAGTAAAACGGGGGGCCAGGGGGCCGGTCAGTGTCAGAAGTTTTTTTCACTTTAATGCATAGGATACATTAAGATGAAAATACACAAGGGTTTACAACCCCTTTAAAGTAATATATTTTAAATGATATTCTATGCTGAAGCTTGCAAAGCAGGCAAAACAATAGTTTAAATGTAATGTTGCCCCTGCTAGCAGCACATACTTACCTTCCTATCATCCTAAGCCACGCTCTTTGGCCACCAAGAGCAAAATTAAAATGCCACCAACCCAATAATATGGGAACATGTGACCCTTTCCCCTTTCTCCCACATGTGAACACTGGTGATTGATGATTAGCTGTTTAAGCACCGAACACTGTCACATGGGGGCAGGAAGAGAATTCTCACTTTTGCGTAATCACCAAGTTGAAATTTGTAGCATACACAATCACTGGTTTATTTTTTTATTTTCTGTATAATATAAAGTATTGTGACAGGAGCACTGACTGTCACAATGTAGAGGTGGTAAGTCAAACAGATATACAAAGTTTTTTGCAGAGAAAGCCAGAGAGCTTTGATTAGGTAGACCAGTGGAGATTGGTTCACAAACGGACGTGGCTGCATTCAAATCAGGGGTCTTGTATTAACCATTGCTGCTGAGGTAGTAGTTTGAGGGGGATAAATGCATTTCCAGGTATTTTTATGCCTGAATGGATAGGGAGCTAATTGATGTCCAATCTGTGCAACAATGGGAGAATATTGAAAAAGTGAGTCTGTGCAAGAAATTTGGCAGGCCAAACATTATTTATTTTCTTTCATCCAAACAGTGGGTTGAACAAAAGAAACTGGATTGATTCCCCCATCCACACAATCAAGGTGGATGTAAGAATCCCTCCTATGGAGCTATTGTATTCTGACAGCAGAGAAACTTCCACACCATCAGAGTACACTCCTCAGCACTGCCGGCCATAGCCAGCAACACCGATTGAGTAAAAATGTTCCAATAGGCTGGTTTTTCACAAGTTGATCGAGAGATTGACTTGTGTAAAACCAGCCTGTCTATAAATAGATCAAAATTCGGCCAGTTCAGAAGGGACCGGACAAATTTTGATCCATCTATGGCCGGCTTTAGAGAACCAGCCCAGCAAAGGGTCAGGAGAACCAGCCCAGCAAAGGGTCAGGGACTGTAGAAGTTTGGTCTAGATGAGAATGCAGGCAGAAATGTATAACAAATAGCCAAGAGGCTTGAAATTCTTTGCATGCTGGTATAACCCCTGTATGTGTAGAACTATGTTACTCTGATTATTTTAGGAAAATAAAAGTTAGTCGGAAACCCAAAACACACCTTAGCAAGTGGACAAAGTCATTGAGAAGCTTTCAGCTTGATGCTGATCATAGTTTGGTTACTTCATTTGTGAGATTAGAGCAACGCGACACATGATTACACCATTATTAATAAACGAAAATGAGATAGCAAGACATTGCAAGTATTGCATTTTGCATGACAGTATTTACTTATTGATAGGAAGCATGCTACTTCTAAAGGTAAGAACTTCTATAGAGTCTCTGATTGAGTTCAGCTCAGGATTTTTTTCCCCAATTATAATTATTTGTAAATAATATTCTTTTAAATACAAAAACGACATTCATTTGAAAAAATGGTTCATGAAAAATTATTATTATAAATGAGTGTATGTTTCTATGACCGTCTTTTCTACTCTTATACTCTTATGCCCCGTACACACGGTTGGACTTTCCGACGGAAAATGTGCAATCGGAGCATGTTGTCGGAAATTCCGACCGTGTGTGGGCTCCATTGGACTTTTTCCATCAGATTTTCCGACACACAAAGTTTGAGAGCAGGCTATAAATTTTTCCGACAACAAAATCCGATCGCGTCAATTGCGACCGTGTGTGGCCAATTCCGACGCACAAAGTGCCACGCATGCTCAGAATAAATTCCAAGACGGAACTGCTCGGTCTGGTAGAATTAGCATTCAGAATGGATATAGCACTTTCGCCAGGCTGCAATGTTTTAAATTGTTTAATGCAGCGCACTCTGTTCTTCTTTATAATGCTAGAAGAATGAAGTAGTTTTGCTGCTCAATATTCACACAGACTTCTCACAAACTTATTTTTTTTATTATTTCTGTTGATTTCATCAATATAATATTAGTATTTGTCACATCTGACTCAAATTTTTTTTTTTTTTTTGGTTAGTATTTTTTTCAAGCCTGATCTTTTTATTTTTTTTAACTCCAGAATATGTTTGTGTGTGTTTTGTGTGTCAAGCCACAACACCATTATTACCTTGTATTATTTAATCTCAAGGAGATTGCTTGGTGTTGGTGTCTCTTGTTAATTTCACATTGTATTTTTGAATTGTACCTGCCTCCTCACAAACAAACTGTCCTTTTTGAAGGAAAACACACATAGGCGAGTATATTTGAAACAAAAAATCCTTTATTAAGGGATCAGAACCAAACAAAGAGGGAGGCAACGCTGGAGAAACAGCAGAAATTGGCAAAGCCTTTGGCCCTCAGGGCACACATCTGTTATTTCCAGGAAAAATTGGTGGCCTGAGGAGTCCATATATAAGGGAGTTCAATCTGGTCCAGAAGTCCAAGAGATCATGAACAGCAGCAGATGACATGTATGTCCCCAGGCTGTGGTCATAAAAGAGCCTGCATCTTTTGTCAGACCAGACTGAACTCAGGTCATCACTCTCTGGTCTTCCTTCCACGCTTCCTTCCACGCTGTGTCTGTGGTGGAGAAGGTGTGGCAGGAGGAGGAGGATGTTCCAACTCACACAGGTGGGTTTTGTGTGTGATTTCGCCCCTCACCCCCTTAGTTAAGGCTTTATAAAGAAGGTCCTCACACATGAGGCATTGGCCCTCCTGCATGTCCTGCAGTTTGGTGGCAGCCATGGAGGCAAAGGCCTCTTTGTGAGTGGGGAAGGCTCTGAGGGACGCAGAAGCCTCCTGAATCAGCCTGAGTGCTGAATCCTGCATGTTACTCCCCTTCCTTTGGCTTTTGTTAGGAAGGCGGAGGGGAGGAACCTGCGATTCAGTCAGGCTCCTACTGGGCCCGGCCTTCTCCTGGCTGCCACTTAGCCCCACCTCCTCCTGGCTGCCACTAACCCCCGCCTCCTCCTGACTGCCACATTCCAAAGCCTCCTCCTGTGTGCCACATTCCACAGCCTCCTCCTGGCTGAGGTCTTCCTGTGTATGAAAAAGGGACATTTTTTCATACACATGAAATTTTTCTTCATCAATCGCACACAGTTTTCACCTCATGACTGTTGTAAATTGAATGCTGAAGAAATAAATTTAACATGAAGAAATATAACAGACTATCATTCTGAGCCCAACATTCTTCATTCTTGTCCCAATTTTTGCTGCCCACTACTGTCTATTGATAAATAAAACACTTTATTAAATCAGCAATTAGTGATCAATAATAACATCCAGTAAACATCATTTATTGACCAGAAATCTGTAGAAGAATGCTATACCTGGCTCCAGCTGGGCTCCTCCACTTCTTCCTGGCTGGAAGTCCCATCGGAAGCCTCAGCTGGGGTGGAAGGTAGGGTGGAAGGAAGAGTGGAAGGAAGTATGGAGAGGGATTCCCTGACTTCAGTGTGGTCTGAAAGAAAACAAAGTCTTTCATAGTACCACAGCCTGGGGACATAAATGTCATCTGCTGCTGCTCCTGATCTCTGAGAATCCGTGACCTTCTTGCGCTCCCTAAGATAAGTGCTCCTCAGGCCACCAATTTTGGCTTTTAAATAGGGGATGGGGACCACCGGGTTCACCAACTCCAGCAGTTTCTCCAGCACTGCCTGCCTCTTTTGTTTATTATTGTATTGGGGGTGTTTGATCTGCCACAGACAGGGCAGCTCCCTGTATTTGTCTATGAACAGGGGGAGGATATTGTGGTCATTGAAGCCATCCATTTTATCTGCAAGACACAAGACAAGACAAACCCTAATGTCAGGCGAAACTCTCCTAATCTTCTCCCAATATAGGCCTCAATCTAGAAGCAGTATAGGCCCAAGTTTAAATCTTACCTTCGTTATCACGATCGGCACCTCCGATACCCCTTCCTCCGCTCACAGATTGTACGTAAGACGCACGCATGTTACGCTTTATATACACTGCGCATGCGTGAAACTCCACCCGTCCCAATGTTCTTTCTAGTCTATTCCCCGCCCCTTCTCGTTCGGCGCAGTGGGGGAAGAGCACATGTCAGAGACACAGCAGGTGCGTGCTAATTACAGCAACGAGGAGGAGGAAAGCCCGGAGTCAGAAACGTCCCGATCCCGGAGGAGACGATTTAAGGCCTCAAATATGTCCTTTGGGGAGATGTTGGAGATGGTGGACATCCTAAAGAGGGCCTGCTATGACGGGAAGTATGGACCTACCCCAACCCCAATGTCAGAAAGGCGAAGATCATGGCAAAAGTTGTCAAGAGTCTGCAGAAGAATTTTGGGGTACGACGATCGAAAGATCAACTCCGGAAACGGTAGTCGGACCTCAAATTAAGGGAGCACGAGCAGTACAGAAGGATCAGGAGAGTGCTGCAAAAAAGTAAGTAGTTGTCCTGTGTTCCTATTCTTTATTTTTCTAACGTTCATGCTGCTCCATGTGCTTTTCTTTACTGTTGTACAGTTTAAAATGGCAACTTTCATGTTCATGGGCACATTATTCGTTCGTGTGAAACATTGTTCATTCAGCATAGAAAACACCATGTTTTGGACATATGCATTTGAATACATTTTTGCTAGCCTACTTCTCTTCAAATAATTTTGGTGTCTAGATGGGTTGGTGACTAGAATGAAATGCAAACTAGATTCTGTGTAAGGAGAGGACACTCAGCAGCTGTTTACACATCTGGATGCTGGAGCACTAGTGTGGGACACCAGAACACCCTTTTTATTAGGGGGCCCACACAGGTGCTCCAGTGTATACTATAGGGGTGACTCCATCTGTGAAGCTTGTACAAAACAGGTAAGTATTCAAGCTTGACAAAGGAAAACAATATTTCTTCATCTTGGAACAATGCCAAAATAGACAATTGTAACCCACTTCCAAGCAATGTTTCATATTCCTATTTCTGCCATCAAATATCTGTGTGCTAAGTATACCTACTTTTTATTTACATAGGGGAGAAAAGACTCAGAGGACACGACTCATCCGAGGAGAACACAGACCGCCCACCTCACGAGGAAGTGGAAATCCCCCAAAGTCAACAGGAGGAGGGGGAGGGAGATGTGGTGGAAATAGTCACCACAACAGGTGAGTGTCAGCGACCACAGGTTCAGGTAAGAGATGGATGCCGGCATATTTATAATACATGGTGGTTTTTTTTCTATATTTTTAGGTGATCGTAATGTTGTGGATGAAGGACATTTCACCAGTGAGAGTGCCCAGATCCTGATCGGGGAGATCATGGGGTGTAATAAGGACTTGGAAAACATCCAGAAAAACATCAATGATGCTAAAAACAAAATGAAGAATATCATTGATGTTTTAGGGAGAGTTTAAAACCCCTCAAAATCCCTAATGTAGTTGGCTTTTTTTCCTAAAAAAATTTGTGGCACCTTTTTTTACATAGCGTCTAAAAGACAAATTTTGAAGATGCACACAGTGTGTCAACATTTGCTATCTGCCATCACGGGAGATCAATGTAGGCGTTTTGGGGTGCAACCCCTTCCTCAATAATAAAGTAGCTGAGAGGAAGGGGTTGCACCCCCAAAACACGTCCCTTGATCCCCCGTGATGGCAGCTAGCAAATGTTGACATTCGGCAATTTGTGTGCATCTTCAAAATTTGGCTTTTACAGGGGTGACTTCACCCCATCTGAACGCAATATCAAACACAGTTTATAAATACTCATGTCTGATATTGCCTTCAATTTTGAACAAAGTTGAACTTTGTAAGTTCCAGATTTTTGTATTTCTTGTTGGTTTTAAACATGCCTGTTTTACCTTAAATGGACATTTCTACTTTTATTAATGGGACCCAAAAATTGTTATACAACAAACATGTTGGTTTGTTTTAAAAACCTTTTATAAATGCACATGTGATTGTGCTTGTATTAAAAAGATTGATAATCAAGAATGTGTGGATTATTGTTTCAATACTCCAAAACTTTTGTTGTGGTAAAATTTGTGTTTTCTGTGACAATATGGGTTATTTCCTAAGGGCAAATCCACTTTGCACTACAAGTGCAGTTTCAGTGCAGTCTCAAGTGCATTTGTAATGCAAAGTGTCTTTGCCTTTAGTAAATAACACCCAACAGTGCTTTCTAATGTTACACAATCGCACCATTTTCAGGACTCCCTAAATTTATGTCAGGGTCAGCTAAAAGAAACACAAGCAGTAAATGTCAGCAAATATTTTAGTAGTTAAAATTCAGGCCCAACTGAGGCAGCATAGTTGGCAGAATTTTGCCTTAAATTTTGCCTTGTGGAGAACACAGAAAGCCAGGATGATGTGAATCAGTTTATACTCCGCCATGTGTATGGGTGTAAGAAATAGGCAGAACCGGCGGGCCATGATTCCAAACATATTCTCCACTAGGGATGAGCTTCGAGTTCGAGTCGAACTCATGTTCGACTCGAACATTGGCTGTTCGCAAGTTCACCGAACAGCGAACAATTTGGGGTGTTCGCGGCAAATTCGAATGCCGCGGAACACCCTTTAAAAGTCTATGGGAGAAATCAAAAGTGCTAATTTTAAAGGCTAATATGCAAGTTATTGTCATAAAAAGTGTTTGGGGACCTGGGTCCTGCCCCAGGGGACATGGATCAATGCAAAAAAAAGTTTTAAAACCGGCCGTTTTTTCAGGAGCAGTGATTTTAATAATGCTTAAAGTCAATCAATAAAAGTGTAATATCCCTTTAAATTTCGTACCTGGGGGGTGTCTATAGTGTGCCTGTAAAGGGGCGCATGTTTCCTGTGTTTAGAACAGTCTGACAGCAAAATGACATTTTGAAGGAAAAAACTCATTTAAAACTACCTGCGGCTATTGCATTGCCGACAATACACATAGAAGTTCATTGATAAAAACGGCATGGGAATTCCCCAAAAGGGAACCCCGAACCAAAATTAAAAAAAAAAAAAAAGACGTGGGAGTCCCCCTAAATTCCATACCAGGCCCTTCAGGTCTGGTATGGATATTAAGGGGAACCCCGGCCAAAATTTTAAAAAAAAATGATGTGGGGTTCCCCCTAAATTCCATACCAGACCCTTCAGGTCTGGTATGGATTTTAAGGGGAACCCCGCGCCAAAAAAAAAAAAAAAAAAAAAAACGGCGTGGGGTCCCCCCAAAAATCCATACCAGACCCTTATCCGAGCACGCAACCTGGCAGGCCGCAGGAAAAGAGGGGGGGACGAGAGTGCGGCCCCCCCTCCCTCCTGAACCGTACCAGGCCACATGCCCTCAACATTGGGAGGGTGCTTTGGGGTAGCCCCCCAAAACACCTTGTCCCCATGTTGATGAGGACAAGGGCCTCATCCCCACAACCCTGGCCGGTGGTTGTGGGGGTCTGCGGGCGGGGGGCTTATCGGAATCTGGAAGCCCCCTTTAACAAGGTGACCCCCAGATCCCGCCCCCCCCCCGTGTGAAATGGTAAGGGGGTACATAAGTACCCCTACCATTTCACGAAAAAAGTGTCAAAAATGTTAAAAATGACAAGAGACAGTTTTTGACAATTCCTTTATTTAAATGCTTCTTCTTTCTTCTATCTTCCTTCATCTTCTGGTTCTTCTGGCTCTTCTGGTTCTTCCTCCGGCGTTCTCGTCCAGCATCTCCTCCGCGGCGTCTTCTATCTTCTTCTCCTCGGGCCGCTCCGCACCCATGGCATGGGGGGGAGGCTCCCGCTCTTCTCTTCTTCTTTTCTTCTCTTCTTCTCTTCTTCATTTTCTTCTCCGGGCCGCTCCGCAATCCATGCTGGCATGGAGGGAGGCTCCCGCTGTGTGACGGCGCTCCTCGTCTGACAGTTCTTAAATAACGGGGGGGGCGGGGCCACCCGGTGACCCCGCCCCCCTCTGACGCACGGTGACTTGACGGGACTTCCCTGTGACGTCACGGGGAATGCCACAGGGAAGTCCCGTCAAGTCACCGTGCGTCAGAGGGGGGCGGGGTCACCGGGTGGCCCCGCCCCCCCGTTATTTAAGAACTGTCAGACGAGGAGCGCCGTCACACAGCGGGAGCCTCCCTCCATGCCAGCATGGATTGCGGAGCGGCCCGGAGAAGAAAATGAAGAAGAGAAGAAGAGAAGAAAAGAAGAAGAGAAGAGCGGGAGCCTCCCCCCCATGCCATGGGTGCGGAGCGGCCCGAGGAGAAGAAGATAGAAGACGCCGCGGAGGAGATGCTGGACGAGAACGCCGGAGGAAGAACCAGAAGAGCCAGAAGAACCAGAAGATGAAGGAAGATAGAAGAAAGAAGAAGCATTTAAATAAAGGAATTGTCAAAAACTGTCTCTTGTCATTTTTAACATTTTTGACACTTTTTTCGTGAAATGGTAGGGGTACTTATGTACCCCCTTACCATTTCACACAGGGGGGGGGCCGGGATCTGGGGGTCACCTTGTTAAAGGGGGCTTCCAGATTCCGATAAGCCCCCCGCCCGCAGACCCCCACAACCACCGGCCAGGGTTGTGGGGATGAGGCCCTTGTCCTCATCAACATGGGGACAAGGTGTTTTGGGGGGCTACCCCAAAGCACCCTCCCAATGTTGAGGGCATGTGGCCTGGTACGGTTCAGGAGGGAGGGGGGGCCGCACTCTCGCCCCCCCCCTCTTTTCCTGCGGCCTGCCAGGTTGCGTGCTCGGATAAGGGTCTGGTATGGATTTTTGGGGGGACCCCACGCCGTTTTTTTTTTTTTTTTTGGCGCGGGGTTCCCCTTAAAATCCATACCAGACCTGAAGGGTCTGGTATGGAATTTAGGGGGAACCCCACGTCATTTTTTTTTTTTAATTTTGGCCGGGGTTCCCCTTAATATCCATACCAGACCTGAAGGGCCTGGTATGGAATTTAGGGGGACCCCCACGTCATTTTTTTTTTTTAATTTTGGTTCGGGGTTCCCCTTTGGGGAATTCCCATGCCGTTTTTATCAATGAACTTCTATGTGTATTGTCGGCAATGCAATAGCCGCGGGTAGTTTTAAATGAGTTTTTTCCTTCAAAATGTCATTTTGCTGTCAGACTGTTCTAAACACAGGAAACATGCGCCCCTTTACAGGCATACTATAGACACCCCCCAGGTACGAAATTTAAAGGGATATTACACTTTTATTGTTTGACTTTAAGCATTATTAAAATCACTGCTCCTGAAAAAACGGCCGTTTTTAAAACTTTTTTTTGCATTGATCCATGTCCCCTGGGGCAGGACCCAGGTCCCCAAACACTTTTTATGACAATAACTTGCATATAAGCCTTTAAAATTAGCACTTTTGATTATTCATGTTCGTGTCCCATAGACTTTAACGGTGTTCGCATGTTCGAACGAACTTTTTTCCTGTTCGCATGTTCTGGTGCGAACCGAACAGGGGGGTGTTCGGCTCATCCCTATTCTCCACCACTCTTCTGGCTCTGGCCAGCCAGTAATTAAAAACCCTCTGGTCCGGGGTGAGGGTCCTCATAGGGAATGGCGGCATTAGATGGTCCCCCAGCGCAAACGCTTCATCCACAATGAAGACGAATGGGAGTCCTTCCACATTGTCTTCTGGAGGTGGCAAGTCCAAGCTGCCATTCTGGAGACGCCTGTAGAACTCCATCTGGGCGATGACTCCACCTGACATCTGGCCAGTCTTCCCCACGTCCACAGGAACTCATAAGTAGCCAACACCACCGCCAACATCACAATACTATTGAACCCCTTATAGTTGTAATAGTATGACCCAGAGTTGGGTGGTGGGATGATGTGGACGTGTTTCCCATCAATTGCCCCTCCGCAGTTAGGAAAGTCCCACCGCTGAGGCAAAGTGGGAGGCCACAGTCTGCCATTCCTGTGGGTTGGAAGGAAACTGTGGAGTCAAACAAGAAAAATAAATGAATCATTTTGCACATAAACATGGAAAGCAGATTAGACACAAACATTCTTGGCCAACATCAGTATAACATTTATTTTAGGGAGTATTTAAAGACAAAGGTATAAGGTCCACCTATCAGATCCCCCACCCCCCTATCATGGGCCATTTTTGAAATTTTATGGGGGGAGATGTTTTGGACAGGTAACCCTCTCCACTTCATTGAGAGATGAATTCCTAAATAATGTGTATTACTTTGGTCAGCCCCTCCTTACTTACACTATTGGCAGCCCACTGGACAGGTAAGAAGTGTCATAATACAAAGATATACATACACACTGTACACATTTTAGCACATTTTTACATTCTGCTATTACCTATCAAGATAATAATATGATACAAAAAATGTAAACAGTACCATTTGAAAGTATCCAGGCAGGCCCTTGCACTACATGCTTTGGGGAATTCATCCATAAATCTGACCACTAAAGTGGTGGGTATACTATATATGGGTTTGGCAAAGTCAGCAGATAGAGGATTGGTATCAGCTGAGTTAGCAGTTGGGGGAGGGAGGGTTCAAAAAGATTTTGGGAGAACAAAAAAAAGCCTTTGGCACTCTGCCTGAATTTAAAGCACAAATCACAATTTTACACATTTTAGGGGGTGTTTAGGGTAAAGCACTACTATGGAGCTGACAAAATACATTGTTAAGTGACTACACGAGGTGAATATAGGCCAGGAGAGCATGCTGGGGAGGTAAGTGAATGCAAATATGTATGAAGGACAAAAAAAATTACATAAAAATCCAGCATGCATGAGGACAAAGGGGACATTCACAGCATATTACAATCATGGTAATTAGGGAATGAGGAAAGAAATACAATACATTAGCAAACATTATATACAATAAAATGTGATGTTAAAGGATAAAAATCTTACCTTAATATACTCCTTCTGCAGAACAGGTCTTTGGGATAATGATTCCCAGAGCCTGGGGGGAGATGCCTGTCGAGAACTTGAGGTCCTGTAGGCTTCTCCCTGTCGCCAGGTACCGCAGGGTGGTGACAAGCCTCTGCTCCGGAGTGATGGCTTGCCACATGCAGGTATCCTGCCTGCTGATATAGGGGGTCAGCAAAGCCAACAAGCGGTGAAATACGGGGTCCGTCATCTGGAGAAAGTTCCTGAAATCATCAGGATTATTCTCACGGGTCTCACGGAGCAAAGGCATGTGACAGAACTGGTCACGCTGGAGCAATCAATTCTTGGTCCATGAACTCCTCCTGACCCTGTTCATGGACTGGGCTTGTGTCAAGGTAAGGACCCCAACACCAAGCCCCCGCACAGCACGAACGCTACAATGAGTACGTACACGCAACATAGCTAGAAAATGGTCGGCTGCTCAGAATGAAGTAACAGAACACACTGAAGAACAGCAAGGCCTGTGAAGAGTGACCTGAAAATCAGTAACGAACGAACACGAACACAATGACAAGTCAATTGTACTCGCTGCACGCACTGAAGACCAGATACAAACCCACAAGCACAAACTGAACAGCAGAAAACGATCTGAAAGCCACGAGTCTGAAAAAATGCGAATCGTCTCTCACCAAACTTTTACTAACACGAGATTAGCAAAAGGAGCCCAAAGAGTGCCGCGCTTGGTTCTGAACTGCCCTTTTATAGTCTTGTCGTATGTGGTGTACGTGACCGCGTTCTTGGTGATCAGAAATTCCGACATGTTATTATCATTGTTCTTTGAGCAACTGGTAAAAGTGTGTTATGAATAGAAACCATCTGCCATTCATTACATTAGAGATATTATTTAAGTTATTGATGAGCATACTGAGCGACTGAATGCGACCAGCAGACAATGCTTTTTATTCACTAATGGGGACTCAATGCGACCAGCATACTTGTGAGGCACAGTGAAGTCCCAACAAAAAAGGCTGGATTTCTTAAGACCAAGGTGATCAGTACCACATGCACCCCCTTCAAAAGAAAGAAGATTCATACAGGATAGGAAAACTGGAGAGAATGATGTCAACCCACAGTTTGTATTGGCTGTTGAAACTATTATCTAAGATATGGACCAGTAGCACAGATTTTCAATAGAGAGCAATATGCAGCAGCCTCAATCCCCCAGATTGCTTCTGCCTCATGACAATTTTGTTGAATCTTGTTTAGAATTTTCAAAACTCAAACTTAACAGTGAATCCCACTGAAAACATAGGGGGCATATATTAATACTAATGTGTGGCTAATTTTCAAGACCTATAGGCCAGCTTGTGTCAAAAAAAGAGCAAGGGGACCCTGCATTCACTATATCTGGTCTCCCACAGTACACAGAACATGGAAATGCCTTTTCTCTGCAGCAGTGTATAGTAGTATTGTGACTTCTATCAGTGTCTGGCCGAGCACTGATTAAAGCTTGTAGGAGGTGTTTTCATTCTCCTCTAACTGTCCTATGAAGTTGAATGATCCCTGACCCTCTGTCTGGAGAGTGATGATTGGCCCTGTGGTGATCATCTGCGTTCCCTCCCCCCAAAAAAAAAAAAAAAAACTCCCTAGCAATACACACCAGACTGAACATGTGCAGAGTGCCCCCAAGACTCTATTATCAGAAGATGGATTTGGGATTGTGGAAGAAGGGGAGGATTGGAGAAGACAAGACCAAACAGCCTTTTTACACAATGCAGAGGATTGACCCCTTAGGTTCCACAGTGAGTATAACAAGCATGATTTACTGCATATACAGACTGATTGTACTGTTGTGGGTTTAGTAACACTTTAATGTGACTTTGAGGGAGACATAAAAAAAAACACTAATCCTTTAAACTACATGCTTGGGAAACACTTTATACTGCAAGTGACATTAAGAAACATTACAATTTTAAGGACAACATCAGCAACATATTCTGGCATTGTACATTTTGGCTTGGCTTAAATACAGCAACGTTATCCTAATCTGATTTATTTCAACTTAAAAAAAAAAACATTTATGTAGTTTTGGCTATGACAAATTGACTTGAATTGACCGGTGGAAGTAGGAGCCACATCAGACCAACAGATCTAAAAGCTATAGGAACATTTAGTAAAAATAATGCTAAAGCCTTCACACAAATACAGTAGGCCAGTGAAAAAACAGTTTTAAAATATAGCTGTTGCATGACACTTTTACAGTGCCTGGGCGCTAATGTATGGTGAAAATGTGGAAACCAAAGCAGGAGTTTCTCTTCAGCAAACAAAAGAAATGAGGCAGCTTAGGTCCCACTGCAGAAAAATTGTAACATTTACAATCTCTTACCCTGGAGAATCATTAAAAATCTTGCAGTTGCTATCCAAATGCAGAAACATTGTGTGGTACCTATACAGCACCTGGGCACTCTAATAGATTGCAGACTTTAAGACACAGAGTAGTAGAAGTAAATCAGAATTTTCAGTGTCAACATGTAGTTCTATCTCTTTGGCAATTAACTTGTTATATACTGTATATGTAAGCTTTTTGAATGTGAGCCCAGACACATCTCTGTTTCTGTTGTAACACTAATCCTGCCCCGTTGCAGTTCACTATTTTGTTTGTCTCTTCAAAAATTGCCAAAATGCTGCATGCATCCAGAATTATGAGTTACTGACATATGAAAAGAACTTCAGCTCCCCACAGCATGTTCATGTACCATAATCCTACAGGTATTAATTGATGGCATGCTGCTCCTGGCTTAGCCTCACAAAATCTCCAATGTTAAGTTCCAGTTTGTAGGAGTGTGGCAGATTAGGCAGTTGGCAGACAGCTCATGTTGGCACTTCATTTCAGCCCAGTGAGCTATTGCAGGATGTGTCTGCCTAAAGTAGATTCAAACCTTTATTGCCTGATGAAAGCCAAGGTACTGCTGTACCACCAGATTAAGGACATGTGTGATTCACCAGCGAAGATTAGTATGAATGCCACACCTTGTCTGACTGAAGCTGGCATTGAATGTGCCACCTCCCTGGCCTGGGACTTGTCCAGTGTGGCTCCTGTCCCTCAAGCATACAAGCATACAAGCTGCAACACAACAGGAAAGGATTGAGCTTGAGATGTTGCATATTCTCTGGTTGGGAATTTATGGTATACTGCTGGTTCTGAAGAGTCATCAATCCCTTTCTTGGGAAAAATAAGCCTGTGCTGTTTGTGCCACAAGATTGACCCAGTGTGTCATGAAGGATATGTAGCATCCCTGTCTGTGCTTAATGGATCAAATGTCCGTGGTCATGTGTACCTTACCAGTGGGCCTTTTGGGCAAAATAGTTTTGACTGGCTACCTGCCACTGTGGCATGGCACAGGCCATAAACTTGAAGTAGGAGGCTGATTCAATGACCTGCAGTGGGAACAGCTGTGAAGCCAGAAAGTTAGCATTAAGGCGCTGGACATGGGCATGGTTTAAGTGTTTTTTTCAACAGCTGTGGAAGAGACATCTGAATTGGTAAGATGCTGCTGGAGTTGACAGTGTGGGTGTATGAGAAGTGGTAAGGTAAGTACACGTCAGCACCTGGTGGGCAATAAAAGGCAGCTAGCAAATAGATGTAAGAAGTTACCATGCCCAGTAAAATATATATTTATAGGAAAAATATGCACTTAATATATTTTTATGGGATTAATATGATATGTGGGAATACACAGTGAGATGACTACGAATGTAGCTGGTCTACAGTATGTTTGTATACCATACGGGACAAGATTGAATCCTGTTTCTTAAAAGAATTAGTCTCCCCTGCCTTCATTAGTATGTCAAAGCCAAGCATTAGGCATTGTAGGTAAGATAACCTTTTTGTCTAGGATGATGGCAGACTTAACGAATGTATACAAGCTATAGACATCAGGCATCAAATAGTAAAGCGAGATCTATTATTATGGGGTACGCACCATAGCAAAGTAGACTTGAGTTCCACCCAATTACTTTCTTGAGAAAATTATAACTGTGCTGCTTGGACCAATCAGAGATTCCTTTATAGAGAACGAATGGAGGGTACTAGTATAAGGATAGACAAAAATTTGAGTTTTGGGGAAGCTTGGCTGTGGAGTAACTGGAGAGATCTGATTGAAGCACAACAGCAAAAAAAACAAAAAGAGAAGGGTGCACAGACCTAGCACATTACCTCAACAAAATGTATTGAAAGATAAAAACAACAATCGATATACTCACAAACGCATGTAGCATAAACACATATCATTGCAAGGCAATTCAACAGGAATTAAACGGCCTAGAGGTCTATTCAAGTCCTTTGGTGCTGCAGGAAGACCAAGCGGTGTTCAAAATGGATCATGTCACCTGGTCTTGCTGCAGCACCGAAGGACTTGAATAGACCTCTAGGCCTTTGAAATCCCTTGCTATGATATGCTATGAGCGCAGGAGAATGCTTGTTTGATACATATATCTGATTGAAGGCCAGGGAGGACAGGGGAAGACCCTGATGGAAGCTTGAGGGGAGCTGGACTGGAGGCTGACTGAGAATATTGGTAATATTGGATGTACTTGCAGGCTAGATTCAGTATCTTGTCAGTTTATAATGGTTTTATGGAGTATTGTTGCTGGGAATAAGTACCCATAAGCTATAGTCCACTTGGAATTGATTTTGTAATATTAGTGAATGTTTTCTAGTAATTCCTTTTTTTTCTTCCAAGAACTTTATAACGTTTTCAAGGATAAACATAGGTGTTACCATACAATCTTAACAGTACACTTAAGTAGATGTCAAATTGGGCTCATGCCCCTGCAGGGAAGGGTAATACATTAAGTGGATAAATCAATGTATAGGGACCACAGTAACCTAATAAACGGTATTAAGAATTTCAGAACTAGTATGATGCATATTCTTAACTTGTAGCTCTAATCAAATTAGTGAAATTGAGAAGGGAAATACTGTATCTTGTAGAGAAACTGGGAGGGCTTAAGTAGTGTTTGAATGATGGTGTAGGAGCCTATAATATCTAATGTTATAATGAAGGAGATAGTCAGATGAATACATTAATCCTTATTTGCTTACCCTCTACCTTCAAAGTAGACACTTTACCAAAGTGGTAGTGAGGCAGTATAATTTTAAATGTTTTTTAGAGGTAAGAATGAAGATAAATTAAATGAGAAGAAAAGAGAGGAGAGGCGGGGTAGGGTAGGGGTTGGGGTGCAAGTAGAATGGTAGGAAGAGTAATAGGAACAGAAAAATAATGGGTCACTTCCCCCTATGTTGTTCATATATTGCCATACTAAAGTGTGTATGAACGAGCTATGTGTTGTGCATATTCTGCTCTTTCCATATAGTGGTGCCAAAAGGCCCAGAGTGATCGATACTTGGTCGGCATCTCTCTTGCCTGGTGTACAATTTCCTCCATGCGTGCAATTTTATCTACTCGTTTAAGCCAATCAGTTATGGTTGGCGAGGACGAGGAAGAACATTGCACTGGCACACACATCTTCACCGCATTAATTAGGTGCATGGCCAGGGACCAGTGGTAAACTTTGAGAGACAGTGTAGTGTGGTGGAGAAGAATTTGGGCCAGGTGAAATCCAGCGTATACATAGCGATGTGGCAGATAAGTCGGTGGATTTCTTTCCAGTAAGGTCAGGACCAGGATTTCTTTCCAGTAAGGGCAGGACCAGCAGATATGTAGGAGAGATCCTAAATCATCATGACAGTGCCAGCACTTGGGAGAAATTGTGGGTGTAAATTTATGAAATCGTAGGGGGGTTCTATACCAGCATGAGTATATTTTGAGTCCATTCTCCTGTGTAGATACATTGACAGTACCCTTGAGGAAAGATTTGCTCCCATTCCTCAATAGAGAGGTCTAGATCTAGTTCCTGCTCCCAACGTTAACACGCTTTATTGGATTTCGGCTGATGGTCCGCCAACAGAAGAGCATAGATACAGTATCTGATATGAAATGTCTTTGGGGTTCCTTCAGATGGCTCCAAAAGGGTTATGTTGTCGTGACCACTCTGAGGGAGGAGAGGGAAGGACCTAAGAAGTGCCTTAGTTGCATGTAGTACCAAAAGGGAAATTAATGGCCTGCCACACACGACCCTAACAGGGTGTGAGACAGAAAGATACATTTGTCAAAAAAATGTTCTGCCCAAACATGTGTCTGTGGCCATATATCAGAAAGGAATGCTGCAGACATTCCAGGTGGAAAAACCGGGTTAAGTCTAATAGGCGTTAGGGGGCCTAGGGTTGAGGAAAGGCCATGCTGTGTGGAAGATCTGCAACTAATGGATGTAGTTTACAGTCAGAAGGTATATAGCTTGGTTCTGTCTAAGGAAGTTGGTGTAGAGGCAGTGATATCAAGGCATGTTTGAGCTGTACCCAATCTTTAATCACAGGGTGTACATTCCAGTCAACCACTCTAGACAAGTGGCATGCCCAGTGATAGCGTTCTATGTCTGGGAGGCCTATGCCACCCTTCAGTTTGGGGATTGTGAGTCTGTCATAGCTCAGTCTAGGATGCTTAGAACCCAATAAAAATGTTGTGCATGCTTGTCGATAGGAAGAGAAAAAGGTCTTGGGGAGTTTGATTGGGATTGCCTGCATGACATAAAGGGATTGATTTACAAAAGGCAAATAGACTCTGCAAGTGCAGTTGCTTCAGAGCTTAGTATATGAGCACAAGCTCTGCTGACTTCCATCATCTAATCATGTGCAAGCGAATATGCTGTGTTTTTATTTTTTTGCACATGATTGGGTATTCTTTGCAAAGTGAAACTTTACCTCCTTTACTAAGCTCTGGAGCAACTGCACTTGCAGAGTGCAACTGCACCTTGCAAAGTGCACAGTCTATTTGCCTTTAGTAAATCAATCCCATAGTATTCTAGGTAAAATATTCATTTTCATAATGGCTTCTCTCCCAAACCATGAAAAGAGACCGAGTTCCATGTTTGAATACTTCTAAGGATTGGTAGTAAGTTTTCAGCATAGAGTTTTGAGGGGAGTTGGATTCCGAAATAGGTATTAGCATCCGGATTCCAATTGAAAGGGAAGCTGGCTTGACATTGTGACAAAATTTCTTGTCGTAAGGAGACATTTAGGGCACAGGATTTTGAGACGCTGATTTGTAGGTTTGCTAGAGATTTAAACAGTGTGAAGTCTTTAAGTAAAACAGGAATGGTTGTGTGTGGTACAGTGAGGAACATGAGGATATTGTCTGCAAAGGCAAGTTAGTTAGTTCATTTGTTTTCTAGTAATTCTTTATCAGTGACAAAGTTGTTCATGTTTAACAACTTGCCGACTGCCCGCCATCGAATGACAGCAGCAGAATGCCACTCCTGTGCAATTTGTCGTAGCTGTATGGCTTTGAGGAGTAGAGGGGGCGCGCGCGTGCTGCGTCCCTAAGGAGCCGATGCTCGTGCCCAGCAGCCGTGATCTCCGCCGGGCACCCATGATCACTCCTAACAGAGCAAGGATAGGGATTTGTGTGTGTAAACACACAAATCTACATCCTGTCAGGGGAGAGGAGACAGATTGTGTGTTTCTAGTATATAGGAACACTGACATATATCTCACACCCTGCTAGGCTTGCGTATGGCAGGCCATTCATTTCCCTTTTGGTACTACATGCAATTAAGGCACTTCTTAGGTCCTCCCCTCTCCTACCTCAGAGTGGTCACGTCAACATAAACCTTTTGGAGCCATCTGAAGGAACCCCAAAGACATCTCATATCAGATACTGTATCTATGCTCTTCTGTTCACGGACCATCAGCCAAAATCCAATAAAGCACCTAGTTAATGCAGTGAAGATGTGTGTGCCAGAGCAATGGTCTTTCTCGTCCCCGCCAACCATAACTGATTGGCCTAATTGAGTAGACTGCACTGATCACTGTATAAATGTCAATGGTCCCAAAAAAGTGTCAAAGTGTCCGATCTGTCCGCTGCAATGACGCAGACCTGATAAAAATTTCAGATCACCGCAATTACTAGTAAAAAAAAAAAATAATAAAAATGCCACAAATCTATCCCCAATTTTGTAAACGCTAAAACTTTTGCGCAAACCAATCAATATAGTCTTGTTGCAATTTTTTTTACCAAAAATATGTAGAAGAAAATATATCGGCCTAAATTGATGAAAAAATTAGTTTTTTTAAATTTGTGATCGCAGAGGTGATCAAATACCACCAAAAGAAAGCTCAATTTGTGGGAAAAAAGGACATAAATTTTGTTTAGGTACAATGTCGCACGACTGCGCAATTGTCAGTTAAAGCAATGCAGTCCCGTATCGCAAAAAATGGCTTGGTCAGGAAGGGGGTTAATCCTTCCGGGGCTGAAGTGGTTAAAGGATAAGTTCACCTTTTGGAACATATTACATGCTCCACCCATATTTAGAGTGGAAAATGCAAAATGTTTCAGCAGCTGCAGCCATTCCCTCTCTCCCCGCCACTCTCAGTGACAGTGGGCAGGCATCTTCCCAGTCACTCTTTGAAAATAACGTGGCTGTGTGGGGCTCTGTCATTTATTCTGTGAATGGGAAACTACAAGTCCTGACAGCCTTTGCAGCCGTCAGCTTGTAGTTTCATTGAACTGCCACGGTGCTGTTGAGTAGGGATGAGCTTTGAGTTCGAGTCGAACTCATGTTCGACTCGAACATTGGCTGTTCGCAAGTTCGCCGAACAGCGAACAATTTGGGGTGTTCGCAGCAAATTCGAATGCCGCGGAACACGCTTTAAAAGTCTCTGGGAGAAATCAAAAGTGCTAATTTTAAAGGCTTATATGCAAGTTTTTGTCATAAAAAGTGTTTGGGGACCTGGGTCCTGCCCCAGGGGACATGGATCAATGCAAAAAAAGTTTTAAAAACGGCCGTTTTTTTAGGAGCAGTGATTTTAATAATGCTTAAAGTCAAACAATAAAAGTGTAATATCCCTTTAAATTTCGTAGCTGGGGGGTGTCTATAGTATGCCTGTAAAGGGGCGCATGTTTCCCGTGTTTAGAACAGTCTGACAGCAAAATTACATTTCGAAGGAAAAAACCCATTTAAAACTACTCGTGGCTATTACATTGCCGACAATACACATAGAAGTTCATTGATAAAATCGGCATGGGAATTCCCAACAGGGGAACCCCGAACCAAAATTAATAAAAAAAAAATTACGTGGGAGTCCCCCTAAATTCCATACCAGGCCCTTCAGGTCTGGTATGGATATTAAGGGGAACCCCGGCCAAAATTAAAAAAAAAAATGACGTGGGGTTCCCCCTAAATTCCATACCAGACCCTTATCCGAGCACGCAACCTGGCAGGCTGCAGGAAAAGAGGGGGGGACGAGAGTGTGGCCCCCCTCCTGAACCGTACCAGGCCACATGCCCTCAACATTGGGAGGGTGCTTTGGGGTAGCTCCCCAAAACACCTTGTCCCCATGTTGATGAGGACAAGGGCCTCATCCCCACAACCCTGGCCGGTGGTTGTGGGGGTCTGCGGGCGGGGGGCTTATCGGAATCTGGAAGCCCCCTTTAACAAGGGGACCCCCAGATCCCAGCCCCCCCATGTGAAATGGTAAGGGGGTACTTACCCCTACCATTTCACTAAAAAACTGTCAAAAATGTTAAAAATGACAAGAGACAGTTTTTGACAATTCCTTTATTTAAATGCTTCTTCTTTCTTCTATCTTCCTTCATCTTCTTCTGGTTCTTCTGGTTCTTCCTCCGGCGTTCTCGTCCAGCATCTCCTCCACGGCGTCTTCTATCTTCTTCTCCTCGGGCCGCTCCGCACCCATGGCATGGGGGGAGGCTCCCGCTCTTCTCTTCATCTTCTTCCTCATCTTCTTCTCTTCTTCCTTCTTCTCTTCTTCTCTTCTTCATTTTCTTCTCTGGGCTGCTCCGCATCCATGCTGGCATGGAGGGAGGCTCCCGCTGTGTGATGGCGTCTCCTCGTCTGACGGTTCTTAAATAATGGGGGGCAGGGCCACCCGGTGACCCCGCCCCCTCTGACGCACGGGACATGACGGGACTTCCCTGTGGCATTCCCCATGACGTCACAGGGAAGTCCCGTCAAGTCACCGTGCGTCAGAGGGGGGCGGGGACGAACTTTTTTCCTGTTCGCATGTTCTGGTGCGAACCGAACAGGGGGGTGTTCGGCTCATCCCTACTGTTGAGCGCTCTGGTAGTTTCATTTTCATTTTCAAGCTGTAAGAACATTATGATTCTCAGGGATAACATCAGTGACACCATGCTGTATGGTGGTCTCATAATCATTACAGGTGTAATAATTTAGTTTACTATTAATTTATTCATTCGATTACATACAGCTACAGTACTGTGACTCAATATGGTTTATTTCCACAAAAAAGGCTTTATTAGGTAATGTTTTCAAAGACAACAATTTTTGGTGCAACAGTTATAAACCATAGTTGCATATGAGAATTAGCAGGGAAAATACAGGTAGTGCAAAGTACAGTATTTGAAAAAAAAAAAAATACAGGATTTATATAGTGCCAACAGTTACATAGTTATATCTGGTTGAAAAAAGACACAAGTCCATCCAGTTCCACCAACAGAGGAAAAAAAACAACAACTCACAAATATAAAACCTCCGTACACACTATCCAACACCCGCAGTTAATCCTGAGGAAGGCAAAAAAAAAAACAATAAAGCATGATCCAATTAGCTCCAGTAGGGGAAAAATCCCTTCCTGGTCCCCCAACAGGCAATGGGATCAACTTTACTTATAAATATTAGTATCCAGTTATATTATGTGAATTTAGATTAAATATCCTTTCCATCAGTTGTAATGAGTGCCCCCTTGTCCTTTGTGACGACCTTAAAGTGAATAACTCTACATCAAGTTCACTATGTGGACCACTTTTATTTATAAATGTTGATCATATGCCCCCTTAAGCTCCTCTACTCAAGAGAGATTAAATTCAATTCCTCTAATCTTTCCTCATAGTTGAGCTCCTCCATGCCTGTATCAGTTTGGTTGCCTTTCTCTGCATTTCTCCAGTTCCCCAATATCCCTTTTAGAACTGGTCCCCAAAACCGAACTTCATATTTCAGATGAGGTCTTACTAATGATTTGTACATGGACAAAATTATATCTCTCTCTGCAGTCCATATCACTTTTAATGCAAGAAAAAAATAGCTTGCTTTGGAAAACATAGCTTGGCATTGCATGCTATTATTAAGTTTATGATCTACCAGAACACCCAGATCCTTCTCCACCATTGATTTCCCCAGACCCTATATTGTCTATAAAGATATTAAAAAGTAAGGGTCCCAACGCCCAACAATAAACCTTGGGGTACACTACTAATGACCATTCAGAGTATGAATCATTAACCACTACTCTCTGAATACGGTATTTTAGCCATTTTTCTATCCATTTACAAACTGATTTTTTCCAAGCCTGTAAACTTTACCTTACATGTTAGTTACATGTGGGGAACTGTGCCAAATGCTTTTGCAAAATCCAAGTATACTATGTCCATAGCCTCTTCTTTGTCTAAAATTTTGCTTCCCTACTCCAAAAAAGATATCTGTTTTGTTTGTCAACTTCTGTCTTTCATGAATCCATGCTGTCTATTCCCTAAACAATTTGCACAGAGCTTTAAAATGGAGGGAGACAGCACATTTACAACAAAATTCAATATAAGAAGAATCAGGGGGTCCTGCTCGTTAAGGTTTCAATCTAAAGAGAAATGTAATGTTATGCAAAAGGTAATAACTGTGGTGAGATGAGATGATGAATAGAGTAAAAGTTCAGTTTCTTAGCTGGGCGATGATAGGCCTCTCTAAAAAGATGGTTTTTCAGTGATCATCTAAAGGTGGCTGGAGAAGAAGATAGCCAGACTGACTGGGGTATGGAGTTTCAGAGGATGGGAGAGGCTCTGAAGAAGTTCTGGAGGAGGACATGAGAGGTTGTGAGAAGGAAGCTAGAGAGCAGGAGGTCTTGGGAGGAGTGAAGAGAAGGATTTGGTTCGTATTTCAAGACAAGGTTAGTGATGCAGCTGTATTTGTTGGGTGAATGGCAACCAATGGAGGGATTGGCAGAGAGGGGTAGCGGACACTGATTGGTTGGTAAAATGGATGAGTCTGGCCGAAAAGTTTATGTTAGACTGAAGAGGAATAGCCTATGTAAAGGTAGGCCAATGTGAGGGAGTTGCAATAGTCAAGGCAAGAGACAACCAGGAAGTAAATTAGTAGATTTGTGGTGTCTTTGGTTATAGCAGGGTGTGTTTTGGAGCTGGTATGGAGATTGAGGTGGCATAATTTTGACAGTGATCGCATTAGAAGCCAAAAGGAGAGTTCAGAGCTCAAGATTACACCTAACATCCTAGACATTAAATGTTTTACATACGTCCAGAGAGCTAAAAAAGTTAAAGTAGAACCACAGACAAAACCTTTTTTTTATTTTGGATAGAGCAAGGGAGGGTTATAACCCCTGTCAGGTTTTCTTTTCACCATCTGTGTACCATTTCAGAGATTTCCTTCATTTTCTGTTGTTACCCGTTTCCTATATTTAAGATTTAATATCTCAAAGATCTGATGTGGGTTAAATGAGAGTTCTTTGACCAAGAGTGAAAGCTTTAACACAATGACAACATTTATTGGTAAGTATTTGAAAGTCTATCTAATACACAACCATCTATCTATAGTCTACACCAAGGAAGAAAATATTAGGTTAAAATAAAAGAATTACATGAAGGAATACAGAGTATATTCCTTAAAACATTGATCTACAAACATATTTAGTTACAAGTAAAGGGCATACCTTTCCCATAATTACTCTTTCTTACCAAGGTTCCATCCTGATGGCTGATCTCCCCAAAAGAGCGCATTTTCTCCCATCTAGTCTGTGTATATCAATACAGGCTGATGCCTCACTGGTTGGCATAGCGTGACTTCTGATTGGTTAGCTTCCCTATACTTTGCCTAAGTCAGCCCCCTTTAATGCAAATCCTTGTGAGCCAAAGATTGACTTGAATTTTGAAGTTAAGTATTGATTACGGGTTGCCCTCCCTTCATTGCATATCCCAGCATGGGATCCTTTGAAGTGAGTTTGTGTACAACAATGAGGTTTGAATCCTTATTGTTTGTACACAAAAGCCTGGGCCCTGTCTTGTCTGGTCTTCTCACAGATATGTGTGAAGATACTATCTTCTGGCCCGCATAGATACAAGCTAAATGATATATAATCCTAATTACAATATTTTACAGCTATTAATGGAGATTTCACATAAATTCATAAGGAAACAGATGGCCCCTTGTGGCCAATTGAGAAAATGAGACTCGGCCATACCTCAAATAATGGTTTATGTTTAATCTCCCTTAATATTTGGAACTTTTGGCTTTGCCTTCTGAAACAAAAAAACTCTTTGAGGAAAAAAAAACTTTTAAACTCTCCATCTCTACAGTCCACATCTCTGAATCCCAGTATCAGTAGTCATTACTTGTTCTGGATGTCATAAGTTCATAATAAAAATCATAAGAGACAGCACCAAAACAAAACAAGAAGGAAAAAAAAAAACATGAGGATCCTTGTTCTCAACAGTCCAATAATAACAGTATGAAAGTCCATAAGGTGAATCTAGTCCTGTTGCCCTTGCTTCTGGGACAGCCTTCCTTAGTGATTCCAACTGGATACAGCATACAGTAACGTCTCGGGGACCAGCTTTCCTGGCTTTCTAAGATTATACTTTATTAATGTGTACAGGTAGAGAAAGAAACACGAGTACATTTAAGACATATGCATTTAAATGAATGCTTGTCTGGTAAGTCTGAGCAGTAAGGACCTTTGATTAGAATTGCCATAGATATACTGCGACATAATAATGAGACCCCTTTCCCAGTGACATGTGTAACAATTTGAATGGTTACGCCCTTCAGCCAGGTGTCTGTTTTCCATCCCCCATTGTTCTTCCTCCATTGTCATATGCCTACAAGTAATTCTGCCCCACCTTCAGTGGAATACCACTGTGTGTGTGTGTGTGTGTGTGTGTGTGTGTGTGTGTGTGTGTATGACCCTTCAAGTGTCCATGGGGATCTTGTTGCCATTGCAACTCACCGCTAACTCCTTTTACTGAAACTGTGTTCAGTTCTACCAACCCTGATGGGCTAAAACCTTGGCTTGTGCCAAACATTTATGCATATAGCTCCGTCCTTGGCTACCGTGTGTAGCTACTGTACGAGTCCTGCCTTTTGCAGGCTATGGAAGAGGTCATCACTTTAATGCCCTATACACAGGATCGGACATTGATCGGACATTCTGACAGCAAAATCCATGGATTTTTTTTTACGGATGTTGGCTCAGATGTTGGCTCAGACTTGTCTTGCATACACACGGTCGCATAAAGTTATCGGAAAATCAGATCGTTCTGAACGCGGTGACACGTATGTTGGGACTATAAACGGGACAGTAGCCAATAGCTTTCATCTGTTAATTTATTCTGAGCATGCGTGCCACTTTGTGCATCGGATTTGTATACACACTATCGGATTTTGTTGTCGGGAAATTTTATATCCTGCTCTCAAACTTTGTGTGTTGGAAATTCTGATGGAAAAAGTCCGATGGAGCCCACACATGATCAGAATTTCCGAAAACACAATCCGATTGCACTTTTTCTGTCGGAAAATCCGACCGTGTGTATAGGGCATAAGAGTTCTTAGTGCAGATTAGGCAGTGTCAACTACACAGACAAAAATAACTTGATTTCAGAATACAGATAAGTGTGATGTCACCAGTCACTAGTGGCTTCAGGAACAATCAAACTAAATTACTCTTAAGTACAATTGTACTATACTCCCTGCGATTTGCCAATCACTATGAGTCTCACAAGTCCCCGTATATCTATATGATATTCAAAAAAGAAAACTCACCAACATAAAAAAAAATGACCAATGACCACATATGATGACTGCCCAATATTAGAACTGTAGAGAGGACTGTATGTCACCTATACACAGACAATAGTCACATGACTATTGCTAAACCCTACTGTTACTATTGTCATGGTAATAGCTACAATGACCTAAATTCATATAAAACAATTATCCCATGTCGTAAGAGAAAAACAAAAAAAAAACTATTGGAACTTGGCCTATCCCCAAAATACTATAGGGAAGCTTTAATATTCTATATCAACATTTCTCCATAAAATGTTCCCCATTCTCCCCTCTTTTTTTTTTTTATTTCACCATAGTGAAACCAAACTCAAGAATCACCATCAAAAATAGAGGTAATATAGGAAAGAAAGAAAAATAGTTAACATTAAAAGAAAAAAAAATAGCTAATGTAAAAAAAAAAAAATAAGAATAAAAAAAAATTAAACAAATAAAAAAAAAAAAAAAGTACAGATTTAATGCTGCCTCAACCTGAAATTTGTGATACCCCTTTCTCTTTAAATTGTTAAAGAGCATTGAATCTGTATTTTGTTAAACAACAAAAAAACAATTGAAACTGCCTTCAAACATTGCAGCTATACAAAAGGCAACACCCTCTCATGGTGGTGATTAACATATTAATTGACTCTCAGTGCAAATCCATTTGCAACTCAAGCAGGCCACAAGAAGTTGTATTAGAAAGAGCAGGACCTCTGTTTAACCACTTCCCGTCCGACCTATAGCAGATTGACGGCCGGGCGGTGGCTCCGTTATCCTGACTGGGCGTCATATGACGTCCAGCAGGGTAACACGTCGCCGAGCGCCCGCGAGGGCGCGCATCGCGTCAATCGGTGGAGCGGTGTGTCAGTCTGACACACTGCTACACTGATCTTGGTAAAGAGCCTCCGGCGGAGGCTCTTTACCACGTGATCAGCCATGTCCAAACATGGCTGATCACAATGTCAATAGGAAGAGCAGTTGATCGTCTTTTCCTCACTCGCGTCTGACAGACACAAGTAGAGGAGACCCGATCGGTGGCTCTCCTGACAGGGGGGGTCTGCACTGATTGTTTATCAGTGCAGCCCCCCTCAGATGACCACACTGGACCACCAAGGACACCACTAGAACCACCAGGGAAGGGGGCAACATGTAGATGGCCAGGTATGTACCCCATGGCCATCCACATGTGCCCAGTGTGTCCAGTCTGTGCCCAATCTGTGGCAATCAGTGCCCATGAATGGGCACTGATTGGCACCATTATATTTCAGTGATGTCCAGCAATGCCACCCATTAATGTCATCAGTGCCACCAATCAGTGTCATCAGTGCCACCCATCAGTGTCCATCTGTGCCACCTGTCAGTGCCCATCTGGGCCCATCAGTGCCCACCTATCAGTGCCCATCAGTGCCCATCTGTGCCACCTATCAGTACCACCCATAAGTACCCATCAGTGCCATCCATAAGTATCCATCAATACCACCTACGAGTGCCCATCAGTGCCGCCTATGAGTGCCCATTGTGCCACTTATGAGTGCCCATCAATGCTGCATACCAGTGCCACCTATCGGTGTCCATCAGTGCCACCTATCAGGGCCCATCATCAGTGCCCATCAGTGCCACCTCATCAGTGCTACCTCATTGATGCCACCTCATTGGTGCCCATCAGTGCCACTGTATCAGTGCCTGTCAGTGCATCCATATCAGTGCATCCATATCAGTGCCCATCATTGAAGAAGAAAACGTACTTATTTACAAAAAAATTTAACAGAAACAAAGAAAAACTTGTTTTTTTCAAAAATTTCGGTCTTTTTTTATTAGTTGCGCAAAAAATAAAAAACGCAGAGGTGATAAAATACCACCAAAAGAAAGCTCTATTTGTGGTAACAAAATTATACAAAATTTGTTTGGGTACAGTGTAGCATGACTGCACAATTGTCATTCAAATTGCGACAGCGCTGAAAGCTGAAAATTGGCCTGGGCGGGAAGGTGTCTAAGTGCCTGGTATTGAAGTGGTTAATGAAACAGACCACCCAAAAAAAAGTTTGTTTTTTTTTGTTTTTTTCTTAGAATTTAGTTAGGCCTGACTTCAATTAATTCCATTCAAGGCTTCTCCTTAAAACAAACATAAAACTATGCTTTAAGGTCCTCTGTATTTCACAGTATTTTGCCAAGTCTGGGTCTTCCCTAGATTATCCATTGATGTTTGTGTATGTACCCTAAAATACAAAACTCAAAAATCATTAACAACACCTCACTGTACCTCTCTGAGAGGTTCCTAATGGACTAAACTAGTAGTGGATGCTTGGAACAGACTTCCAGCCGAAGTAATGAGTCCATCAACAGTAAGTACAGTCAAAAATGTAAAGGACCCACCCCCATATCTATACTCTGACAGACAAAAAATTATAGGAAAAACCTGGAGGGTTTGTAAGTACTTAAATTTTAAGAAGACAACGTGTAGACATTAAACCTTCACACATATTAACATCACATTAGTCAATTTGGAAGGAAAAACAAAACACAAGACAAAATCCATAAGATGCCACAAGGTGCAAAGTAATGTATCATTATGTACTTTCCCAGTGTCAGAGTGAATGAAACTTCACTCTAAGACACAGAAAAGGAAAAAGAATCAAAACAAAATCCCTACAGTTTCTCAGAGTTATAGGGATCGAGATCTCATATCTGTGCACAGGTTATTTATTTGTGAATACATATAAACTTGTAAAAAAAATTAAAATGGTACCAGTATTGAGCTCATTACAAATGGAGAGAAAAAAAAATACAAAACATGGGCATTAATGTGATCACATTATCTTATTGATGGCCATCCAACAATAGTGTGTACATACCCCTAATAAAAAAAAATCTTTGTTTACACATGGAACATTCATACACATCCATTACATCACTCAGACACACACATTCATTTAGATTGCCTCCCATACATTCTGGATAGAGAGAGCTTTGGTAATTGCAACTGAATTGCTAGGCATTTCTGGCCACAAGGTCAATACAAAAGAAAGAAAAGAAAAAAAAAAACAATGGGATATTTACCTTCTGTTAGGCGTGTGTATCTATGCATATGTACAGCTATCTACATACAGCTGCTTTATATGTACATATACTTTCAGGAACTCACTTATCCTGAAAAAAAGATAACTTGTAGACAACAGTTATTACTCTATCCCCCCTTTTTTTTCTTTAACCTATTTAAAGCAAACAATACAACTGTTACAAACTGTTATTTCTGATAAAGTGAGGAAACTGAACATAGATGATAGGGAGCAGAAAAAGTACTAAAGCTGAGCTAGTAGAGCTTGACCGTGTGCTTCCATCCCTATTATAGTCAATAAATGAAGGAGGTTTGGGGGAATAGGGACTTTCAGGAAGCCATGACCTGGTAAGGTCAAGTATTTCCATCCCTAGGGACTTTATTTGATATCATGATCTGGTAAGGTCATGCATATCCATCCCAATTTGCATCAAGAAAACAAGGCATATTTACAAGGGGAGTGGGACTTTGAATGAAGCACCGGGCAGCAAGAGAGTACTAAGATGAATAAGGAATTTCATTGGAAGGCTAAATTGAAAACATTCATATTCCTGCTAACAATAGATACATGGTAGCATACATACAATCATTAGACCAATGTACATAGTCCATAGTTACATGTAAAAATAACAATGGTATACAATGAACAAGGTACAAACAGTAAAGTCAATGGTAATATCTCATAGTATACACATATACAATTCCTTAGTTCACCTCAAAGAATATATATAAAATGATTCGAAAGGTATTGCCTGCAGAACCTATGGCCTCACTAGACCTAGAAGGGTAAAATTACATAATTGCTTAAAACGTCTTCATAGAATTAATGAAAACACGGCAACCGGTAGCTCTACGCATTTTGTGGCTTTTATGCCACTCGTCAGGAGAAAGCACGTGTGATATTTGTAAGAAATGTTGTAGAGGTAAGAGGAGAGATAACAAATATGTGGAAAGACAAGGTTTGGGGTAGAACAAAAGACCCCCCAGCCAGGGCTTACTCACTAAAGTTGATATGTTGCTGGTGTGGCGGTAGGGCCCCACAGGTAGTCCAGAAGTGGCCCCAACCAGGAGCTGAGGTGGAAGGTCCCACAGACTGGGAAGGGGCATGCCTAGGCCAGGCACAGCAGCCAAGGACATTCTAGGGGAGAGAGGTGGAGTGTGAGCAAGGAGAATGGGGAAGGAAGGGGGAAGGGGAAGGAAAAAGAAAGGGGAGGGGGAAAAGGAGGGAAAGGAGGGGGACGGGAGGAAGGAAGGAGGTAGGGAGGGAGGGAGAAAAAGGGAAAGGGGGGAAAGGCGAGGTAAGAAAGGGGGGAAGGGGGAAAAAGGGGGGGAAAGTTGGGGGCAAGAAGGAAAGAGAAGAGGGAAGGATTGTGAGTGTGAGTGAATAGTGAAGGAAGTGATGTGAGGAGAGGGAAGGTGGGTGACAATAAGTGAGTGAAGGGGGAGGTGGAGGGAAAGGATCCGTGGATAGTTGAATAATAAGGCTGTGGTACTGGGGGTATGTGTAGCAAATTTACCTTGTGAAGATGAGGAACCCGAGGGGGGACCAGGAGGGTCAAAGACAGCCAATTGGTGTGAGGATCTGAAGTGAAAAGGCCTTGAGTGCCGGGACCGCCCGGGAAATGCCCCTAAATAGGCCAGCTGCGGGAAGATCCACCAATGTCATGCCGCGTCACTGGGGGAGGAGCACCGCGCGCTGGGTAGCCAGACCTCCGGCACTGACACCCAGACAGCTCCCCCATTGGACACGAGCATGGCAAACACAGCCAGTGCGCGGCGGCATCAGAGGGATACCGTGCGCACTGCGTGAAGTGTGTGACATCGACACGCGGTCCCGGCACATCCAGCCTCTCCGGCAATAGAGAGTGCAAGGGGGAGGAAGGGACGCCCGGAAGGCGCGTCGCAATTCCGAGAACTGGAGACAAAACAGACACCAGTGCAGCCCAAATTACCTACCATCAGCAGCAACAGAATCTATTGATAAACATAATTGAAAGAGTATGAGGATAAAAACAATTTAGAGAGGTGACAATTAATAAAGATTATAAACTGTTATTTCTGATAAAGTGAGGAAACTGAACATAGGTGATAGGGAGCAGAAAAAGTACTAAAGCTGAGCTAGTAGAGCTTGACCGTGTGCTTCCATCCCTATTATATTCAATAAATGAAGGAGGTTTGGGGGAATAGGGACTTTCAGGAAGCCATGACCTGGTAAGGTCAAGTATTTCCATCCCTAGGGACTTTATTTGATATCATGATCTGGTAAGGTCATGCATATCCATCCCAATTTGCATCAAGAAAACAAGGCATATTTACAAGGGGAGTGGGACTTTGAATGAAGCACCGGGCAGCAAGAGAGTACTAAGATGAATAAGGAATTTCATTGGAAGGCTAAATTGAAAACATTCATATTCCTGGTAACAATAGATACACGGTAGCATACATATAATCATTAGACCAATGTACATAGTCCATAGTTACATGTAAAAATAACAATGGTATTCAATGAACAAGGTACAAACAGTAAAGTCAATCATAATATCTCATAGTATACACATATAAAATTCCTTCGTTCACCTCAAAGAATATATATAAAATGATTTGAAAGGTATTGCTTGCAGAACCTATGGCCTCACTAGACCTAGAAGGGTAAAATTACATAATTGCTTGAAACGTCTTGATAGAATTAATGAAAACACGGCAACTGGTAGCTCTATGCATTTCGTGGCTTTTATGCCACTCGTCAGGAGCAAGCACGCGTGTTATCTGTAAGAAATGTTGTAGAGGTAAGAGGAGAGATAACAAGTATGTGGAAAGACAAGGTTAGGGGTAGAACAAAAGACCCCCCCAGCCAGGGCTTACGCACTAAAGTTGATATGTTGCTGGTGTGGCGGTAGGGCCCCACAGGTAGTCCAGAAGTGGCCCCAACCAGGAGCTGAGGTGGAAGGTCCCGCAGACTGGGAAGGGGCTTGCCTAGGCCAGGCACAGCAGCCATGGACATTCTAGGGGAGGGGGAAAAAGGAGGGAAAGGAGGGGGACGGGAGGAAGGAAGGAGGTAGGGAGGGAGGGAGAAAGAGGAAAAGGGGGGAAAAGAAGGGGGGAAAGGCGAGGGAAGAAAGAGGGGCAGGGGGAAAAAGGGGGGGAAAGGGGGGGCAAGAAGGAAAGAGAAGAGGAAAGGAGTGTGAGCGTGAGTGAATAGTGGAGGAAGTGATGTGAGGAGAGGGGAGGTGGGTGACAAGTAAGTGAGTGAAGGGGGAGGTGGAGGGAAAGGATCCGTGGATAGTTGAATAACAAGGCTTGTGAAGATGAGGAACCCGAGGGGGGACGAGGAGGGTCAAAGACAGCCAATTGGTGTGAGGATCTGAAGTGAAAAGGCCTCGAGTGCCGGGACCGCCTGGGGAACGCCCCTAAATAGGCCAGCTGCGGGAAGATCCACCAATGTCACGCCGCATCACCGGGGGAGGAGCACCGCACGCCGGGTAGCCAGACCTCCGGCACAGACACCCAGACAGCTCCACCATTGGACACAAGCGTGGCAAACACAGCCAGTGCGCGGTGGCATCAGAGGGATGCCGCGCGCACTGTATGAAGTGCGTGACATCGTCGAGCAGTCCCGGCGCATCCATCCTCCCCGGCAATAGAGAGTGCAAGGGGGAGGAAGGGACGCCCGGAAGGCGCATGACAGCTCCCGGAACTGGAGACAAAACAGACACCAGCGCAGCCCAAATTACCTACCATAAGCAGCAACGGAGTCTATTGATAAACATAATTGAAAGAGTGTCTCTTAACAACTGGTGTCTCTTAACAACTTTTCCTGTCTTCATAAGAGATCTAGGGGCACTTTCAAAAGAGCTATCACCTTTCAATGAGTTGTTGAAACTACCACCTATGTAAAGCTGTATTCTCTTTTTCCCTATCAGAAATTGTAATATTTTTATTATAGACTATATCTTAAAATTGCTGTATTTTAGCATTCATAGCCATGCAAGCGGCATACATGTCTTCTACGGCTAGACTTTTGAGCTTTTTTTTCTTTTTGGTTGTTTTTACCTGTTCTTCAAATAACTCGTGGACATAGGCCCAATGAGATTCTTTTAATTTAGCATCACAGGCAAATTTATTGTTCTTATGTTTAAGAGTATAAGTTGCTACAATCCATTCTAGACAGGACATGGCAGCCATTACCAACTAATAATATGCACAAATTTTAAGCTAGATTAAGTTAAATGTTCCCCTGTACTACACAGTCACTTTGAGATTACTGGAAGAAGGAAGAAAAAATAACAATAAACAGAAACTCAAATCGAATAAAATTCAGAAAATACAGTAAAGTGTAAATATATATATATATATATATATATATATATATATATATATATATATATATATATATATATATATATATATATATATATATTTTCAGCTCTCAATAAAACAATCTTTTAGATTATTGGAGACACACCAAATCTACTCACAATAGCCTGTAGCCTAGCTTGTCTGATCCTACACCCGCAACACAATAGACCCGGGGGACAATAGGAACAATAGTAAGGTCACAAGGATCAAATAGGGTGAGTAACCCTCTAGGTTTACAATAGAAAGGTAAACACAGCCATGTTTACACCAATGTTAAACCCAATTCAGTTTAAAAAAAACATGCAAAACAGAGAGAAAAAAACAAGATACAACAATTTGAGCTAGTCAAATTATTGGTAGGGTTTGTCTTAACAAACACAAAAAAATCAATTCCAGGGTATAATACAGTATGTTAAATGCACCTTATTTTACACTATAATAATAATCTTTCTCAGATATTACCTTCAGCAACAAGACTTCCACAGTTTTGTACTTTAACTGACAACAATAAGAATATTACTGCTTGTAAATTCCCACAGCTAAAAAAAACAAACAAACTACTCTCTTGTAGCTCATTTTCAATGTCCTACACACAATACTATGCCTTTAGTGGACACACCATTGAAATTAAAAACAAAAATCTGTTGAACCTTTTCATCAAAACCAAGAGCACACTCCTTTGTTGTATTTCCAATAAAACACGTGTACTCACCATACAGCACACTCAAACACTGGTTAGAGCAGTGGTTCTCAACCTGGGGGTTGGGACCCCCTCGGGGGTCGAATGATGATTTGCCAGGGGTCACCGAATCCTGGGCTGTTCCTGAAGCCTGCACCGCTCTCCCAGCCTTTTTGCGGCCTCCCAGCTGGGCTGATCCTGGAGCCCACAGCCGCCCACTCAGCCTCTTCGCAGCCGCCCATTCAGTTCACGGCATGGCTGGGGGGGCAGAAACTAGAGGTCAATTGACTGGTGAGGAATGCGAAATGGGAGGGGCTGGAGGAGACTCTATCTTCTGATTTCGGTATAGGTGTCACTGCTACGAGACACCACAAAGTCGGAGACACAGTGAGTAACCCCACTACAGTTTTTAGATCAGCAGATGACCTTAATCAAGAGCACCTAAGCTGGCCGATCAGAACTCCCCCCAGCACTGCCACTCATCCTGTTCCCCCAGCAAATAGTAAGAGAAGGAATAAAAATAGAGAATACATAGAAGCAAGAGAAAAGAGGGGGAGGAACAAAGAAAAAGGGAGAGAAAGAATAAGAGAAAGAACAAGAAAGACGGCTAGAGAGGGATGGAGAAAAAAAAACAAGAAATTAGGATAGAGAGAGAAAAGTGAAAGAAAGAAGAAAGAGAAAGAGCGGTACATCCTAAAATGTACCACAAAGGGTTTTAATACTGTACGAGTGGAGGGTAGGGATGAGCTTCATGTTCGAGTCGAACCCATGTTCGGCTCGAACATCGTCTATTCGCCCGTTCGCCGCATTGCGAACGATATGGGCCGTTCGCGCCGAATTCGTGTGGCGCGGCACGACCCATAATTCACTGCGGCATCGCAGTGCATTGCTGGCTGATGATTGGCCAAGCATGCACTATGACCCGCATGCTTGGCCAATCACAGCGCCGTCAGAACAGAGAGCCGTAATTGGCCAAAGCCAAGGAGGCTTTGGCCAATTATGGCTCAGGGGATTTAGTACACGCCCCACACTATAAAAGGCCGCCTGCACGGCGGCCCTGTGTAGTGTGTGTTCCGGCGTTCATTGAGAGAGAGAGAGACAGTGACATTTGATTTGAGTTAGATAGATTAGGCAGAACAGTCTGTCAGTTTAGCTGCACTTACAGTGTATTGTGTATATATATGCATCCCAGGTGTTGCATATATATATACACTGTATTCAGTTTAGCTAGATCCGTTCCTGTTATCTTCCTACTGACAGGCAGGCTTGTCTTGTTACAGTATATACAGCTACCTGAAGAAAATTACTGGTGTTCTTTTGATTCTATTAGTACCACAGTCAGGCAGCTAGACTATTTACAGTTAGTGCAGTGCGTCCTGCTCACAGTGTTCAACTAGATCCATTCCTGTTATCTTCTTACTGACAGGCAGGCTTGTCTTGTTACAGTATATACAGCTACCTGACGAAAATTACTGGTGTTCTTTTGATCCTATTAGTACCACAGTCAGGCAGCTAGACTATTTACAGTTAGTGCAGTGCGTCCTGCTGACAGTGTTCAGCTAAACCTACAAGTTAGTGGGGTGCGTCCTGCTCACAGTGTTCAGCTAAACCTACAAGTTAGTGTGGTGCGTCCACCTCACAGTGTTCAGCTAAACCTACAAGTTAGTACGGTGCGTCCTGCTCACAGTGTTCAGCTAAAACTACAAGTTAGTGGGGTGCGTCCTGCTCACAGTGTTCAGCTAAACCTACAAGTTAGTGGGGTGCGTCCTGCTCACAGTGTTCAGCTAAACCTACAAGTTGGTGTAGTGAGACCTCTGCACAGTGTTCATCTAAAGCTACAAGTTAGTGCAGTGCGTCCTGCTCACAGTGTTCAGCTAGATCCGTTCCTGTTATCTTCTTACTGACAGGCAGGCTTGTCTTGTTACAGTATTTACAGCTACCTGAATAAAATTGCTGGTGTTCTTTTGATCCTATTAGTACCACAGTCAGGCAACTAGACTATTTACAGTTAGTGCAGTGCGTCCTGCTCACAGTGTTCAGCTAAACCTACAAGTTGGTGTAGTGAGACCTCTGCACAGTGTTCATCTAAAGCTACAAGTTAGTGCAGTGCGTCCTGCTCACAGTGTTCAGCTAAACCTACAAGTTGGTGTAGTGAGACCTCTGCACAGTGTTCATCTAAAGCTACAAGTTAGTGCAGTGCGTCCTGCTCACAGTGTTCAGCTAAAACTACAAGTTAGTGTGGTGCGTCCACCTCACAGTGTTCAGCTAAACCTACAAGTTATTTTTTTGCAAGCTCTGCACAGTGTTCACCTAAAGCTACCTGTAGAAGGTTGGTGGTGTTTTCCTGATCCTATCACTACCGCAGGCAGCTAAAAAAGCTACAAGTTAGTTTTTTGCGAGCTCTGCACAGTGTTCAGCTAAAGCTACCTGTAGAAGGTTGGTGGTGTTCTCATACTACAGGCAGGCAGTTGATTTTGCTAGCTGCAGTATCAGTACATATCATATATATATATATATATATATATATATATATATATATATATATATCCCAGCTTAGTGCAGCTACAGGCCATTAGTATGTCTGGAAGGCCAAGAAGGAGAGACAGACAGTCACAAGCCAATAAGAGAGGGCAAGCAGGCTCTGTGTCTAGTGCTGGTCGTGGAGACGGTGCATCCTCATCAGCACGTGGCCGTGGGACACGCTTGGCCTTTTTTTCGGCAGCTGGCTGTGTTGAGCCGCAACATGCGGAAGACTTGGTCGAGTGGATGACCAAGCCGTCCTCATCCTCCTCATCCTCTCTCACCCATGCCCAGGGTACTTTGTCTGGCAAAGCAGCGGCCTCTTCCCTCGGCTCAATGTCATCAGTGACTCCTTCCCTAGCCCCACCATGTCCTCCTGAGGAGTCCCTCGAACTGTTTGACCACAGTGTTGGGTACATGCTCCAGGAGGATGCCCAGCGTTTGGAAGGCTCTGATGATGATGATACTGAGCTTGATGAAGGCAGTAACATGAGCTCGGACAGAGGGGGTGCCCAAGAAGGACAGCAATCTGGCAGTCATGCTCCCCCTGCTGCTGCATACTGCCAGGTTTGCTCCAGTGATGAGGAGGGAGGGGATGATGAGGTCACTGACTCAACGTGGGTGCCTGATAGGAGAGAGGAAGAGGAGGAGGAGGAGGCGGCACATCACCAACGAGGCAGGATGCCCTCCAGGGGCCAGCCTAAGGGCAGCACATTGACTGCATCACACCCCAAAGCTCCACATGTGCAGGGCGCTGCAGTCTCTGCGCGTTATTCAAAAAGTTCTTTGGTGTGGGCCTTTTTTGAGACTCGTGCATCAGATCGCACCGCTGCTATTTGCAACATATGTCTCAAGCGTATCTCGCGTGGCCAAAACATCTCCCGCTTGGGTACCACATGCTTGACCAGACATATGTTGACCTGCCATGCAGTTCGTTGGCAAGCGTATCTAAAAGACCCACACTAAAAGAACAAAGAGGACCTCTCCTTGCTCCTCATCAGCTGAGATCTCCAACTCCACTATACCTTCAGTCCTCTCTGAGACCTGCACTGAGAGGAATGAAGGCGTAGAATTAGGTGTGTCACAGCCAAGTACTTGTGGGCAATCTGCTTTTGGTACATCGACTTCAGATTGTACCAAGCAAATTTCCCTGCCCCAGCTGCTGCACCGCTGAAAGAAGTTTGCTCCCAGCCATCCACATGCGCAGCGGTTGAATGCTAGCTTGGCAAAATTGCTAGCACTTCAACTGCTGCCTTTTCAGTTGGTAGACTCTGCCCCCTTCCGTGAGTTTGTGGAATGTGCGGTTCCTCAGTGGCAGGTACCCAAATGCTACTTTTTCTCACGGAAGGCAATTCCGGCTCTCTACCGGCATGTGGAAGGCAATGTCCATGCCTCACTGGACAGGGCGGTCAGCGGTAAGGTGCATATTACCGCTGACTCATGGTCCAGCAGGCATGGACAGGGATGTTACCTAAGTTTCACGGCGCATTGGGTGACTCTGCTGGCAGCTGGGAAGGATGCAGGACAAGGTGCAGTAGTGTTGGAGGTTGTTCCGCCACCACGCCTCCAAAATGCTAATGATTGTGACACACCTCTCTCCTCCACCCCCTCCTCTTCTTCTTCCTCCATGGCCTCTTTCTGTGCTTTGTCCTCGGAACCAGCGGTGCTCCGTAGCCGTTCAAGGGGCTATGCAACTACGCAGGCCAAAAGATGCCATGCGGTGCTTGAGCTGGTGTTCTTGGGGGACAGGAGCCACACTGGGGCAGAGGTTCTGTCAGCTCTGCAGAGGCAGGTTCAGAGGTGGTTGACGCCACGCCAACTTAAGGCAGGAATGGTGGTTTGCGACAATGGCACCAACCTCCTCTCTGCCCTCCGACAGGGACAAATGACCCATGTGCCCTGTTTGGCTCACGTCCTTAACTTGGTGGTGCAGCGGTTCTTGGGCAGGTACCCGGGCTTACAGGATGTCCTGTTCCGCCGGTCATATAATGCCAGTGCTCGGCTGACGGACCTCCAAAAGGAGTTTAACCTGCCCAAGAACCGCCTAATCTGTGACATGCCCACCAGGTGGAACTCAACGTTGGCCATGCTGCAGCGGCTGCACATGCAGCAGAGGGCCATCAATGAGTACCTGTGCAACTATGGCACCAGGACAGGGTCAGGGGAGCTTGGTTTTTTTTCCCCACGCCAGTGGGCCATGATCAGGGATGTATGCACTGTCCTGTCACCATTTGAGGAGGCCACGAGGATGGTGAGCAGTGACAGTGCATGCATCAGTGACACTGTCCCCCTTGTCCACCTGTTGGAGCACACTCTGCGTGGAATAATGGACAGGGCACTTGAGGCAGAACAGAGGCAGGAAGAGGAGGACTTCCTTAGCTCTCAAGGCCCCCTTTATCCAGACAGTGTTCCTGCGTGCCCGCCGATCACACAGGAAGAGGACGAGGAGGAGGAAGATTGTGTCAGTATGGAGGTGGAGCCTGGCACTCAGCATCAGAAGCAGTCTTTAAGGGATCAGTCCCAAGAAACACATGGACTTGTACGTGGCTGGGAGGAGGTGGCTGCGGACCATGTCGTCCTTAGTGACCCAGAGGACTCCGGACCGAATGCCTCAGCCACCCTACGCTGCATGGCCTCCCTGATCCTGCAAAGCCTGCGTAAGGATCCTCGTATTCGTGGTATCAAGGAGAAGGACCAATACTGGCTGGCAACCCTCCTTGATCCACATTACAAGGGTAAGGTTGCGGTCCTTATCTTGCCATCTTCGGGAGGCCTTGCAGAAAGGTCTGTGCAACGCGTTCCCAGAGACTGGGAGGTTACAAACTCCTGTTTCTGGACAACGTGTTGCTGAGGCTTCGGTCAGTCAAAGAAGGAGAGGTGGAGAAGGTGGCTGTCTGACCGATGCATTCAGACAATTTTTTGGTCCGCAGCCCCAAGGTATGATCGGTTCCAGCAACCATCGCCAGCGTCTGTTTTACATGGTGCAGGAATACCTAGGGGCAAGATCAGACTTGGGCATCATTCCCACCGAAAATCCTCTGGGTTACTGGGTCTTGAGGATGGATCACTGGCCAGAGCTTGCACAGTATGCAATTGAGCTTCTGGCCTGTCCTGCATCCAGCGTTCTTTCGGAACGCACATTCAGTGCAGCTGGAGGCGTGGTAACCGATCACAGGGTGTGTCTGTCCACCGATTCGGTCGATCGACTGACCTTCATAAAAATGAATCAGTCTTGGATCACCACCAGCTACCAAGCACCTGATGCTGATGTAACCGAATAATTTTTTTTTAAATCTCAGATCCCTTCAAAGACTGCCTATGCTGATACTGAGTGACTATCCCTGAGTAATTATCCTCTTCCTCCTCAATCATCACGCTGATAGCTTGTAAGAACATTTTTGGTTCTGGGCGCCACCACCAGTGCCTAATGCCCAATTTTTCTGCCCCTGTTTAACAGGGGCGTGTAATTACAATTTTTGATGCAATACTTTGCATCAGGGCTCGTTCCTGCGTTCCAACTAGAGTGTCTGTGAGGGGTTGCAGTGTTGTGGCACCAGCACCAGTGCCTAAGGCCCAATTTTTCTGCCCCTGTTTAACAGGGGCGTGTAATTACAATTTTTGATGCAATACTTTGCAGCAGAGCTCGTTCCTGCGTTCCAACTAGAGTGTCTGTGAGGGGTTGCAGTGTTGTGGCACCAGCACCAGTGCCTAAGGCCCAATTTTTCTGCCCCTGTTTAACAGGGGCGTGTAATTACAATTTTTGATGCAATACTTTGCAGCAGGGCTCGTTCCTGCGTTCCAACTAGAGTGTCTGTGAGGGGTTGCAGTGTTGTGGCACCAGCACCACCACCACCACCACCAAAGGCCCAATTTTTCTGCCCTGTTCAACAGGGGCATGTAATTACAATTCTTGATCTAATATTTCACAGCAGGGCCCATTTCTGCACCCACCAAGAGCGAGTGAGGACTTACAGTGTTGTGGCACCAGCACCACCAAAGGCCCAGTTTTTCTGCCCCTTTTCAACAGGGGCATGTAAATACAATTCTTGATCTAATATTTCACAGCAGGGCCCTGTGAGGGCTTACAGTGTTGTGGCCACAACAACACCTAAGGCCCAAATTTCTGCTGAGTATATAGGGCAGGCCCCTACTTTCAAACATCTAACTTACAAACGACTCCTACTTGCAAACGGAAGGAGACAACAGGAAGTAAAATGAAATCTATCCCTAGGAAGGGAAATTCTCTCCTGTAAGAGTTAATATGGGAAAAACATTTCTCCTTTCCACTGATGCTTTCCAATCCTTGTTCCACAAAAAACCCCAAATTCTCAAAAAGCATTTGTCATTGGGACAAAAAGTGAGGTGAAATCTTCTAAAGAGGAGGAAAGACAGCAAAACAAATGTCACAGGGGTGACAACCCTTCCCTATGTTTTTCAAAAAGCTTAAAAAAGATTTTTTGGCTGGAGCTAAACACGTTAAAAATGTACCCATTCAAAATGACTAACAGATTCTACTTAACAACAAACCTACAGTCCCTGTCTTGTTTGCACCGCCTGTATACTGCTGTTCAGAGTATATAGGGCCTGGTGGCCCCACACCTTTCCTTATTTTAATTTGGGTGCGGGGTTCCCCTTAATATCCATACAAGACCCAAAGGGCCTGGTAATGGACTGGGGGGTACCCATGCCGTTTGTCTCACTGATTTTCATACATATTGCCAGGACCGGACATTACATTAAACCCGCAAGCAGTTTTAAATGAGATTTTTCCTTTAAAAATGACATTTGGTGCAGGGACTGTTCTAAACACGGGAAACACGCGCCACTTTACAGGCATACTATAGACACCCCCCAGGTACGATATTTAAAGGAATATTTCACTTTTTTTTTTTTTTACTTTAAGCATTATTAAAATCACTGCTCCCGAAAAAACGGCCATTTTTTAAATTTTTTTTTGCATTGATACATGTCCCCTGGGATAGGACCCGGGTCCCCAAACCCTTTTTAGGACAATACCATGCAAATTATTCTTTAAAATGAGCACTTTTGATTTCAAACGTTCGAGTCCCATAGACGTCAATGGTGTTCTAGCGTTCGTGCAAACTTTTGGTCCGTTCGCAGGTTCTGGTGCGAACCGAACTGGGGGGTGTTCGGCTCATCCCTAGTGGAAGGGACTCAGGGAGCGCTAAATGTTCGTGGGTTAGGGGCGCAAATTAACCACTTCAATACAGTGCATTTTCGCCCCCTTCCTGCCCAAGCCATTTGTCAGCTTTCAGCGCTGTCACATTTTGAATGACAATTGCGCAGTCATACAACACTGTACCCAAATGAAATTGTTATAATTTTTTCCCCACAAATAGAGCTTTCTTTTAGTGGTATTTGATCACCTCTGTGGTTTTTATTTTTTGCGCTATAAACAAAAGAAGAGTGACAAATTAAAAAAAAAACACAATTTTTACCTTTTGAGATAATAAATATCCAATTTTTTTTTCTTTAAAACAAATTTTTTCTCAGTTTAGGCCGATATGTATTCTTGTACATATTTTTGGTAAAAAAATCGCAATAAGCGTATATAAGTTGGTTTGCACAAAAGTTATAGCGTCTACAAAATAGGGGATAGATTTATAACATTTTAATTTTTTAAAATTTTTTTACTAGTAATGGCGGCGATCTGCGATTTTTATCGTGACTGCGATATTGCGGCAGACATATCGGACACTTTTGACACATATTTAGGACCATTCACATTTATACAGCGATCCGTGCTATAAAAATGCATTGATTACTGTATATATGTGACAGGCAGGGAAGGGGTTAACACTAGGTGGTGATCGAGGGGTTAGCTGTGTTTGCTAGGGAGTGATTCTAACTGTAGGGGGTGGGGACTCACTAGGGGAGGAGACCGATCGGTGTTCCTCTGTACTAGGAACACACCATCGGTCTCCTCTCCTCTGACAGGACCGTGGATCTGTGTGTTTACACACACAGATCCACGGTCCTGCTGTGTTACCGGTAATCGCGGGCGCCCGGCGGACATCGCGGCCGCCGGGCACGCGCACCGGGTGCCCAGTGACACGGCGGGCGTGCGCGATCGCCGTTGGCGTCACGCGTGCGCCCCCTTGGTGGGCTGGGAAAGCGAGGACGTCATATGACGCCAGCCCGCCACAGGAGCTGTGCCGCCTGGCCGTCAATTGATGGCCGGCGGTCAGCAAGAAGTTAATTAAATTAAATTTCCCCCAATAACCTTAATCTGCTTTACACAAATTTCGGTATTATATTAAGTACTTTCAGTCTTGTACTCGACTTCCGTGGTTGCCAATTGTTACCCGTTTCTTGTATTTAAGATTTAATATCTCAAAGATCTGATGTGGGTTAAATGAGAGTTCTTTGACCAAGAGTAAATTGAGTACTGTCCGTGATACTTTTTTTATTTGAACATACAATTTTTCAGGACAAGCTCTCGGGGTATGTCCCCTTCTTCAAGGTCCAAGGAGTACTGATTCACAAATTTTTAAGCAGAATGTTAAAGAAGAAGAAAAAAAAAAGAAAAAAAAAAAAAAAAGAGAGAAAACCAAACACATACAAATCAATGGTAATAAAGATAGCAGCAGAGTTAGTGAGATAAGACAGAGGGAGAGCTAGGGGGGAATGCAGGGTGGGATGCTAGTCACAGAGCGGTCGTAAAACTTAAGCATAATGTGTAAGGAAACCAATATCTAAATTCAGGCCATTATTCTTTGTGTCAAAAAGAAGTATCATTCTTAGTTCAAACGTTTTCCTTTCCTGGATAGTTCTGAAATTCCCTTTAAGAACTAAGACATTAAGGTCTTCTATAGTGTGGTCTGATTGTGAGAAATGATGTCCCACAGGTGTGCATAAACTGTCTTCTTTATGTTCTTTGATGGTATGTCTGTGCAAATTCATCCTCGCTTGCAACTTCTGTCCTGTTTCACCAACATAAGATCCTTTGCTGCACCTTTTGCATTGGATGAGGTACACAACATTACTTGAGGTACAGCTGTAAGATCCCATGATATTGAAGGTCCCATTTGTGTGTGTGTAACACTTTTGGATAGATTTATCTGGTTGCATAGTTTGCAGCGTTTTTTATTGCCGGGTTTGCTACCATTATTTGTGACTTCATAATCAGAGTGAAGTTTCCTGCTGATTAGTTTGTGTCTGAGGTTGGGTGGTTGTCTGAAAGCCAATAATGGGGGTTGTTGGAATATTCCTTTCAGAGTTTCATCCTCTGTTATAATGGGTTGTAAATCTTTGATTATCTTTTTGATCCCTTCAAGTGCTGGGTTGTATGTGGTGACTAGAGGTACTCGGTTATTTGTTTTTTTCTCTGTGTATTGGAGGAGATTTTCTCTTCGGGTTTTCAAGGCTGTGTTTATGCTGTTGTTGATGGTTTTGTCTTTGTAACCCTTCTTATGGAAGGAGTCTGCCAGTGTTCTGAGATGTTTATCTCTGTCTTCTGGGTCTGAACAAATTCGGTGATATCTGATGGCCTGGCTGTGTATGATGGCCCGTTTGGTGTGTTGAGGGTGAAAACTGGAACTATGAAGATAGCTGCATCGGTCAGTCGGTTTTCTGTATATCGACGTGTGTAGCTTGTCATCCCTGATGTATACTGTAGTGTCCAGGAAGTTGACATGTGTGTTCGAATAGTCCATTTTTAGTTTGATAGATGGGTGAAAAGTGTTGATCAATGAGAAGAATTGGTTTAGATTTTCTTCACCTTCAGTCCATATCATGAATATATCATCAATATAGCGATAATATCTGTATGGCTTTTGTTGTATGCTGTTCAGAAATTTGTCTTCCAGGTCAGCCATAAATAAATTTGCATATTGGGGTGCCATTTTGCTTCCCATAGCAGTACCCATACACTGGAGATAGATGTAACTATTGAAAGTGAAGTAGTTGTGTGTAAGAATGAATTCAATGAGCCGTGTCACATCCTCAGCAGTGTATTTGTGGTCTGGTGAGGATGATAAGAATCTGTGACATGCCGCCAACCCATCCTTGTGAGGGATGTTACTGTACAGAGATTCTACATCCATAGTGACTAGAAGTGTATTAGGTGGTAATTGTATATTGTTAAGCTTGTTCAGAAAATCAGTGGTGTCTTGCAGGAAACTTGCAGTGACTAGCATCCCCCCCTGCATTTCCTCCTAGCTCTCCCCCTGTCTTATCTCACTAACTCTGCTGCTATCTTTATTACCATTGATTTGTATGTGTTTGGTTTTCTCTCTTTTTTTTTTTTTTTTTTTCTTCTTCTTTAACATTCTGCTTAAAAATTTGTGAATCAGTACTGCTTGGACCTTGAAGAAGGGGACATACCCCGAAAGCTTGTCCTGAAAAATTGTATGTTAGTGCAAATAAAAAAAGTATCACGGACAGTACTCAATTTTCTCTGTCACAATTGCACTAATACGGCTACAATCAAATCAAGTATGATTGACCAAGAGTGAAAGCTTTAACACAATAACAACATTTATTGGTAAGTATTTGAAAGTCTATCTAATACACAAGCATCTATCTATAGTCTACACCAAGAAAGAAAATATTAGGTTAACATAAAAGAATTGCATGAAGGAATACAGAGTATATTCCTTAAAACATTAATCTACAAACATATTTAGTTACAAGTAAAGGGCATACCTTTCCCATAATTACCCTTTCGTACCAAGGTTCCATACTGATGGCTGGTCTCCCCAAAAGAGCATGTTTCCTCCCAGCTAGTCTGTGTATATCAATACAGGTTGATGCCTCATTGGTTGGCATAGCGTGACTTCTGATTGGTTAGCTTCCCTATACGTTGCCTAAGTCAGCCCCCTTTAATGCAAATCCTTGTGAGCCAAAGATTGACTTGAATTTTCCTGGAAAGTTAAGTATTGATTACAGGTTGGCCTCCCTTCATTGCATATCCCAGCATGGGATCCTTTGAAGTGAGTTTGTGTACAACAATGAGGTTTGAATCCCATTGTTTGTACACAAAAGCCTGGGCCCCGTCTTGTCTGGTCTTCTCACAGATATGTGTGAAGATACTATCTTCCGGCCTGCATAGATACAAGCTAAATGATATATATTCCTAATTACAATATTTTACAGCTATTAATGGAGATTTCACATAAACTCATAAGGCAACACTGAAGGAAGTGAGAAGAAATCCCTGAAAACTAAGGGAATTCCTTGGGGACCCCCAGGACACCAGAACGTCTGTCTACAGATTTCCCCTATATCACTTTTCTGGAGACAACCAAAAATATAGGATTTTCTTTTACTTTCACTTTTAATGATAATGGTAAACAGAACAAACAGAGAGGGTGAATCTCCCTAACAAATGGCACAGACAACAATAAAAACTGAAAAGTTTTCTGATTCTCTATTCAAAACTAAAAAAAAAGTTTTGAAATGTTATTTTTACAGAGATACTGTATAAACAAAGTACACATTTCAGAAACAGTATCTCATCCATTTAATAGGAGGCATTTATCAGGCAAAAAAAGGAAATTAACATTTTGTTCCTCAAAAAATATTAATAAATTGAACAAACTTAATGCACAGAGACATTTCAGGAAATAGTCTTTTTTTTCAATGATACTTTATTTTATTGGTAAGAGTATACCAAAAACTGTCATAGCAATAGGAATATTTATTTTTAGTGACATGTTATTTACTGCTGCAGGGTAGATGCTCTGTGCAGAATCATGTCACAGCAGAAGCCGATCAGTGGGTGCCAGCCAATGGATGACCGCCAGTATCCACTGATTGTTGAGGAGACACACTGCAAAACTCCATCCTGTCAACGGGGATGTGCTGGATTTTGTTATCCTGCAAAGCAGGGAATAAAATCCAGCACATCCCTTAGTAAAGCACCTGGAAGCAAACACAAAAACACTGGTTAGGCACACAGATAACCCTTTGATTGCCCTAGATGTTTAACCCCTTCCCAGCCAGTGTCATTAGTACAGTGACAGTGCATATCTTTAGCACTGATCACTGTAATAGTGATACTGGTTCCCACAAAGTGTCAGTTAGTGTTGGATTGTCCACCACAATATCGTAGTATTGCTATAAATTGCTAATTTCCACCATTACTAGTATAAAAAAATTGAAAACCAGTATGCATACCATAGTAGACGCTATAACTTTTTTGCAAACCAATTAACATACTCTTGCTGGGATTTTTTTACCAAAAATATGTAACAGAATACATATTTGCCTAAATTTATGAAGAAGTTTGATTTAAAAAAAATGTTTTATCAGATATGTTTTATAGCAGGAAGTAATTATATATATATATATATATATATATATATATATATATATATATATATATATATATATATTATTTATTTTTTTTTTTTCAAAATTGTCGGCCTTTTTTTTTAGCTTATAGCACAAATTTTCTTTTTAAAACCCAGTGGTGATCAAATGCCACCAAAAGAAGTTTCTACTTGTGGGGAAAAAAGATGATATAAATTTACAGCGTTGCATGACCATGAAATTGTCAGTTAAAGTAAAGCAGTGATGTATAGCAAAAAATGGTCTGGTCATGAAAGGTTGTACATCTTCCAGAGGTCATGTGGTAAAATAGGGTTTCATTTTGAAAGCAATGGGAATTGCTTTCAAACGCCACACAAAATCAAATTATTTTCCATAGGAAGCAATTTAAAAAAATAGAAATTCTGTTCTTTCTGTGTCAAAAAAGAGAAATAAAGGTGTGCAAATTAGCTGCCAAAATGTAAAGTATATTTTTGGCCACAAAATTCATGAAATTCAGAGTTATATAATGAAAACAGGTGTTTTCTATATAAAGGATAACAGTTAGGCCAAACTCATTTAAAGAGCAATAATTTTGGACTGTGCTAGTGTAAAGCTGGGTCAAACGATCAACAAAAACAGCAGTATAGTCTGCACGAACGCCAAAAACATTGCCAAACTGAGGAGAAAAATGTGGAAATATAAAGTGTCCATTTTTAAATATGATACACTATAATGAAATGTATACATTAATAGCCAATGCAGTACTTCGCCAGCCAAAAAATATTTATAGGAACAGATGTCTAAAAATTAGGATCTGAGTATTATTGGTGACAGCATACCCTAAACCAACATAAATATTCCTACAGAACCCAGGATGTTACCTGGTCAAAAATTTGCAAATGTGAATCAGCTGAATGCAGAAAAATTGGGTTTGGGGTATTAGTGGGGCTAAAACACCGTACACCTACATAAATATTCATGCAGAGCACAGGATGTTACCTGTCCAGGGATCAGTGTTGCCAACTTACCAGATTGAAATTTACTTACACAATACACAAAATTTGCTGGTACAACCAAGTTTTTACTGGCATTTCCAAAAGTTACAAAATTACAGTTTTAAGTGCAAATTTCAGTATTTAAGCTACAAACAAATACAATATGCAATTATCAATGTGATTTAAGGTAGATATTAAGGCAAACAACATATTTCTCATTTTATTTTCTATATAGTAAGTACCATATTTATCGGCATATAACACGCACTTTTTTCCCCTTAAAATCAGGGGAAAATTGTGGGTGCATGTTATATGCCGATCCCCACCGATCCCCCCCGCTGATTGTGAGCGGAGCGAGCACTGGCCACCAATATACATACATAGCCGAGTGTACTCAGCTAGGCTCGGCTAGTTCCGTTCACAGTCACGCCCAGTCCCGCCCTATGATGGACATAACACAGGGACTGGGTGTGACTGTGAGTGGAACTAGCCTAACCTAACCGAGTACACTCAGCTATGTATGTATATGGGCGGCGCTCGGCTCCACTCACAGTCGCGCCCAGTCCCGCCATTAGACCTATGTTATGTCCATCATAGGGCAGGACTGGGTGGGACTACAAGAGGAGCTGAGAAGAGCAGAGAGGAGCCGAGGACTGGCTCTGTGTATCTCGGCGGCGCCATTTTCAGACTGCAGTGATACTGACAAGTCACTGCAGTTTAACTGCAGCCTGGGCAAGTCTGCAAATGTCACTGACAAGGCTGCAGATGGACACTGACAAGGCTGAAAAGCTGCAGATGGACACTGACAAGGCTGAAAGGCTGCAGATGGACACTGATAAGGCTGCAAGGCTTCAAATTACACTGGCAAGGCTGCAAAGGCTGCAAATGACCCTGACAAGGCTGCAAATGACACTGATAAGGCTGCATTGATGGGCATTTAAATTTAAGTTTTTTTCCTTAAAAAGTTTTTTCCTTAAAATTCCCTCCTAAACGTGGGGTGTGTGTTATACGCCAATAAATATGGTAAGTAGGTCAGGGACAGGACTTAGGAGGGCAAGAAATTAGAATGGGTAGCACACACCTCACAGAAATCGACCCTCACAGTGACACTGACAGCAGGAACCAACATGCCATGTCCCTTCCTGAGTCACAGTGACAGTCTCTCTCCACAGCAGGGAGTCCCTTCAGTCCAAACAGCACTAACAGTCCCGTTCCTGGCTTGCCTTGCTCTCATCCCACCGACCCGCACACAAGGATCTGGCCATTATGCTTGGCTAAATTGCACCATAACATCACATGACATGTTCAGCCACCACCCCCGCTGGCGCCACCCGAACACACTGTAACAGGCACTTGGATGGTCTCAGCCAGCTCCAGACCAGAACTGCGCATGCAGTTCTGAGCCGAGTGTCACAGCCATATTTTTAACTGGCAACCTTTTCCATTCACTGGCATGAGAAAAGTGCCTATTCTTTTACTGGCTGCCAGTAAAAATACTGATGGTTAGCAACACTGCCAGGGATAGACAGAGTACTTTGACTGTCATAAACCCCCTACAGCTCTAAACATACATTTAGAGAGGACCCTGGCTGCAGGACCTTGACTTAATACTGGGTAAGCTCTGGCCAGTGGTCCATTCTCATTACCCAATAATCAAGAGGGTCATCCGTTGTAAGGGTCAGCATCCACCCTTGACCACATGTATTACCCCACCATGTATTATGGGTGTAGGTGTGGAAGCGAAGGAGCTGGTAAGAAGAGGAGTGTGGCCCTTTTCCTTCCTACAGCTAGCATTCAGGTGCTGTTCCTAATTGCAGCATGTCATGTGTCTCCTCATACACATGGTATTCAAATGACTGATAGTTTTGCCATAATGGTATTGTGGTGTACAGAACATGTGTTGAAAAGACCCATACAGGTGTGAGGACCCATGGAGCTCTGCCATCTGATAGGACAGGAAGGCTGCTCTCTCCATTCTGTGAGTTGTCTCTGGAGGGCACCATGCTTTTCTGATGTGTTGTGCAGTTCCCTCACTTTCCTCGGCTACTATATCTGGCACTCAATTATGGCCATAGACCTCATCATTATCCTTGATCACTAGAGCCAACTTGGTAGTAGTCTTCAGGTGCATGAGCATCTGTGCTAACTGATTCTCCCTACCCTTTGTCACCTTCCTCTATTGTCCCATTGCCCTCTTCTTCAACCTCAGATGCAATTAATTGCGGATGCCGGCTCTGTGTAAAGTTCCAGTGTGCAGTTGATGTGACTACTGCTAATGGCTAGTCGATGGAGTAAAATGAAGGATAGTATGCAATTTCTCACCACCGGCAGTCCATATCCATCGTTCTTCAGGAATGCTGTACATCCAAATTGAGAGCTCGCTTTCTATCAATATAGTATGTTTATAGCATAGCCTTGGCTTACTTGAGCAGACTTGGCAGACTATCTCCAGGTGGTTGGCATGCACTGCAAATGACCAAAGCAAGGGTCCATGCTCTGGGGATGTCCTCCCCACTGTGCAGCTAAATACCTCTCTCTCTCTCTCTCTCTCTCTCTATCTCTCTATCTATCTATCTATATATATATATATATATATATGTATATATATATATATATATATTTATGGTCGAAGCCTTATGGCCAATACGGATATGAACAAATAGACTTACCATAAGACTTACAACATGAAATGGACCTGAAGTGTGCCCTGGTCTGATGGTCGGTATACCAAAATAAGGGGGCAAAAACATTCAGATAAGGGTGTAGTTTTATTAGTTTTAGCTTTATTTATTGAGCAAGTTTGGTGAATGCTTGTGCCACTTCCACCTGAGGATTGGGGATGTACCGGGCGAGGTAGGCAGAGTTCTACCTGCTAAGTCTCTTAATGACGTGATCTGGGTCCCATGCCGAGATGCTGCCAAGACTGCCCCAATACTAAAGAGTGACCAAAGTACTGACTGGGGTCGAGGTGTAGGCTGCGTAGAAGAACCCCCAGGTGTTTGATGAACTGGCAGGCACTCAAGGGTTTGCCCGAAAAGGTAATAGGGGACTAGAGTTTGAGCGTTCCGGTAGGAGTGACAGTAGGTGGTCAAGTATAGTTACTGGACACCGGACGTTGTTTATTTTATAGAGATGGATGTCTATCCTGGAGCCTGATTGCTGGGTTTTAGACACTGCAAGGTAGAGGATGAAATGGTGTTGGTAGCGAGCCAACTACACAGAACTTGGCCTGCGGGATTGCTGCGGGTGAACATCGCTGGGCTGCCAGAACCCGTAGTAGGCTAAGTAAATGGCTGCTTGTATGAGCAGACTGGGGAGAAGGCCAAATGGCGAACTAGTAAAGATAGTAGACATGTCCCAGAAGATGGCAGCCTGGAATGAACGTACAGTGGACATTAAACTGGTGCTGCCAAGATAATTGCACCAGCCTGCACAGGAAGGACATAACAGAGCGATGCAGATCTGGCTTCATCAGCAAGATCGGCCTCGGACCGGTTGTCGGTGGCAAAAGCCACGGCCTGTCCTGTCCAGATATGACCCTAGAGTTGAGCGGCTGCCATGACCGGGTATAGCTTGAAGAGGGAGAAAGTCCAGGTAAACCTGGGGTTTAGGAGTATCTCCGGAGGCCATGTTTCTGTAAACCAAATGGTGGCCAAAAATTGCAGTGAAGCCTGTGGAGGCTGCGGCATCTGTCACTACCTGGGGTGATAGGGGCGACATAGAGATGGTATAAACATTGATATACTGATCCACGTAGTACGGAACCTTCTGACATTGATAGGTCCGCAACTGCTGCGGTGTCTAAATGAAGGATCTGAAAGGGGTTCTGTGTCTGGGAGAGGAAGACCAGGAAGCATGACACAGGAGATCAACCCTGGAGAATGACCTGTATTGAAAAATTGAGCATTCCCTAGAAAGACTGAAGCTGCTTCTTAGTACATTCCCGTGTATGGATGAAGTCTTGGGGAACTGGCCTGATGCGGGTTAGCTTGTCAAGGGGGAGGCTGGCCTGCGTGGAGTTGTTAGTTCAAAAGAGGTTATTGTAGACCTTGGTTCCGGATTGTTGAGTTTTGGAGAATGCCAGCTGAAGGACGTAATGGTTTTATCAGCGAGTCAAGTGGCTGCCGGTGCCACTAAAAGTGAATTTGTTAGGCTGTAGAAAACCGTAGAGGGCCAGGTAGATGGCTGCTTGGATGACTAGACTGGGGAACGTGTGAGGATTTTTGACATGTCCCTAAAGATGTCAGTTGTGATGCGCAAGCGTTTGCTGTTAGCTATGGGCTAATGCTTCTAGATGCCACATAGAAAGGATCTTACTGTATGGGCCGTAAAGACATATGGCTCTTTGGGGTCCTGTAAGGGCAGGAAATGCTGGATGCTGGCTAGGTATAGCCTGATAGTGTTATGAGAAGGAGCCAGCTGCATGTGGCAATACGATACCTGGTGCGGGATGGAACCTGAACTCAACTGACCTAAGCGAGAAATGATACAGAAAATGGTGAGCGGCTCGTATGAAGATGCCACTGGAGACAATTGGCCGATTAAGTGCCACTGAAGAATGATGTGTGGCTGATTGTGTGCCACTGGGAATGTGTTTGCAATGATTGCAAGAAGTCATGCTAAGATGCGAGCCCTGCAATGATTGCAAGAGTTGTGCTTAAATACGTGCTTGCAACAATTGTAAGGGAGTTTATGTCGATGGAGATGTATTTGCAGTGACTGTGAGAAGTCCGTATTACTGCATGTGCTTGTAAGGACTGCAATGAGTTATGCTTGGATGTGTGTTTGCAACGATTGCAAGAAGTTATGTTTGGATGCTATTGCAAGAAGTTATGCTTAGATGTGTGCTTGCAACAATTGCAAGAAGTTGTAACTGGATGCGTGCTTGCAACGATTGCAAGAAGTTATGCTTGGATGCATGCTTGCAATGTTTGCAAGAAGTTATGCTAAGATGCGTGTCTTGTAATGATTGTAAGAGTTATGCTTAAATGTGTGCTTGCAACGATTGCAAGGGAGTTTATGTCACTGAAGATGTGTTTGTAGTGACTGTGAGAAGTTCGTATTACTGCATGTGCTTGCAAAGACTGCAAGAGTTATGCTTTGATGTGTGCTTGCAACGATTGCAAGAAGTTGTAATTGGATGCGTACTTGCAACGATTGCAAGAAGTTATGCTTGAATGCATGCCTGCAATGTTTGCAAGAAGTTTATGATTGGATGCGTGTTTGCAATGATTGCAAGAAATTGTGCTTGGGTGTGCTTGCAGCAATTGCAAGAAATTATGTTTGGATGCGTACTTGCAACATTTGCAAGAAGTTGTGCTTGGATGTGTGCTTGCAATGATTACAAGAAGTTATGTTTTGGATGTGTGCTTGCAACGAATGCAAGAAGTTTATGCTTGGATGCGTGCTTGCAACGATTGCGGGAAGTTGTGCTTGGATGCGTGCTTGCAACGATTGCAAGGAGTTGTGATTCGATGCGTGCTTGCAATGATTGCAAGAAGTTGTGCTTGAATGTGTATAAAATTTAATTCAATATGAATCTGTTGTAAAGTGTATGAAATGAATCCGATACGGATTGGTTGTATGAAATTAATCTGATACGAACCGATTGTAGAGTGTATGGAAATTAATCCAATATAAGATCAGACTGTGGAGAGTATGAATATGGATCCGATATGAATCGCTGTGCCACCAATGCAGCTAGATTTGAATCGAACTGTAGCGTGTTTGAAATTAAACAGATACGAATCATTCGTAAGTTGTATACAATGAATCCTGATACGAATCAGTTTGTAAAGTGTATGAAATTAAACCAACATAAATCGGACTGTGCGACTATAAGGGGCAATAGTAGTGAGGTGAAGGTTTTAACAAATGAATCGGGACCAAGACTGAACTTCGAAGGAAGACGGGGTGTGGCTTTTTTTTTTAAATGTATTTATCTATTTATTTATTTTTATTTTTTTAACTTGACTGACCTGGAGGAAAATGACAAATGACAACCGGTGAAGGGTTAGACTACCTGACTTGAAAAAGTGACTTGTAACGTGTTTAAGTGACAGATGCATGAAATTAAATAAATAATGAGTGAAATGTTTATGTCATGATAGAGGTACGAATTGGTGTGCTAAGACTGCGCCAATGAGGCCAAGCCGACTGGGGCTTGCTGGTATGAATCGATGCCTGACGAATGCCCTGGACTTGAATCGGGGAGCGGCATGTGACAACGAAATGCATGAAATGTTTGCCTTAGAGTGAAATGAAGGAAAATGTTTCGCCATGACAGAGGCATGAATCAGTCATGCTGCAGCTGCGACTGACAGAGAACCGGACTCTGGAGCATGTACTGAAATGAGGCAAAAATAAAAACACTAGTGCACACCAGAACAAATCGGTGCATCACGGATGCGACTGTATTTGAATCGGAGCACGGTACGTAACAGTGAAATGAATGAAATGTTTGCCCTGACAGAGGCACGAATCGGTCGTGCCATGACTGTGACTGACAGCGAACCAAGCTCTGGTGCAGGTGCTGGATGAGGCCGTAACACAATTTTGTTTTTTTTCGACTGTGACAAACGACGAGTTGGACTACGGAGCACAGAATGAAATGAGGCCAAGACAACTGGGGCGCGCCGGAACAAATCAGTGCATCTCGGATGCTACTGGATTTCATTCGGGGCGCGGTACGTGACAGTGAAATGAGTGAAATGATGAAATGAATGAAATGATTTGTCATGGTAGAGGCACATGCCATGACAGAGGCACAAATCGGTCATGCCACGACTGTGACTGACAACAAAACGGACTCTGGAGTATGTACTGAAATGTGGCCGAAAATACCTGGGGCACGCCGGAATGAATCGTTGCATCACGGATGCAACTGGATTTGAATCGGAACGTGATACGTGACAGTGAAATGATTTCCCATGACAGAGGCATAAATTGGTGAGCCGTAAACTGCGACTGACAACGAACTGGACTCTGGAGCATGTACTGAAATGAGACCGAAAAATACCGGGAGCACGCCGGAACGAATCGGTGCATCACGGATGTGAATGGATTCGAATTGGAACGTGATACGTGACAGTGAAATGATTTCCCATGACAGAGGCACGAATTGGTGAGCCGTAAACTGCGACTGACAACGAACCGGACTCTGGAGCATGTACTGAAATTAGGCCAAATAACAACTGGGGCACACCGGGACGAATCAGTGCATCACGGATGCGCCTAGATTCGAATCAGAGTGCGGTACATGACGGTGAAATGAGTGAAATGATTTGAAATGATAAGCCATGACAGAGGCATGAATCTGTGTGCCGTAATTGCGACTGATAACGAACCGGACTGTGGAGCATGGTATAAAACAGAGGCACGATTCGGTGAGCCATAAACTGCGACTGACAACGAACCGGACTCTGGAGCATGTACTGAAATGAGACCGAAAAATACCGGGAGCACGCCGGAACGAATCAGTGCATCACGGATGTGAATGGATTCGAATCGGAACGTGATACGTGACAGTGAAATGATTTCCCATGACAGAGGCACGAATTGGTGAGCCGTAAACTGTGACTGACAACGAACCGGACTCTGGAGCATGTACTGAAATGAGGCCAAATAACAACTGGGGCACACCGGGACGAATCAGTGCATCACGGATGCGACTAGATTCGAATCAGAGTGCGGTACATGACGGTGAAATGAGTGAAATGATTTGAAATGATAAGCCATGACAGAGGCATGAATCTGTGTGCCGTAATTGCGACTGATAACGAACCGGACTGTGGAGCATGGTATAAAACCTGAGACAAGAACAACTGAGACATGGCTGGACAAACAGGTGCAAAGTGGACGCAACTGGATTCGAATCAAAATGAGGTACGTAAAAATGAAATGAAAAATGTTTTAGAAATGATAGAGGCACGAATCGGTGGCTGAGTGCTACGGCTACATGCAGGGTTTCTTAACGAATGACTCGTAAGTTCCGTATTGGGGTTTAAGCGACACACGGTATCTAGCAAATGGTGATACATGAAATGAGGAAATGTCAACGAAACCCTACCTGCAACAGCCGAGCCAGACACGTTTGAAAAACTATGAACAGGAACAGAAGCCTCTCAGAAACTGCGAACATAAACCGAAAGCCACTGAAATTTCGAACGCGCAACTCACGAATGCCGAGTTGGAAGAGTCGGCCTAGTGACGTAACGTACCGTGCACAGGAAACCGACAAAGACCACAGGCGAGCTGGCTGGTTAAATACCCCCCGGGCTCCTCCCATAAATTCAGGCCACCATACTGGCCTTCCTATATATTGTTAAAAAGGCACGTGATAGCTGACCTAGGTGGGTGAAAGGCTTTAGAAACCTTTAACATTATATTGTAGAATGGTGGGAGTGGGAAGGGGAGAGGGATGGGGTGGGTGATTAATTTTACCTAGAGATGAGCTATAGTTTTCAGTAGAACTTTAAATAACAAACTATGGTGGCAGTTTACTAGTTTCAGTGCTGAAAGGGGTTTGCAACTACTGAGAGTACTGAACAATTATTTCCTGCAACAGTTTTTTGCTTTATTATTTTTGCACTGACATTATGCAATAGTCAACAAACTCCTTATGTATTATTTGCATTTATATTATATTGTCTGATAATCATTTTATTTCTGCTCTATAGAACTCATAAACTAGAAGATTTGCTTACTTATAACTGAGATACCATGTAATGTGTGGCAGTTTTTGAACAATTTTGACTGTACTGTTGTACAGCTGTCTGTAAATGATTTAAATAATTGCCTGAATGTCTTCACTGCTAAATTCTACAGAAATACAACAGGTCACATATAAATGTTAAACTATCATCATTTGAATGACACATATTTTACTGCTAAAGGAATTAAAAATGTCAACATTCATTATGTGCTGCCATTTTTATTTGCATTTTTCTGGCATTTAACAGCTTTATCTTAATGTGCTAAACATAAACCTTTTGCCTCATTAGGAAGAAATCAATGCCTTATCAGAAGGCTCATTATGATCTGCTCAAGGGCCAAATTTACTTGTATTCACAGATACAGCATTCTAAAAATTGTTCATCTACTTCTAATAAAGAGTGGCATGTATGCTAACAAGGACATTAATGTAAAGAATATTTTATGCCTACAGAACTACAAAAAACTTTGCAAAAGGATAAAGCTAATAATTTAAACATAATGAGAATGGGTCATACAACATTTTCAATGTTGTATAAATTAAAGCTGATCTCAAAGTAAATAAGACCATAACGTAATGTGACTGTGTCTATTTATTAAAATGACCCTGGTAATCACCTGAAAAAAGAATCCTAATGCAGATCCCTGCAATAGAAAACCATTATGCCTACCTCTCTGGTTGGCTTTGTCTGTGCCATCCCCCTTTTTAGTGCTGCAGCCTCAATAAACTCTTCAGCAGCAGAGTGTTGGATGCATGCACTGTATCTCTCCAATGAACTTGTGTGTCCTCTAGTGATTTGGGGTGTCAGAGGACTTTCTCCCACAGCACATGGCAGGGTCCACAGACATCTGACACTCTTAGAAATGTTGAATGCTGAAGAATTTGACAGAGTAATCAGAGGTGGGATGAAGGAAAGGTTAGAAATGTGGGCCACCTAGGAGGTGAGTATACAAACTCTTCTATTGCAGAAAGCTATCATTAGGATTTTTCCAGTAGTTTTAGCCTAAAACTAGAGCATGCAAAATCTAGCGCAACTCTGCATAGAAACCAATCAGCTTCCAGGTTTTATTGCCAAAGCTTAAAGCAATTGTAAAGACTCATTTTTTCCTATAAAAATAACAAACACGTTTTACTTACCTGCTCTGTTGCAATGGATTTACACAGAGAATCCCGGATCCTCCTCTTCTCGGGTCCCTCTTCTGTGCTCCTGGCCCCTCCCTCCTGTTCAATGCCCCCACAGCAATCAGCTTGCTATGGGGGCACCTGAGCTGAGTCACAGCTCCCTCTGTCTATTCAGACACAGATCCCTGGCCCCGCCCCTATCTCTCTTGGTTGGCTAGCTGTCTTTGACAGCAGTGGGAGCCAATGGCACTATGGGGGCAGATAGAGGGGCAGAGAGAGAGGCAGAGAGATAGACAGGCAGAGAGGGGGGGGAGAGAGAGAGAGGCACAGAGAGAGAGAGAGAGAGAGACAGGCAGAGAGAGAGAGAGAGAGGGGGGCATAGAGAGAGAGAGGCACAGGCAAGGAGAGAAAGAGACAGGCACAGAGAGAGACAGGAACAGAGAGAGACACAGGAACAGAGAGAGAGACAGGCACAGAGAGAGACTGGCAGAAAGAGACAGGCATAGAGAAAGGCAGAGACAGGTAGAGAGAGAGAGAGAAAGAGAGAGAGAGAGAGAGAGACAGGCAGACAGAAAGAGAAAGAAAGAGAGAGAGAGACAGGCAGAGAGAGAATTCATAGTTAAAGCTCACTGCTCTCTCTTCTCACACAGAATGGCTGAAATAGTTAATAATTTACGTGTTTTTCCTGCATTGTGGACATTTGGGAGGGTCTCCTAAGGTTATCTTTAAAAAACACTTCTAACCTCAATTGCTGATAACTGCTGCTAAACTCTTGTTAAAATAATTTTCACTCTCATTTATCAGCTGTCAGTTTCCAGCGGTCAGAAGAAGTTTTCAACTGCCGTGTGTACATGAGGCCTTAATCTTGTACAGCGCAATGGTCATAGGGAATATGGTGGCATTGCTGCATACAGGGTTAGAGAGGCTCCTTCACTTAGAACAGAAATATTTATCAACAAGATCCCTCAAGAAATCTATGAAGATAACATAATTCCATTTTATCAGACTACTGGATAAGGATGAGCCGAACACCCCCCCGGTTCATTTCGCACCAGAACTTGCGAACAGACCAAAACTTTGCATGAACTTTAGAACCCCATTGAAGTCTATGGGACTCGAACGTTCAAAATCAAAAGTGCTCATTTTAAAGGCTAATTTGCATGGTATTGTCCTAAAAAGGGTTTGGGGACTCGGGTCCTGTCCCAGGGGACATATATCAATGCAAAAAAAAGTTTTAAAAAACGCAGTTTTTTCGAGAGCAGTGATTTTAATAATGCTTAATGTGAAACAATAACAGTGTAATATTCCTTTAAATATTGTACCTGGGAGGTGTCTATAGTATGCCTGTAAAGGGGCGCATGTTTCCCGTGTTTAGAACAGTCTGACAGCAAAATGACATTTCAAAGAAAAAAAAGTCATTTAAAACTACTCGCGGCTATTAATGAATTGCCAGTCTGACAATACACATAAAAGTTCATTGATAAAAATTGCATGGGATTTCTCCACAGGGGAACCCCGAACCAAAATTAAAAAAAAACTGGCATGGGGGTCCCCCTAAATTCCATACCAGGCCCTTAAGGTCTGGTATGGATATTAAGGGGAACCCCGCGCCAAAATGTTAAAAAAAAATGACGTAGGGGTCCCCCACAAAATTCATACCAGACCCTTCAGGTCTGGTATGGATTTTAAGGGGAACCCCGTGCCAAAATTTCCCCAAAAATCCATATCAGACCCTTATCCGAGCAGGCAACCTGGCAGGCCGCAGGTAAAGAGGAGGGATGATAGAGCACCCCCCTCCTGAACTGTACCAGGCCACATGCCCTCAAAATTGAGAGGGTGCTTTGGGGTCCCACCCAAGGCACCTTGTCCCTATGTTGATGAGGACAAGGGCCACATCCCCACAACCCTTGGCCGTTGGTTGTGGAGGTCTACAGGCAGGGGGCTTATCGGAATCTGGAAGTCCCCTTTAACAAGGGGACCCCCAGATCCCGCCCCCTGTGTGAAATGGTAGGGGGTACCCCTACCATTTCACAAAAAAGTGTCAAAAATGTTAAAAATGACAAGAGACAGTTTTTGACAATTCCTTTATTTAAATGCTTCTTCTTTCCATCTTCTTTCTTCTATCTTCTTTCTTCTATCTTCCTTTGGTTTCTTCCTCCATCTTCTTCTTCTGATTCTTCTGGTTCTTCTAGTTCTTCCTCCGGTGTTCTTGTCCAGCATCTTCCTCTGTGGCGTCTTCTTCCCTTCTTCTTCTCGGGCCGCTCCGCATCCATGGGAGGCTCCCGCTGTGTGATGCTTCTCGTCTTCTGACTGTTCTTAAATAACAGAGGGTGGGGCCACCCAGTGACCCTGCCCCCCTCTGATGCACGGGGACTTGACGGGGACTTCCCTGTGACATTCCCCATAACATCTGAGGGGACATCACAGGGAATGCCACAGGGAAGTCCCCGTCAAGTCCCCATGCATCAGAGGGGGGCGGGGTCACCAGGTGGCCCCACCCTCCGTTATTTAAGAACCGTCAGAAGACGAGAAGCGTCACACAGCAGGAGCCTCCCATGAATGCGGAGCGGCCTGAGAAGAAGAAGGGAAGAAGACGCTGCGGAGGAAGATGCTGGACGAAAACCCCGGAGGAAGAACCAGAAGAACCAGAAGAAGAAGAAGATGGAGGAAGAAACCGGAGGAAGATAGAAGATAGAAGATAGAAGAAAGAAGATGGAATGAATAAGCATTTAAATAAAGGAATTATCAAAAACTGTCTCTTGTCATTTTTAACATTTTTGACAGTTTTTTTGTGAAATGGTCCTTACCATTTCACACGAGGGGGCCGGGATCTGGGGGTCCCCTTGTTAAAGGGGGTTTCCAGATTTCGATAAGCCCCCCTCCCGCAGACCCCCACAACCACTGGCCAAGGGTTGTGGGGATGAGGCCCTTGTCCTCATCAACATAGGGACAAGGTACTTTGGGGGGGACCCCAAAGCACCCTCCTAATGTTGAGGGCATGTGGCCTGGTACAGTTCAGGAGGGGGGCCACTCTATCATCCCAGCTCTTTAACTGTGGCCTGCCAGGTTGCATGCTCGGATAAGGGTCTGGTATGGATTTTTAGGGGGACACCATGCCAATTTTTTAAAAAATTTTGGTGTGGGGTTCCCCTTAAAATCCATATCAGACCTGAAGGGTCTGGTATGAATTTTGAGGGGGACCCCTACGTCATTTTTTTTTTAAAGTTTGGGCGGGGTTGCCCTTAATATCCATACCAGACCTGAAGGACCTGGTTTAGAATTTAGGGGGACCCCCACACCAGTCTTTTTTTAATTTTGGTTCGGTTTCCCTGTGGGGAAATTTAATGCAGTTTTTATCAATGAACCTTTATGTGTATTGTCGGACCGGCAATTCATTAATAGCCGCGAGTAGTTTTAAATGACTTTTTTTCTTTGAAATGTCATTTTGCTGTCAGACTCTTCTAAACACGGGAAACATTCGCCCCTTTACAGGCATACTATAGACACCCCCAAGGTACAAAATTTAAAGGAATATTACACTTTTATTGTTTGACTTTAAGCATTATTAAATTCACTGCTCCCGAAAAAAAGTTAAAGTTAAAGTTGTGTTGCCTTAGTGCATTCATGTGCTATTCATTCAAAATGAATGGCACCACAATGTGCTGGTACCAAAATTTGATATAACTAGAGATATGACTACTTTTGTAGGTCTCCACATTTACACATACTGTACGTATATCATTGGTAAGTAAGGTTGAGAGACTTGAGTGAAAGCTCAAACACAACAGAACTTTATTGGTATACATAAAATAATTACTATATACAGCAAGCCAGGAATCTATTTATGTACAGGGAAGTTATTAAAGTGTTTGTTAAGCCAAAGAAGAGAAACACTGCCAGACCCTCTATTAGAGCCTGGCAGAGCACACTGCAGTAGTCTTTTATAAAAACAAGCAATGTAAATAACGGTTTACAACAATATTCAAGCCGGTCACGTGACTTGCGGCCACTGTATACATCCGATGGATGGCTTCTGCAGGAGGGTCTCCCTCTAACATCAGCCGGCGAGATCACGTGGCCGCTCGGGCTCTCCTGCAGTAGCCCTGGAAATCTGGTTGAGAGTCACATGACCGGCCTGAAGACAGCGCTAAAACGTTATTTACAGCACTCGTTTTTATAAAAGACTGCTACAGTGTGGTATGCCAGGATATCATAGAGGGACTGGCAGTGACCATTTACAATTTTTAATGTTACTAATAGCGGCAGGGGGGGTGCGGAGACACATAGACACAAGATGACAGGCAGAAAGGAGGCGGTGAGGGGGAGAGAGGAGAGCAGAGGGGACAGCAGCGTATGACGGAGGGACGCAATCAGACCGTGTTCCTCAGTAGCCCTGATTTTCATGGTCTGTATGGAGAGGGCATACAGGAAGTGGAGTTCAGGGAGATTTTTTTTTACAATTTAGAGAGGGGGGCAGATTAAACAGCACAAGCACTGTGCTGTGTAATCTGCTATAAGGAACCAGGATTTTTTTTGGGGGGGGGGGTTAACAAACACTTTAAGCATGCTATAATATATTAAGTACAAAAACAGTGAGATAAACAAGACATAAAACAAACATAAAAGTGCCAGTATGTACCCGATAGTTTCTAAGTAACAGTACTTGTGGATCCCCATGCTGATGACCAAACAATTCTTTTTGCTCTCAGGGCTTTGAATTAATATGGAGTGAGCTTCCATAGATTAATACTGAGTGGCACTGATTAATGGGCAGCTCTTCCTAATCTAATCAAATTGTACTGTCCCTCTGATGATTGAATACCATAACCTCTCCCCTTTTCATGCCAAGTTTTAAAAACCTTACTATGGAGGAAAAATTAAAAATGAGTGGCTGCATAAAATATTAAAAATAAAGGATTAAAAAACAACAAGTAGCTGTTACAGCACCCCCCCCACGCAATTCAATGTAGGCACCCCTTAATGTTGACCACCCTTACTGGTAGGGATGCACCAATACCATTTTTTAACACTGAGTACCGATACTTTGTTTTAAGTACTCACCAATTACCAATACCTATCACCTAGGAAGAGTAGGTAGAGGGGTGGTTTGGGAGGTGGGGGGGTGCAGGGGAGCTCAGTGAAGCTGGGGTAAGAGCAGGGTGGGGGGAGGGGGAAGGGTGTAAGTGAGGGCTGGGTGGGGGTAGTATGGGGGTGAGGACAGGATGGGGGGAGTAGGGGGTAAGTGAGGGCAGGGTGGGGGGGAGTGGGGGTGAGGACAGAATGCAGGGGAGTAGGAGGTAAGTGAGGGCAGGGTGGGGGGAGTAGGGGGGTGAGGACAGGATGGGGGGGTAGGAGGTTAAGTGAGGGCAGGGTGGGGGGAATTGCAGATTGTCAGACTGTGGACATGGAGCATAGTAGGATGACTTGATATTTACACAGGAAATAGTCAGAAAGCCCTTAATAATCAGTGAGGCTCCCAGCACAGCTATCAGAGGATTGTCAGTATGTTGTGCAGATGAATCTTTATTTCATATCCCCATTCAGGACCATAAACAAACAAACTTGGCACCAGCCTATCAATGAGAATTCTCAATACCTATTATCTTGTATTTAGCATATAATTTTAAACTGTATTTATTGGGCTGAATGACGCTTACATCTTTACACATGTCACATCACATCAAGGTCAGGTTTACTGTTTCACATCAGAATCCCTCTATTACATCAGAGTTCTTCCATCAAATCAAAGTTTTTCCATCAAATCAGAGCCCCCCATCTCATCAGAGTTCTATCTTATCAGAGTCCCTCCATCACATCAGTGTCTCCCCTTCACATTAGAGTTCCCCACTTCACATCAGGGTCCCTCCATTGCATCAGAGCTTCCCTCCATTACATCAGAGCTCCTCCATCACGTCAGAGCCTGTACCCTTCACATAAAAGTTTCCCTTTCACATCAGGGCCCCCATCACATCAGTGTCTTCCAGGCACATCAGTATCCTCCACTTTACATCAAAGTATTCCCATCACATTAGAGTCCCCCTGTGCATCAGCATTCTTTCCTTCCTAACATCAGATCCCCCATCACACTAGAGCTCACCCATCATACAGAATCAGCCCCCATCACCTTAGATGAGGTTAGAATCCCCCATTAGAGTCTTTTCATTGTAAATCATGTCATTCAAAAATGTAAAGCCATTGCCAATCAAGTCCTCTAATGATGCAAATTATTGTCTATTTTGATCATTTCCCCAAACGGTGTCACCTGTAGGGATGAGCTTCGAGTTTGAGTCGAACTCATGCAGTTCGACTCGAACTCAAACTTTTAAATGCTTCTTCTTTCCATCTTCTTTCTTCTATCTTCCTTCGGTTTCTTCCTCCATCTTCTTCTTCCTCCGAATCCTCTGCTTCTTGCTTCGGTGTTCTCATCCTTCCTCCGCGGCGTCTTCTTCCCTTCTTCTTTCTCAGGCCGCTCGGGAACTTCCCCGAGGCTTTCCCCGTGATGTCAGAGGGGGCGGACAGAGAAGTCCCCGTCAAGTCCCCTTGCATCAGAGGGGGGCGGGGTCACCAGGTGGCCCCGCCCGCCGTTATTTAAGAACCATCAGAAGATGAGAAGCGTCACACAGTGGGAGCCTCCCATCATGGATTGCGGAGTGGCCCGAGAACGAAGAAGGGAAGAAGACGCCCCGGAGGAAGATGAACGAGAACACCGGAGTTAGAAGCAGAGGATCGAAGGAAGAAGAAGATGGAGGAAGAAACCGAAGGAAGATAGAAGATAGAAGAAAGAAGATAGAAGAAAGAAGATAGAAAAAAGAAGATGGAAAGAAGAAGCAATAAATAAAGGAATTGTCAAAAACTGTCTCTTGTCATTTTTAACATTTTTGACACTTTTTTGTGAAATGGTAGGGGTACTTCTGTACCCCCTTACCATTTCAAACAGGGGGGTGGGATCTGGGGGTCCCCTTGTGAAAGGGGGCTTCCAGATTCCGATAAGCCCCCCACCCACAGACCCCCACAACCACCGGGCAAGGGTTGTGGGGATGAGGCCCTTGTCCTCATCAACATCGGGACAAGGTGCTTTGGGGGGACCCTCTCAATGTTGAGGGCATATGGCCTGGTACGGTTCAGGAGGGGGGCACTCTCTCATGCCCCTCTCTTTTCCTGTGGCCTACCAGGTTGCATGCTAAACATCTTCACTTATTAAACTCACATTAAATAAATGCATAAAAAATAAACACAACATTCCTTCAAGCAAGTGATAACAGCATTATGTAGTGGTCACAGCGGTATGTAGACAACAGGTTCATTCACTCTCACCCGCCCCTCAGGCTTGAAGCAGTTCTCCACTTCCTAGTCCAGTGTGCAGCGTCAAACGTTACAAGTGATTGCCGTACAGCCACGCACCGACATGTTTCGTCATATCGACTAAATCATGGGGTCATGGGGGTCCTCGGGTCCGCCGTGACCACTACATGCCACTGTTATCACTTGCTTGAAGGAATGCTGTGTTTTCACTTTTGGCTTTTTATGCATTTATTTAATGTGAGTTTAATGAGTGAATATGTTTTAGTGTTTTAATTAAACTGGTCTTAGGTTATTACACTATTTGGAGCACCTTATTATTTTCATGTGGAGAGATCCTGATTGATGCTCATGGCTGGAGTCTGGAATTCACTTAACCCCTTGTGTGTGGGTAAAAGCGTTATAGCCAAGCATGGAAGTGTAAGGCATTGGAAGCTGGTGAGTGCGCTATCTGAAAGGAGCGGAATCACTGTCACATAGTGGTGTGGTGGAAGATTTGAGAAGACATCACATAGAGTTTTAAATACTGGAATATTCTGGACGTTTTATTATAGACTATTTGTTTTCTTATTTTCACACTTGTCACAGGGTGGTTAATATTCATTGTTGCATGTTCAGCAATTTATATTATATATATTTTTTTCACTTCATTATTAATTTTAGCGCCACTATTTTTATCTCATCTTTGGTTAGAGGTTTAAATATCATTTACTTTCCTTTACATTGAAGCCCCTGTCACAGCAGAGCCCCCATCACATCAAAGTCAGCCTACATCACATCAGAGTCAACTCAACATCACATCAAAGTCAGCCCCCATCCCATAAGTGTCATTGACCATCACCTGGGAGTAATAACCCATTACAGTCTACCCATTATCAATCATATGTATCAATCATTATCCAGCAATGTAAATTCATTGTCAATCATATCATCTAACTATGTCAATTATAGTCAAAATATGATGATCCACTACCCAGAAGTGTCACCTGATGATGTTTAACTACTGCACTCCCAACAATAAATAACTGATCACCATCTGTTAGAATGTAAACAAGATGTCATATACATTGATATACAGTATATTGATGTTATGGTCAGCAATATCTCTTTGGATTCCCTGCCGTTTGCTTACATTCTAGCAGCTGAGGATTCAAGCAGGTGCACTGTATTTAGGGCCAATTTGTTTGATATTTCAGGCTGGGTCTAGGTTGAACCTGAATTTCATCCCTAATGATTACGTTAACCCCTCAATATGGAAGTCAGGAAAAGGTGTGTGTGTGTTAACAAACTATTTCTGCAACAGTTGTTTTCATTGTGGAGCAGGGTTTTAGTAAGGGCAAGAGGCCATTACTAAATAAAATTACCTTGCTTGGAGTGCAAGGTCTGCAAGATCCATTTAAAGTACACAGGATATGGTAAGAATTAACAGGATATGTTTGCTTTTGAAAATGTTTCAGGATTCCTTATACTCATTATTATTTACACTGTGTTATTTATACTGTAAAATAACTTTCTAGAGGAACCCAATATTTTGTTCTTAAATTCCAGTACTGTTCTCTCAAAGGATTCTAACAAAGAACAGGAGCATAAGCTATAAGCTGAATTTTGTCAAGCAGTGGACTATTTTGGCTATGATTGCAGCCAACCTGTAGGTTCTATAAATGTTGGTTGCATCTCTCTCTACCTCATTTTTATATTACGTTTTTCAATGTTCATGTAATCTTTGAGGGTGGAAAGGAATATTTGCTCTTTTTTCAATGCTTTACTGATTTTTAATTTTGGTGTATGGATATAATCCACAAAATAAAAAAGATGTATATAAATAAAGAGACTTTATATTCCCAAGCCAGATATAATAGGAACTATTATAATGGAAAATCATTTGTGATAACAGGGGTTTTTCATACAATGGTTCAGATCCAATAGGTAGCTTGCTTTTTTTCCCCCATAATACTGAATATTAGTCACACAGTTGATTAAAAGTACAAATGCTTCTAGAATGGTAAGGTCATTTTTCTCAAGCTTTTTTTCTTTTTTTTTTTTTCTTTTACAGTACTTGTAATTTGTTGCATACATCAAATACAATGCAAATCTCTGTTCATAATATTTATGTAAATACGATAACACTGGTTTTCCTAACAAGCAGAAAACAAATTCATATCCAACATAAATAATCTTAAAGTTCATAGATGCCATCTCATTAGAAACAATATTGATAACACAAGAACAATTCCATCTATAATTATGCAACCTAATATACAGTACTAAAATAATGTTAATAGAAAAATGTCACACATCTATATATAATATATTTTCCCCTGATGCATGCAATTACAGCACTTTTCTTTGCCATGCAATAATCCAATTGTAAAGTGTTGGTTCAATTTATAAGAAAAGCTGAATATAATAACAATGTGACAATTAAAAAAGTATTAGAGTAATTTTTCACTGCTATGGAGCTAGTAAAATGATGCAATTTTCATAATTCTTTTGCTTTGAGGCTATTTATATTTCACTTTTATGTTATATGTTCCATAAATTTACATTATGTAACATATCTAATTTTTAGGAGAAAATATTCCTGCACATATATTTAATTGTCAAGAAATGTAAATATCAAACCTTAGAAAGCCCCTACATTTTTTCAGTGTTATGTCTGTGGCTCCTATGGGACACTGCTACATGCTCATTATAGAGACTAGTAAAGTAATTTAATTAAAATAGGAAAGGGACAGTGATTATTTTTAAAGTGAGCATCATACTGAAAATAAATCAGTGTAAAAATATAGTAAAAAAATAACCTAAATAGAGCTTTATTCAGTATTATAGCTGCATTGGTATTCATAAAAAAAATCTACTACTATTTCCATCCACTAACATCCTGTTCATTTTTATTTTCATGTAAACCACAGATGATTACTTATCATACAGTATATGATTAAACATTATTTCAAGACATCAAGATAGTGAGAGACCCTTATCAGCACTGATAAAATATACATTTATATGGCCATATGAAATCTATACTGCATACTATACCATATTTTTATTACAATATGACTGCTGTGGCCCTATATATTTCTAAACTTCATCAGCCGCATTTGGTGGATGCCTGCAAGAATTATTTTTTTTTTCAAATATAGTTTTTATTAAACTCCACGAGGGGGTGGAACCCAGGTAATACAGAGATAACCGGTAATCAACAATCATCATATACTCTTAAAATTCTAAACCATAATATATCAAAGTGCTCAATGGGTATTTACCACTTAACTTAAGAGTTGATATACAAAATTTGCAGTTGGTACATTTCTTAATTTTCCATACTTGTGTAATATTCAGTTAATCAACTTTGTATTCTGATCTTTGGCCACCCAATCTACCTTTTACCTTTTTCCTTTTACTACACATTAAAAAAAAAAAAACTGCAAGAGAGAAAGGAGTTAAGAAGCAGTACCTGGTCTAAGGGACCAGAAAGAAAGAGAAGAAGGGGGAAAGAAGGGGGGAGGGGGGAGGGAGGGAAGGGATGGTAGTATGGCATGGGATCTGTTCTTCCAATCATGTTTGGGTGTTTATGATCAAAAGAGAGCCATTCCTTCATCTGAGATTTTGTATAGATTCCAAAGTCTCCAAGTTTTGGTGTATGTCTCCTATTTATCTTGCCCTGTGAGAATTAAGTCTTCCATTTTATTTATATCTTCTATTTTCTCTAACCATGTTGATATTGTCAGGGGGTGTTGTTGCTTCCACAAGAGAGGGATACAAGCTTTGGCAGCATTTAGTAGATGTCTTATGATGGATTTCTTGTAAGCTTTGGCCGGTATGTTCGATGCATGCAATAAGAAGAACTCTTGGTCTAATGGTATCTCCCGCTCAGTAAGTCCCTGGGTGACCTTGTGTATATTTTCCCAGAAATTTGATAATTTCAGGCAAGTCCAGAAGACGTGTAGCATCATTCCCTTTTCTTTTTGACATCTCCAGCAGAGATCTGACATTTCAGGGAAGATTGTGTGTAGTCTACTGGGCATGAGATACCACCTATGGAGTATTTTAAAATTAGTCTCCTGTATTTTGGTGCATATGTATGATTTAAGGGAAAATCGGATAATGTTTTCTTTCTTTTTTGAGGTGAATTAGCAGTGTAGTTCTGATTCCCATTTTACTATACCCGGTAATCCTGGTTGTTCCTGGGGTGAGTTTAATAGTGAGTATGCTTTGGAGAGGACCTCTGGGAGGTGATCAGTGCCTGAGCAGTATTCCGCATAGGTAGTTAGCTGTCGTGTGAAGTTTTGGGGGTTTGGGATGGTGTGTAGGAAATGATGGAATTTCGCTGCGCTCCAGAAAGGCAGTTGAAATAAGCCTGAGTCACTTGTCAGCTCTGACATAGATGGCCATCTTCCTGTAACTACAAATTTAGCAGCATTTTCTAAGTTTATGGCTCTTAAGCTTTTGTATTCTATCAGCAGGAGTCCTTGAAAAAACTGGGATGGCCTATGATTGACATCAACAGCGATTCTTTCGTCATAAGGGAAGTTGAGTTTACGGCTTGAGTGCCTTGTAAGAGCGTGTTCCCTATAAGAGGGTGGGATTTTAATTGTTGAGGGAAAGATTCGTAGCACCATAATGCACTCTTCAAAGGGATATCTGTTTGTACTTGTTCTATCTGAACCCAGAGTTTAGATGTCGAGTGCCGCCTCCAGTCGACTATCCTGCCTAAGTGTACTGCTCAGTAATATGTACGTACATTGGGTAATGCCAGTCCACCGGAATGTTTTGGTAAATATAATTGAGAGCGAGGGAGGTGAGGTTTCTTACAAGCCCATACAACACGCGTAAATAATGCCTGTACTGGCCGGAAATACGAGGGCGGAATCTTGATGGGTAGGGCTTGTAAAAGGTATAAGTACTTCAGCAGGATACTCATTTTTAGGAGGTTGCATCTGCCGAACCAGGAGTGTAAGCCTGTATTCCATTTATCTAGTAGTATTCGGGTCTTGGCCAGCAGAGGGGGGAAGGTATGTTCAAAAATATGGGGCAAGTCTGGTGGAATGTGGGTGCCTAAGTATTTAAGGTGCGAATTTGTCCATTTGAAGCTAAAGTTAATTTGTAAGTTTGGTAAATAGTGTGGGGGCAGTGCTATTCCCATAGATTCAGATTTGGAGAAGTTTATTTTGAGGTGTGATAATTTCCCGTATGTGTCAAATTGCTTTAGCAAATTTGTTATCGATATTGTGGGGTTTGTCAAAGTGAAGAGCATATCATCCGCGTAGGCGGAGATCTTGTGTTGAGTGTCACCGCATGGTATACCTTGTATGTCAGGGTTCAGTCTGATTTTGCACACAAAAGGCTGATGGTGGACATCCCTGTCATGTCCCATTGCCAACGGGGAACGGGTCGGACAGGGTGCCATTCCCTTTAATCTGGGCTGTCGGGTTAGAGTATATCCTGGCTATCCATTTTTGCATCACCTCCCCCAGACCAATATGTCGGAGTCCCAAAAACATGAATGTCCAGTTTACCCTATCAAACGCTTTTTCAGCATCCGTATTGATTAGGACACATAGTTTCTTTGTGGACTAAGCTATATGAAGAAGGTTCAACACTTTAGTTGTGTTGTCCCTGGCTTCTCTGCATGGGATAAATCCCACCTGATCTAGATGAATTAACTGCTGGAGATGATGAGCTAGATGGGTAGCCAAGATTATTGTGAACAATTTGAGATCTACATTCAGTAATGATATTGGCCTGTAGCTACTGCATGACGTAGGGTCTTTCCCTTCTTTATGAATTAGTAATATATGCGCCGTTAGGGTATCTCTGGGGAAGTTCACATTGGTACTAGCTGCATTGAAAAATGTAAGCATGTATGGACTCAGGATCGGGAGGAGTGTTTGGCAATACTGTATGGTATAGCCATCTGGGCCCAGGGCTTTACCAGGTTTCATTGATCCTATGGCCTGCTGGACTTCCTCTAAGGTGATTGGGGAATCTAGTTCCGTTCTCACTTCTGGTGATAGAGAGGGGAGTTGGGAAGATGTGATATATTCATCTATGATGTTTCGAGGTTTTTACCTATTTGGTAGGTTATATAATGAGGTATAGTAATCTCTAAACTCCTTTGTGATGTGTGTAGGTCAGTGTTTCTCAACTCCAGTCCTCAAGGCGCCCCAACAGGTCATGTTTTCAGGCTCTCCATTATTTTGCACAGGTGATTTGATCAGTTTCACTGCCTTAGTAATTACCACAGCCGTTTCATCTGTGGGAAATCCTGAAAACATGACCTGTTGGGGCGCCTTGAGGGCTGGAGTTGAGAAACAAAGGTGTAGGTAATACTGCTTTCTGCCCTTTGGGGGTTATTATTTGGGGGATATACGGGACAGTTTGTGTTCTCGGACCATCTTCGCTAGGTATTTCCCACATTTGTTTCCTGATTCATAATTTGTTTTATGAGAAAATTGTAGTGCTGCCTTTGCCTTGTATTGTAGCAGATCAGTAATCTGTCTGCGTAGTGTACTGAGTTCCAGTTCAAGAGTAGGAGAGGGGGCATGTTTGTGTTTATATTCAATATCTGCAAGTTTTTTAAAAAGTATGGATAATTATTCATTACGTTCTCTTTTGGTTCCCGCCCCATGTTTAATAAGCACTCCTCTAATGACCGTTTTGTGTGCTTCCCATAGGGTGCCTGGGTCGCAGTCTAGTTGATCGTTTGTTTGTAAATAATGTTTCATTTCTTTGGATACGTCAGACAGTACCTCAGGTGTCTGCAGGAGGCTTTCGTTCAAGCACCAAAAACGACCCTGGAAGAGGGGATCTCAGAGAATCTGTAAGTCAAAAGGCTGGGGGCATGATATGACCACGTTATGTGACTGATTTTTACTGCTTGGAGTTGAGTGTGGGGAACTAAAAAATAGTTTAAGCTAGTATAGATTTTGTGTGAGGCGGGAATAGAACGTGTAGTCACGTTCGTCTGAATGTTGCAAGTGCCACACATCTATTAATTGGGCCTTTCGGATTACATTGTTAGTACCGTATCTATCCCTGGAATTAGCTTCCCCCCTTTCCCTCCCTCCTGTGTGTACTAGTGTAAACTGATATTAGTCCTCTCAGGTGTTCCTTGTCTCTGGTGGGGGGTTCTCTATTGTCCATCCTAGGGTCAATTACAGGAAATATCCCATGTATAATATAGTGTGTCTGTCTAGAGCGTTATTCCCCTTTTGGGTTTGCACGGCCGTGCTTTTTCCTGCTGCATGTTATGGTAAAGTGGTCCATTGTTTGTATGGTTGTTGTTTCTTTGTTGTTTGTGGGGGAGAGATTTCCTAGGCTAAATCTTGCTGTGTGTTCTGTGTGTTTGTGCTGTATAGGTTTTCCCTGTTGGTTCCTGCAGCAAGGAATGGATATACTATCCTATCATCTCTCTCAGGAGGTTTCAATAGGTGCCCGGCATCCCCCTTCTCATTTAGTACCCTCTGTGTAGATATGTTTAGTAGTTTCATTGTTTTGTTATATCTTACACAGTTATAAGCATTCCCTGTGCTGTTATGAAGAGAAAGTACAATGTAAATGCTTAGTATGCTGTGCAAGCCAATATCTTAACATGCAGTTATTACTTCACTGCCATTACTGTACTGATATTACTTCACTTCTTCACTGTTGTAGTTGCACTGTTTTGTTACATATTAAGCATTTATAAGCACTCCCCATGCTGTTATGAAGAGAGAGTATACTGTAAATGCTCAGTATGCTGTGCAAGTCATCATCTTAACATGCAGCTATTAGAGCAGTTATTTTAGTGGTAACGTGGTTTCATCATTACAATGCTAGCCTAACGGCAGCCTAAAAAATTAAGGCTCAAAGTTCTTCTAAAGCGCATTTGTAGTGTGGGGATGAGGCGGGCCAGTTCTTTCACTCCCTTATTCATTTTTTGTCCTGTGTGGTAGGGCTAAGCATAGGGGTGAATGTACTCTCCATGGGGGGTGTCGGCAGGCTACCAAAAGAAAAAATTGTCTCACAGGTGAAGCCTTTGGGGTTGTCACCTGGGGGTCGACTCTGGGTATAAGTTCAGGGAAGAGTGTAGTTTGATACTACATAAGTATCGAGGGTCCACAGTTCTGTAATGCAGGTTTGCGGGGGACAGTTCAGAGACAGTAAGGGCCTTCACAGCACTCAGGAAGTCTCAAAATTCTCACATTATTCCTGCGCAGCATTTTCTCTATGTCTTCCAATGTAAGGACACATGTATTAATTTTTTCACTAATTGTCTTCACTTCCTGCTTTAATGGGTTCAGATCATCCTCCACCAAACTCATTCTCCCTTCCAAAGCAGTCGTCCGTTCTCGAACTTTTTGTGCATCATGTCTTAGAAGATTTATCTCTTCCCTTATCCCTTTAAGTTGCTCAGTCATTTCACATAGAGAAGATTTACAAAAGTTCACTACCAGCAGTACTTCCTTTAATGAAGGTTCTTCCCCACCTCCAGCGCCTGCTTCCAAAGATAGCATTGGATTTCCCATTGTCATTACTGTTTCTGCTGTTATATCAGTCTTTTGCTGTCCCTGGTAGGGGTGAGCCGAACACCCCCGGTTCGGTTTGCAACAGAACCTGCGAACGGACCGAAAATTTGCACGAATGTTAGAACCCCATTGACGTCTATGGGACTCGAACGTTCGAAATCAAAAGTGCTCATTTTAAAGGCTAATTTGCATGGTATTGTCCTAAAAAGGGTTTGGGGACCCGGGTCCTGCCCCAGGGGACATGTGTCAATGCAAAAAAAACTTTTAAAAACGGCCGTTTTTTCGGGAGCAGTGATTTTAATGATGCTTAAAGCAAAAAAAAGTGAAATATTCCTTTAAATATCATACCTGGGGGTGTCTATAGTATGCCTGTAAAGTGGCGCGTGTTTCCCGTGCTTAGAACAGTCCCTGCACAAAATGACATTTTTAAAGGAAAAAAAGTCATTTAAAACTGCTTGCGGCTTTAATGTAATGTCAGGTCCTGGCAATATGGATGAAAATCAGTGAGACAAACGGCATGGGTACCCTCCAGTCCATAACTAGGCCCTTTGGGTCCTGTATGGATATTAAGGGAAACCCTGCACCCAAATTAAAAAAAGGAAAGGTGTGGGGCCCCCAGGCCCTTTATACTCTGAACAGCAGTATACAGGCGGTGCAAACAAGACAGGGACTGTAGGTTTGTTGTCAAGTAGAATCTGTTTGTAATTTTGAACTGGTACATTTTTAAAGTGTAGCTCCAGCCAAAAAATCTGTTTTTAAGCTTTTTGGAAAACATAGGGAAGGGTTATCACCCCTGTGACATTTGTTTTGTTGTCTGTGCTCCTCTTCAGAAGATTTCACCTCACTTTTTGTCCCAATGACAAATGTTTTTTTGAAAATTTGGGGTTTTTAGTGAAACAAGGATTGGTGATAAAGCATCAGTGGAAAGGAGAAAAGTTTTTCCCATATTAACTCTTACAGGAGAGAATTTCCCTTCCTATGGGGTAGATTTCATCTCACTTCCTGTTGTCTCCTTCCGTTTGCAAGTAGGAGTCCTTTGTAAGTTGGATGTTTGAAAGAAGGGGCCTGCCCTATATACTCAGCAGAAATTTGGGCCTTAGGTGTTATTGTGGCCTCAACCCTGCAAGCCCTCACAGGGCCCTGCTGTGAAATATTAGATCAAGAATTGTAATTACATGCCCCTGTTGAACAGGGCCAGAAAAATTGGGCCTTTGGTGATGGTGGTGGTGGTGCTGGTGCCACAACACTGTAAGTCCTCACAGTTACTCTTAGTGGGCGCTGGAACGGGCCCTGATGTGAAATATTAGATCAAGAATTGTAATTACATGTCTCTGTTGAACAGGGGCTGAAAAATTGGGCCTTTGGTGGTGGTGTTGGTGCTGGTGGCACAACACTGTAAGTCCTCACAGTTAATCTTGGTGGGCACAGAAACGTGCCCTGCTGTGAAATATTCAATCAAGAATTGTAATTACATGCCCCTGTTGAACAGGGCCAGAAAAATTGGGCCTTTGGTGGTGGTGGTGCTGGTGGCACAACACTGTAAGTCCTCACAGTTAATCTTGGTGGGCGCAGAAACGGGCCCTGCTGTGAAATATTCGATCAAGAATTGTAATTACACGCCACTGTTGAATAGCTGCTGAAAAATTGGGCCTTTGGTGGTGGTGGTGGTGGTGTTGGTGCCACAACACTGTAAGTCCTCACAGTTAATCTTGGTGGGCACAGAAACGGGCCCTGCTGTGAAATATTAGATCAAGAATTCTAATTACATGTCCCTGTTGAATAGGAGCTGAAAAATTGGGCCTTAGGCACTGGTGCTGGTGCCACAACACTGCAACCCCTCACAGATACTGTAGTTGGAACGCAGGAACAAGCCCGGCTGCAAAGTATTGCATCAAAAATTGTAATTACACGCCCCTGTTAAACTGCATCAAAAATTGTAATTACACGCCCCTGTTAAACTGGGGCTGAAAAATTGGGCCTTAGGCACTGGTGCTAGTGTCACAACACTGCAACCCCTCACAGATACTCTAGTTGGAACACAGGAACAAGCCCTGCTGCAAAGTATTGCATCAAAAATTGTAATTACACGCCCCTGTTAAACAGGGGCTGAAAAATTGGGCCTTAGTCACTGGTGCCACAACACTGCAACCCCTTACAGATACTGTAGTTGGAATGCAGGAACAAGCCCTGCTGCAAAAGAATTGCACAAAAATTGTAATTACACGCCCCTGTTAAACAGGGGCTGAAAAATTGGGCCTTAGGCACTGGTACTGGTGCCACAACACTGCAACCCCTCACAGATACTCTAGTTGGAACGCAGGAACGAGCCCTGCTGCAAAGTATTGCATCAAAAATTGTAATCACATGCCCCTGCTAAACTGGAGCTGAAAAATTGGGCCTTAGGCACTGGTGCTGGTGCCACAACACTGCAACCCCTCACAGATACTCTAGTTGGAACGCAGGAACGAGCCCTGCTGCAAAGTATTGCATCAAAAATTGTAATTACACACCCCTGTTAAACAGGGGCTGAAAAATTGGGCCTTAGGCACTGGTGCTGGTGCCACAACACTGCAACCCCTCACAGATATGCTAGTTGGAACGCAGGAACGAGCCCTGCTGCAAAGTATTGCATCAAAAATTGTAATTACACGCCCCTGTTAAACAGGGGCTGAAAAATTGGCCCTTAGTCACTGGTGCCACAACACTGCAACCCCTCACAGATACTGTAGTTGGAATGCAGGAACGAGCCCTGCTGCAAAAGAATTGCATCAAAAATTTTAATTGCACGCCCCTGTTAAACAGGGGCTGAAAAATTGGGCCTTAGTCACTGGTGCCACAACACTGCAACCCCTCACAGATACTCTAGTTGGAACGCAGGAATGAGCCCTGCTGCAAAGTATTGCATCAAAAATTGTAATTACACGCCCCTGTTAAACAGGGGCTGAAAAATTGGGCCTTAGGCACTGGTGCTGGTGCCACAACACTGCAACCCCTCACAGATACTCTAGTTGGAGCGCAGGAACTAGCCCTGCTGCAAAGAATTGCATCAAAAATTGTAATCACATGCCCTTGTTAAACAGGGGCTTAAAAATTGGGCCTTAGGCAGTGGTGGCGGTGCCCAGAACCAAAATGTTCTTACAAGCTATCAGCATGATCCTTGAGGAGGAAGAGGATAATTACTCAGCATAACAGGATAGTCACTCAGCATCAGCATAGGTAGTCTTTGAAGGGATCTGACATTTCAAAAAAAATTATTCGATTACATCAGCATCAGGGGCTTGGAAGCTGGAGGTGATCCAAGACTGATTCATTTTTATGAAGGTCAGTCGATCGACCAAGTTGGTGGACAGACACACCCTGTGATCAGTTACAAAGCCTCCAGCAGCACTGAATGTGCTTTCCGAAAGAACGCTGGATGCAGGACAGGCCAGTAGCTCAATTGCATACTGTGCAAGCTCTGGCCAGTGATCCATCCTCAAGACCCAGTAATCCAGAGGATTTTTGGTGGTAAAGGTGTCCAAGTTAGATCTTGCCCCTAGGTATTCCTGCACCATGTAAAACAGACGCTGGCGATGGTTGCTGGAACCGATCATACCTTGGGGCTGCGGACTAAAAAATTGTCTGAACGCATCGGTCAGATAGCCACCTTCTCCACCGCTCCTTCTTTGACTGACCGAAGCCTCAGCAACACGTTGTCCAGGAACAGGAGTTTGTAACCTCGCAGTCTCCGGGAACGCATTGCACAGACCTTTCTGCAAGGCCTCCCAAAGATGTTTCATCCGCTGCTCCCTCTGCGACGGCAAGATAAGGTCGGCAACCTTACCCTTGTAATGTGGATCAAGGAGGGTTGCCAGCCAGTATTGGTCCGTCTCCTTGATACCACAAATACGAGGATCACAGGCTTTGCAGGATCAGGGAGGCCATGCAGCGTAGGTTTGCTGAGGCATTCGGTCCGGAGTCCTCTGGGTCACTAAGGACGACATGGTCCACAGCCACCTCCTCCCAGCCACGTACAAGTCCATGTGTTTCTTGGGACTGATCCCTTAAAGACTGCTGCTGATGCTGAGTGCCAGGCTCCACCTCCATACTGACACAATCCTCCTCCTCCTCTTCCTGTGTGATCGGCAGGCAAGCAGGAACACTGTCTGGATAAAGGGGGCCTTGAGAGCTAAGGAAGTCCTCCTCTTCCTGCCTCTGTTCTGCCTCGAGTGCTCTGTACATTATTCCACGCAGCGTGTGCTCCAACAGGTGGACAAGGGGGACAGTGTCACTGATGCATGCACTGTCACTGCTCACCATCCTTGTGGCCTCCTCAAATGGTGACAGGACAGTGCATGCATCCCTGATCATGGCCCACTGGCGTGGGGAAAAAAAACAAGCTCCCCTGACCCTGTCCTGGTGCCATAGTCACACAGGTACTCATTGATGGCCCTCTGCTGCGTGTGCAGCCGCTGCAGCCTGGCCAACGTTGAGTTCCACCTGGTGGGCATGTCACAGATTAGGCAGTTCTTGGGCAGGTTAAACTCCTTTTGGAGGTCTGCTATCCAAGCACTGGCATTATATGACCAGCGGAAATGGACACAGACTTTCCTGACCTGCCTCAGGACATCCTGTAAACCAGGGTACCTGCCCAAGAACCGCTGCACCACCAAGTTAAGGACGTGAACCAAACAGGGCACATGGGTCAGGTGTCCCTGTCGGAGGGCAGAAAGAAGGTTGGTGCCATTGTCGCAAACCACCATTCCTGCCTTAAGTTGGCGTGGCGTCAACCACCTCTGAACCTGCCCCTGCAGAGCTGACAGAACCTCTGCCCCAGTGTGGCTCCTGTCCCCCAAGCACACCAGCTCAAGCACCGCATGGCATCTTTTGGCCTGTGCACTTAGAGGCGTGGTGGCAGAACAACCTCCAACACTACTGCACCTTGTCCTGCATCCTTCCCAGCTGCCAGCAGAGTGACCCAATGTGCCGTGAAACTTAGGTAACGTCCCTGTCCATGCCTGCTGGACCATGAGTCAGCGGTAATATTCACCTTACCACTGACCGCCCTGTCCAGCGAGGCAAAGACATTGCCTTCCACATGCCGGTAGAGAGCCGTAATCGCCTTCCGTGAGAAAAAGTGGCGTTTGGGTACCTGCCACTGAGGAACCGCACATTCCACAAACTCACGGAAGGGGCAGATTCTACCAACTGAAAAGGTAGCAGTTGAAGTGCTTGCAATTTTGCCAAGCTAGCATTCAACCACTGGGCATGTGGATGGCTGTGAGCGAACTGCTTTCGGCGGTGCAGCAGCTGGGGCAGGGAAATTTGCCTGGTACAATCTGATGTTGGTGTACCGAAAGCAGATTGCCCCCAAGTACTTGGCTGTGACACACCTAATTCTACACCTTCATTCCTCTCAGTGCAGGTCTCAGAGAGGACTGAAGGTATAGTGGGGTTGGAGATCTCAGCTGATGAGGAGCAAGGAGAGGTCCTCTTTGTTCTTTGGTGTGGGTCTTTTAGATATGTTTGCAAATGAAATGCATGGCAGGTGAACATATGTCTCGTCAAGCATGTGGTGCACATGTTTTGGCCACGCGAGATACGCTTGAGACATATGTTGCAAATAGCAGAGGTGTGATCTGATGCAATCATCTCAAAATAGGCCCACACCAAAGAACTTTTGGAATAACGTGCAGAGACAGCAGCGCCCTGCACATGCGGAGCTTTGCGGTGTGATGCAGTCAGTGTGCTGCCCTTAGGCTGGCCCCTGGAGGGCATCCTGCCTCGTTGGTGATGTGCCTCCTCCTCCTCCTTCCCTCTCCTATCAGGCACCCACGTTGAGTCAGTGACCTCATCATCCCCTCCCTCCTCATCACTGGAGCAAACCTGGCAGTATGCTGCAGCAGGGGGAGCATGACCGCCAGATTGCTGTCCTTCTTGGGCACCCACTCTGTCCGTGCCCACGTTACTGCCTTCATCTAGCTCAGTGTCATCATCAGAGCCTTCTAAATGCTGGGCATCCTCCTGGAGCATGTACCCAACACTGTGGTCAAACAGTTCGAGGGACTCCTCAGGAGGACATGGTGGGGCTAGGGAAGGAGTCACTGATGCCATTGAGCAGAGGGAAGAGGCTGCGTTGGCAGCTGCTTTTCCAGACAAAGTACCCTGAACATGGGTAAGGGAGGATGAGGAGGATGAGGACGGCTTGGTCATCCACTCGACCAAGTCTTCCGCATGTTGTGGCTCAACACGGCCAGCTGCCAAAAAAAAAGGCCAAGCGTGTCCCACGGCCACGTGCTGATGAGGATGCACCGTCTCCACGACCAGCACCGTTGCCTCTAGACACAGAGCCTGCTTGCCCTCTTTTATTGGCTTGTGACTGTCTGCCTCTCCTTGTTGGCCTTCCAGACATACTAATGGCCTGTAGCTGCACTAAGCTAGGATATATATATATATATATATATATATATATATATATATATATATACTGACACTGCAGCTAGCAAAATCAACTGCCTGCCTACAATGAGAACACCACCAACCTTCTACAGGTAGCTTTAGCTGAACACTGTGCAGAGGTCGCACTACACTAACGTGTAAATACTTTGGCTGCCTGCGGTAGTGATAGGATCAGGAAAACACCACCAACCTTCTACAGGTAGCTTCAGCTGAACACTGTGCAAAGGTCGTACTACACTAACTTGTACCTTTAGCTGAACACTGTTCAGAGGGCGCACTACACTAACTTGTAGCTTTAGCTGAACACTGTGCAGAGGTCGCACTACACTAACTTGTAGCTTTAGCTGAACACTGTGAGGAGGACGCACTACACTAACTTGTAGCTTTAGATGAACACTGTTCAGAGGAGGCACTACACTAATACACTAACTTGTAGCTTTAGCTGAACACTGTGCAGAGGTCGCACTACACTAACTTGTAGTTTTAGCTGAAAACTGTGAGGAGGACGCATTACACTAACTTGTAGCATTAGCTGAACACTGTGCAGAGGTCACACTAAACTAACCTGTAGCTTTAGCTGAACACTGTGAGGAGAATGCACTACACTGACTTATAGCTTTAGATGAACACTGTTCAGAGGACGCACTACGCTAACTTGTAGCTTTAGATGAACACTGTTCAGAGGACGCACTACACTAACTTGTAGCTTTAGCTGAACACTGTGCAGAGCTCGCACTACACTAACTTGTAGTTATAGCTGAACACTGTTCAGAGCACGCATTACACTAACTTGTAGCTTTAGCTGAACACTGTGCAGAGGTCTTACTAAAATAACTTGTAGCTTTAGCTGAACACTGTGCAGAGGTCGCACGACACTAACTTGTAAATTTAGCTGAACACTGTGAGGAGGACGCACTACACTAACTTGTAGCTTTAGCTGAACACTGTGCAGAGGTCACACTAAACTAACCTGTAGCTTTAGCTGAACACTGTGAGGAACACGCACTACACTATCTTGTAGCTTTAGCTGAACACTGTGCAGAGGTCACACTAAACTAACCTGTAGCTTTAGCTGAACACTGTGAGGAACACGCACTACACTAACTTGTAGCTTTAGCTGAACACTGTGAGGAGGACGCACTATTCTAACTTGTAGCTTTAGATGAACACTGTTCAGAGGACGCACTACACTAACTTGTAGCTTTAGCTGAACACTGTGCAGAGGTCACACTAAACTAACCTGTAGCTTTAGCTGAACACTGTGAGGAACACGCACTACACTAACTTGTAGCTTTAGCTGAACACTGTGAGGAGGACGCACTACTCTAACTTGTAGCTTTAGATGAACACTGTTCAGAGGACGCACTACACTAACTTGTAGCTTTAGCTGAACACTGTGCAGAGGTCACACTAAACTAACCTGTAGCTTTAGCTGAACACTGTGAGGAGGATGCACCACACTAACTTGTAGCTTTAGCTGAACACTGTGAGGAGGACGCACTACACTAAATTGTAGCTTTAGATGAACACTGTTCAGAGGAGGCACTATACTAACTTGTAGCTTTAGCTGAACACTGTGCAGAGGTCGCACTACACTAACTTGTAGTTTTAGCTGAACACTGTGCAGAGGTCGCACTACACTAATTTGTAGTTTTAGCTGAACACTGTGCAGTGGTCGCACTAAAATAACTTGTAGCTTTAGCTGAACACTGTGCAGAGGTCCCACTACACTAATTTGTAGTTTTAGCTGAACACTGTTCAGAGGACGCACTACACTAACTTGTAGCTTTAGCTGAACACTGTGCAGAGGTCAAACTAAACTAACCTGTAGCTTTAGCTGAACACTGTGAGGAACACGCACTACACTAACTTGTAGCTTTAGCTGAACACTGTGAGGAGGACGCACTACAATAACTTGTAGCTTTAGATGAACACTGTTCAGAGGATGCACTACACTAACTTGAAGCTTTAGCTGAACACTGTGCAGAGCTCGCACTACACTAACTTGTAGTTATAGCTGAACACTGTTCAGAGCACGCATTACACTAACTTGTAGCTTTAGCTGAACACTGTGCAGAGGTCTTACTAAAATAACTTGTAGCTTTAGCTGAACACTGTGCAGAGGTCGCACGACACTAACTTGTAAATTTAGCTGAACACTGTGAGGAGGACGCACTACACTAACTTGTAGCTTTAGCTGAACACTGTGCAGAGGTCACACTAAACTAACCTGTAGCTTTAGCTGAACACTGTGAGGAACACGCACTACACTATCTTGTAGCTTTAGCTGAACACTGTGCAGAGGTCACACTAAACTAACCTGTAGCTTTAGCTGAACACTGTGAGGAACACGCACTACACTAACTTGTAGCTTTAGCTGAACACTGTGAGGAGGACGCACTACTCTAACTTGTAGCTTTAGATGAACACTGTTCAGAGGACGCACTACACTAACTTGTAGCTTTAGCTGAACACTGTGCAGAGGTCACACTAAACTAACCTGTAGCTTTAGCTGAACACTGTGAGGAACACGCACTACACTAACTTGTAGCTTTAGCTGAACACTGTGAGGAGGACGCACTACTCTAACTTGTAGCTTTAGATTAACACTGTTCAGAGGACGCACTACACTAACTTGTAGCTTTAGCTGAACACTGTGCAGAGGTCACACTAAACTAACCTGTAGCTTTAGCTGAACACTGTGAGGAGGACGCACCACACTAACTTGTAGCTTTAGCTGAACACTGTGAGGAGGACGCCCTACACTAAATTGTAGCTTTAGATGAACACTGTTCAGAGGAGGCACTATACTAACTTGTAGCTTTAGCTGAACACTGTGCAGAGGTCGCACTACACTAACTTGTAGTTTTAGCTGAACACTGTGCAGAGGTCGCACTACACTAATTTGTAGTTTTAGCTGAACACTGTGCAGTGGTCGCACTAAAATAACTTGTAGCTTTAGCTGAACACTGTGCAGAGGTCCCACTACACTAATTTGTAGTTTTAGCTGAACACTGTGAGGAGGATGCACTACACTAACTTGTAGCTTTAGCTGAACACTGTTCAGAGGACGCACTACACTAACTTGTAGCTTTAGCTGAACACTGTGCAGAGGTTAAACTAAACTAACCTGTAGCTTTAGCTGAACACTGTGAGGAACACGCACTACACTAACTTGTAGCTTTAGCTGAACACTGTGAGGAGGACGCACTACAATAACTTGTAGCTTTAGATGAACACTGTTCAGAGGATGCACTACACTAACTTGAAGCTTTAGCTGAACACTGTGCAGAGGTCACACTACACTAACTTGTAGTTTTAGATGAACACTGTTCAGAGCACGCACTACACTAACTTGTAGCTTTAGCTGAACACTGTGCAGAGGTCGCACTAAAATAAAATGTAGCTTTAGCTGAACACTGTGCAGAGGTCGCACTACACTAATTTGTAGTTTTAGCTGAACACTGTGAGGAGGACGCATTACACTAACTTGTAGCTTTAGCTGAACACTGTGCAGAGGTCACACTAAACTAACTTGTAGCTTTAGCTGAACACTGTGAGGAGGACGCACTGCACTAACTGTAAATAGTCTAGCTGCCTGACTGTGGTACTAATAGGATCAAAAGAACACCAGCAATTTTCTTCAGGTAGCCGTAAACACTGTAACAAGACAAGCCTGCCTGTCAGTACGTAGATAACAGGAACAGATCTAGCTAAACTGAATACAGTGTATATATATATATATATATATACACAACACCTGGGATGCATATATATACACAATACACTGTAAGTGCAGCTAACTGACTGACTGTCCTGCCTAATCTATCTAACTAAAATGAAATGACACTGTCTCTCTCTCTCTATCTCTCAGCACGCCGGAACACACTACACAGGGCCGCCGTGCAGGCGGCCTTATATAGTGTGGGGCGTGTTCTAAACCCCCTGAGCCATAATTGGCGAAAGCCACCCTGGCTTTAGCCAATTAAAGCTCTCTCTACTGACGGTGCTGTGATTGGTCAAGCATGCGGGTCATAGTGCATGCTTGGCCAATCATCAGCCAGCAATGCACTGCGATGCCGCAGTGAATTATGGGCCGTGACGCGCCACACAAATTTGTCGCGAACGGCCCATATCATTCGCAATTTGACGAATAGTTGAACAGACGATGTTCGAGTCGAACATGGGTTCGACTCAAACACGAAGCTCATCCCTAGTCCCTGGCTTCCTGGCTTTTCTTTGTTCCTGCCCCCCCCCCCCCCCGTTTTTTTACATGTGAGGAAGTTTGGTTACTTTTAACTAGAGTGTGCGCATATTTTTCTAATTTAGCTGCTGCCTGACTTCCTTTGGCCTTTGTGTTTGTGAGTTTGTACCCTCTTGCTGCAATGCTTCCTCACTAGGGATGAGCTGAACACTCCCCCCGGTGTGGTTGGTACCAGAACTTGAGAACAGACCAAAACTTTGCACGAACGTTAGAACCCCATTGAAGTCTATGGGACTCGAACGTTTGAAATCACTGTGAGGAACACGCACTACACTAACTTGTAGCTTTAGCTGAACACTGTGAGGAGGACGCACTACTCTAACTTGTAGCTGTAGATGAACACTGTTCAGAGGACGCACTACACTAACTTGTAGCTTTAGCTGAACACTGTGCAGAGGTCACACTAAACTAACCTGTAGCTTTAGCTGAACACTGTGCAGAGGTCACACTAAACTAACCTGTAGCTTTAGCTGAGCACTGTGAGGAGGACGCACCACACTAACTTGTAGCTTTAGCTGAACACTGTGAGGAGGACGCACTACACTAAATTGTAGCTTTAGCTGAACACTGTGCAGAGGTCACACTAAACTAACCTGTAGCTTTAGCTGAACACTGTGAGGAACACGCACTACACTAACTTGTAGCTTTAGCTGAACACTGTGAGGAGGACGCACTACAATAACTTGTAGCTTTAGATGAACACTGTTCAGAGGATGCACTACACTAACTTGAAGCTTTAGCTGAACACTGTGCAGAGGTCACACTACACTAACTTGTAGTTTTAGCTGAACACTGTTCAGAGCACGCACTACACTAACTTGTAGCTTTAGCTGAACACTGTGCAGAGGTCGCACTAAAATAAAATGTAGCTTTAGCTGAACACTGTGCAGAGGTCGCACTACACTAATTTGTAGTTTTAGCTGAACACTGTGCAGAGGTCGCACTAAAATAACTTGTAGCTTTAGCTGAACACTGTGCAGAGGTCGCACTACACTAATTTGTAGTTTTAGCTGAACACTGTGAGGAGGATGCACTACACTAACTTGTAACTTTAGCTGAACACTGTTCAGAGGACGCACTACACTAACTTGTAGCTTTAGCTGAACACTGTTCAGAGGACGCACTACACTAACTTGTAGCTTTAGCTGAACACTGTGCAGAGGTCACACTAAACTAACCTGTAGCTTTAGCTGAACACTGTGAGGAACACGCACTACACTAACTTGTAGCTTTAGCTGAACACTGTGAGGAGGACGCACTACAATAACTTGTAGCTTTAGATGAACACTGTTCAGAGGATGCACTACACTAACTTGTAGCTTTAGCTGAACACTGTGCAGAGGTCACACTACACTAACTTGTAGTTTTAGCTGAACACTGTTCAGAGCACGCACTACACTAACTTGTAGCTTTAGCTGAACACTGTGCAGAGGTCGCACTAAAATAAGATGTAGCTGAACACTGTGCAGAGGTCGCACTACACTAATTTGTAGTTTTAGCTGAACACTGTGAGGAGGACGCACTACACTAACTTGTAGCTTTAGCTGAACACTGTGCAGAGGTCACACTAAACTAACTTGTAGCTTTAGCTGAACACTGTGAGGAGGACGCACTGCACTAACTGTAAATAGTCTAGCTGCCTGACTGTGGTACTAATAGGATCAAAAGAACACCAGCAATTTTCTTCAGGTAGCCGTAAACACTGTAACAAGACAAGCCTGCCTGTCAGTAGGTAGATAACAGGAACGGATCTAGCTAAACTGAATACAGTGTATATATATATATACACAACACCTGGGATGCATATATATACACAATACACTGTAAGTGCAGCTAACTGACTGACTGTCCTGCCTAATCTATCTAACTAAAATGAAATGACGCTGTCTCTCTCTCTCTATCTCTCAGCACGCCGGAACACACTACACAGGGCCGCTGTGCAGGCGGCCTTATATAGTGTGGGGCGTGTTCTAAACCCCCTGAGCCATAATTGGCCAAAGCCACCCTGGCTTTAGCCAATTACAGCTCTCTCTACTGACGGTGCTGTGATTGGCCAAGCATGCGGGTCATAGTGCATGCTTGGCCAATCATCAGCCAGCAATGCACTGCGATGCCGCAGTGAATTATGGGCCGTGACGCGCCACACAAATTTGTCGCGAACGGCCCATATCATTCGCAATTTGACGAATAGTTGAACAGACGATGTTCGAGTGGAACATGGGTTCGACTCAAACACGAAGCTCATCCCTAGTCCCTGGCTTCCTGGCTTTTCTTTGTTCCTGCCCCCCCCCCCGGTTTTTAACATGTGAGGAAGTTTGGTTACTTTTAACTAGAGTGTGCGCATATTTTTCTAATTTAGCTGCTGCCTTACTTCCTTTGGCCTTTGCGTTTGTGAGTTTGTACCCTCTTGCTGCAATGCTTCCTCACTAGGGATGAGCTGAACACCCCCCCGGTGTGGTTGGCACCAGAACTTGAGAACAGACCAAAACTTTGCACGAACGTTAGAACCCCATTGAAGTCTATGGGACTCGAACGTTTGAAATCACTGTGAGGAACACGCACTACACTAACTTGTAGCTTTAGCTGAACACTGTGAGGAGGACGCACTACTCTAACTTGTAGCTGTAGATGAACACTGTTCAGAGGACGCACTACACTAACTTGTAGCTTTAGCTGAACACTGTGCAGAGGTCACACTAAACTAACCTGTAGCTTTAGCTGAACACCGTGAGGAACACGCACCACACTAACTTGTAGCTTTAGCTGAACACTGTGAGGAGGACGCACTACTCTAACTTGTAGCTTTAGATGAACACTGTTCAGAGGACGCACTACACTAACTTGTAGCTTTAGCTGAACACTGTGCAGAGGTCACACTAAACTAACCTGTAGCTTTAGCTGAGCACTGTGAGGAGGACGCACCACACTAACTTGTAGCTTTAGCTGAACACTGTGAGGAGGACGCACTACTCTAACTTGTAGCTTTAGATGAACACTGTTCAGAGGACGCACTACACTAACTTGTAGCTTTAGCTGAACACTGTGCAGAGGTCACACTAAACTAACCTGTAGCTTTAGCTGAGCACTGTGAGGAGGACGCACCACACTAACTTGTAGCTTTAGCTGAACACTGTGAGGAGGACGCACTACACTAAATTGTAGCTTTAGATGAACACTGTTCAGAGGAGGCACTATACTAACTTGTAGCTTTAGCTGAACACTGTGCAGAGGTCGCACTACACTAATTTGTAGTTTTAGCTGAACACTGTGCAGAGGTCGCACTAAAATAACTTGTAGCTTTAGCTGAACACTGTGCAGAGGTCGCACTACACTAATTTGTAGTTTTAGCTGTACACTGTGAGGAGGATGCACTACACTAACTTGTAACTTTAGCTGAACACTGTTCAGAGGACGCACTACACTAACTTGTAGCTTTAGCTGAACACTGTTCAGAGGACGCACTACACTAACTTGTAGCTTTAGCTGAACACTGTGCAGAGGTCACACTAAACTAACCTGTAGCTTTAGCTAAACACTGTGAGGAACACGCACTACACTAACTTGTAGCTTTAGCTGAACACTGTGAGGAGGACGCACTACAATAACTTGTAGCTTTAGATGAACACTGTTCAGAGGATGCACTACACTAACTTGTAGCTTTAGCTGAACACTGTGCAGAGGTCACACTACACTAACCTGTAGCTTTAGCTGAGCACTGTGAGGAAGACGCACCACACTAACTTGTAGCTTTAGCTGAACACTGTGAGGAGGACGCACTACACTAAATTGTAGCTTTAGATGAACACTGTTCAGAGGAGGCACTATACTAACTTGTAGCTTTAGCTGAACACTGTGCAGAGGTCGCACTACACTAATTTGTAGTTTTAGCTGAACACTGTGCAGAGGTCGCACTAAAATAACTTGTAGCTTTAGCTGAACACTGTGCAGAGGTCGCACTACACTAATTTGTAGTTTTAGCTGAACACTGTGAGGAGGATGCACTACACTAACTTGTAACTTTAGCTGAACACTGTTCAGAGGACGCACTACACTAACTTGTAGCTTTAGCTGAACACTGTTCAGAGGACGCACTACACTAACTTGTAGCTTTAGCTGAACACTGTGCAGAGGTCACACTAAACTAACCTGTAGCTTTAGCTGAACACTGTGAGGAACACGCACTACACTAACTTGTAGCTTTAGCTGAACACTGTGAGGAGGACGCACTACAATAACTTGTAGCTTTAGATGAACACTGTTCAGAGGATGCACTACACTAACTTGAAGCTTTAGCTGAACACTGTGCAGAGGTCACACTACACTAACTTGTAGTTTTAGCTGAACACTGTTCAGAGCACGCACTACACTAACTTGTAGCTTTAGCTGAACACTGTGCAGAGGTCGCACTAAAATAAAATGTAGCTTTAGCTGAACACTGTGCAGAGGTCGCACTACACTAATTTGTAGTTTTAGCTGAACACTGTGAGGAGGACGCACTACACTAACTTGTAGCTTTAGCTGAACACTGTGCAGAGGTCACACTAAACTAACTTGTAGCTTTAGCTGAACACTGTGAGGAGGACGCACTGCACTAACTGTAAATAGTCTAGCTGCCTGACTGTGGTACTAATAGGATCAAAAGAACACCAGCAATTTTCTTCAGGTAGCCGTAAACACTGTAACAAGACAAGCCTGCCTGTCAGTAGGTAGATAACAGGAACGGATCTAGCTAAACTGAATACAGTGTATATATATATATACACAACACCTGGGATGCATATATATACACAATACACTGTAAGTGCAGCTAACTGACTGACTGTCCTGCCTAATCTATCTAACTAAAATGAAATGACGCTGTCTCTCTCTCTCTATCTCTCAGCACGCCGGAACACACTACACAGGGCCGCCGTGCAGGCGGCCTTATATAGTGTGGGCCGTGTTCTAAACCCCCTGAGCCATAATTGGCCAAAGCCACCCTGGCTTTAGCCAATTACAGCTCTCTCTACTGACGGTGCTGTGATTGGCCAAGCATGCGGGTCATAGTGCATGCTTGGCCAATCATCAGCCAGCAATGCACTGCGATGCCGCAGTGAATTATGGGCCGTGACGCGCCACACAAATTTGTCGCGAACGGCCCATATCATTCGCAATTTGACGAATAGTTGAACAGACGATGTTCAAGTCGAACATGGGTTCGACTCAAACACGAAGCTCATCCCTAGTCCCTGGCTTCCTGGCTTTTCTTTGTTCCTGACCCCCCCCTCCCCGGTTTTTAACATGTGAGGAAGTTTGGTTACTTTTAACTAGAGCGTGCGCATATTTTTCTAATTTAGCTGCTGCCTGACTTCCTTTGGCCTTTGCGTTTGTGAGTTTGTACCCTCTTGCTGCAATGCTTCCTCACTAGGGATGAGCTGAACACCCCCCCGGTGTGGTTGGCACCAGAACTTGAGAACAGACCAAAACTTTGCACGAACGTTAGAACCCCATTGAAGTCTATGGGACTCGAACGTTTGAAATCACTGTGAGGAACACGCACTACACTAACTTGTAGCTTTAGCTGAACACTGTGAGGAGGACGCACTACTCTAACTTGTAGCTGTAGATGAACACTGTTCAGAGGACGCACTACACTAACTTGTAGCTTTAGCTGAACACTGTGCAGAGGTCACACTAAACTAACCTGTAGCTTTAGCTGAACACCGTGAGGAACACGCACTACACTAACTTGTAGCTTTAGCTGAACACTGTGAGGAGGACGCACTACTCTAACTTGTAGCTTTAGATGAACACTGTTCAGAGGACGCACTACACTAACTTGTAGCTTTAGCTGAACACTGTGCAGAGGTCACACTAAACTAACCTGTAGCTTTAGCTGAGCACTGTGAGGAGGACGCACCACACTAACTTGTAGCTTTAGCTGAACACTGTGAGGAGGACGCACTACACTAAATTGTAGCTTTAGATGAACACTGTTCAGAGGAGGCACTATACTAACTTGTAGCTTTAGCTGAACACTGTGCAGAGGTCGCACTACACTAATTTGTAGTTTTAGCTGAACACTGTGCAGAGGTCGCACTAAAATAACTTGTAGCTTTAGCTGAACACTGTGCAGAGGTCGCACTACACTAATTTGTAGTTTTAGCTGAACACTGTGAGGAGGATGCACTACACTAACTTGTAACTTTAGCTGAACACTGTTCAGAGGACGCACTACACTAACTTGTAGCTTTAGCTGAACACTGTTCAGAGGACGCACTACACTAACTTGTAGCTTTAGCTGAACACTGTGCAGAGGTCACACTAAACTAACCTGTAGCTTTAGCTGAACACTGTGAGGAACACGCACTACACTAACTTGTAGCTTTAGCTGAACACTGTGAGGAGGACGCACTACAATAACTTGTAGCTTTAGATGAACACTGTTCAGAGGATGCACTACACTAACTTGTAGCTTTAGCTGAACACTGTGCAGAGGTCACACTACACTAACCTGTAGCTTTAGCTGAGCACTGTGAGGAAGACGCACCACACTAACTTGTAGCTTTAGCTGAACACTGTGAGGAGGACGCACTACACTAAATTGTAGCTTTAGATGAACACTGTTCAGAGGAGGCACTATACTAACTTGTAGCTTTAGCTGAACACTGTGCAGAGGTCGCACTACACTAATTTGTAGTTTTAGCTGAACACTGTGCAGAGGTCGCACTAAAATAACTTGTAGCTTTAGCTGAACACTGTGCAGAGGTCGCACTACACTAATTTGTAGTTTTAGCTGAACACTGTGAGGAGGATGCACTACACTAACTTGTAACTTTAGCTGAACACTGTTCAGAGGACGCACTACACTAACTTGTAGCTTTAGCTGAACACTGTTCAGAGGACGCACTACACTAACTTGTAGCTTTAGCTGAACACTGTGCAGAGGTCACACTAAACTAACCTGTAGCTTTAGCTGAACACTGTGAGGAACACGCACTACACTAACTTGTAGCTTTAGCTGAACACTGTGAGGAGGACGCACTACAATAACTTGTAGCTTTAGATGAACACTGTTCAGAGGATGCACTACACTAACTTGTAGCTTTAGCTGAACACTGTGCAGAGGTCACACTACACTAACCTGTAGCTTTAGCTGAGCACTGTGAGGAAGACGCACCACACTAACTTGTAGCTTTAGCTGAACACTGTGAGGAGGACGCACTACACTAAATTGTAGCTTTAGATGAACACTGTTCAGAGGAGGCACTATACTAACTTGTAGCTTTAGCTGAACACTGTGCAGAGGTCGCACTACACTAATTTGTAGTTTTAGCTGAACACTGTGCAGAGGTTGCACTAAAATAACTTGTAGCTTTAGCTGAACACTGTGCAGAGGTCGCACTACACTAATTTGTAGTTTTAGCTGAACACTGTGAGGAGGATGCACTACACTAACTTGTAACTTTAGCTGAACACTGTTCAGAGGACTCACTACACTAACTTGTAGCTTTAGCTGAACACTGTTCAGAGGACGCACTACACTAACTTGTAGCTTTAGCTGAACACTGTGCAGAGGTCACACTAAACTAAACTGTAGCTTTAGCTGAACACTGTGAGGAACACGCACTACACTAACTTGTAGCTTTAGCTGAACACTGTGAGGAGGACGCACTACAATAACTTGTAGCTTTAGATGAACACTGTTCAGAGGATGCACTACACTAACTTGTAGCTTTAGCTGAACACTGTGCAGAGGTCACACTACATTAACTTGTAGTTTTAGCTGAACACTGTTCAGAGCACGCACTACACTAACTTGTAGCTTTAGCTGAACACTGTGCAGAGGTCGCACTAAAATAAAATGTAGCTTTAGCTGAACACTGTGCAGAGGTCGCACTACACTAATTTGTAGTTTTAGCTGAACACTGTGAGGAGGACGCACTACACTAACTTGTAGCTTTAGCTGAACACTGTGCAGAGGTCACACTAAACTAACTTGTAGCTTTAGCTGAACACTGTGAGGAGGACGCACTGCACTAACTGTAAATAGTCTAGCTGCCTGACTGTGGTACTAATAGGATCAAAAGAACACCAGCAATTTTCTTCAGGTAGCCGTAAACACTATAACAAGACAAGCCTGCCTGTCAGTAGGTAGATAACAGGAACGGATCTAGCTAAACTGAATACAGTGTATATATATATATACACAACACCTGGGATGCATATATATACACAATACACTGTAAGTGCAGCTAACTGACTGACTGTCCTGCCTAATCTATCTAACTAAAATGAAATGACGCTGTCTCTCTCTCTCTATCTCTCAGCACGCCGGAACACACTACACAGGGCCGCCGTGCAGGCGGCCTTATATAGTGTGGGCCGTGTTCTAAACCCCCTGAGCCATAATTGGCCAAAGCCACCCTGGCTTTAGCCAATTACAGCTCTCTCTACTGACGGTGCTGTGATTGGCCAAGCATGCGGGTCATAGTGCATGCTTGGCCAATCATCAGCCAGCAATGCACTGCGATGCCGCAGTAAATTATGGGCCGTGACGCGCCACACAAATTTGTCGCGAACGGCCCATATCATTCGCAATTTGACGAATAGTTGAACAGACGATGTTCGAGTCGAACATGGGTTCGACTCAAACACGAAGCTCATCCCTAGTCCCTGGCTTCCTGGCTTTTCTTTGTTCCTGACCCCCCCTCCCCGGTTTTTAACATGTGAGGAAGTTTGGTTACTTTTAACTAGAGCGTGCGCATATTTTTCTAATTTAGCTGCTGCCTGACTTCCTTTGGCCTTTGCGTTTGTGAGTTTGTACCCTCTTGCTGCAATGCTTCCTCACTAGGGATGAGCTGAACACCCCCCCGGTGTGGTTGGCACCAGAACTTGAGAACAGACCAAAACTTTGCACGAACGTTAGAACCCCATTGAAGTCTATGGGACTCGAACGTTTGAAATCACTGTGAGGAACACGCACTACACTAACTTGTAGCTTTAGCTGAACACTGTGAGGAGGACGCACTACTCTAACTTGTAGCTGTAGATGAACACTGTTCAGAGGACGCACTACACTAACTTGTAGCTTTAGCTGAACACTGTGCAGAGGTCACACTAAACTAACCTGTAGCTTTAGCTGAACACCGTGAGGAACACGCACTACACTAACTTGTAGCTTTAGCTGAACACTGTGAGGAGGACGCACTACTCTAACTTGTAGCTTTAGATGAACACTGTTCAGAGGACGCACTACACTAACTTGTAGCTTTAGCTGAACACTGTGCAGAGGTCACACTAAACTAACCTGTAGCTTTAGCTGAGCACTGTGAGGAGGACGCACCACACTAACTTGTAGCTTTAGCTGAACACTGTGAGGAGGACGCACTACACTAAATTGTAGCTTTAGATGAACACTGTTCAGAGGAGGCACTATACTAACTTGTAGCTTTAGCTGAACACTGTGCAGAGGTCGCACTACACTAATTTGTAGTTTTAGCTGAACACTGTGCAGAGGTCGCACTAAAATAACTTGTAGCTTTAGCTGAACACTGTGCAGAGGTCGCACTACACTAATTTGTAGTTTTAGCTGAACACTGTGAGGAGGATGCACTACACTAACTTGTAACTTTAGCTGAACACTGTTCAGAGGACGCACTACACTAACTTGTAGCTTTAGCTGAACACTGTTCAGAGGATGCACTACACTAACTTGTAGCTTTAGCTGAACACTGTGCAGAGGTCACACTAAACTAACCTGTAGCTTTAGCTGAACACTGTGAGGAACACGCACTACACTAACTTGTAGCTTTAGCTGAACACTGTGAGGAGGACGCACTACAATAACTTGTAGCTTTAGATGAACACTGTTCAGAGGATGCACTACACTAACTTGTAGCTTTAGCTGAACACTGTGCAGAGGTCACACTACATTAACTTGTAGTTTTAGCTGAACACTGTTCAGAGCACGCACTACACTAACTTGTAGCTTTAGCTGAACACTGTGCAGAGGTCGCACTAAAATAAAATGTAGCTTTAGCTGAACACTGTGCAGAGGTCGCACTACACTAATTTGTAGTTTTAGCTGAACACTGTGAGGAGGACGCACTACACTAACTTGTAGCTTTAGCTGAACACTGTGCAGAGGTCACACTAAACTAACTTGTAGCTTTAGCTGAACACTGTGAGGAGGACGCACTGCACTAACTGTAAATAGTCTAGCTGCCTGACTGTGGTACTAATAGGATCAAAAGAACACCAGCAATTTTCTTCAGGTAGCCGTAAACACTGTAACAAGACAAGCCTGCCTGTCAGTAGGTAGATAACAGGAACGGATCTAGCTAAACTGAATACAGTGTATATATATATATATACACAACACCTGGGATGCATATATATACACAATACACTGTAAGTGCAGCTAACTGACTGACTGTCCTGCCTAATCTATCTAACTAAAATGAAATGACGCTGTCTCTCTCTCTCTATCTCTCAGCACGCCGGAACACACTACACAGGGCCGCCGTGCAGGCGGCCTTATATAGTGTGGGGCGTGTTCTAAACCCCCTGAGCCATAATTGGCCAAAGCCACCCTGGCTTTAGCCAATTACAGCTCTCTCTACTGACGGTGCTGTGATTGACCAAGCATGCGGGTCATAGTGCATGCTTGGCCAATCATCAGCCAGCAATGCACTGCGATGCCACAGTGAATTATGGGCCATGACGCGCCACACAAATTTGTCGCGAACGGCCCATATCATTCGCAATTTGACGAATAGTCGAACAGACGATGTTCGAGTCGAACATGGGTTCGACTCAAACACGAAGCTCATCCCTAGTCCCTGGCTTCCTGGCTTTTCTTTGTTCCTGCCCCCCCCCCGGATTTTAACATGTGAGGAAGTTTGGTTACTTTTAACTAGAGTGCGCGCATATTTTTCTAATTTAGCTGCTGCCTGACTTCCTTTGGCCTTTGCGTTTGTGAGTTTGTACCCTCTTGCTGCAATGCTTCCTCACTAGGGATGAGCTGAACACCCCCCCGGTGTGGTTGGCACCAGAACTTGCGAACAGACCAAAACTTTGCACGAACGTTAGAACCCCATTGAAGTCTATGGGACTCGAACGTTTGAAATCAAAAGTGCTCATTTTAAAGGCTAATTTGCATAGTATTGTCCTAAAAAGTGTTTGGGGACCTGGGTCCTGCCCCAGGGCACATGTATCAATGCAAAAAAAAGTTTAAAAAACAGACGTTTTTTCGGGAGCAGTGATTTTAATAATGCTTAAAGTCAAACAATAAAAGGGTAATATTCCTTTAAATTTCGTACCTGGGGGTGTCTATAGTCTGTAAAGGGGCGCATGTTTCCCGTGTTTAGAATAGTCTGACAGCAAAATTATATTTCAAAGGAAAAAAAGTAATTTAAAACTACTTGCGGCTATTAATGATTTGCTGGTCTGACAATACACATAAAAGTTCATTGATAAAAACTGCATGGGATTTCCCCAAAGGGGAACCCCGAACTAAAATGAAAAAAAAAAACTGGCGTGGGGTCCCCCTAAATTCCATACCAGGCCCTTCAGGTCTGGTATGGATATTAAGGGGAACACCGTGCCAAAATTTAAAAAAAAATGACGTAGGGGTCCCCCTCAAAATTCATACCAGACCCTTCAGGTCTGGTATGGATTTCAAGGGGAACCCCACACGAAAATAAAAAAAAAATTTGGTGTGGGGTCCCCCCAAAAATCCATACCAGACCCTTATCTGAGCACGCAACCTGGCAGGCCGCAGGAAAAGAGGGGGAGACCAGGCCATATGCCCTCAACATTGGGAGGGTGCTTTGGGGTAGCCCACCAAAACACCTTGTCCCCATGTTGATGAGGACAAGGGCCTCATCCCACAACCCTTGGCCGGTGGTTGTGGGGGTCTGCGGGTGGGGGGCTTATCAGAATCTGGAAGCCCCCTTTAACAAGGGGACCCCCAGATCCCGGCCACCCTGTGGGAAATGGTAACGGGGTACCATTTCACAAAAAAACTGTCAAAAATGTTAAAAATGACAAGAGACAGTTTTTGACAATTCCTTTATTTAAAGTCTTCTTTTTTCCATCTTCTATCTTCTTTCTTCTATCTTCCTTCAGTTTCTTCCTCCATCTTCTTCTTCCTCCGATCCTCTGCTTCTTTCTCCGGTGTTCTCGTCCGGCATCTCTCTGCACGGCATCTTCTTCTCTTCGTCTTCTTCTCTTCATCTTCTTCTCTTCATCTTCTTTTCAGGCCGCTCCGCATCCATGATTGGATGGGAGGCTCCCGCTGTGTGACGCTTCTCTATTCATCTTTTTCTCTTCATCTTTTTCTCTTCATCTTCTTGTCTTCATCTTCTTGTCTTCATCTTCTTTTCGGGCCGCTCCGCATCCATGATGGCATGGAGTGCGGCTCCCACTGTGTGACGCTTCTCCTCTTCTGACAGTTCTTAAATAACAGGGGGAGGAGCCACTTGGTGACCCCGCCCCCCTCTGACACACAGGGACTTGACGGGGACTTCACGGTGACGTCACAGGGAATGCCACAGGGAGGTCCCCGTCAAGTCCCTGTGCGTCAGAGGGGGCAGGGTCACCGGGTGGCCCCGCCCTCCACTATTTAAGAACTATTTAAGTCAGAAGACGAGAAGTGTCACACAGTGGGAGCCTCTCTCCATGCCATCATGGATGCGGAGCGGCCCGAAAAGAAGATGAAGACAAGAAGATGAAGAGAGGAAGATGAAGACAAGAAGATGAAGAGAAGAAGATGAAGAGAAAAAGATGAAGAGAAAAAGATGAAGAGAGAAGCGTAACACAGCGGGAGCCTCCCATCCAATCATGGATGCAGAGCGGCCTGAAAAGAAGATGAAGAGAAGAGGATGAAGATAAGAAGACGAAGAGAAGAAGATCAAGAGAAGAAGATGCCGCGGAGGGAGATGCCGGACAAGAACACTGGAGAAAGAAGCAAAGGATCGGAGGAAGAAGAAGATGGAGGAAAAAACCGAAGGAAGATAGAAGAAAGAAGAAAGAAGATAGAAGATGGAAAAAAGAAGATTTTAAATAAAGGAATTGTCAAAAACTGTCTCTTGTCATTTTTAACATTTTTGACAGTCTTTTTGTGAAATGGTAGGGGTACCTCCCCTCGCACCAAATCGCCCTAATCCAGCTACCCCCAGCCGTGTCTGGACCCCGGTCAGAGGCCAGTCAAAGAGACTTATCACCACACCTCAACAACCTGGATCCTCCAAACAACCTCCTTGATCTGCCATATCCTTCATTGGGAGGATGTCTGGTGTTTTGACCTGGTTCTCAGGGCTCTGAGTTACCCAAATGTTTTTTGGGGTTATTGACCTCATCCCCATGGGGTTCACATGTTTTGTTTGACAATTGCTTGTGTCTTTTATCACTCATATGTTCCAATGGCAAGTTTTTAAGGAGAGTGGATGGTTCCCTTTACTTATGTTCCCTTCTGGAGTCTCTCATGTGTCCCTACCTGGTTCTTGGTCCTTGCCAAGACCTCCTGAGATATGGCTGCATCTCAGGCCTTCAACTGTTGTTTTTTTCTTTTTTTTATGTTTCTTTTTTTCGGTTCTCACAACTTTTTGTTCAATGTCCACATGTATGAATCAAATATGTAGGTTGATGATTCCAAATGTCCTGAATTTCTTATTGAGGTTAGCATGCTCTTACATGTATGTTACTGAGTTTAAGATTAACATGCCTGTAACATTGTTGTCCTCACTCACCCCGTATTCTCTACTTTGCGTGATTTGCCTAACTGAGCAACTTAAATTGATAAGTCACCATGGCTTTATGGATTATGTCTTATAATGTAAAGGGCCTGAACTCTATTCAAAAGCGCTGGATAGCTTTGAAGGAGTTCAGGTCCTCGGGTGCTGATGTAGTCATTATCCAGGAAAAACACTTCCGTGCTGGGGGTTCATTAAAATTTGCCTCAAAATTTTTTCCTGTGTCCTACCTTGCCTCTGATTCCACAGGTAAGGCAGGAGTAGCTATTTTAATTAAAAAATCCTTTCTCATCAGGGTTAAAAATTCTTATGCTAATCCTCATGGGAGTTTCCTTGTCTACATGTCATCCTCCTTTACCCTTGTTAATGTCTACAGCCAGATTGATTTTCTTAACAAAGTCTTTGATTCCCCACGATACCATTCCCAACCAATCATGATTGTTGGTGGGGATTTGGGGATTACAACATGGTCTTGTCTCCTTCTAGAGTTAGACAGACCATCTCCCGGGATTCCCCCTCCCGGAGGGATATCTCTCAAGCTAACTCCTTTCATAAGTGCATTAGATCTCACCAACTGTTTGACTCTTGGAGGATCAAGCTTCATTCCACTAAAAAATACACTTTAAACTCTATGGCCCACAAAATGCATTCACGGTTAGACCACCTTTTTGTCTCAGCCCCACTTATCCCCTATATTGTAGATTCCGATATCTCCCCAAAAACCTGGTCAGATCATGCCCCTATTAGACTAGATGTTATACTCTCCCAGTCCCCTTCTAGAACCTGTCATTGGCGCCTTAACGATCATCTCCTGCAATCACAAGTCTCCCGAAATAATTTGTCCTCAGAACTAAAATTATTTTTTATGTTTAATGTGGGCTCTGTTTGAGACACCTCTACACCGTGGGAGTCACACAAGGAATTCTTCCATGATGCTTGCATTGCGGAGGGCTCATGCCTAAAAATGGATAGGAATAGTCTCCATTAGTCCCTACTGGTCAAATTAAAAACAGCAGAGCGTCAGCTCTTGTGTGGGCCCACAGTGTGGAGACTGCACAAGGTCACCTCCTTATGGGAACAAATAAAATCCCTACACCTAAGCAAGGTGGCTGAATCCATCTTATGGGCTTAACAAAAATTTTATGAGTATTCAATTCAAAAACCTCATAGGATGTTAGTCAACAAACTCCGCCCACGCCAATTTCTTTCCTGACTTCCTTCAACAGACAGATGGAACTAGGACTCACTGCCCCTTATGATGTCCAAGATATTCGGATCCTTTTATCATAAACTTTAAAACTGCCTGACCCCTGAAAATCAATTTAACTTTACACAAGAGAAATTTGATGAGTTCTTTTCTAACTTTACATTACCCAAACTTTCCTCCTCGGATCTAGACAAATGAAACGTGGCCATAACTGAGGAGGAACTTTCAAACATAATTAAAGACCTTCCATCCCACAAGGCACCTGGCCCCAACGGGCTATCATACTTTTACTATAAGACTTTTCTGGATATCTTATCCCCTCATATTCTATCTTTTTATGGTTCACTACTTAAAGGGAAAACACAGCATCCCCAGTTCTCTCAGTCCTATATATGACCTATCCCCAAACCTAGTAAGGACCCTTCCATCCCAGATAACTACAGGCCCATAGCCCTATTGAATTCGGATTACAAAATATTTACCAAAATTCTTGTGTCTAGACTCTCCCATTTCATCCCTAAATTGATCAACAAAGACCAGGTGGGTTTTGTTCTGACTAGGCATGCAGGAGACAATACTCGTCGCACCATAAACTTAATAGACCTCCTGCACAGGTCCTCACATTCAGCCATTGTCCTTAGCCTTGATGCTCAAAAGGCCTTTGACAGGCTAAGTTGGCCGTGATGTGACAGAGTGAGTACAAGCTGTCCCTATTCACAGATGATATACTCCTTACCCTAACTAACCCATTAATCTCCCTCTACTCTTTACATAACCTACTGTCATCCTTCAGTGTTATATCAGGTTATAAGGTGAACAGAACAAAAACTGAGGCTCTTCTTATACATATCCCGCCTCCTCTCCTAACTCAGCTTATGCAAGCCTATCCATATAGATGGTGTCCCAGTTCCCTTAAATACCTGGGAATCCAGCTAACTCCCACTTACTCCTCCCTTTATTTGGTAAACTATCCCCCCTTGTTCCTAGACATCACTAGATCCCTCCAACAATGGACTAAATACCCTCTCTCTCCTTGGTAGGGTTAATGTTCTAAAAATGTCCATTCTGCCTAGGCTACTCTACTACTTTGAAACTTTGCCAATAGCCATACCTCTTTTCCAACTTAAAGTTATCCAGCGGACCTTCCTTAGATTTATTTGGAATGGCAAAACTCATCGCATTGCAAGCTCAGTGGTTTTCTCCCTACGATCAAGGGGCGGTCTGGGTGCACCAGGTACTATTAAATACTATTATGCTTCCCACTTGAGGGCAATTGTCTCTTGGTCTAGCATGCAAGCCCCCAGCCTCTGGTCAGACATTGAGAAAGGGGTTTTGTATCCAGTCCATCCAAATTCCCTGGTATGGTCACAACCCTCAAGCATTGTTGACCCTTTTCTTAGAAATAAATGTACTGCCCCAATGACCTTTACTCTAATGCCCCGTACACACGGTCGGATTTTCCGATGGAAAATGTCCGATCGGAGCATGTTGTCGGAAATTCCGACTGTGTGTGGGCTCCATCGGACATTTTCCATTGGATTTTCCGACACACAAAGTTGGAGAGCAGGAGATAAAATTTTCCGACAACAAAATCCGTTGTCGGAAATTCCGATCGTGTGTACACAAATCCGACGGACAAAGTGCCACGCATGCTCAGAATAAATAAAGAGATGAAAGCTATTGGCCACTGCCCTGTTTATAGTCCTGACGTACGTGTTTTACGTCACCGCGTTTAGAACGATTGGATTTTCCGACAACTTTGTGTGACCGTGTGTATGCAAGACAAGTTTGAGCCAACATCCGTCGGAAAAAATCCTAGGATTTTGTTGTCGGAATGTCCAAACAAAGTCCGACCATGTGTACGGGGCATTACTGTTTGGCATACCTGTCAACAAAAATTCTCTCTCTCCTCGCTATGCCCTCCCCTTATGAATATACTTTTTAACCCTTCTAGCTCAGATAGCTTATCCTTGGGACATTTACCAAGGATGCAGGCCTCTTTATTTCAACTATGTAACCTAGTACACCCAGTTACTCAAAGACTACACACCTTTAATATCCTCAATGAAAAATTTGACATTCCCACACATATGTATTATTTCTATTTGCAAATTAGGCATTTCTTTCTGTGACGGATCCTATCCCACACTCCGCTTGAGTGCTTCCATCAGTATATCGCTTCCTAAGTCCTGGAACATGAGTCCAATGGATCTGGCTATAGGAACCCCCAAGAACCAGACAACACCAGTCTTGAAGTACATCAGGAATAGACTTTTATTTGAGCTCTCACACAAATATATACAGCAGGATGACTAAAACCTAACCTAATTAACATGAGCTAATTATCTAATCTTTTAGACAGCCTAGGTGACTAAGAGACATGACCTTTAGACAGACTTGTGGTCACCGAGCTTCACACAGAAGTATTCTCACAATAGCAGGAGCTAATTACAATTAATAATACAAACAGTGACCTCCCCCCCTCCTCAGCCTAGTCTTCAACAAACTATAGTAGGAGTAGACTGTCCGTCTCCTACCCAGTCCTAGAGGCCAATGTGATCAGCTCTCTCAATTAACATGTTGAGTTCAGAATCAAACAAACCAAGAATAGTCTTTACATATCCTGGGAGACATTGTGGATAAATATTACAGTCTTATTTTAAGCAAACCAAGACAAACCCTCCCAGTCACCATTTCCCATATGGCATATAAAGGGTTCCCAGAGTCTGTGTGTCTTGGGGGACATAGACCTGAATCCAAAGTAACACCACCTCCAGGGTCCCCAGGCATACAGCTCACTGAGGGCACCATCCCCCCAAATGCCAGGGCCCATGATCGGTGGGCAAGAGGCTTGCATTCAGTTCCCTCCAAAAGCCTCTGTCCTGGCTAGGTCTGTCACACTTTCACTCCATGGTCCCATCCCTAACCCTGGATAAGCCTACTCCCTTTGAATTTCTCTGCTCCCTAGGTCCTCACCAACTACACCTCGTGTCAGCTATATATCGCATCCTCCATGAGTCAACCCTCCTCTCTGAAGTCACTCATCTATACATGCGCAGATGGTCACAATAGTTAAATAGACCTATAACTTCCCAGATGTGGAATAAGATCTGGTCATCCACTTTTAAGTTTTCTAAATGTGTTGTATGAAGAGAAACTTCTATCAAAATCCTTATGCTTTGGTACAAGATGCCTGAGGTCATTCACAAATACGATCCATTGTGTTCTTCGGTGTTGGAGATGCAGGTTTGATACAGGCACACTGTTCCATATTTTTTGGCTCTGTCCTTTGATAAAACCCTTTTGGCACAAGGTGATGCTTCTACTTCAGAAATTGGTAAACACAACCCTCCCGCTTGACCCAATACATTACCTTTTGGGCCTACCCTTTTGCGGTATTACTAAACAAGCCAAATGATTGACCTCGTACATATTGTTAGCGGCCAAGAGAGTTATTCCCTTGTGTTGGCTGTCCAATTGTCCTCCCCGTGGGCTAGATTCCTCCAACTCATAGCTGACATTAGATGAATGGAATATCTTATGGTCACGGTGCACGACATTATCCCACAATTTAATAAAATATGGGAACCATGGGATCAATTAGAGTATGGGGCTCCCCTTCCAGTTTCTACACCCTAAGCCAAGGGCTTCCTAACAATAGCATGCTCATTGTATAGATGACTTATATTTATGACCTCTACAATATGACAAGATTTTTATTTATGTACGAAGTATAATTTCATGCTTAAGCTACAATTCTTCATTTTTGTATTGCTACCTTGGACATCTTGTTTGCAATTCATGTTTTTGGATACATGTGTTATTCTATGTAACATTGTATGTATGATGAGTATGATGTAACATTTTTTTTTTGTTTTGCAAAAAAAATCAAATAAAAATACAATTATAAAAAAAAAAAAAATTGTCCCACAAACCAGCTCCCTGCCAGCCTCTCACACTGACTTTTTGGGACTGTCTCTGTGTTTAAACATGCAATAAATGCTACTCCCTTATCCACTGTCTCACAGTAGAGCTAACACTTTCACTAGAGTTCAATCCAATCCAATATTGCTAGAAAATGAGGGAGAGCAAAAGACAAAGAAAAAAGGCTTTTCACCTGCTATCCAGTGCTAAAGGGGTTAATCCCCACACACGCTGCTGCTGATATCGATCTCTTTCTGACAAGTGAGAGAGAGAAATCTCTCACACCACCACTATGGCTCAGTTTAGCTGTTGAACTTCCTGCATTACAGAACGGAGAGTTCTCAACTCAGCCCAGCTGCTCTTGTTCATTGCCGGTCAGCCTTCATTGCTCCTACCAGCATCCATGATTTCCAGAGCAGAGGGAGAAGAGCTGCACAGATGTCCTCTCACCTCAACATCTGGTCATGCCCCCCAGTGACTAAATATTTAACAAATTTGGTGTGACAATTGACCAACTGTGTAATGTCAGTGGAAAAACCATTGAGATAATTGTATGGGGGTCTTCCAAATGATTGCAGTGAAAAAGACACATATCTGTATAGACCAGTGGTATTTAATCAAGTCTGTGGTAGAGGATTAGAAATAAAAAGACTGGGAGATATCATGTTCCCTATGGTGCATGCCCTCCTGGCTACAAATCTAACGCCCCACTCAATATATGGTGGTAGCTGTTGTCCCCATGTAAGAGAGGGAGGTGTTTAGATATGATACATTTAATATCCTGAAATTGTAGGCTATAGCATGTGGAGGATACAAGTGGACTGGTGAATCCAGTTAATTTAGGATGGCATTGTGTGAATAAATCAGTCCTAGATAATCTCCTGGCATATAGGCAGGCCTATCTGACATTAGTTTTTTTTAGCCATTCTTGGACACAGGTTTTCTGCATGCTCCCACTGTGACTGTCCAGGTGGAGCCTGACAAGGTAAGATCAAGATAATTGATTGTGGAATGATATTCTTCCAATGTGAAACTCAGATTTAGAGGATTGTTGTTAAGGTAGCTCAAAAATTCAGTTGTGGGTGTGTCACATTTGACAGTGAAAATCAGTTCATCTTTGCAGCAAACATAAGTAATGATGGAAACCCTAAATGGGTTATTGGCACTATAAACATATAGTTCCTCCCACCACCCCATAACTAAAAGTTAGTGTAGGTGGGAGAGAAACAAGCGGTCATAGATGCCACCTGTTTTTGAACTTACCATTTCTTGTCAAAAAGAAAGTGGTTGTGGTGTACCAAAAAAGATACCCCTTCCAGAATGAACCATTTTAATTGAGAGAAGTTATCTCTATAAAAGTTCATATGGTGTTTGAGTGAGCAGAGACCAAAATTATGAGAAATGCTGGAATATAAGGATCTGACATCACAGGTTAGCCATTTCATGTTTTCATCCCAATGTAAGCCTGCAAATGCTTGCACATTATGTTTGTTGTCACGTAAGTAGGACTGGATTCTACTGACCAAGGCTTTTAACAGAGTGTCCATTAAATTACCTAGTGGTTCCTCCAGAGAACCAATGCTTGCCATAATAGGTTTTCCTAGGGGTGGCTTATCTGTTTTGTGTGTCTTAGAAAGATGATGGAAAATAGGTGCCACAGGATGAAGTTGCACCAGCTTCTTAGCCTCCAGGTCTGTTAAGATCCCCATAAATACAGCCTCACTGAAATTAAGTTGTTCTTCGTAAAGAGAGGGGGGTCATAAGGGAGACGTGCATAAGTGTCTTTAAAGTGATTGTAAAGCTATTTTTTTTATTTTTTAAAAATAACAAACATTTCATACTTACCTCCACTGTGCAGTTCATTTTGCAGTTCGATCCTCGGCCTCTGGGGTCCCTCGGCGGCTCTCATGGCTCCTCCATGCATTGTATAACCCACCTAGGAGAACCGCTCTCCCAGGGGGGTTACCTTGCGGGTGTGCTCCCGAGTCTAGCATTCGGCATCCATAGACACCAAATGTAGGACTCAAGCAATGGCTGCGCTGCTATCAATCTATCCAATCAAGAGCCGAGAACCCCAGGCAGAGGAAGAGCACATCTCCGCCATGGGAAATTACAAGGCACGGGTGAGTAAAACGGGGGGCTAGGGGGCCAGTCACTAGAAGATATTTTTTCTCCTTAATGCATAGGATACATTAAGATGAAAAAAGATGAGGGTTTACAACCCCTTTAAGAAGTACATGTCCTTCATTGTAAATCCGTCATCAATCATGATGACTGTTAGCTGCCAACTCACAAAATCTAAAGCGAGAGAAAGAATATTTAGCAGTTTTCCTTGAGTTCAGCCTAAATTTACAATGATGCCTTTTTACTTTTATCATGTTTTATACCCACTCTGCACTTTTGACACTCCCAAGCATTAACCAATTCCATCTGTGACAGTTAAAAAAAATTAAACCACAAAAGCAGCTGTATCATCCATATCAGATTAGCCCTACTTAGACTGGCTCTTATTGTCTTTCATTTTACAGAGTCTTTATATACTTGTGTATTCTTGATGTTATTTTGCTTTTATTTTGATATTTCAGGCAGATTATTCTAATAAATATGTGTTAACATATTTGCCTAGCAAATGAAAAAAAAGCTGATATTTGAAAAAGTCAGGCATGAACTGTAGATGATAGTATTCTGGACATAAGATATTCCTGAATGCTTAGAAATGTCAACTGATATCACTGTGAATATTAAAATAAATTGTAAAAAAGAATGCAAAATCTGTAAGAATAAATATGTTTTACAATGGTAGTAGTCCCCGAAATACAGTGACATTTTCTGTACGGAAGTTACAGTATAGCCTTGTTGCAAATTAATTAATTCAGTGGAATGTTAGCATTTGGTGATCTATTTCAAAGAAACTGAGAAGACACATTTCTATCCAAGTGCTTCTAAGCTATAGGACAAAATCCATTCAATTACAATAAATGCTGAATTCCTAAAGTGCAAAAAGAAGAATGCAGATTATAGGGAAATGCCTAATATTTAAAATATGAAATTAAATGAAATGTGACAATTTGATGTAAATATGGCCAGCATATGCTGTTCACAACACATATATATGATTAATAGGCACATTATAAAGGTTTAGCACTAGATGTACACAACAGCCATTAAAAAAACAGAAATTTGAATGTTTCTGACCAAAAAAAAGACTACTAGTCATAGTACAGTTTTGGTACAATACTGTATATTATTGCCTTACAGTATGTATTGGCTAAGATATTGCGCCTATTGGTGAAATAGATTAATTATATTTATGATGTAATTGCTAATGCACAAGGCCTGCCATATATGGGAAGCATCTATTTATTATTATTTTTATTATTATTATACAGAATTTATATAGCGCCAACAGTTTGCGCAGTGCTTTACAACATGAGGGCAATTACAATACAATTAAATACAGGAGGAATCACAGGGCTCTGCTCGTTAGAGTTTACAATCTAGAAGGGAGGGTCAAGTGAAACAAAAGGTAAAAACTGTGGGAGGTAAACCGATGGAAAAAATTAAAATACAGTTATTAGGTGTGGGTAGGATACGCTTCTCTGAAGAGGAGGGTTTTCAGGGATCGTCTAAAATCGAAAAGAGTAGGAGATAATTGGGAAGATTGGGGTAAGGAGTTCCATAGGATTGGATAGGCTCTGGAAAAGTCCTGGAGGTGAGCAAAGGAGGAGGTGAAGAGGATGCTAGAGAGCAGGAGGTCTTCAAGAGAACAATTAGGTTGGTATTTTGAGACTAGGTGTCATGTGCCAGGTGTGACCAGAACTGCGTGGTTAGCTACAGAGGAACACCAAACACATGTAACTGAAAATATAACTGATTTATTAAAGTAAGTGAATAATATAAGTACAACCACCTCCAATATGACACAGTGCAATAGCCAACCAACAGGCAGAGACCCACAAATAACAACAAACAAATAAGTACAATAAATGGGAAATACCAGGATCATAAACAATAACCAGGCCAGGGTCATACACAGCAGATCGGCAGATGGACAGGGGATGTTCCAGAAACATAGACGTAAGCCAGGCCAAGGTCATACACAGGGAGATCAGCAGATGGGATAATGAACACAGGACAGGGAGCGGATGGATGGATCAGACTGCAGGGCAGGGATGCAAGTTAACAGGTGGGACAGGATAGGGATCAGGACAGGGAGACAGGATCAGATACATTGTACAAAGAGGAGACACAAAGAGGGGAGAAAAAATTGCTGATCACCCCTAAAAACTGAGAACAAAAAAGGAAAAGTTTCCCCGGGGTGGGGTTTTTTGGCAGCAAAGTAATTGAATTGAGTCAGTAATATATGAAAAAATAAGAGTATTTATTTTGCAAAATGGTATAACATGAAAGTTAAAACAATGAGCTCCAGTGGGAAGTACTTTAAAAACTTATTAAACTAGGCATACATTTACAGACATAATTCCATAGCAACATTAAACAAAAAATGTTGACAATATGAAAGTTGAACCTGACACGTTTCAACCCGTACACTAAGGGTCTTCTTCGGAGGGTCAGTCTGCTGGAAGATATATATGAGATATAGGTACATGTGTAAGAGTTTTATTTATATACTATAAAATTACTAGGTAGTGCATACATGTGATATAGTTACCCAACAATGTATGTCCAGCAAAAAAAAAAAGAGTCTCCCACATGGAGATCACTTTAAAAATTGCCTTCTCCTCCTCCCCAAGGGGATCCCAGGGCACCTCCACCGTCACAGCAGCCAGGTACGGGGCAGTGATCCAACGACGTGACTTACGAGAGGTCACACCAAGACACGCCCCCTATTAGGTCAAAAGACCGGCCAAGAGGCAGGCTACACCTGTGATGAAAATTCAGAGACCAATTAAGTGGAACGCCCATGATATATGATTATTAGAAAAATAATAAACAGTTGGCCAAATAGGAGACAAGAGTCTCCTAAAACAATCCATTTATGAAAATAGAGGGGCCTCAAAGTATTAGAAGAGTATATATATATACCAAATATGTAAATAAATTAAATAAAAAGGCAGGAGGGACCAGTTAAATAAAATAAATATACAGGGGGTCAGAATAAAAATACACGCCAGCTCAGTCATTACCATGTGTTAAAGGTAGTGAATATGTGCATAAATAAAACTCTTACATGTGTACCTATATCTCATATATATCTTCCAGAAGACTGACCCTCCAAAGAAGACCCTTAGTGTATGGGTTGAAACGTGTCAGTTTCAACTTTCATATTGTCGACATTTTTTGTTTAATGTTGCTATGAAATTATGTCTGTAAATGTATGCCTAGCTTAATGAGTTTTTAAAGTACTTCCCACTGGAGCTCATTGTTTTAACTTTTATGTTATACCATTTTGTAAAATAAATACGCTTGTTTTTTCATATATTACTGACTCAATTCAATTACTTTGCTGCCAAAAAACCCCATCCCAGGGAAACTTTTCCTTTTTTAGGATCAGATACATGGGTCACAGGTTCAGGGCACAGGAACAAGAACAGGATCAGGATCAGATCACAAGCTAGCAGGTCAGGGCACAAGGATGAAACCAAGGCAAACATGTGAGTGTTTGCCGGGTATTTATAGGCCTGTGATTGGCCTCAAGTGATACCTGATTGTAGGTGCTCCACACTGCCAGGATCCATCTGCTGGTGGACGCCAGTACTCCACCCAAAAGATGACATAACATCAGCAGGGAAAAGCTCTCCTGACAGTTCCAAACTGCCAAGAGACACCTGCTGGTGGACCTCAGTACTGCACGCCAAATGACAGATATTAGGCAGCAGATGGAACTTTTCCTAACAGTACCCCCCTCAAAGGAGCGGCCTCCAGACACTCCAACTGGTTGTAATTGTCCATAGTCTATGGTATCAAGCAGAATAACAGATGGGGGTACATCAGGCTGGGCAACAGGCACTTCAGACTGGGCATCAGGCACTTCAGGCTGGGCATCAGGCACATCATGGCAGACAGCAGGCACATCAGGGCAGACAGCGGAATCCGGGTCATCGAGCTGGGCGGCAGGCTCAGGGTCATTGAGCTGGGCAGCAGGCTTTGGGTCATTGAGCTTGGCGGCAGACTCCGGGTCATCGAGCTTGGCGGCAGGCTCCGGGTCATCGAGCTGGGCGGCAAGCTCCAGGCCATCAAGCTGGGCAGCAGGCTCCGGGTCATCGAGCTGGGCAGCATGCTCTGGGTCATCGAGCTGGCCGGCAGGCTCCGGGTCATCGAGCTGGGTGGCAGGCTCCAGGCCATCGAGCTGGGTGGCAGGCTCCAGGACATCGAGCTGGGTGGCAGGCTCCGTGTCATCGAGCTGGGCGGCAGGCTCCAGGTCATTGAGCTGGGCAGCAGGCTCCGGGTCATCGAGCTGGGTAGTAGGCTTCGGGTCATCGAGCTGGGCGGCAGGCTCTAAGCCATCGAGCTAGGCAGCAGGCTCTGGGTCATCGAGCTGGGCAGCAGGCTCCAGGTCGTCGAGTTGGGTGGCAGGCTCCGGGTCATTAAACTGGGTGGCAGGCTCTGGGTCAATGAGCTGGGCGGCAGGCTCCAGGTCATCAAGCTGGGCAGCAGGCTCCGGGTCACCGAGCTAGACACTGGAACATCAGGCCGAGCAGCGAGCACTGTAACGGCAAGCTGGGTACCAGGCACCGGCTCAGCAAGCTGAGTAACGGACGTCGGGCACTGGCTCAGAAAGCCAGATGATGGACACTGTAATGACAGGCTAAGACACGGGCACCAAAACTTCAGGCTGAGACTGGGACACCGGATCTTCAGGCTGGAACATCGGATCTACAGACTGGGACACCAGGACTTCAGACTGGGACACCGGGACTTCAGACTGGGACACTGGGACTTCAGACCGGGACACCAGGACTTCAGACTGGGACACGGGGACTTCAGACTGGGACACGTGTACTTCAGACTGGGACACAAGCACATCAAGCTGGGCAGCAGGCACGGGCACTTCAAGCTTGGCAGCAGGCATGGGTACTTCAAGCTGGGCAGCAGGCACAGGTACTTCAATCTGGGCAGCAGGCATGGGTACTTCAAGCTGGGCAGCAGGCACAGGCAAATCAGGCTGGGCAGCAGACAGTGGCACATCAGGCTGGGCAGCAGACAAGAACACATCAGGCTGGGCAGCATACAAAGGCTCATCAGGCTGGGCAGCAGACAGGGATACATCAGGCTGGGCAGCAGACAGAGGCACATCAGGCTGGGCAGTGGACAGAGGCACATCAGGCCAGGAAGCAGACAGAGGCACATCAGGCTGGGCAGCAGACAGAGGCTCATCAGGCTCGGCAGCAGACAGAGGCTCATCAGACTGGGCAGCAGACAGAGGCTCATCAGGCTGGGCAGCAGACAGAGGCTCATCAGGCTGGGCAGCAGACAGGAATACATCAGGCTGGGCAGCAGACAGAGGCACATCTGGCTGGGCAGCAGGCAGAGGCACATCTGGCTGGGCAGAAGACAGAGGCACATCAGGCTGGGCAGCAGACAGAGGCTCATCAGGCTGGGCAGCAGGCAGGAACACATCAGGCTGGGCAGCAGACAGAGGCTCATCAGGCTGGGCAGCAGACAGAGGCACGTCAGGCTGGGCAGCAGACAGAGGCACGTCAGGCTGGGCAGCAGACAGGAATACATCAGGCTGAGCAGCAGACAGGGATATATCATGCTGGGCAGCAGACAGGAACACATCAGGCTGGGCAGCAGACAGAGGCACATTAGGCTGTGCAGCAGACAGGAACACATCAGGCTGGGCAGCAGACAGAGGCACATTAGGCTGTGCAGCAGACAGAGGCTCATCAGGCTGGGCAGCAGACAGGAATATATCAGGCTGAGCAGCAGACAGAGGCGCATCAGGCTGGGCAGCAGACAGGAATACATCAGGCTGGGCAGCAGACAGGAACACATAAGGCTGGACAGCAGACAGGGGCTCATCAGGCTGGGCAGCAGACAGGAATATATCAGGCTGAACAGCAGACAGAGGCGCATCAGGCTGGGCAGCAGACAGGAATACATCAGGCTGGGCAGCAGACAGGGATACATCAGGCTGGGCAGCAGACAGGAACACATAAGGCTGGACAGCAGACAGGGGCTCATCAGGCTGGGCAGCAGACAGGGGTACATCAGGCTGGGCAGCTAATACTGGCACAACAGGCTGAACAGCAGACACTGGCATAACAGGTTGAACAGTAGGCACATCAGACTGGTAAGCAGGTATTGAAACATTAGACTGGAACATGGACACAGGAACATCAGACTGGGGCACAGGAACTTCAGGCGGAGACACTGGCTGGATAGCAGGCAGAGGTTTGGCAGAATCAGGTGAGTTATCAGGTTCAGCTGGCATGCAAGCAGACTGGAGAAGGTTGGTTGGTGTGAAGGCAGGTTGAGTTACTGACAGGATCATGTGGGTTGGAAAGAACTTCCGTTTCTTCTTTGGCTTAACTGCTGGACATCTGTAGGTGACTGCAGGACTGTAGGTAGGAGGTGAGGCGTGCTGAAGAGAAGGGCTGGGATATGGCAAGGAAGAGGGAACAGTGGCCAGAGGAAGTTCTTGTGGGGCAGTTGTAGGAGCAGAAAAGAGGCATGCAGGTTTAAAGGCAGGATAAGGGCAGCTGGTAGAGACAGGGTATTGATATTTGATGGGAAGCAGGGTATATTGGGCTGAAACAGAGGTTGCCATGGGTGAAGGGGAAAAAGACTCTTGGGCAGGCAGGTGTCTGGCAGCAGAGATTGTTTGTTGTGGGTTAGCTGGGGCTGATTGCAAAATACCGGACCATGATAAAAGTAGAGGTTGCACAAACTGCAGGTTACATACTGCCTGTCTGACAAGGGATTGTACAGAATCAACACATTCTTTTATCATCTGTTGGGAACAGGCTGTGTAATGTTCAAAAAAGTAAGGGGAGTCATCTTCCAGAAGCCATACCAGTGATGTGACCTGATTAATACTGAAAGAGGGAGAAAAATCATCTTGGCCCTCTGGGATGCAGGGCAAAGCCAGCTCTGTGCAGATTTGAATTAAAGGCTGAACATCTCCAAACAGCATACAGCCCTGATCAACCCAGGAGTGAGCAAAATGAATGATCTCTAGCAGCTGATCACTGGTCCACTCCAGTGTCTGGCGGAGATATTCACTACTCTCTGATGCCAGCAGAGCATAATAACAAATCAAATCAGAATTCATTGCAGCAAGCTACCTGAACCAAGATGGTTCCTCTGTGTAGCCACTTCTGGTCAGGGATGGCCTTGGTTTAATGTCATGTACCAGGTGTGACCAGAACTGCGTGGTTAGCTACAGAGGAACACCAAACACATGTAAGTGAAAATATAAATGATTTATTAAAGTAAGTGAATAATATAAGTACAACCACCTCCAATATGACACAGTGCAATAACCAACCAACAGACAGAGACCCACAAATAACAACAGACAGATAAGTACAATAAATGGGAAATACCAGGATCATAAACAATAGCCAGGCCAGAGTCATACACAGCAGATCAGCAGATGGACAGGGGATGTTCCAGAAACATAGATGTAAGCCAGGCTAAGGTCATACACAAGGAGATCAGCAGATGGGGTAAGGAACACAGAACAGGGAGAGGATGGATGGATCAGACTGCAGGGCAGGGATGCAAGGTAACGGTGGGACAGGATAGGGATCAGGACAGGGAGACAGGATCAGATACACGGGTCACAGGTTCAGGGCACGGGAACAGGATCAGGATCAGATCACAAGTTAGCAGGTCAGGGCGCAAGGACGAAACCAAGGCAAACATGTGAGTGTTTGCCGGGTATTTATAGGCCTGTGATTGGCCTCAAGTGACACCTGATTGTAGGAGGTGCTGTCTGCTCCACACTCTCCAAACTGCCAGGAGACACCTGCTGGTGGACTTCAGTACTGCACGCCAAATAACAGATATTACCAGCGGATGGAACTTTTCCTGACACTAGGCTAGTGATGTAGCTGGGGGCTAAATTGTGGATGGCTTTGTAAGTTGTAAGTATTTTGAATTTAATTTGTTGGGTGAGTGGAAGCCAGTGGAGGCATTGACAGAGAGGTGTAGCAGACACAGAGTGATTGGTAAGGTGGATGAGTCAGGCAGCAGCATTCACGATGGATTGAAGGGGGGATAGAAAATGTAGAGGTAAGCCAATGAGAAGAGAGTTGCAGTAGTCGAGGAGAGAGGTGACCAGGGAGTGAATTAAGAGCTTTGTTGTGTCATTGGTTAGAAAGGGGCATATTTTGGAGATGTTGCAGAGGTTAAGGCGACAAAATTGGGACAGTGATTAAACGTGGGGCTTAAAGGAGAATTCAGAGTCCAGGACAATACCTAGGACCTTGTGGGGATGGGCTAATAGTTGTGCCATTGAGTTTGACAGGGGCACGTGGTGGAGGAAAAATTATAAGTTCGGTTTTGGGTAGATTGAGTTTAAGGAAGTGGTGTGACATCCAGACTGATATATCTTTTAGTAAATTAGTGATATGGGAGGAGATTGAGGGAGTGAGCTGAGAGGTAGAGAAATAGATTTGAGTGTCCTCAACGTAGAGATAGTATTTGAAGACATAGGAGGCTGAACCATGGAGGAGGTGTAGATTGAAAATAGGAGAGGCCCAAGAACAGAACCGAAAGAGGAGAGAAGAATTGTAAATAACGCTAAAGGTGCAGCTGAATAAGTAGGAAGAGAACCAGCAAAGAGTACAGTCACGAAGATCAACAGCCTGGAGTTTTTAGAGGGGAAGGGGGTGGTCAACTGTATCAAAGGCAGCAGAAAGGTCCAAGAGTCGGAATACAGAATAGTGTTTTGGCCGGGGAGGATCAAGAAGGCTATTCTCGGCAAGGTGGTCACTCACTATCATGTGCAACTACACTGTATGTAACACAAAAAGTAGAACAATTTTATTAGAGTGATATTTTTACACTGCACCCACCAACAAATACATATACACACTTGGAGCTTGTGAATAAAAAGGGGTATGATGGTGCTAGGACAACTGAGGCAAAATCCAAGTCATCCAAGTCAACTATAGAGGTTGATTTACTAAAGGCAAATATACTGTGCTTTGCAAGTACAGTTGCTTTAGATCTTTCTATCATCCAATCATGTGCAAGCAGAAATGTTGTTTTTTATTTTCCTTGCATGTGATTGAGTATTTTTTGCAAATGAAGCTTTACCTTATTAATCAAGCTCTGGAACAGTATATCTGCTTTTAGCAAAGCAACCCCTATAACAATTAGGGTTTGAGTGTGCTGATCACCACTGTATGTCAATGCTATGCCTATTTAGTAAAATACATCTGGAGATAGTTGGTGTTGATGAGTGATTATGCCACAGCAACTCACCATACAGATAATATCTGATTATAATATCTGATTTGTTAAACAGTTTATATGGATTATTATAGATAGCACATTATTATTGGTGTGCTGCTATATTTATAATAACCCTTTCTGCCACTCTGTCTTCTCTGTAGACAATACACAATACATTTCTAATAATATTTATTTTATCACAAGAACTACAATATTTTTGTATGTAGAGCTATGTAATGATGAATAGTTTTTAATTAAGCAATTGTTAATATACAAACTCATAAAAACATTGCTTTGAAATAGCTTTCAATTAAGAGAAATAAATGGTTACTGGTGCATTTCTAGATAAGGAATGTGGTATATGTACATCATTAAGTGAATCATTTTCACAAACCTCTATTTCCTATTATCTTTGTATTTAATTTATTAGAAAATAATTATATTCTTAAATTACTAGTGGTGTCAAAACAGAAATGGAATGATGCTAAGCAACAATACAATTGTCAAAACCACAAAAAAAATCTGCTTTACAGCAATGTTACTTACTAAAAAAGTTGATTTTTTAATGTAATTTAAATATAGAACTACCGTATATACTCGAGTATAAGTTGATCCGACTATAAGTCGAGGCCCCTAATTTACCACAAAAAACTGGGAAAAACGTATTGACCCGAGTATAAGACGAGGGTGAGAAATGCAGAGGGTCAACAATGCCCATCTGCAGCTGCATGCCTCCCTGTGTCCTGTGCAGCCTACCTGTATCCTGTGCATGTGTCCTGTGTCCTGTACATGTGCATGTGTCCTGTGTCCTGTACATGTGTATGTGTCCTGTGCATGTGTCCTGTACATGTGTATGTGTCCTGTGCATGTGTCCTGTACATGTGTCCTGTACATGTGTATGTGTCCCTGTGTCCTGTACATGTGTCCTATACATGTGTATGTGTCCCTGTGTCCTGTACATGTGTCCTGTACATGTGTATGTGTCCCTGTGTCCTGTACATGTGTCTTGTACATGTGTATGTGTCCCTGTGTCCTGTACATGTGTCCTGTGTCCCTGTGTCCTGTGCATGTGTCCTGTGTCCTGTACATGTGTATGTGTCCTGTGTGCATGTGTCCTGTGTGCATGTGTCCTGTGTCCCTGTGCAGCCTACCTGTGTCCTGTGCAGCCTCCCTGTGGCGATCTCCAATCAGCGTGTGATAATACACTTCGGCAGCAATTCCACTGTTCAAAAGCTGCGCCTCCTCCTCGTCTGTGATAGGCTGACCGCTGATTGCTGAGTGTTCTGCCTATCATGGACATTCTCTCATTCTCATACCATGGACGAGGATGAGAGAATGTCCGTGATAGGCTGTACACTGACAGCTGTTCATGCTATCACAGACGAGCAGGAGGCGCGGCTTTTGAAAGCTGGAATAGCCTCCAAACGAATTATCACACGTCGGCCGCCGTCTGCCTGCATGACACACTGATCATGCAGACAGACGGCGGTGACTCGAGTATAAGTCGAGGTGGGCACTTTCAACCCAAAAAAAGGGCTGAAAAATTTGACTTATACTCGAGTATATATGGTATATAAAAAAAAAGAGATTTTAAGCAAATGAGTCAACCACAGTAACGCTAAAGGCACTGTAGTTTACTCATCTGTCTTTTAAAGCTAAACTGCAAGGAGATATTCAAAACTACCCTTGCAGTGCAGCTACTCCCAAATTGCAAGGGTTAAATACTCATGCAGGTACATTAAAATGCAGTTATCTCTGACAACCGCAGGCTTCCTGAAACATCATCTTTATGGCACTCCAACCATTGTTTGTATTCTGATGTTAACACATACAATGCGGGAACAGCAATGCTGCATTGTAATTGAGGGTAACAAGGATCTGGTCAAAACCTGGATCATTGGGGGCATAAAGGGAGTGCTGGCTTCCATGGGAGACACAAACAAGCACCTATCCCTTCCAGTTCTGGGGACGTTTTGAGTGTTTTCTAGAGTCTGTGCGTTGATGTCTTTTCATGGTGTCATTTGCTAGCCTGTACACAGAGTCCATAACAGAGTAAATCATCACATTCCTGTGGCAGAAATTTCTGTTTGTGTTCAAACATGAGGTATGTGGGATGGCACTGCACAGGTTAATGCATGACACAACCTTTATTCTGACAACTAATGTTTCCTGTGAAGAAACAACATATCCCACAATCTATGGGTGTCTCAGCCTAGTGCTGGTGCAGATGAAAACAATTAACAGAACTTACCACACTGAAAGGGATGTTTTTGTTTCATAATATTAGCACACATTTATGATGCAACACAGAGAAATGACTTGGTATGCATGTGGCCCAGAACAAGAAGTTGCCTGTCCCTCTGGTGAATAGGGTCAAGGTAGGTGAATTAATGCATGGAAGAGGGAGAATCAATCAGTCATAACATTACAAACCTCAACATCTGAGCCTATCATAACAGAGTAGGGCAAACAAACAACACAGGAATTAGAACTACACTAATACCCAATTAAAGCAACACAAACATTAAAAAATGTACAAGACCTTTGCAATGGAAGTTCCACTTTGCAAGGGAATTTGCCACAGAGTTAAGTGAATGTATCAAATCACGTGCAAGGATAATTAAAAAAAACAGCATTAAAAAAAAATACAATAGAACTAAACAAAAAAAAAGACTGCAAGTTAAAACCTCTTTTTTATTAACAGAGTAATGAAAGCATAGAACCTCTGTAGGTTTTTATTTAAATCTGTGCCCCTACTGGGGAAATTTCTCTTTACTTCCTGTTGGGACAAGACATGTTTGAAAAGTTCTCAAGTGGGGGCATCAGCCAAAACAGCAACAAAACACATTTTTAGTAAAATGAGGAAGGGTTAGATCCTCCATCAACTTATTATTATCTGTCACTTACTTCTCTAGTGACAACTGCTTCCCTCATTCTTGTCCAGCTTTCACAGTAACAGGCAATAGGGTGCAATCTCCCCAATGGGGTCATTTTTCACTTTACTTTAAGCCTATTTATAATTAAGAAATAAGCCTATTTATAATAATATATCATTAAGAAATAAATACAGTGCCACATTTTGTCATGTTACAACCAAAAATGTAAATGTATTTTATTGGGATTTTATGTGATCGACCAACACAAAGTGGCACAGAATTGTGAAGTTGAAGGAAAATTATATTTTTTAATTTTTTTTTACAAATAAATATGTGAAAAGTGTGGTAAATATGTGAAAAGTGTGGCAAGCATTTGTATACAGCCCCCTTTACTCTGATACTCGTAACTAAAATCTAGTGGAACCAATTGCCTTCAGAAGTCACCTAATTAGTAAATAGAGTCCACCCATGTGTAATTTAATCCCAGTATAAATACAGCTGTTCTGTGAAGCTCTCAGAGGTTTGTTAGAGAACCTTAGTGAACAAACAGCGTTATGAAGGCCAAGGAACACATCAGGCAGGTCAGAGATAACGTTGTGGAGAAGTTTAAAGCAGGGTTTGGTTATAAAAAAAATACCCCAAGCTTTGAATACCCCAATCTCACGGAGCACTGTTCAATCCATCATTCAAAAATGGAAAGAGTATGGCACAACTGCAAACCTACCAAGACATGGTAATCCACCAAAACTGACAGGCCGGGCAAGGAGAGCAGTAATCAGAGAAGCAGCCAAGAGGCCCATGGTAACTCTGGAGGAGCTGCAGAGATCCACAGCTCAGGCTCTAGAATCTGTCCACAGGACAACTATTAGTCGTGCACTTCACAAATCTGGCCTTTATGGAAGAGTGGCAAGAAAAACAGCCATTGTTAAAAGAAAGCGATAAGAAGTCCCATTCACAGTTTGCGAGAAGCCATTTGGAGGATGCAGCAAACATGTGGAAGAAGGTGCTCTGGTCAGATGAGACCAAAATTGAACTTTTTGACCTAAAAGCAAAACACTATGTGTGGCAAAAAACTAACACTGCACATTACCCTGAACACACCATCCACACCGTTAAACATGGTGGTGGCAGCATCATGTTGTGGGAATGCTTTTCTTCAGCAGGGATAGGGAAGCTGGTCAGAGTTAATGTGAAGATGGATGGAGCCAAATACAGGGCAATCCTAGAAGAATACCTCACAGACACTTTCCGTCCAACCTGACAGAGGATGAGCTATTTTGTAAAGAAGAATGGGCAAAAATGTCACTATCTAGATGTGCAAAGCTGGTAGAGACAAACCCAAAAAGACTTGCAGCTATAATTGCAGCAATAGGTGGTTTTACAAATTATTGACTCGGAGGCTGAATACAAATGCATGCCACACTTTTCACATATTTATTTGGGAAAAAATTTGAAAACCATTTATCATTTTCCTTCCACTTCACAATTATGTGCCACTTTGTATTGGTCTATCACAGAAAATCCACATAAAATACATTTACATTTTAGGTTGTAACATGACAAAATGTGGAAAATTTCAAGGGGTTTAAATACTTTTTCAAGGCACTGTATAGTACATAAAAACTACCAGTATTTTTTTTTTTTGTTTTACTCAAAGGGAGATTGTCCACTAATCAGTTCCAATACTATCTTTCTGAGACCTTCTCCTTTATTATTAAAAAGTCTGTATAATATGTTTTTATGACCACCTTTGTTGTGGTCTATGCACCTTTTGATCAGGAATAATTGCTTTTTCATTTAATTTCATTTCAAATCAGGGGATAGCCAAGTGCCATGACCTTTGAACCATTTAAGAGAAAAAAAGGCTACAAAGCAGCATCTGCTTTGTAGTATTCTAAACTAGCTAATCACTTTTACACAATTTAGTTAGGTAGGTTCTCCTACATTGCACAAGTTCAAAAGTGAATACAACCCCTAGACCTTGTTAGGAGTTGTCATCATAATCATGCTATCTTATGAGCATATATAAACCTATAAAAGAAGAATGATGGTGCTCCTTTTATCTCAACTTTTACGATCAACATCCAATGTCCAATTACTGTTCCCCACAATGAGCTTCAAGCACTGTTTTTAAAACTGTACTGCACTGTAGTTAAAAAAACACATAATATTTTTTACTAATCTACTGCAGAGACTCTCACTACTTACACTTACACAGTGCTACTTTCCAAGTTCGCCAGGTCTATGTCATTGCAGCGCCAGAAATCAGCCACTCTTCTTTGGGATCAAAATATACATGCCAACTTTGTTGCAAAAGGAAAAGAAGCCAAAATCTATTTCAAACCTCCAGTGTCTGCTGTAGTCCCAGCTTGCATGTATACCGTGGGGGTTATTTACGAAAGGTAAATCCACTTTGCACTACAAGTGCACTTCAAGTGCACTTGTAAGTGCACTTAAAGTGCACTTGGAAGGGCAGTTGCTGTAGATCTGAGGGGAAAATCTAGAAAGAGGGGAAGCTCTGCTGATTTTATCATACAATCATATGCAAGCTAAAATTCTGTTTTTTATTTTCCTTGCATGTCCCCCTCAGATTTACAGTGACTACACTTGAAAGTGTAGTTAATTGTCCTGTAAGATATACATTTTTAATGTCTTTCCCCTTTTAATAATATATGGGTTTAATAAATTTTTCACCTATCCCTTATTATTGCATTTTTTAGGAGTCTGTGCATTATTGAGAAACACCAACACATCCGGAGTGTGCCTTTGTTGTATGAGGGGCCTACATACATGCTTGTTGTGCAGTGTGACCGCGACACGAATGCGCGGCGTATTGTTTACTCCATTGCAGAGTCATGTACGGCCTTCCGCCCTTCTGTTGACCTCGCTGGTTATTAGTTCCTGTTTTTATGAACCACACGGCCGTACTGCGCATGCGCGGCTGAGCAAAATGACGTCTTATTTCCTACTTCACACACAGGGCGCTTCTAATGCGCATGTGCGGCCGGAGGTGGAATTAAAAACAGCTGTTACATGCGTCACACTGTCCTATCAGGGGGCAGTGTGACCTAAGATGTTTTGCTATGTATGTGGGCGTGCTTGCATCATTGGCCACGCCTCTGATGATATCCACATAGGATGAAACATGTCAGGCTGGCCGATGCAAGCATGCTGTGAGCCACGGACCTTTTTCTTTCTGTGATGATGTATACCGTATACTTGTAAGTATACTACAATAAATGGCTATTTTTTTACCTATACGGGCTTCACTATTATTGCTCTCTTCTTACTGGGTTATCCTGCTGGTGACTGCATAATCCATCCATCTGCCCATGTGAACCTTGATGTCCTGATGTTATGTGACTACCTGGCGTTTCCCATTTTTTGGCCTTCTGTGATGGAGTGTGTCATTCGGAGTCTCAGTTGAGCCTTGGCATCATATGATTACATCGCATGCTTTTCATTTTTTTCTGGTAAGCAGATTGGCAACATATGGGTGTGGTGTGCTTTCCTTGTGCACACTGAAGTTTGGTGGAGGCTTCATGTCATTTCTACTCTTCAAAATAGTTTCAATGGACTATTATTTTCATTTGATTATTTTGTTTTTATTTAGCGCTGCATTTTGACTTTTTTATATGCGTTTGATGAATCAGCAAACTATGCTGGCTGCTAACCTTCCTTTTTAGTTAGCGCAGATATTTGTTCACACTTGTTTACACTTGAAAGTGCACTTTCAGTGCACTTTCAAATGCACTTGTAGTGCAAAGTGGATTTGCTTTTCATAAATAACCCCCCAAGCCTCAGTTGTGATCAAGCCATCCGCTTCCAAATTCCAGCTCATGCACCCTTACTCCCAGTTCTCTTCCAATGTCACTTCTGCCATCAGAATGTCCATTAGCTGCAGACTCCACACTACCTTCCACCCTCATGGAAAGAGAAAATAGGACACACTTCTCATGTAATAAAAAACATTTTTTTTTTCCTAATATAACGCAATGCTCACAAATTAAATAAAATATAACTTATTAAAAAATGCAGCCCCCCCCCCCCCCATGGTAATATGTGCTGAGGCCAGTATCCAAAATTAACTCTTTTCCCTCAGTGGTGTTTGACACTCACCATGCAGTACCCAAAGGATAAAGGAACTTCTTCATACACCTATTAGCATCCATTTTGTGAGCCAGACTTGGACTGATGTTACTGTTGGGGAGCTTGCCCCTCAAAATTAGCTACACTGTATATCTTGAACTTTATTAGTAAAGAAATAAACCATTTGTTTTTTTACCACATATAGTGAAGTAAGTCCATTTCTCTATGAAAGGAAGGTGGTAATGCCCCTGAGAGAACAGAAGAAAGAGTGGTCTCCACATCCACTGGAGAGTCTGGTGGAACACATAGATAGTAGAAGAGATATTGGAGGGGTACTGAGTGGGGCCACATGAGTTGGAATGAGGAAGCAGAAAGTTAGGTAAATATTTAGTTAATAATTCATGTAAAATTTTTCATTACAGTTGTACCACATATAAGTATTTTGTAACTTTTCTTTATTACTGTATCATAGGATTGGCATTGGACAGCAGGCTTCTGTTGACTAAGCAGGCTCTATGTGAAAGAGTTGCTTTGTAAAAAAATGTTTTTGTAAAAAAATAGTACCTTTAACGAAATGGGCCTTTGTCGAACAGTTATTTTTCCTGATGTCTAGCTCAGTGTTTTATAAACCTTTTTTCAGTCAAAGAACCCTTTAAAATTTCTCAAGGCACCTAATTTAAAAATTTTTAAAACTAAAATAATAGTTTTGCATAATGTAGCAACATTCACATGCGTAGGACACCCAACATTCTTCCAAAGCACATACATTTTTGCACAGTGGTATTGATAAGTATTCCAATGTTTCTCTTCTTCGGTTTCTCTCCCTCACTCTGCTAATGTGTCCCTGGTGCTAAAGGAGAGGGGCAGGTGCCCAATGTCATCCTTATTAACTAATGACATCATTGGTTGTTAGGACACTGGTGGCTGGAAGGTTGTAATAGTGCACAATGAAAATCTGTGGCTTTGTGTAACTAGTAGGCAGGCTTCTTCCACCCGCTGACTTGTATACAGTTTTTGGGCAATTTCTAAGTATTTTGCCAAAGTACCAATGAAGCCACCCTGGTTGAAAAAGACTGGTCTAGCTAAATGTAAAAGCATGCAAAAAGATACAAGCATTGAACATTTATCAGACTACAAGTATATAAAATCTCACCACTATATTATTCTACATTTTTATGTAATTATGTTACTTAACTCTACTGTTGCATTTAATTTTTATTTTACTTTTTTTTCTTTTGTTTTTCTGATTAATGCAAACTCTACAGTAGTAATAACTTCTCACAAACCTAGCAGCTGGCAACCAGGGATTGGACTGTAGAAGGAGCTCATTAATATCTAATTTGAACAATCAGTGAAAGTAAACTTGGAGCAGCTGATGCCACATTGTTACTTCTGGCATCTAATTTTTTTTTTTCAAGTTATGGGCACATTCTGGCATAGCGATACTCACTTGATCCTAATATCGTTATAAAGATGCACAGCACTGATTTACAAAAGAATATTAGCTGCAGCTGTTTATGTTGGGAGAAATGAATCCCAGTATACCGCAGGTAGAAATTTATTTTAATAGCCTAAAAGATTTGCTAATTTCTCCATAAATACCCAGTTGCAATGGTTTAATAAATAGGTAATCACATATAGCTTCCTAAAATTAGATGTTTATGTTACAGCAATAACTGACTGAAAAAAGTACACTCACAATAATTATCTTGCCAGTGTTCACATAACACAGATGTAATACAAAAGAAAGCATAATGGTGGCTAGCCACTGCATTTATTTATTTTCATGAATTATTTATATTATGGTTTATTAATGCTTATAATAACTATAGAAATCAACATGATGAAATAGGGAGACCTTTATTACATTTCTAAAGAAATTTTTTTTTTGTCTAAATGTTTATACCCAAAAAAATTTTTTGGGAATGATTAAAACCTCTGACACGTTTTCTTTGCTCTGTGTGTCTCTTTGGGATTCACTTATCTATTTGTCCTACTGGGGCTATCCTACCAAAAGTGTTAGTGATGCATTGGAACCAACTGGTGCCTTTTCTCTCCCAAAAAGAGGATTTTGAGTGACTAAAAAACTGGGGCCTTGCTTAAAACATCCATGCCCTATCCAAAATCATCCTGGTCTACAGTGAAAAACACCAAAAATGACTTCCCCCCTATACCATCTGGTGGCAGACCAATCAATCTTTATTATTCTCCTTGGTAGGAGCTGGTTATGTATTCTTAGTTCTCAGATTAATTAAAGGAGAAGCCCAGCCTGAGCTCGTTTGGCTGGGCTTCTCCTATGGGTCACAGGAGTGCAATTCGTTTTCAGTAGAGAGCGGACTGAAGTCTGCTCTTTGCTGAAGTCACAGGAATCAGTCCAGGCGCCGCATCATTACAACAATGAATTCTGGATCCGCCATGTGCCTGGACTGATGCCCATCTCAGCCTCTCAGTGAGCCACTGAGTGAGCCACTGAGAGGCTGAGATGGCCGCTTCCCGGCCCTCCACAGCTTAGCGCTCCAGTGAGTATGGAGGAGCAGAGAGGAGAGCTGCTTATTGACAGTCCGCAGCTCTCTGCTCGGGATCTGTGAGAACCGAGCCATCGGCGGTGTTCGATCGTTCAGTTCTCAGTGCAGAGAGATGCTGCATCCACCTAGGTAAGTATGAATAGGCAAAAAAACTAAACAAAAACATACTTTTCTTTTAAAGACTGTGCTAAACATAGAGATCTTGCATATGTTATGTTATTTGATATTTGTCGGTTTATTAAGTATTTTCTTCTCTTTTTTGTTATCAGGGCATATTTGTTTATCAAGGCTATTAACCTGAAAATATGGTATTAGGTACAGAATAAAAGTTGGGTCCTTAGCTTACTCTAATCCTTACAGCTATGACAATTACAATTACCATGCTCAATGTTAAGGAGCGCAATAGCCATTTTAAAAGACAAATGTTATAGAAAGAGGTTTTATCACACCATGTTTTGTTGCTAAAAGTAAAGCTCCTGTCAACACTTGTCAACATAAGCTTTTACCTTCTTTGCAAAAGCAGACAGTAAAAAAATGAAGAGTTATGATAGCAGTCTGTAACTGTTTCCTTTCAACTACACTATGCAGAGAGTGACCCCCAGGGCCGTTACATTAAAGAGTCTGCTTCTTTATACAACCATCCCATAGTTCTGGTCAATCTCCGTACACCCAACACCTATCAGAGGAAGTTTTATAGGTCCCTTATGGACAAACTCCAACCTTATCGTAAGGAGAGTCTACTCTTCTGTTGTGACTTTAATGATATTCTAGGTTCCTAATTAAGATTCCTCTAACAAACCCTGTAAACTTAACACAGTTCGGGCTGTTTTTTCTCAATACAGAAAATCTCTATCCTTGACAATGTTTACATGACTTTGAGAGTGACTATACCTTATCTTTCAATACCCAAAAATCACATTTCAGAATTGATTGATTCCTGGTTAACAAACAACTATTGCAATCTATTCAGTCTGCCATAATCAGGCTAATCACATGGTCTGACCATGCCCCAGTGTCTATTGAGCTATTTTCATCCTAGGATAATAAACTCAGTTCCATCTTGCATCTTAATGCATCCCTGCTTACCCACCCCAAATACCAGGAACAGATCGAACTGGAATTACAATGATTCTTTCAAATTAATGCTGGCTCAGTTATGTATAATGCTGTTCTTTGGAACCCCCATAAAGCATTTATGAGAGGCCCCCTCATTAAACTTGGTGCCTAAAAAAATAAAATGAATCTATATTGTATACATGCAATGAGAACAATAATGGGATCACATGATTGTATTATGAAAAATACATTTATTTATTTATTTATTTCAGGTACTTATATAGCGCCGTCAATTTACGCAGCGCTTTACATATACATTATACATTCACATCAGTCCCTACACCCTCAAGGAGCTTACAATCTAAGGTCCCTAACTCACATTCATACATACTAGGGCCAATTTAGACAGGATCCAATTAACCTATCAGCATGTCTTTGGAGTGTGTGAGGAAACCGGAGTACCCGGAGGAAACCCACGCAGACACAGGGAGAACATGCAAACTCCAGGCAGGTAGTGTCGTGGTTGGGATTAGAACCAGCGACCCTTCTTACTGCTAGGCGAGAGTGCTACCCACTACACCACTGTGCCGCCCACATCACTAATCATAGTGTCCCCGTAGTATCAGAAAGAGCATTTGGATAGTCTATGAAGCCATAGTATAAATGATATAGCATGGAGCAGGAAAGTTGAAATGTGATTAAAGCCGGGACATTGAAGTGGGAGCTTTAAGTTTAGTTCACAGCCCCCTGGGACAAAGCCCGGAAGGAAAGATTTAAAGTTGAATGCCTCATTTAGGCCAGGTGGTGAGATGGCCTGTAAATGAAATATCCCATCAGACCCATCAGCTATGCATGCTGTTCGTGTGGTCTCTCTCAGCCAACGTGGAATTTTCACAATTGTTTTTATCATCTCCCTATATCCTTCAATGAACCCTGTATGTAAGTACCTTTAAGCCTAAAGAACTATTTAGTTCACTATGTGAAACTACTTGCCCTTTATGCACTAGACATGTGCATTCGTTTTCGTCCAAATGCATTTTCATCCGAATTTCAGGTATTTTCATTATCGTTTTAACAAACGATAACGAAAGTGCTGAATCCGAAAAAACGAAAGATCCGACATAAACAAATGCTTTATTTTCGTTTTCGTTGCTCCAACAGTTCGATATAGATAGGAGATTCGACATGATGATGACAATAACAATCTATGTCCATCAAACCTGTGGTCGAATGTGCCTAACCTTAACTCTATTAGTCCAAGTTTATTCTACATAGAGAGAAAAGATTCGACGTAGGGGAGAAAAGATTTGACGTAGGGGAGAAAAGATTCGACATAGGGGAGAAAAGATTTGACGTAGGGGAGAAAAGATGAATAAAAATAATGATGATGGTGAATGTTATTGGCTGATTGTAACCAAAGAGGAGGAGCAGTAAAATAGCTAGAATTAAGTACACACGTACTTTGGCCTATGGTGTCTGTTGAAAGTTCTAAGAAGATTCGACGGAGCAGGTAAACTATACGGCGTCATACAGTTTAGCTGCTCCGTCGAATCTTCTTTGAACATTCGACCACCATAAGCCTTCAATGACAGATTTGACCTTAATTTGGATTTTCGGACGAATGCAATTTTTAACGAAAAACGAAATAAATAAAAACAGATTTCGGGAGTAACTAAATACATTTATTTTTCGGACGAAAACAAAATTCCGAAACTAAATATTTCAGTGTGCACATGTCTATTATGCACTACAGTATAAATACTATGTAATATTATATAACTTTATCTATGTTGAAGATAAAGATAAAGTCACAAAGTCCCAAATATAAACCTCCCCTGATGCAGGAAAAAATATATACCAATAAATTTACAAAACATGTCGGGATGTATGCTACAAATATTCATGGACTGACCTGGACTGGACATGGACTGACCTCAGCCTTGGGTTTGATATATATCTATGTATTAACTGGTTCATTGGTATACTTTGTATATTTTAATGTAACTGTTCATGTTTATAAAATGTATTACACATTGTGTACTTAATAAAAGTGGCACCCTGCCGCCTTTTACTTACTCCACTACTCCTATTTCTGCCTTAAAAGTCCAAGGGGGCAGCCTCTGCTTCACTTGTTGCATGTTTCCTCTCTGGCTGTGTACTTAGGGTTGTTGTCCTTTGGCAGATGAACCTTCACCCCAGTCTGAGGTCCAGAGTGCTCTGGACCAGGTTTTCATAATGGATGTCTTCGTACATTGCTGCATTCAACTTTCCCTTGATCCTGACTAGTCTTCCAGTTCCTGCCCCTGAAAAACATCCCAACAGCATGATGCTGCCGCCACTATGCTTCACTGTAGGGATGGTATTGGCCAGGTGATGAACGGTGCTGTTTCCTTTAGACATGACGCTTGCCATTTATGCCATAAGGTTCAAACTTTGTTTCATCAGACCAGAGAATTTTGTTTCTCATGGTCTGAGAGTCCTTCATCTGCATTTTGTCAGGAGTGGCTTCCATCTGGCCACTCTACCATACAGACCTGATTGGTGGAGTGCCACAGAGAAATGCTGGAGCTCTGTCAGAGTGACCATTGGGTTCTTGATCACCTCCCTGACTAAGGCCCTTCTCCCCTGATCACTCTGTTTAGGAAGAGTCCTGGTGGTTCCAAACTTCTTCCATTTACAGATCATGGAAACTACTGTGCTCATTGGGACCTTCAATGCTGCAGATTTTTTTCTGTACCCTTCCCCAGATCTGTGCCTTGATACAATCCTGTCTCGGAGGTCTACAGACAATTTCTTGGACCTCATGGCTTGGTCTGTGCTCTGACATGAACTGTTAACTGTGGGACCTTATATAGACAGGTGTGTGCCTTTCCAAATCATGTCTGATCAACTAAATTTACCCCAGGTGGACTCCAATCAAGTTGTAGAAACATCTCAAGGATGATCAGTGGAAGCAGGATGCAACTGAGCTCAATTTTGAGTGTCATGGCAAAGGCTGTAAATACTTAAATACATGTGATTTTTTATTTATTTTTTTTAAATTCATTTGCAAATATTTCAAAGAAACTTCTTTCACATTGTCATTATGGGGTATTTTTTGTAGAATTTTGTGGAAAATAAGGAATTTAATCCATTTTGGAAAAAGGCTGTAACATAACAAAATGTGTAAAAAAAGTGAAGTGCTATGAATCCTTTCCGGATGCACTGTATGTTTATTGTGCAACAACGACAAAGGAAACTGAGTGATGAAGGTCTAAGATTCTATAAAACAATGACAAAAGTGCCATCTCTTTTTTTTAATAAAATTTTATCAAAAGGGTAACTCTGCTTTCATGGGGAAAAACATAGCAAATAAAGAAAAAATTATATCGCGTATACTATTGCAACAGAAGTCATATTGTAATTGAATGTTATTAAAAATGACCTTTCCTTTTCAATCTACAGCCACTGTAAATTTCTAAAAGGCAATGCAATATGGCTACCTGGAGATGTTCTGTACACAGAATGTGTACTGACCACCCCAGAAACATAATTTCCTGCTTGAGTTATTGGCTCACCAATTTTCCCAGAAGTGTCTGCCCTAAGATACGTCAGATTTCAGGCATCCCTGCAACAAAAAAATAATTTTTGGTGAGATACTCCCAGTAGGAACATGTCTAAAGGGATGTAAACCCAGCAGCTTTCCTTAGTGCTTGGCAGCTGCACAGCTGATGGATAATTATGAAACCACTCCCATTAGACCCACTCAGAACAGAGACACAGAGGAACAAACAGGGATTTCTTCAGAATAACACAAGGTAGGAATCTGCAACAAAGGTTGCAATGGAGGCTGGTGTTTTTTTTTGGGGGGGGTGGTATGGAATCCAACAACCCCCCCCAGTCGGTCAGCAGCACCCAAAACCCCCCCTGCACACACAGCATGTCCTAGCGTGATTCTCCTCCTTCCTCCTAGGCATCCAATAGGATGGCCTGCCCTTTTCAGCCAATCGGAAAATGGGTCTCACACCCACTTCTGATTGGCTGGTTTGAGGATCAGTGTTTCAACAGCAAATATTCATATATTTATCTTATTTTATTTGCTATGCATGAATCTATCCTTTGCATGAAGGGGGTGGCCTGGAAAAAGGGAGCACCCCTAATGGACGGGCCACCCCTGAAAGGTTGTCCTTGCAATGTACAACAAAAGTGGAGTTACGCTTTAAAGATTTTTCTCTTTACAAGTACAGAATGACATAGAGACAAACTGTTACACAAAATAAGTGAACTAAAATAGAAAAAATAAATAAATAAGTAACAACAAAAATACAGCACAGAGCCCACAAGTTGCCATGGGCAAACTCATAGATATCCCACAAGTAGCAATAAGTACAATATTCTCAACAAAGAGTAATAGAAAGGACCATTGCATCTATCCAACTAGACCATATTGCAGCAAACCTATGTAGAGCATTGCGAGAGAGGTACAGATGTTTCTCAAACAAAATATATTTATTCACTTTAGACTTCTACTTATCTACAAATGATGGAGTTAGGCCTCGTGCACACTGGAGCGTGTTGACAGCTGAAAAACTTCTCAGAGTGCACTAGTTTTGGGGTTTTTTTACAGCCAAAAATGCCCCTGTCAAAAACAGTTGATAACAGGCTATGTGTGCATGGACACATAAAATAACATGATAGGGAGTTTATTGACTGTGGAAAAAAATGTCTGATGCCAAAAACAGCAGCTGTAAAAACATCCAGTGTGCATGAGGCCTAAAGGATACCCATCGTGAAGCAATCATTTTCAATCATTCAATAAAAAGAGATCTTAAAACTGCAACAATTAACTTTGAGTTAAATGTATTGGAATCAACATATCCTAGGACACATAAAATGGGGTCAAGGGTTAGGGAAATGCCATATAAATCTTTTAAAGTTGAAATAACCCCCTGCCAGTAACACCTAAGCTTTGGGCATCTCTAAAATAAATGTATACGATTAACATGTGAATGGCCACATCTAACACAATGTGAGTTCTCCCTGCAGCTCCTTGCATCTTATGCAAAAATTCCACTGTACAATACACTCTATGCAAAATAAAAAGCTGTGTTACTCTGTGGGATGGAGGAGCTATCTCTTGACATTTGCACACAAAAATCATCACAGCCTAAAGTGCAGCCTATCAGTACTAAAGATTATTATAGCAAAAGTACAGATAATTAATGACTCACCCTCATATGTGTTATGAAAAGTCATGTTAAAGTAGCTGCTCTTCAGTATTTTTATTTTGAATTATTTTCCCTTTTAAGAATAAGTTAAATAATTCAAACAGTTTTAGTAAAATAAACTAAAGACATATTTCTCAGACTGCAGCTAGTTATCATCTTCACTACATTTTACAATTTAATATTTTTATACCACATTAAAAATCAATAATGTATGTAATTAATTACTTTATAATTAATATTACATTCCTTTTCCAAAATGGTTTAATTGTGTCTGTTAAATTAGTTGGATTTTTTTTTTTTAATATCTGAACCGTTAAAAAGAAATAATTGTGAAAAACAACCAAATATTTGTTGCATTTGTAAACAAATGTATGGTGTTACATTGAATATATTTGATGAATATTAAACCAGTATCTGTGTCCTGAACATATCTGTTAACCAAATATCACTGCAAGAAACTAGTGATGTGGCTGGTTTTAGATATGATAAATAAGTAGCACACAAGAAGAAACATCTACTGGTTTGTTTGCCATTGTAGAGGCTTTGTTTCTTTCCTTATGCCTATACCTTTCGATGTTTTCCTATTTGTTCTTCTACCAGACTAGGAAACAAAAACAAATAACAACAAAATAGGGAAAAGAAATCAAGAGAACTTCATATATATTAAAAAAAGGCAGGAGTAGAATTGTTCTTTGTAGCATTATTGCTTGCCTGTAATGAAAAAAACAGGGTAGACTGTTTTCCCAGATATCCTTAAATGTAGCCAAAAAAAAAAAAACATAGGTTGGCCTTTTTTGCTAGTATACAGTATCTTTGTTGATTTAAGATCAATTTTTTTTCATACCAGACCCTTATCCTAGCAGGTCAGGAAAGGTGGGGGATGAGTGAGCCCCCCCTGAACTGTACCTGGCCACATGCCCTCAACATGGGTGGGGTGCTTTAGGGGGGCTTTGTCCCCAGCCCCAAAGCACCTTTCCCCATGTTGATGGGGACAAGGACCTTTTCCCAACAACTCTGGGGTGTGGTTGTGGGGGTCGGCAGGCAGGGGGCTTATAAGAATCTGGAAGTGCCCTTTGACAAGGGGGCCCCCAGATCCCACCCCCCCATGTGAATGAGTATGGGGCACATTATACCCCTACTCATTCACCAAAAAAGTGTTGAAAATAAATAAAAACAGTACATAGGTTTTTAACAATTCCTTTATTAAAAAAAAATAATAATTTAGACACATCATCAATAATGGCATCCTCTGAACCACTGGAGCCATAAAAAAAAGCTTTGCCTGCGAGGATGGCTGACCGCCGAATGCCTACTCCACCCTTTGACAGTTCATAAATAGGTAGGGGGGTAGGGCCACCTGGTGACATCACTGGGTGGCCCGCCCCATGTGATGTCACTGATCAGTGCATGCTGGGTCAGTGATGTCACAATGGGGCATAGCCACCAGGTGACCTCACTAGATGGCTCCGCCCCTTACCTATATAAAACATCTCAAACGGCAGAGCCTGCAGTAGGCAGTTAGCCTTCATTGATGGTGGAACATTTTTTTTCTTTTTTTCGACTCCTGAAGTGGCGGTGGCGGTAGTGTGATTGACGATGGATCTACATTAGAGGACAGTGTTTTTTGTTTTTTTACATTTTTTTTAATAAAGAACTTGAAAAAAAGAAAATCTACTATTATTCTTTATTTTTGACACTTTTCTGGTGAATGAGTAGGGGTACAATATTCATTCACATGGAGGAGTGGGATCTGGGGGCCCCCTTGTTAAAGGAGAGTTCCAGATTTTGATAGGCCCCCTGCCCGCAGACCCCCACAACCACCAGCTAGGGTTTATGGGAAGACACCCTTGTCCCCAGGAGGGCAGACCCCCCCGCCCCAAAGGACCCCCCCCATGTTGAGGGCATGTGGCCTGGTATGGTTCAGGAGGGGAGGGGGGCACTTGACCTGGTATGGTTCAGGGGGAAGGGGTTAAGGGTCTGGTATCCTTAAAAGTAAATGTATAAGGCATAGGCTGGGGTTTAATTCTCTGTTTTCTACTGTTATCTCTGTTATCTGCTCAAACTGGAAAAATGTAAAACAAATATTTCCTCATGATTTGAAGATTTGAACCAAGCTCCCAGATGCTTTGCCACTGCACCTTTTTGCATGCAATTGATCATTCTTAGATGAACAATCTTTTTAATGGTGTCCTATTTAGGTCACTCAGAAGAGGGGCCTTTTGTTGCAAGATGTAGATATTTATTATTGTATTTAAAGGTTATGTAAACGTTCATTTTTTTTTTTCAAAACAAACATGTCATACTTACCTCCTCTGTGCAGTTGGTTTTTCACAGAGTGGCCCCGATCCTCCTCTTCTGGGGTCCCTTAGCAGCGCTCCTGGCTCCTCCTCTTCTCAATTGCCCTGTCTGAGAAGCGCTCTCCCTCTGAGCATGTAACAGCATTTCTGTTACAAAATTACAAATAGAGCAGAATAAAGCATACCTTGATTTCCAATTTTTCAGTGGTTTAAAGTTATATAATTTGCTGTTCCATGATATTCTAATAGTAAGAGATAAGGAAAATTTAGGCAATGAATAAAAGGTTCATAGAGTTCAAAGAAACAAGTTCTAAACTAAACACAGTTCTTTTTAAGTACTTTCAGTCGTGATCACTTTCACAGGCTAGTTGCATTCCTATTTTTAAAGTAATATCATTATTCTTCTCCTGACAGCTTTCCTGCTGCCATTCTATTATCAACACCTTCTTATGGCTTTTCATCTCTTACAGTAGCATCAAAGAAAACATTACCCATTCTAATACTGCACTCTGTCTTACAACTTGGGATCTTGCTATGTTCACTGGTTCAGAACAGTATGATTTGTTAGTGCTTGGTAATGTGCTATGTTTTATTTTCATCAAGGCATACTGTTTCCTATTTCTTGTTTAACAGATGAATCTCATAGAAGGTTTCACAATTTACAGTATTGCTAATCACAAGCAGGGTCTTTGTAGCTTTATACTGTAAATGATCTAAATATGATAGGGAATATCTACAGAACTCTATGCAAACCAAAGTTTTAGAAAAAAAGTGTTATATACATGTCTATTTGCATCTATTTTGTATTTTCAAATGCACTGTTTGCAAGAAAAAAAATGTTGGGTTTGGAAAAAAAAGTCTGGTTGTGACAACATACAAACTATAAACTTTATTATATGCAGACAGAATTAGCCATGTTATTCAAATGTTAATAAATGACATTTTACAAACCTGATTTTCATTCTCGGGTGTTGGACTTTCTTAGCTCACATAAATGTTGGGATATGTTCCTGATATCATTGAACTAAGGTAGCCACTTGGATGAGCAGCAAAATATCTCCAATGCCTCATTACAAATCCACATAAATGTGACTAACTACTACTAGCATACCCTTGTAAAGTGTTCCTACCTTGTCCCCTCTAAACCTACCATATAAAATTATACATCTCATATTATCTTCAATGTCCAGTGCAGTGAAGATTTTGTTTCAATAAAATATCTTATTAAACAACAACACGCATTTGTACTACTGCCATCTAGAGGTAGTATATAAAATAACACAGTCAAGGTTATTATGCAACAATATCAAATTTAAGTAATACAAGGCTAAAAAGAACACAGGATAGGAAAACAAAAAGAGGGCTAACTCTAAAGAGGGAGACAAAAGGGGGAGGAAAAGAAGGAAGGGTACAGAATGAGCATTGATGCACATTCTAGCCGCTAGTGGCATATATGGTATTACTTTATGATGGCAGTGTGGAAGGGTTTCAATAGAAAGATTTAGTAACGATAAATCAGGAGAAGGAGTAATAGATGTGTTGGTGATTTGGTTGATCAGGATAAAGACTTCTCGCTAGTGTGGCGCTATGATTGGGCAGTTCCAGAGGACATGGAGTAAAGTGCCAGAGGCGCCACAATTTCTCCAACAATGGGAAGATGTGTTAGCACTGAATTTGGCTATTCTTACATAGTTAGTCAGGTTAAAAAAAGACACAAGTCCATCTAGTTAAAAAAAAAAAATACAATCCCATATACACAATCCTTCACCCACAGTTGATCCAGAGGCAAAAAAAGGCAAAAAACCTCAGGAATGCATGCTCCAATTTGCTACAAATAAATGTAAGAAAAGTCCTGGACAGCCGCACTCAAATGATGATCACCTTTATTTTATAAAAACAACAAAATACATGCCAAAGCAAGAAAAACAGAGAACTGACAAGTTTCACACTGAAATTAGTGCTTAATCCTAGCTTAATCATGTCGGAGAGCAGCGCTTCAAATACCCAATCTCAAATGGATCCAGGCACACACCTGAGCCGGAATATACCGGCGATGTTCCGCACACAGCAGTCTGGCTCCCAGGCCTCCTCTCAGGCCTTGGATCACCATGCTGCCAGCCATGCTGTCTCTTCAGACTCCACAAGAGTAGGGGGGGTTGGTGCTATCCACACACAGCCCTCACCTCTGCTCAGTCTAGCCAATTTGCAGCTGGTAGCACTGGACATTAAAAGCACTCTGTCAGCGACAATTGCAGACCTCAAGTTAGACATGAGAGCGGTGGCTTCTTGTCTGGAACACATGGAGTCTGCAGCCCAGACTCACAGCACTGCTATCCAACAGGTGCAGCGGGTTACTATTGTCCATGCACGGCATCTGATTGACATGGAGGCATAATCTATGCATTATAAGGATCCCTGAGTCAGTGGAGGGTCCTCAACTATAGTCTGTCGTGTAGGCAATCTTCAATACCGTATTGGGCAGACCAACAGATGCATCCGTGCAGATGGAGAGATGTCACAGAGCACTCAGACCCAGAGGTAGGGAAAATTATCCCCCTAGGGACGCTATTTGCTGTTTAATTAACTTTGCACAGAAGGAAGACATCCTGTGCCTGTCACGTAATTATGGTCAATTGCATCATGAGGGAGAACACATCCAAATTTTTCAGGATCTGTCTGCCATCACTCTCCAACATAGGAGAGATTTATGCCCTCTTCATAACGCTCTACATGAGAGGCACATTGTGTACCATTGGAAGTTTCCTTTTTGTTTGCAAGCCACAGTGGGGAACTGCTCAGCACTTTTGTGAACACCTGCAGACCTGCAACCCTTATGTGACACCCTTGGCATCCCATTGGTAGCTGTTCCAGACTGGTATGGATCCTTTCTGCAACCAGAACCCTGGATTTACACTCACTCAGAGGTTACTCCACGCTCCCATCGCAACAGATAGAGACGCAGCAGATCTTTGTCTGACTCATCTCTGAGAGGCCAAGGTGACATGGATACAGATCGCAGCTCATGAGCCTCGCCATCCTCTGCCAGACACAAGACAGATCATTGAACTGGGTCCAATCGCATCTGTGAGTTTGATCCTTTGTTCTGAATATTTTTTCTTCATTTGAGGGTTCTAACCCCAGTAAAACATGCTAGGAGAAGCACACCAACATTGAGCACACATTGTTTTTTTGCAAGAAACACATTTTTAATCGGGATCAATCCCATGTTTATCTGACAGGTGATTCCCCATTGTGTATCATGCAACTTGTGCAGACTCCAAGACAAAAGGGGTGTTGATCCTGCTTTCCAAATCTATGGCATTCTACCTTGCAGATAAATTACTGGATCCAGAGGGCAGATTTATTTTTATAAAAGGAACCTTGCAGAATAGACCAGTAACATTGCGAATGTGTACTGTCCTAATTCCAAACAGGTATCCTTTTTACAGGAGGTTCTTATGAAACTTGCACTCATCCAGACGGGCCTTCTAATCCTTGGGGGTGATTTTAATATACCCCTGGACCCCCTTTTGGAAACCTCAAATGAGGCCTCCTCTCTCCTCTTCTCTGCTCTGCATCAGATTAAGCTCCAATTGGCCTCTCTTACGCTGCATGATACGTGGCAAACTCTCTACCCTCGGGATAGGGATTACACCTTTTTTTCATCCCCACATACTCGCTATTCAAGATTGGACTATTTGTTTATTCATCAGGCAGACCTTCCTTACCTCCATAGTGCCACTATAGAAAACATGGTGATATCTGACCACCACCCAATAACTATGACTTTGCTTTTTCCAGATAGAACAACCTTTAGCAAAATGTGGAGGATGGACGCATCACTACTTACAGACCTGGGTGATTTGGCTACTATCAGACAACAGATAGGTGACTTTTTTCACCATAATGACACCCCGGATGTTTCACCCATGATGCAATGGGAGGCACACAAATGAATCATAAGAGGCCATTTACTCTCCATTGCGGCTCGGAAGAAGAAAGAACACCAAGCTCTGTTAGTGGAACTTTCCAATAAGATCCGTAAGCTGGAGGCTCAGCACAAACGATCATGCTCCTTTCTATTGAAAGAACTTTTCAAAAAGGCACACCGATGGAACATTTTGTCTCAGAAGTTGTTCTATGAGCAAGGAAATAAACCAGGTAGAATTTTGGCCAGGGCTACACAACAGCACATGCTTGCTTTGACGGTGCACCATGTTGTAGATGCAGCAGGTGTAATCCATTCTAGAAATGAAGATATAGCTCACCAGTTTCAATGCTTCTATAATAACTTGTACAACTTGCAGTCCGTTGCCTCAGATTCTGCTTCATCTACTAGGCAAGCTGATTTGATTCAGGTCTTCCTGCCACAAGATGGCCCCCCTGCCTTGTCTGTGGAGGACTCAAAGGTGCTTGAGGCTTTATTAGAGGAGGAGTGGAAAGCGGCATTAAAAGACACAAAACCCAGGAAATGCCTGGGTCCAGATGGCTTCCTGGCACAGTACTATAAAACATTCTCAGAGCTCTTGGTCTTGGGCTTTCTGAAGGCCTTCAATTCCTTGTCTACTAGACCCTGCACCTCGATGAGCCTTCTTGAGGCCTATATTTCTGTCATAACAAAAGAAGGTAAGGAACCCACCAATGTAGCTAATTACCACCCAATTTATCTCCTTAATGTGGACCTCAAGCTATTTTCAAAGATCTTGGTGACATGATTGTTCTATCATGTGCCGACCCTGGTGGATTTGGATAAGGTGGGCTTTGTCCCTGGCAGAGAAGCCAGGGATAACACAATTAAAGCTTTGAATTTTTGAATTTGCATCACTGGCTTATCTCTAATCAACAGGAGGGGTTATTTCATTCCATGGTTGCAGAGAAGACATTTGACAGAGTGGCCTGGGACTATATGGAAGCTGCCTAGGAGCTTTGGGACTCGGCACACATATGAGAGCTCTCGTGTTATCCTTATATGCCAACCCCAGAGCCAGGTTTAAAGTCAACGGCCACCTGTCAAACGCCTTCTCTATACATAACGGGGCCAGACAGGGATACCCTTTATCCCCCTTGGTATACATTCTTACACTGGAACCCCTCCTTCGGTGCATTTGGGCCCATCCTGATGTTAAAGGCATTGACGTACACGACCGGGTCTATAAGATCGCTGCATGCAGGTGATGTCCTGCTTTTTCTTTAATCTCTGTTGATGTCTATACCTAATCTTCTGAAGGTTCTTGATCACTTTAAATTGCTTTCAAATTTGCAAATTAATTACTCAAAGTCTTTTGCATTGAATGTTTCACTTCCAAGAGAGCTAGCCGAGCAATGCCAGGCCAATTTTCTCTTCCATGTGGAAAACTGATGCTATCATCTACCTGGGAATACAACTCCCTGCAGATTTATCAGATCTTTACAGTAGGAATTTTTTAATGGAATTGCAAAGCATACACAGAGATCTTCAAAAGTGGGATGTACCCACTATTTCCTGGTTTGGGCGAGCATCCATCTTAAAGATGATGATCCTCCCACGCTTGCTTTATAAGCTTCAGACCATACCAATCTGAGAGGCGGGATTGGTCTTCCAGACTTGCAACGCTACTACTGGGCAGTGTATCTAGCTCGGGTAGTGGACTTTAAAGGATGGGTTAGCTTGGAATCTTTGATTTCTGACCCTGACTTACGAGTGGCTCTCTGGCTTTCCAAGGAACACACGTCACCAATCTGGCTCGCTCATCCTCTTGTTGGGGCTACCCTCCAAGTTTTTGAACGAGCCTTTACTACTCACACAATCTCTGCCAAGTGTTATCCAATCACTCCTGTGCGAGGCAATCCTGATTCCCCCCAGTCTTGCCAAGACCTTTCTAGTGGCTTATACACAAATGTTGGCCAAACATTTCTTTTGCAGAGGTCGATGCATGCTGCATACTGAGCTAGCAGAGTTCTCTAATACTGATTCATTTCCCTTCTGGTCTTAGCTCCAACTCAAACACTATCCTGATAATCCATTGTGTAAAGAAGGATTTATTAAGCCACCCACGGTAATTGAAGCACTCTGCTCCACGACCTCTCCCCAGAACCACGTGATCTCTGCACTTTACTCTTCTATGTTTGATGATTTGTCTGCTCTTTTTTGCTCAGAGTGCGGATTCTGGCATGAAGCACTGGGGAGGGAGTTAGATGAGCCTAGCTGGGAGTGCATCCATTTGTATATTCAAAAGGGATCTTTAAATGTCTCCACCCAAGAGAATGGATATAAATTAAAAACAAGGTGGTATAGAACATCAGATTTACTGCATAAATTTTCTCCTTCGGTCCCTGAAAGCTGCTGGAGATGTGGTAGAGAGAAAGGTACTTTCCTCCATATTTGGTGTAACTGCCAGCTGATCCTGATCCAGTCTTTTTGTCGTAAGGTGCATGACACAACCATGGTGGTCTCTTTGCTCCCATTGGAGTTCTCCCCGGCACAGTACTTTCTGCATGTTTCCAAGATATCTAAAAAGTGATATTATGAATCAGTTGCTCTGCATATGATTAACACTGCTAGGCTTTGTGTACTAACTCATTGGAGATCTATTTCTCTTCCTTCAATGAAGGAATGGTCTCATTGTGTTATTCGCATTGTAGAGATGGAGGAGCTGATTCATACCACTCTTCTCAGAAACCTGGGAGACCTGGATAACCTTCCGAGACTCCTGGACATTATGGGAGATGCAACAAAAAATTGATATCTGACTGAAGCTATTCAAATCTGGAGTCTAACAGACTCACCCGCTACCTACTTTGGAGGTGTTACAACAAAGCGTAATCCTTAGCAATAGGTGGAGGGGGCTGTTGGTGGTGGTCCCACCCCTTCTCCATATCTTATCCTTTATCTGCCTCCTCCCTTCTCTTTTTCTAGTCCCCCCCCCCCCCTCTCCCCCGCTATTATGATCATTTTTTTTTCCCTTTCTCTCCCTCCTCTTTTTCTGCCCTGTAGTTTGAGATGGCTATCTACTAAGTTCATTACCCTTATTACTCGCAGACCAAGTTTTCCACAAATGTCCTATATATCTCCTCTTCTACATAGGATAATCCTTGATGGGGTATCTAAGTATAGACACTAATTTTTTTTTTTTGGGTCAAAAATAGTACCAATTGTATAATGTGTTATATGCATTTTCTACCTTATGGTAGGCTCTCTCATTTGCTGATGTACCTTATGGTTTGTCATCTTACATGATGATGTAATGTATTTGGTGATTATTTGCTATATCAGCTCTGAACTTTAATAAAATGTTTATAACAAAAAAAAGAATGACTCAACACCAAGTTCACTATGGACCACTTATGTATTTGTACATGTTAATCATATCCCCCTTAAATTTCTCTTCTCAAGAGGGAATAGATCCAGTTCCTCTAATCTTTCCTCATAGCTGAGCTCCTCCATGCCTCTTATCAGTTTGGTTGCCCTTCTCTGCACTTTCTTCATATCCCCGATATCCTTTTTGAGAACTGGTGCCCAAAACTGAACTGAACAGGGGCAAATGATATCTCTCTCTGGAGTCCATACCTCTCTTAATACAAGAAAGGACTTTGCTCGCTTTGGAAACCGCAGCTTGGCATTGCATGCTATTATTGAGCTTGTAATCTACCAAAACCCCAGATCCTTCTCCACCATCGATTCTCTCAGTTGTACTCCCCCTAGTATGTATGATGCATGCATTTTCTTAGCCCCCAAGTGCATATCTTTACATTTATCAACATTAAACCTCATTTGCCACTTAGTTGCCCAAATAGACAGTGCGATGAGGTTAGCTTGTAAATTGGAGACATCGTGTAAGGACATTATTCCACTGCATTGCAGACCCCCTATAATTTATTGTCAGGTTACCTTAGTCCAGGTGACAGATACACACCGTTGGAGTCAGCAGTACACCGCTAAGGTAGTGGACCCTGTGACTGACTGCTGCGGATTCCAAAGGATGGAAGGCAGGTCCACTGGAGCACCAACATGAATCCCACTGGGAGCTAGAGCATAGATTCTCCAGGGTGTGGAGTCTAATAGCCAGCAGCTGTTTACCAGAGCATCTAGTGGTGAGGATGGACTTCCCTGCAACTGGCTCTAGGTTGCGGCCCCCGGGGTCTCCCAGCTCACTCTCACGGTAGGCTACAGGAGGATAGAGAGGAAGCAGCAGCCCAGGACAATAAGGGATAGTCAGGAGATAAGCCAAAGGTCGGAGCAACTAGCAGATAAGGATAGACAGAGAACATGCCAAAGGTCAGGGTAACAAGCAGGCAGGGATAGTCAAAGAACAAGCCAAGATCGGTAACAGAGACAGACATAGAGCACATGGCAAGCAGGAGACAGGAAACCACACACAATATTGCTCGGCAAGGCAGGCTTGGAGAACATAGTGTTAAATAGTGGTTTCTGTTGAGGCTATGGTGGAGCCACACTGAGGAAAGATCACTTAACCATGCAGGTGTGAGAGTGCAGGCCCTAAGGCTGATACACAGACCAGGTAAGAGACAGACAGGGCATGAAAGTATTACTGCAGAGTCATGACATTTATATATTAAATAGACATATATTAAAAAGTAAGGGCCCCAGCACTGAACCTTGGGGTACACCACTGATAACCTTACTGATAACCTTGGACCATTCAGAGTAAGAGTCATTAACCACTACTCTCTGAATTCTGTCTTTTAGGCAGTTTTGTATCTATTTACAAACTGATATTTCCAAGCCTGTAGACTTTACCTGCCGTGTGTGGGAACTGTGTCAAACGCTTTTGCAAAATCCAGGTATACCATGTCCACAGCCACCCCTCTGTCCAAGGTTTTACTTACCTCCTCATAAAAAGAAATCAGGTTTGTTTGACAAATTCTGTCTTTCATGAATCCATGCTATCTGTTGCTTAAAATTTATTTTTCCAGCAAGAACTTGTCTATGGGTTCTTTTATTAAACTCTCCAGTATCTCCAGTAAACTAACAGGTCTATAGTTACTTGGTAAAGACTTCAATCCCTTTTTAAATATGGGCACCACATTGGCCCTGCGCCAATCCAGTGGTACCATTCCCGTCATTAACAAGTCCCTAAATATTAGAAACAATGGCCTTGAAATGACAGAGCTCAATTCTTTTTGGATCTGTGGGTGAATGCCATCTGATCCAGGTGATTTATCCACCTTTATTCTGTCTTATTGGAGTCAGGTATCTGTGTTAAACTATATTTTGTGTTAGCTCCCAAAGTGCAGAGCAATTTGTGGCCTTACTGTATATATAGACTGCAATGCCTTTTCCCATTTTTGTGCTGAATATTGGTGGGCCAGATTGTGTTCTCACTGGAGAAAGGCTAAGGAATGTTGAAAATTTTTTTTTCTTGGAGACTATTGTAAAATATGAAAATACCCTTAGCTCCTTTGGAATTAGGTGCATTATAGGCCAAGGCTGGTTTAGGCATGGAAACAAATAGTTGGGGAAAAAACTCTGCACTAAAGAGAAAATCTTCCAAACAAAGACGACTATATCTCAATTGTATCCATGTGTTCCAAGCAAAAAATTATAAATATACAATGATTTCACTGCTGCCACCATGTAATACAAATATAAACCAAAATGATCAAGTGTAAAGTGATTCACTTTCAAAAGTGAGGACATCCCTCACATTTTTGTAAATATTTTATTATATCTTTTCATGTGACAACACAAGAAATGACATTTTGCTACAATGTAAAGTAGTGAGTGTACAGCTTGTATAACAGTGTAAATTTGCTGCCCCCTCAAAATAACTCAACACACAGCCATTAATGTCTAAACCGCTGACAACAAAAGTGAGTATACCCCTACGTGAAAATGTCCAAATTGGGCCCAAGGTGTCAATATTTTCTGTGGTCACCATTATTTTCCAGCACTGCCTTAACCCTCTTCCCTCTTGGGCATGGAGTTCACCAGAGCTTAACAGGTTGCCACTGGAGTCCCCTTACACTCCTCCATGACGACATCACAGAGCTGGTAGATGTTAGAGACTTTGTGCTTCTCCAGGTCTGGAGACATGCTTGGCCAGTCCATTACCTTTACCCTCAGCTTCTTTAGCAAGGCAGTGGTCATCTTGAAGGTGTGTTTGGGGTTGTTATCATGTTGGAATACTGCCCAGTCTCTGAAGGGAGGGGATCATGCTCTGCTCCAGTATGTCACAGTACATGTTGGCATTCATGGTTTCCTTTGTGAACTGTAGCTCCCCACTGCGGGCAGCACTCATGCAGCCCCATACCATGACACTCCCACCACCATGCTTGACTGTAGGCAAGACACACTTGTCTTTGTACTCCTCACCTGGTTACCACCACACATGCTTGACACCATCTGAACCAAATAAGTTTTTCTTGGTCTCATCAGACCACAAGACATGGTTCCAGTAATCCATGTCCTTAGTCTGCTTGACTTCAGCAAACTGTTTGCAGGCTTTCTTGTGCATCATATTTAGAAGAGGCTTCCTTCTGGGATGACAGCCATGCAAACTAACTTGATGTAGTGAGCAGCGTATGGTCTGAGCACTGACAGGCTGACCCCCCACCCCTTCAACCTCTGCAGCAATGCTGGCAGCACTCATAAGTCTATTTCTCAAAGACATGATGCTGAGCACGTGCACTTTACTTCTTTGGTTGACCATGGCGAGGCCTGTTCTGAGTGGAACCTGTCCTGTTAAATCACTGTATGGTCTTGGCAACCATGCTGCAGCTCAGTTTCAGGGTCTTGGCAGTCTTCTTATAGCCTCAGCCATCTTTATGTAGAGCAACAATTCTTTTTTTTGAGATCCTCTGAGAGTTCCAGTGAGCAGTATGAGAGAGTGAGAGCAATAATACCAAATTTAACACACCTGCTCTGCATTCATACCTGAGACCTTGTAATACTAATGAGTCACATGACACCGGGGAGGGAAAATAGCTAATTGTACCCAATTTTCACTTGGGGTGTACTCACTTTTGTTGCCAGCAGTTTAGACGCTAATGGCTGTGTGTTGAGTCATTTTTAGGGGACAACAAATTTACACTGTTATACAAGCTGTACACTCACTACTTTACATTGTAGCAAAGTGTCATTTATTCAGTGTTGTCACATGAAAAGATAGAATAAAATATTTAAAAAATGTGAGGGGTGTACTCACTTTTGTGAGATACTGTATATATATATATATATATATATATATATATATATATATATAACGATTTGAAGGATTTCTGCACCAACATTTATTGAAATAACATACAAAAAAGTCAATTAAAGGTATTCCATCATTACAGTTTCTGGATCTAGCTCTATGGGATCAAGTGCCCCTGTGTGCTTCTCTATGTGGGTGGGATCACACAAAAGGTGAAAGATCACATTGCACACCACAAATACTCAACTAGAGTAAAATCAGTCTGCATATGCAGTAAAGCATGCTTGTTATACTGACTGTGGAACCTAAGGGGTTAATCCTTTGCATTGTGTATAACGGCTGTTTGATCCTGTCTCTCTGATCCTGCTTTCTTCCACTGTCTCCAAAAAATAATCTGACATTTACAGAACCAGGGGGTGGGCTGCACATGCTCAGTTTGGTGTGTATTGCTAGAGCATTTTTTTTTCTTTTGGAGGGTGCATGTAATACACTGCACAGCAAGTTTTTTTACATTTTTGCTTAATATGATATTCAATTTGGCATCCCAAGGGTTAATGGGATATACAAATTTAGGAGCTGTAGGGAAGACATTGGAATCATAATATGAGTACCCGGCATGAGCTGTGCACATGAATGGCAGCCAGAGTGTTAACTCGCAGCAAGGGCAGGATTTTTAAGTACAGTCGCCGCACCGTACAGCCACCCCCTGTGATGAGGTCAGAACTGATGAAATGCATCGGGGGATGGCAGGATGGAGATGGAGATAATGAGTGCTCAGCGTTATTGAGATGAACTACCTAGCTCTGACACAGTGATGCTAGTCTCATAACCAAAGCGCATGAATTGTTTTAACAAATGTGAGTGGCTTTCTAATTTAAAAAAAAAAACATTGTCGCATGGTTATTGTACCATTGGAAGTGTCTTTTTCTCTTATATGACATCTGGCCATTCATGATCCAAATGGAGGCATTGAAAAACACCTATATGTTACCAGAGTTGGTGTACCGCTATACAAAGCTGTTTTGCCAACCATGAGAGTGGGAGGCAAGTTGATTTGGTTAGTTATTTTCTGATGGGGAGAGGAATCACTGCTGGAACGCAAGCAAGTGTTTTTGATTTGAGGTTACTTAAGTCAAGGAAGATTGCAGTATTGTGAATTAAAGAAACAGGAACACTGGGAGATTTTTGCTTATGGACTCCTTTCTTGGTCTTGTTATGGATTATGTTAAAATTAATTAATTAAAATTTTTATTTGTATGTATAATATACATGCATGTATATATGTACACACCACAGCGTTACTTTTGAAATTGAATCACTTTACACAGTTTAACAAGAGAAGTCAGGGTACTTTCCCATACAGTTGAAGTAAAACAATACCATAGTTTTACGGTTATTACCATGGTAGGGGAGAGATGTGAGGGAAGTACTTCAGCTGAGTTTAAACTGCAGAGCCAGTGTTTCAAATTTTTACCTAGAATAGCGAAATGTTCTAATTCAGTTCAAACCCTGCCCCCCACTGATCTGTGTTTAATGAGTCTGATTCTAGACACCCGCCAAGATGAATATGTTTAGGGTCGAGTTTAAGATAAGATGTGTGAAAGGTATAGCTAAGGTATGAAAAAGGTAGATAAGCTAAGAGAGTGGTCATTTTAAAGGCTGCCAGTCTACCTGCCCAAGAAAGTTCATGTTTATAAAGTTGTTGGAAGGATTGGAGAAATTTAAATGGGATGTAGTTTTGTTTAAATATTTTTTTCAAGCTTTAGGTTAGAGTAGTACCCAGGTATATGTCTGTGTCCGCCAATTGAAATGGGAATTTTAGTAACAAAAGGTTTTGTGTGGTGCCATCTACTCCTAGGTCAAGTATATGGGATTTAGTGGCATTCATTTTGTAAAGTTCTGTATAATAGATTGCACAGCTGGCAGGGAAGAGTGAGGGTTAGTCAGCATTAATATCACATCATCAGCAAATAGACTAAATTTGTGTTCAGTATCTGCTATGGGAAAACCAGTAATTCATTTTGAAGACCTGATCCATTCCATTAATGGTTCCATGACCAAATTAAAAATAAGGGGTGAAAAAGGACATCCCTTATGGATTCCATGTGTTATCTGGAAAGGAGTGGAAAAAATTTCTGTGACATACACTAATGCCCCGTACACACGGTCGGACTTTGTTCGGACATTCCGACAACAAAATCCTAGGATTTTTTCCGACGGATGTTGGCTCAAACTTGTTTTGCCTACACACGGTCGCACAAAGTTGTCGGAATTTCCGATCACCAAGAACGCAGTGACGTACACCACGTACGACGAGACTAGAAAAGGCCGGTTCAGAACCAAGCGCGGCACCCTTTGGGATCCTTTTGCTAATCTCGTGTTAGTAAAAGTTTGGTGAGAGACGATTCGCGCTTTTTCAGACTCGTGGCTTTCAGATCGTTTTCTGCCGTTCAGTTTGTGCTTGTGGGTTTGTATCTGCTCTTCAGTGCGTGCAGTCAGTTCGTATCAGAGTTTTCTGTGCGATCTTGCCCGCTCGTTGCTGTTTTTCAGGTCGCTCTTCACAGGCCTTGCTGTTCTTCAGTGCGTTCTGTTACTTCGTTCTGAGCAGCCGACCGTTTTCTAGCCATGTTTCGTATGCGTACTCCTCATAGAGTTCGTGCTGTGCGGGGGCTTGGTGTTGGGGTCCTGACCTTGACACAAGTCCAGTCCATGAACAGGGTGGGGAGGAGTTCATGGACCAAGAATTAGTTGCTTCAGCGTGACCAGTTCTGTCATATGCCTTTGCTCCGTGAGATCCGTGAGAATAATCCTGATGATTTCAGGAACTTTCTCAGGATGACGGACCCCGTGTTTCACCATCTGCTGGCTTCGCTGACCCCCTATATTAGCAGGCAGGATACCTGCATGAGGCAAGCCATCACTCCGGAGCAGAGGTTGGTCGCTACCTTGCGGTATTTGGCCACAGGGAGAAGCCTGCAGGACCTCAAGTTCTCAACAGGCATCTCCCCCCAGGCTCTGGGGATCATTATCCCAGAGACCTGTTCTGCCATCATCCAGGTCCTGCAGAAGGAGTATATGAAGGTAAGATTTTTATCCTTTTATATCACATTTTATTGTATTGAATGTTTGATAATATATTGTATTTCTTCCCTCATTCCCTAATTACCATGATTGTAATATGCTGTGAATGTCCCCTTTGTTCTCATGCATGCTGGATTTTTAGGTAATTATTATTTTATGTCCTTCATACATATTTGCCCTTCAATAACCTCCCCAGCATGGTGTCTCCTGCCTTATATTCACCTCATGTAGTCACTTAACAATGTATTTTATCAGCTCCATAGTAGTGCTTTACCCCAAACACCCCCTAAAATGTTTGGAAATGTTATTTTTGATTTAAATTCAGGCAGAGTGCCAGAGGCTTTTTTTGTGGTGTCCCCAAATTTTTGGTAACCCTCCCTCCCCCCAACTGCTAAGTCAGCTGATCACAATTCTCTATCCTCAATCATCTATCTGCTGACTTTGCCAAACCCATACACACTATACCCATCTCTTTACTGGTCAGATTTATGGATGAATTCCCCAAAGCATGTAGTGCAAGGGCCTGCCTGTATACTTTCCAACGGTACTGTTTAAAGTTTTTGGATCCTATTATTATCTTGATAGGTAATAGCAGAATGTTCAAATGTACTCAAATGTGTACAGTGTGTATTTATATCTTTGTATTATGACACTTCTTACCTGTCCAGTGGTCTGCCAACAGTGTAACTAAGGAGGGGCTGTTCCAAGTAATACCCTGTATTTAGGCATTCATCTCTCAATGAAGTGAAGAGGGTTACCTGTCCAAGAGTTCCCCCCCCTATAATGTTAGAAATGGCCCATGAGAGGGGGGGAGGGGGAATATGATAGGTGTACCTTATACTTTGTTGTTGTTAAATTCCCCTTAGTAAATGCTATCTGGAGGTTGCCCCATAATGTTTGTGTCTAATCTGCTTGCCATGTTTCTGTGAAAAAATAGTAATGTTTATTGTTTTTTCCTCAACAGTTTCCTTCAACGCCACAGGAATGGCAGACTGTGGCCTCCCACTTTGCCCAGCGGTGGGACTTTCCTAACTGTGGAGGGGCAATTGATGGGAAACACGTCCACATCATCCCACCACCCAACTCGGGGTCGTACTATTATAATTACAAGGGGTTTAATAGTATAGTGATGTTGGCGGTGGTGTCGGCTAATTACGAGTTCTTGTATGTGGACGTGGGGAAGAATGGCCGGATGTCCGATAGTGGAGTGATCGCCCAGATGGAGTTCTACAGGCGTCTCCAGAATGGCAGCTTGGACTTGCCACCTCCAGAGGACAATGTTGAAGGTCTCCCATTTGTGTTCGTTGCTGATGAAGCATTTGCGCTGGGGGACCACCTGATGCGGCCATTCCCGATGAGGACCCTCACCCCGGAACAGAGGGTTTTTAATTACCGGCCGGCCAGAGCCCGAAGAGTGGTGGAGAACACATTTGGAATCCTGGCCAGCCGGTTCCGATTATTTCTGACACCCATTCATATGGCGGAGTATAAACTGAACCATATAATACTTGCCTGCTGTGTTCTCCGTAATTTTTTAAGAAAACATTCAGCCAACTATGCTGGCTCAGTTGGGCCTGAGGCCGGAATCCATAATCCATCAACACTGACGGCGCTTGAAAGTGGCCGTCCTGGCTTGCCCTCCCTGAATGCCCGTGATGTCCGGTTACGCTACCTGGAGTTCTTTGCGGGTAGGGGGGCTATCAATATGCCAGACAATCTGTGACACCTTTTTCAAATAAAAAACAACCAAAAGAAATTCTTTGTGGACATTTACTGCTTGTGTTTGTTTTAGCTGACCCTGACAGAAATGTGTTGAGTGCAGAAAATGTCGTGATTGGGTAACCTTATAAAAAACAGTGTTGGCTGGTACTTCCTAAATGCAAAAACACATTTCACTACAAGTGCACTTGCAACTGCACTGAACCTGCACTTGTAGTGCAAAGTGTATTTGCCCTTAGGAAATAACCCCCATTTTTGCATAAAACAGCAATTACATCACCCCAAAAGTGTTGTAGTGTTGAGACAATAATCCACACATTCTTGAGTAAGGCACTTTTTTATACCTGCACAATCACATATGCATTTCCCAAAGGTTTTTAAAACAAACCAACATGTTTGTTGTATAACAATGTTTGCAGTAGCATTATCAAAAATAAACAGGCCTGTGTAAAACCAACAAGAAAGCCAAAAAACTTGAACTTACAAAGTTCACATTAGGTAAAACCTGAAGGCTATATCAGACATCAGTATTTAGGAACTGTGTTTGATATAGCGTTCAGATGGGGGGAAATCACCCCTGGAAAAGCCAAATTTGGAAGATGCACACCAATTTACGAATGTCAACATGTGCTATCTGCCATCAGGGGGGATCAAGGGACGTGTTTTGGGGGAGCAAGCCCTTCCTCAACGCTACTTTATAATTGAGGAAGGGGTTGCACCCCCAAAATGCGTCCATTGATCTCCCGTGATGGCAGATAGCACATGTTGGCACACTGTGTGCATCCTCCAAATTTGGCTTTTCTAAACATAGAAAACATTTTCGTACGATAAAACAGGTGATTTTGTGGGGTTTAAATTCGCACCAAAACATCAATGATGTTATTATTTTTTTTAATAACATCACTGATTTGTTGCTGGATGTTTTGCAATTGGAGATTACACCCCATGATCTCCCCGATTAGTATCTGGGCACTTTCAGATGTAAAGCGTTCTGGATCACGATCACCTAAAAAGAGATAAAGAACAAAAAAAAGGTCTCAAAAATCTGCCACCATCCATCTCTTTTACCTGAGCCTGTGGTCGCAGACACTCACCTGTTGTGGTGCCAATCTCCACCACGTCTTCTTCTTCCTCCTGCTCAGCTTCTTGGGTTGGTATTTCCCCTTCTTCCAGAGGGGGGGGTCTCTGGTCTCCTGGGATGAGGGGTGTCCGAGTCTTTTCTCCCCTATGTAAAACAAAAATGGTATAATTAGCACACAGATATTTGATGGCAGAACTAGAAATAGGAAACATTGCTTGGAAGTGGGGTACAATTGTCTATTTTAGCAGAGTTCCAAGATGTATTTTTTTTATTGGCCTTTGTCAAGCTGCAATACTTTACCTGTTTAGTACAAGCTTCACAGATGTAGCCCCCCCCTATAGTATACACTGGAGCATCAGTGTGCCCCCCCTAATAAAAATGGTGTTCTTGTGTCCCACACTAGTGCTCCAGTGTCCAGATGTGAAAACAGCTGCTGAGTGTCCTCTCCTTACACACAATCTAGTTTGCATTTCATTCTAGTAACAAACCCATCTACACAAACAAATATTTGGCATCCAAGTAGGCCCCCAAAAATGTGTGAAAATGCATATGGCCTAAACAATGGTGTTCTAGAGGCCGAAAGAAAAATGTTTGATACGAACGAATAATGGGCCCATGAACATTAAAGTTGACCTTTTTAAACGTTACAATTAATAAAAGCATATGGAGCAGAACAAACGTAATAAAGACAGAAAGAATAGGAACACAGCACAACTACTTACTTTTTTGCAGCACTCTCCGGATCTTTCGGTACTGCTCTGGCTCTCTCAACTTCAGGTCTGACCACCACTTCCTGAGCTGATCTTTAGATCTTCGTACCCTGAAATTCCTCTCAAGACTCCTGACCACTTTCGCCATGATCTTGGCCTTTCGGATGTTTGGGTTGGGGTAAGGCCCATATTTTCCGTCATAGTCGGACTTCCTCATGATGTCGACCATCTCCAACATCTCCTCAAACGACATATTTGTGGCCTTAAAACGTCTCCTTCTGGATCGGGACGTGCCTGGATCCGGGCTTTCCTCCTCCTCCTCCTCGTTGCTAGAATTAGCACGCACCTGTTGTAACTCCGCCATGTGCTCTTCACCCACTGCGCTGAACGAAAAGGGGCGGGGAATACACTAGAAAGAACGTCAGGGGCGGGCGGAGTTACACGCATGCGCAGTGTGTATAAAGCATAATACGCGTGCGTATTACGTACGATCTGTGAGCGGAGGAAGGAGCATTGGATGCGCCGATCGTAAGAACGAAGGTAAGAGACAAACTTTCAAGAACCAAGCAAAGAGGAAGGCAGCACTGGAGCAATTGTGTGAAATTGTGAAGCAGGTGATCCCCACGGCAGACATCACCTATTTAAAGATATTAATTGGTGGCCTGAGGAGCACATATCTAAGGGAGCGCAAGAAGGTCCTGGATTCACAGAGATCCGGAGCAGCAGATGACATCTATGTCCCCAGGATGTTGTACTACGACAGGCTGCACTTTCTGGCAGGCCAGACTGAACCCAGGCCATCCTTCTCCAGTCTTCCTTCTACGCTTCCTTCCCCCCCGGCTGAGGCTTCTGACGCCCAACCTGGGCCTTCCAGGCCACATGTGGAGGAGCCCAGATTGAGCCAGGTATAGCATTCCTCTAAAGATTTCTGCTTGTCCAATCAATGATGTTAACTAGATGTTAGTTGGGAGTACTAATTTAGGATTGTGATTGATGATGCAAAAACTAAAACCATGTCCCTTTTTCATACACAGGGAAGTCTCAGCCAGGAGGTGGCCGGGCCGAGCCAGCTGGCTGATATCAAGGTCCCTCCACCCCCCCTGAAAATAGAAAGTGGCAGTAGGAGGAGTACCCTAGAGGAGGCTGCTATAGCATTCTTTTGGAGGGCTACAGAGGTCCTGGGAGCACCACACACCATGCAGGAGAACATTGCTGCCTTCATAGCCTATAAAATGCAGAGGATGGAGGAGGGCCAAAAAGTCTTGTGTGAGGCCCTCATATCGGAGGTTCTGGAGAAAGGTATGAGGGGCCAAATTACACCTCACACACATCTTTGGGATGGTCCTCCTCCTCCTCCTGCAGGTCCTCCTCCTCCTCCTCCCTCTCCTCCAGGTCCCCCCAGTCCTCCTCCTCCTCCAGGTCCTACTCCTCCTCCTGCCACATCTCCAACTGCACAGCCACAGCCGGGAAGGAAGCGTGGAAGGAAGACCAGACAGTGATTGCCCTGGGTTCAGTCTGGTCGGCCAAAAGATGCAGCCTGGGGACACAGATGTCATCTGCTGCTTTCCAGATCTCTGCGAATCCCGGACCAGACTGCACTCCCTTACATATGGACTCCTCAGGCCACAAATTTTGATGTTGAAGAATTGATGTCTGCCGTGGGGGTCCCAGGCTTCGCTAATTTCTCCTGTTGATCCAGTTTTGCCTTCCTCTTTGTTTGGTTCTGATCCCTTAATAAAGGATTTTCGTTTTGAATTATACTCTCCTATGTGTTTTACTTCAAAAAGGACAGTTGGTTTGTGAGGATTCAGGTACATTTCAAATATACAATGTGAAATGAACAAGGGACACCAACACCAAACAATCTCCTTGAGATTAAATAATAAAAGATATCAATGGTGTTGGGGTAACTTGACACACAAAACACACCCAAAAATATTCTGGAGTAAAAATAAAAATAACATTGAACAAAGATCAGCCTTGGAAAAATTCCAAACATTAAAGAAAAAAAAGGCTTAAAATCCAAAATAAAAAAAATTAAAAAATATAAAACTGTCAGATGTGACAACTAATAACATTATATTCAGGGAATCCCACTAAAAAAACACAAATAAAAGTTTGTGAGAAGTGTGTGTGAATATGAGCAGCAAAACTACTTAATTCTTGTCACATTATAAAGAAGAAGAGAGTGCGCTGTATTAAACCATTTTTAACATTGCAGCGTGACGAAAGTGCTGTATCCATTGCGAACGCTAAGTTTACCAGAACGAGCTGTCCCGTGTCGGAATTTCTTCTGAGCATGCGTGGCACTTTGTGCGTCGGAACAGGCCACACACGGTCGGAATTGACGCGATCGGATTTTGTTGGAAAATTTTATCTCCTGCTGTCCAACTTTGTGTGTCGGAAAATCCGATGGAAAATGTCCGATGGCGCCCACACACGGTCGGTATTTCCGACAACACGCTCCGATCGGACATTGTCCATCGGAAAATCCGACCATGTGTACGGGGCATTAGGCTGATGGGGTGGAATATAAAGCAATAATGGCTGAAATAATTCTGTCATTAAAGCCAAATTTGATGAGCACTGCCCTCAAATATGTCCAGTTTACTCTATTGAATGCCTCCCCTGCATCCAAAGATAGGAGCAGAGAAGGCGTTCTAGTTTTTCCACTATATGGGTAATGTTAGTTAATCGCCTAGTGGTGTCAGAAGATTGTCATCCTTTAATAAAGCCCGCTTGGTCTCTATTTATAAGTAGTGGCATTAGGTTTGTCAGCCTAGTGGCCAATATGATAGCATACAATTTCAGGTCAGTGTTAAGAAGTGAAATAGGCCTAAAATTCTGTGGCGCATTAGGGTCCTTTCCTGGCTTAGGCAAAGCAACCAATACGTCATTTAACATTTTGCTAGAAAAGGATGAGGAGGAAGCAGCATCTATGAAGAGGTCACAAAGATGAGGAGCTAGTAAGGATTTGAATTATCTATAGTATTCTCCAGGCAGGCCGTCTGGACCAGGTGATTTGAGAGTAGGTAGGTATTTAATACAATTAATCATTTCTTGAGTGGTGAATGGAGATTTTAGGCCTTGACGTTGAGCATCCGAGAGTGAGGGGAGATGAACATAGGCTAAAAAGATTTGGATTTATTTATGTGAGGGTTGGCGGGGGATTGGTTGTGTTTTAGGTTATATGAGGATTTGTAGTATGTGCTGAAGGCATTTGCCATGTCTTGGGGATTTAGATTTTTTTCTTTAGTGAAGGAGTGTAAAATATATAGGGGATTTTGGCTTTGCTACATTGTCCACACAGTGCCATAGCTAGAATTATCTCTCTTAGCTCAAGAGTTTTACTTTGTGGTTGTGGATGATTTGTTCATTCTCTCAGTATTATGTTTTTTGGTAGTGAGCTCATCAAGTCACTGCATTGCTGTATCAGATTCCCTCAGATGAACACCTTGTGGGCTATCCAGAGGGTGGATGACTGTGTCAGCATTGTAAAGAAGTCAGTGAGATGTTGCTGATGTTGGGGGAGGATTGTAGGACAAAAGTGTTAGCTCTCCAGATCTTGGCAGATGTGTAGGGAGTTAAAGAGGCAATGGTGATGCTTGTAGGTGCCTGGTCAGACCATGTAATGGCATACATGGATGAGTTAGAGAACTGCTGTAGGAGTCATTTGTCGACCAGGAAATAATTAATACGGGAAGATGAATTTTGGGATGCAGAGAAAAAGGTGTAGTCCCTCTCCATTGTATGGTGGCATTTCCACACATCATATAGATCATTATTACCTTGGAGAAATTTTTACATAGGCGAAGGGTGTTTGGAACCCGGATTTAAAGTGTCATGGCTCTGATCGGGAGCAATATTGAAACCACCACAAATTATCAGTGACCCTTGTCATAATAACTTGTGGATTTTGCTCATAAGCTTGTTGAGGAAATAAACTTGTTGCAAATGTGGGGTGTACATACATGCCAAAGTGTATGTGACATATACAAATCAGAATAACATAGCGACCGATTGGGGTCTAATACTTTCTCGTGCCGTTGGAATACTGTATTATTTCTGATGGCCACTAGAACTCCACATTTTTTCTTCAGCTGCAGGGCAGGAATGAGTGTGGAAAGTTTTTATAGATGCATGGAGGTACAGCAGAGTCTTTTGAAATGTTTCTCCTGAATGCATAGGATGTCGCAGTGTGACCGTTGTGCTGTTTGCCCTGAGGGGGATCTTTTCGCAGGGTGGTTCAGACCCTTGGTGTTTAATGATAGAATTTTAAACGCCATTGTGGTACATATTTGCTGTGAGAGTCTAAAGTACTTAAAGTTAGACAAAGACAATCCTAATCAGGCTATGCAGGCAATGGCTGTGGAAGAACAGTATCAATCTTTGTGTCAATGAATACTGTGGAAGCCAAGGTAACAGTGCCCCATGAAAACATATTAGACTCGATATGCATATCAGGAAAAGGATTAACTGAATAACAAAACCAAACAAGTAAATCCAGGCAGCTATATTGATGTGAATAAACCTGCATCAGATGAATAGGAGTTCAAATGAAGCTAACTCCTGCTAGCCCTCTTTTATTGGCTTGTGACTGTCTGCCTCTCCTTGTTGGCCTTCCAGACAGACTAATAGCCTGCAGTGAGATGTAGCTGCACAAAGCTGGGATGTATATATATACTGATATTGCAGCTAGCAGAATCAACTGCCTGCCTGTAGTATTATTAGTATAAGAACACCAGCAATTGCCTTCAGGTAGCTTTAGGTGCACACTGTGCAGAGGACACAGTACACTAACTGTAAATACTACAGCTGCCTGCCTACGGTATTAAAAGGATCAGAACAACAGCAATTGTCTTCAGGTAGCTTTAGGTGCACACTGTGCATAGGACGCAGTACACTAACTGTAAATACTGCAGCTGCCTACCTGTGGTACTAATAGGATCAGAAGAACACCACCAATTTTCTTCAGGTAGCTTTAGGTGCACACTGTGCAGAGGACGCACTACACTAACCATAAATGCTGTAGCTGCCTGCCTGTGGTATTATTGGATCAGAAGAACACCACTAATTTTCTTCAGGTAGCTTTAGGTGCACACTGTGCAGAGGACACACTACACTAACTGTAAATACTGCAGCTGCTTGCCTGTGACACTAATAGGATCAGAACAACAGCAATTTTCTTCAGGTAGCTTTAGGTGCACATTGTGCAGAGGACGCACTACACTAACTGTAAAGACTGCAGCTGCCTGCCTGTGGTATTAAAAGGGTCAGAACAACAGCAATTGTCTTCAGGTAGCTTTAGGTGCACACTGTGCAGAGGACGCAGTACACTAACTGTAAATACTGCAGCTGCCTGCCTGTGGTATTAATAGGATCAGCACAACAGCAATTGTCTTCAGGTAGCTTTAGGTGCACACTGTGCAGAGGACGCAGTACACTAATGCCCCGTACACACGGTCGGATTTTCCGATGGAAAATGTCCGATCGGAGCGTGTTGTCGGAAATTCTGACCGTGTGTGGGCTCCATCGGACATTTTCCATCGGATTTTCCGACACACAAAGTTGGAGAGCAGGAGATAAAATTTTCCGAGAACAAAATCCGTTGTCGGAAATTCCGATCGTGTGTACACAAATTTGATGGACAAAGTGCCACGCGTGCTCAGAATAAATAAAGAGATGAAAGCTATTGGCCACTGCCCCATTTATAGTCCCAACGTACGTGTTTTACGTCACCGCGTTCAGAACGATCGGATTTTCCGACAACTTTGTGTGACCGTGTGTATGCAAGACAAGTTTGAGCCAACATCCGTCGGAAAAAATCCTAGGATTTTGTTGTCGGAATGTCCGAACAAAGTCCGACCGTGTGTATGCCCTATAACTGTAAATACTGAAGCTGCCTGCCTGTGGTATTAATAGGATCAGAACAACAGCAATTGTCTTCAGGTAGCTTTAGGTGAACACTGTGCAGCAGACACAGTACACCTAATGTAAATACTGCAGCTGCCTGCCTGTGGTACTAATAGGATCAGAACAACAGCAATTGTCTTCAGGTAGCTTTAGGTGCACACTTTGCAGAGGACGCACTACACTAACTGTAAATACTGCAGCTGCCTGCCTGTGGTATTAATAGGATCAAAACAACAGCAATTGTCTTCAGGTAGCTATAGGTGCACACTGTGCAGAGGACACAGTACACTAACTGTAAATACTGTAGCTGCCTGCCTGTGGTACTAATAGGATCAGAAGGACACCACTAATTTTCTTCAGGTAGCTTTAGGTGCACACTGTGCAGAGGACACAGTACATTAACTGTAAATAATGTAGCTGCCTTCCTGTGGTATTAATAGGATCAGAACAACAGCAATTGTCTTCAGGTAGCTTTAGGTGCACAATGTGCAGAGGACGCAGTACACTAACTCTAAATACTGCAGCTGCCTGCCTGTGGTACTAATAGGATCAGAAGAACACCACCAATTATCTTCAGGTAGCTTTAGATGCACACTGTGCAGAGGACACAGTACACTAACTGTAAATACTGCAGCTGCCTTCCTGTGGTATTAATAGGATCAGAACAACAGCAATTGTCTTTGAGTAGCTTTAGGTGCACACTGTGCAGAGGACGCACTACACTAACTGTAAATACTGCAGCTGCCTGCCTGTGGTACTAATAGGATCAGAACAACAGCAATTGTCTTCAGGTAGCTTTAGGTGCACACTGTGCAGAGGACGCACTACACAAACTGTAAATAATGCAGCTGCCTGCCTGTGGTATTAAAAGGGTCAGAACAACAGCAATTGTCTTCAGGTAGCTTTAGGAGCACACTGTGCAGAGGACACAGTACACTAACTTTAAATACTGCAGCTACCTGCCTGTGGAATTAAAAGGATCAGAACAACAGCAATTGTCTTCTCTTCAGGTAGCTTTAGGTGCACACTGTGCAGAGGACACAGTACACTAACTTTAAATAATGCAGCTGCCTGCCTGTGGTATTAATAGGATCAGAACAACAAACAGCAATTGTCTTCAGGTAGCTTTAGGTGCACACTGTGCAGAGGACGCACTACACTAACTGTAAATACTGCAGCTGCTTGCCTGTGGTGTTAATAGGATGAGAACAACAGCAATTGTCTTCAGGTAGCTTTAGGTGCACACTGTGCAGAAGACACAGTACACTAACTGTAAATACTGCAGATGCCTGCCTGTGGTATTAATAGGATCAGAACAACAGCAATTGTCTTCAGGTAGCTTTAGGTGTACACTGGGCAGAGGACGCACTACACTAGCTGTAAATACTACAGCTGCCTGCCTGTGGTATTAATAGAATCAGAACAACAGCAATTGTCTTCAAATAGCTTTAGGTGCACACTGTGCAGAGGATGCAGTACACTAACTGTAAATACTGCAGCTGCCTGCCTGTGGTACTAATAGGATCAGAAGAACACCACCAATTTTCTTCAGGTAGCTTTAGGTGCACATTGTGCAGAGGACGCACTACACTAACTGTAAATACTGCAGCTTGCTGTGGTACTAATAGGATCAGAAGAACACCACCAATTTTCTTCAAGTAGCTTTAGGTGCACACTGTGCAGAGGACGCACTACACTAACTGTAAATACTGCAGCTGCCTGCGGTACTAATAGGATCAGGAGAACACCACCAATTTTCTTCAGGTACTGTAGCTTTAGGTGCACACTGTGCAGAGGACGCACTGCACTAACTATAAATACTGCAGCTGCCTGCAGTACTAATAGGATCAGAAGAACACCACCAATTTTCTTCAGGTATCTTTAGGTGCACACTGTGCAGAGGACGCACTACACTAACTTGTAAATACTGCAGCTGCCTGCGGTACTGTACTAATAGGATCAGAAGAACACCACTAATTTTCTTCAGGTAGCTTTAGGTGCACACTGTTCAGAGGACGCACTACACTAGCTGTAAATACTGTAACTAATAGGACTAATAGGAGCAGAAGAACACCAGCAATTTTCTTCAGGTAGCTATAAATACTGTAAAAACGCCTGCCTGTCAGTGTAGGAATAGAATAACAGGAATGGATCTAGCTAAACTGAATACAATGTATATATATAATTACAACACCTAAGATGTATATATATATACACAATTCACTGTAAGTGCAGCTAACTGACTCGCCTGCCTACTCTATCTAACTTAAATCAAATGACACTGTCTCTCTGTCTATCTATCTCTCTCTCAATGCCGGAACACACTACACAGGGCTGCTGTGCAGGCGGCCTTATATAGTGTGGGGCGTGTACTAAACCCCCTGAGCCATAATTGGCCAAAGCCACCCTGGCTTTGGCCAATTTTGGCTCTCTATGCAGACAGCGCTGTGATTGGCCAAGCATGCAGTTCATAGTGCATGCTTGGCCAATCATCAGCCAGCAATGCACTGCGATGCCGCAGTGAATTATGGGCCATGACGCGCCACTCAAATTTGGCACGAACAGCCCATATCGTTTGTAATTCGGCGAACGACCAAACAGTCGATGTTCGAGTTGAACATGTGTTTGATTCGAACACGAAGCTCATCCCTACTCACCAGAAGAATATGCCTTGCATTCTCATGCTCGGCAAACAAGCTGTTACAAACCCCCAGGGTTTAATCAGACCTCGGCTCTCAGCAGCATTCAATAAGGGAGGAGATTCCCACCAGTTAACATGAAATGATAAAAGCCTCCAATAGTGTAATATTGCAAACCATTTATTTAAAACCAAATAAATCTTCAATTATTGCACTCTCATGTTTCCCGTTCTAAAAGAGCTTGCCAAGAGATCAGAGAGGCGGTCACAGAACTACAGTGATGTGTTGTGATTAAGCAGACCCGGGACGCTAAGCACTAGATATCCCTCCTTGCTGTCTCCCTCACCTCCCCCGTTCATGACACCGTCTCGTCAGACTCAAAAGCAGCAGACTCAGACGTAGAATCTCACAGATGGTCGGCATACAGCCATGCCCCGACATGTTTCGTCATTCCGACTTACTCATAGGGTTTCAGAATTATTGTTTAGTTATTAATTAATAAGTTAGCGCTGCCCTTTTTTTGTGGTGTGGGAACACATAACAGTGCTTAGTGGCAGGCCTTTTACTGACACTTTTTTAACCACTTAACAACCGGCCCATAGCCGAATGACGGCTGCAGGGCAGTTGCTTAACTCTGGGAGGGCGTACTATGACGTCCTCCCAGAATTCCCCTCTCACGCGCCCCCTGGGGCGCGCACCCGAACACATCCGTGACCGCCGGGTCCTCTGGACATGGCGCATCACGGATCCCGGTAAATGTCCGCTGATCGCGGCCGTTTACCATGTGATCGCGCCGTCAAATGACAGCGCGATCACATGTAAACAGACCGGCGTCATCTGATGACGCCAGTTCCTCTCCTCCCCTCCTGTGTACCGATCGGTACACTGTGAGCGGAGAAGGGGATGGATGGATGGAGCGCTGTGTGCTGGATGTGTAGTGCCCACAGCGCTGCACAGAGACATCCAGCCATCTCTTCATCCATGCTCAGCCATCCCTACTACTCTGCAATGCTGTGCAATACTCTGCAAAGCCCCACATTACCCTGGAATACCCCACAATACTCTGCAAAGCCCCACATTACCCTGGAATACCCCACATTACTCTGCAAAGCCCCACATTACCCTGGAATACCCCACATTACTCTGCAAAGCCCCACATTACCCTGGAATACCCCACATTACTCTGCAAAGCCCCACATTACCCTGGAATACCCCACATTACTCTGCAATACCCCCACAATACTCTGCAAAGCCCCACATTACCCTGCAATACCCCACATTACCCCGCCATACTCCGCCATACTCCGCCATACCCCGCCATACCCCGCCATACTCCGCCATACCCCGCAATACCCCGCAATACCCCGCAATACCCCGCCATACTCCGCAATACCCCGCCATACTCCGCAATACCCTGCCATACCCCGCCATACCCCACCATACCCCGCAATACCCCGCCATACTCCACAATACCCCGCCATACTCCGCAATACCCCGCCATACTCCACAATACCCCACCATACTCCGCAATACTCCGCCATGCTCTGCAATACCCCGCCATACCCAGCCATACCCTGCCATGCTGAGTCATGCTCAGCTGTACTCGGCCTCTGTATGTGGCCAGGCTGTGGAAGTCTCACACATGTGGTATTGCTGTACTCAGGAGGAGTAGGAGAATCTATTTTGGGGTGTCATTTTTGGTATGTACATGTTACGTGGTAGAAATATTGTATCAATGGACAACTTTGTGTTAAAAAAAAAATGCGTTTTAACCACTTCCCGCCCGCCGGCCGTCATACAACGTCCTTGATTTTGTGCGGGGATATCTGAATGATGCCCGCAGCTACAGGCATCATTCAGATATCAGCTTTTTCAGCCGGCGATTACCTACACCATAAGAATGATCATAGCGGCTGTTCCACTGCTTGATTGTTCTTACGGGAGGCGAGAGGGGATGTCCCCCCTCCCGCGCTTCTACCGACTCATCGCTACGATCAAAGCCAGGATCTTTTTTTTTTTTTTTTTTTTAATTTCAGGCTTCCCAGCCTAGAGGTGAGATGTGGGGTCTTATTGACCCCATATCTCACTGTAAAGAGGACCTGTCATGCCATATTCCTATTACAAGGATGTTTACATTCCTTGTAATAGGAATAAAGTTTGGCGCCATTCCACAAGCGCGTGCAATTTTGAAAGGTGACATGTTGGGTATCTATTTACTCGGCGTAACTTCATCTTTCACATTATGCAAAAACATTGGGCTAACTTTACTGTTTTGGTTTTTGTAAAGCACAAATCAGTTTTTTTTCCAAAAAAAAGCGTTAAAAATATTGCTGCGCAAATACCGTGCGAGATAAAAAGTTGCAACAACCGCCATTGTATTCTCTAGGGTCTTTGCTAAAAAAAGATATATAATGTTTTGGGGTTCTATGTAATTTTCTAGCTAATGATGATTTTTACATGTAGCAGAGAAATGTCAGAATTGGCCTGGGTTCTCCAGAACGCCTGAAGGTGCTCCCCTGCATGTTGGGCCTCTGTATGTGGCCACGCTGTGTAAAAGTCTCACACATGTGGTATCGCCGTACTCGGGAGTAATAGCAGAATGTGTTTTGGGGTGTAATTTGTGGTATGCATATGTGGTGTGTGAGAAATAACCTGCTAATATGACAATTTTGTGGAAAAAAAACCTTGATTTTGCAAAGAATTGTGGGAAAAAATGACAACTTCAAAAAACTCACCATGCATTTTTCTAAATACCTTGGAATGTCTTCTTTCCAAAAAGGGGTCATTTGGGGGGTATTTGTACTTTTCTGGCATGTTAGGGTCTCAAGAAATTAGATAGGCCGTCAGTACCTCAGGTGTGATCAATTTTCAGATATTCGCACCATAGCTTTTGGACTCTATAACTTTCACAAAGACCAAATAATATCCACCGATTTGGGTTATTTTTTCCAAAGATATGTAGCGGTATAAATTTTGGCCAAAATATATGAAGAAAAATTACTAATTTGCAAAATATTATAACAGAAATGAAGAAAAATGTATTTTTTTACAGATTTTTTGGTCTTTTTTCTTTTATAGCGCAAAAAATAAAGAACCCAGCGGTGATTAAATACCACCAAAAGAAAGCTCTATTTGTGTGAAAAAAAGGACAAAAATTTCATATAGATACAGTGTTGCATGACTGAGTAATTGTCATTCAAAATGTGAGAGCACCAAAAGCTGAAAATTGGTCTGGTTAGGAAGGGGGTTTAAGTGCCCAGTTGTCAAGTGGTTAATTTACTTCCAGTAGTTTATTGTAAATAGTAGTGTGGTGATTACGTATTATACTAAAGATCGGCATGTGGCATTAATAAACATTGACATATTTCAGTTGTGCTCCACCAGGCCGGCCCATATAGACAATGTGCCTAGCTGCTGAGTTCAACTGATAGGAAGCACTGCTAGGCAGCACTCATAGGCACTGATAGACAGCACTGATAGCCAGCACTGATTGGCACTGATAGCTGACACTGATTGGCAGCACTTATGGGCACTGATAGGCATCACTGATTGGCAGCACTGATGGGCACTGATAGGTGGTGCTGGTTGGCAGCACTGATAGACACTGCATGGTGGCACTGATAGGTGGCACTGATTGGCACTAATTGGCAGCACTGATTGGCACTGATAGGCAGCACTGATGGGTGGCACTGATTGGCACTGACATGTGGCACTGATGGGCACTGGTAGGTGGCATTGGTTGGCAATGATAGGTGGCACTGATGGGCATTGATAGGTGGCACCGATTGGCACTGATCTAGGAGAGGGGAAATTTCCCATTGAGCAGTCAGCTAGGCATGTAAGAGCTGCTCAGTGTGTGTGAAACTAATGTAATGTAATGTCACTGCTTGCAGAGAGGAGCTGTCAGAACTCGGAGCTGATGTTGGGGGTGGGTGGGGCCGAACAGCTAGCCTATCAAATACAAGCCAACGGGATAGAGGCTGGGCGGGCCGCTCCATGAATGTGGCTCCACCCCTTTCTATCAGCTATCAAACACCAGCCAAAGGAATAGGGGCTGGGTGGTCTGCTCCGTGTATATGGCCCCGTCCCCTTTCTTAAGCAGCCCAATCATTGGCTGGTGTTTAATAGCTGATATAAAGGGGGCGGAGCCACATACACGGAGCAGCCCGTCCAGCCCTCAACATCAGCCTGTTTGATAGGCTAGCTGTTTGGTCCTGCCCACCCCAGATATCAGCCCCGAGTTTTGACAGCTCCTATCTGCATGCAGTGACATTACATTACAGTTTAAAGCACTAAGCGGCTCTTAGATGCCTCCCTGACTGCTCAATGGGAAACTGTCTCACAGGCAGCTCTCTATACAGTGTCTTGCAGCATCTTACAGCAGATCTCCGGACACACATTAGGGTGTGCCTAGGCACACCCGGCACACCCCCTGCGCACGCCTATGGTTGGTATACAGTGTATGCACTGGCCGCCTTTTTTTTTGTTTATTGCTCCGAAGTATACACAAATTCAAATAGAGGGAACCATTCATGTAGCAGAAAATGCCTAGATAATGTTAATATTTTAAATATTAAAGGAAAATGCATTTGTGATCGCAATAAACTTAGTTATCGTCTTGCCTGTTATGTGCTGATCTTATTTAAGCCTGTGGTGGAAGCCTGTGTGTTTTCCATTGTCTGGACCAGAGGTTTTTGAATGCATGTTTTCTTTTTTTTCCTTTGTCTCTTTATCTATGACAATAATTTTAGTAAAGTCAATAAAAACTCGGCCTGTGCATGAGTTTGGGCCGAACATTGGCTGTTCAGCCTGTTCATCCAACACCCAAATTCACAGGGTGTTCGGCGGGTGTTCGCCCCACCGAACACCCTGAAATGCACTGCGTACTGCACAGTGCATTGTGCATCCTGACTGGGCAAAGCTTTGCCCAATCAGGGAGCAGTATAAGCTGGTTGTTAAGGAGCAGGTTTGATAAAAAGCGGGGCCAGGAAGATTATTTATTAATAAAGGAGTTGTCAAAAACTGTCTCTATAGTTTTATTATGGGGGCTTCCAGATTTCAATAAGCCTCCTGCCCGAAGACCCCCACAACCACCAGCTAGGACTGTGGGGAAGAGACCCTTGTCCAACATGGGGACAAGGTGTTTTGGGGTGGGAGGGGTGGGGTGATTTGACTCGTTTTGTTTTCTTTAGAAATGTCATTTTTACTGCAGCATGTTCTATATATGCTACAGATGTGCCACTTAACAGGCAGACTAAGAGGAACCCCCAGGCACTGTATGTAAAGGATTTTTTTTTTTATTGTTGCACTTTAAGCATAAAATAAATAAAATCACTGCTCTTAATAAAAGGATTTTTTTTAAATAATTTGCATTGATAAGTTTACCCCAAGGCAGTACCCAGATGCCTATATCACTTTTATGCCCAATTACTTGCATATAAGCTTTCAAGATTGTCACTTTTGATTTTTCCTGTTCGGCTCTATTAGACTTCAATGGGGTTTGCCGTTTGGGTTAGAACTTTCCCCCTGTTCGGCAGTTCTGCTGCAAACCAAACATGGGGGTGTTCGGCCCATCTCTATAGATAACAGTGAAACACATCATTCTCTTAATGCCAAGCAAAGCAATCTTTTAGCACCAGTTAGATTCTTTCTTTTTAACTGCAGAAAATCTAAATACATGTGACTGCAATGTTTAGAGGAGTTGTGCCAGAAGCTTAAACTAAGTTTGTTTTTAGATGTAGGTTTATTTTCTACTGTTACAATGTGTGTCTATTTAAAATTAATTGAGTTTGGCTAACTGTAAACGTAAAAGTTGGTATCAGGACATGTCAAAATAGAGACTGGAAATCCTCTCCAAAAATATTTTATAATCAAATTTCAGTAGCAAGGAAACACTGGAATAGAATACTCACAAAAGTCTGTCAAAATAAAATAAATTGTGTAATTATAATTGCCATTTCAATGAATAGTAGGAACTTTTCAAAGAGTGATATACCTGGCTCTAACATAAAATCATTCTTATTGGATGTAAATTACTTTTTATTGCACAAAATATTGCAAGATTCTATCCCCTGTGCTCGAAGCAGTCTCACTTTATGATTTTTGTTATATTGTTTATGTTACAAGCTCTATATGCAAACAGGAGTCAACAAAATTGGAAAATAAAGACACTTTATAAGATTGAATTTTGTGGAACAGTTTTATGTATTACAATGAATTATGTTGTTTGAAATTCTTGGAAATCTAAATTGAAAGGGAATTTCCTTTATCACTGCAGTATGAAAGGTTAAAACCGCAAGCAAAACTAAATAGCTGAAACTGTTCTGGTGTCACAAGGGAGTGAAGGGCCATTGGGGTGCAGCTAGGGTTTCGGGTATATTGGCAGCACAAGGGAGTTTAGTGGGAGCTCTAAAATTTGTTTATGAATATGAGCCCTTTAATTCCCAATTATGCCCCCATCTTGCTTATTAATTATAATATATCTAAACAAAAAAATGTGAAGACCACTATGACTTATGCCCCGTACACACGGTCGGATTTTCAGACGGAAAATGTGTGATAGGACCTTGTTGTCGGAAATTCCGACCGTGTGTAGGCTCCATCACACGTTTTCCATCGGATTTTCCGACACACAAAGTTTGAGAGCAGGCTATAAAATTTTCCGACAACAAAATCCATTGTCGGAATTTCCGATCGTGTGTACACAAATCCGACGCACAAAGTGCCACGCATGCTCAGAGTAAATAAAGAGATGAAAGCTATTGGCTACTGCCCCGTTTATAGTCCCGATGTACGTGTTTTACGTCACCGCATTCAGAATGATCGGATTTTCCGACAACTTTGTGTGACTGTGTGTATGCAAGACAAGTTTGAGCCAACATCCATCAGAAAAAATCCTAGGATTCTGTTGTCAGAATGTCCGATCAATGTCCGACCGTGTGTACGGGGCATATATGTTCTATAACGGTCCCCTGGGGTTATTATCCCAAGTGATAAGCAATTCAAAGTATAAGGAAAAATTTGGATTTTTGGATAAATACCTCAGGAATATTAGATATAGAATATTAGGAATATTAGATGCCTCATGGATGTACATAAAATAATTAGTAATTATTACATACATTAAAAAATTTATTTTTGGTACAATAACATTATTCAAGGTCCATATTATGGCCAAATACAGCCTATATAAAGTGCTAGTCTACGCATTTCATGGATTTTTTGCTTTTTCAGGACCTCAAATAAGTCAATCCATCTAAAATACAGACAATTACATTCCAATCAAAAAAATAGTCAATATGATTCAATATGATTAACAAGCATCAAAATAAAGTTCAACTCATACAGTACATCCAAACATAAGCATCATAAAAAATATATACACCACAGTCCGCAATAATGCTGTGAAAAAAACCCCACAAAATATTATAAATATCAATACACACATACTGTACATTACCTAAACACATATAATGAATGAGTAAACCGTCTTCACAGACTAGGTAAAATGTCATCACAGACTGCAGGGAAGCATCAGGGGACCAGAAGAGGGAGAACACACTACCCCAAAATAGTTTATTTAAAACCTATATCTCAATATGATATCAAATATGAGGAACAGCCAGAGTATAAGAAATATTTCACATAGTCACTTACTTTAGAACTAACTTGAAAACACTGGATTGTCTCCCAGAAGTAATCTGACTCCAAACAATCCCTGACAATAATGACAGAAGTCCACTACATTATGTTTGTCCTCCTAATTATCTATCCATGGCTATAATGAAACAACCCATAATACAAAAATATCAACGGATACTTGCTAAAAACTACAACACTAATTAAATAGTAGCAGGGTGTAAATGAGGGCAAAAAACAACTAAATCGCCTCAAAAAGGATCTCATCAAATAATTATGTACTTGTGTCTAACATCTACTTGCACCTGGCATCACAAGCTCCCAATCTGCAAGTCATCAGGTGGGAAGGGGGAGTCTCACACTCTCTAAATATATTTAGAAAGTGTGAGACTCCTCCTTCCCACCTGATGACTTGCAGATCGGGAGTTTGAGATGTCAGGTGTGAGTAGAATTTTTGTCTTTTGTTGAATACAAAATAAAATGTATAAAAAAGAAAACTTATATTAAAATCAATCAGCATTCAGCCATACATGCAGCAATCCAGATAAAATTGCTTGGATTGGTGCATATATGTTAAACAGGGCTCTGAGCACTGGATAATCCATAACTCATTCAGTAGCTAAATAAACTAATATTAATAAAATGTTGCATACATAAAACAAATGGAGGAGGAAATATACCAGAGGTATCAATACACATGTCGGTCCAAATTGAGAATAGCCAGATAGGTAAACCTTGTTTTACAGAGCTCTTAACAATGGGTCATTTCAAATTGCCTGTATCTCAAACAATATGGATGGAAAGAAATGTAACCCATTATGATGTTATTTATTTTACCTTATCAAAACACATACCAGTAAGTGCTCATCCAGCATTTCTAGTGTTAACATGTTGTCACACCCCTTTAGCACCTGATGGACTGTATACATGTACAAGCTATTGGGATTTAAATGCAGGTATATCTTATTTCTGTTGCATTGCAGGTCAGTGATAAGACCTGAACCTAGTGGCTCTTCCCCAGTTTGTGTCTGTTTGCCCCATGTTGGCATTGTGTCCACTGTAGCATGTAGGTATTACGAACCTAGAGCCACTAGATTCAGGTCTGGCCACTAACCTGCAATGCAACAGAAATAAGATATACTGTACCTATGTTTAGATCCCAAAAGCTTATACGTGTATATAGGCCATCAAGTGCTAAAGGGGTGTGACCACATGTTAACACGAGAAATTCTGGATGCACTCTCTGTACACTGCTGTACACCCTTTCCAGCAAACCTTGCAGTAAAAAAAGGGATTCCTAGTTCACAATCATCGCAATACATGTCCAAGCTGGCCAACTGCATCAAACAATGGCTAATCCCTAATCTGCTCTGCAAAATGCAAATGCTACAGTGGACACAATGCCAACATGGACAGACACAAATTGGAGGAGATCCACTATTTTCTATAAGTCTCAGTAAGTGCAATACTTACCTCTGGATGGTGGGTGTTATATTCCTATCTTCTATGGATTCAGGTTATAGTTAGTACATCCTTCACTCAAATTGCTTCATAGGTGGATACATTTGGATCACTGTGATGGACAATCTTTGCTGAACTTTTTTTTTCTCAATAGATTTGTATTAGTAATTTTTAAACATAACATATTCAAATAGACATGTTTAAGAGATATACATATAAGAAAAAATTCTGTCAAGATATGTGGATTATGTTGAGTGAAAAGTATAGATACCAACATATGACTTAGCATAATAAGTTCACGTAGGTGTTGTAATCCTTTGGTGAAGAAGATGGAGGAAGAAACTGAAGGAAGATAGAAGATAGAAGATAGAAGAAAGAAGAAGCATTTAAATAAAGGAATTGTCAAAAACTGTCTCTTGTCATTTTTAACATTTTTGACACTTTTTTTGTGAAATGGTAGGAGTACCCCCTTATCATTTCACACAAGGGGGAGGGCTGGGATCTGGGGGTCCCCTTGTTAAAGGAGGCTTCCAGATTCCGATAAGCCCCCCGCCCGCAGACCCCCACAACCACCGGACAAAGGGTTGTGGGGATGAGGCCCTTGTCCCCATCAACATGGGGACAAGGTGTTTTGGGGGGCTACCCTAAAGCACCCTCCCAATGTTGAGGGCATGTGGCCTGGTATGGTTCAGGAGGGGGGGGGGCACTCTCTCGTCCCCCCCTCTTTTCCTGCAGTCTGCCAGGTTGCGTGCTCAGATAAGGGTCTGGTATGGATTTTTGGGGTGACCCCACGCCATTTTTATTTAAATTTTGGCATGGGGTTCCCCTTAAAATCCATACCAGACCTGAGGGGGACCCCACGCCATTTTTTAAAAAGATTTTGGATGGGGTTCCCCTTAATATCCATACCAGACCTGAAGGGCCCCCCCACGTCATTTTTTTTGTTAAATTTTGGTTCGGGGTTCCCCTGTGGGAAATTCCCATGCCGTTTTTATCAATGAACTTTTATGTGTATTGTCGGACCGGCAATTCATTCATAGCCGCGAGTAGTTTTAAATTACTTTTTTTCCTTTGAAATGTCATTTTGCTGTCAGACTGTTCTAAACACGGAAAACATGCGCCCCTTTACAGGCATACTATAAACACCCCCCAGGTACAAAATTTAAAGGAATATTACACTTTTATTGTTTCACTTTAAGCATTATTAAAATCACTGCTCCCGAAAAAACGGCCATTTTTAAAACTTTTTTTGCATTGATCCATGTCCCCTGGGGCAGGACCCAGGTCCCCAAACACTTTTTTATGACAATACCATGCATATAAGCCTTTAAAAATTTTGATTTCTCCCATAGACTTTTAAAGGGTGTTCCACGGCTTTCGAATTTGCCGCGAACACCCCAAATTGTTCGCTGTTCAGCGAACTGGCGAACAGCCAATGTTCAAGTCGAACATGAGTTCGACTTGAATTCAAAGCTCATCCCTAGTAGAGAATAGCCACGAAGATAAACTGCCTCCTGGAATTTTTGAAGTTTCTATCTTCCCCCATAGTGTGGATTGGGGGGAAGGTAGAAACCATTCTTTTGATTGAGTGAGGATTGAAGACATGTAATAATCTTAAGAGTAAACATAACCAGTTCCTCCTGCTAGGCGTTGTTTGATTAGTTTATTATGTCCACATCTAGATTTTTTTATCTTGCCAAATGTATTTAAATACAATTGTTTGCAGTGTTTTGAAATAGCTTTTAGGTATTTGGATCGGGAGGGTTCTGAACAAATAAAGAATTTGGGGAAGATGAAACATTTTAAATGTCGCTAAGCGCCCCATCCACAAGAACTCAAAAGACGCCAACTTGGTAAGGTCTTCTTGTAGTTTAGTGCGGAATGGTAAGTAATTTAAGGGAAACAGTGATTTAGTTGAGTTGGATAGTTGTATTCCCAAGTAGGTTATAATGTTATCCGCCCAGGTGTAAGGGAATTGTAGTTTAAGATGGTTGCTAGAGGAGTCGTTCACACCCAAGTTTAGGATGTAGGGTTTAGTCTTGTTTACTTTGTAGTAAGAAATGTCATTAAACCAGGCAAGCGTCTTCCGAATCTCGGGCAGGGATCGATCAGGGTCGGTAACCATGAGAATAAAGTCATCTGCAAAGAGATTGATTTTATGCTCCTGGTCGGCGATAGATATTTCTGAGATTTGTTTGTTAGATCTGATGTTTTCAGCTAGGGGTTCCATAATAAGATTAAATATGGGTGATAGTGGGCATCCCTGTCTCGTACCGTTAGAAATTTGGAATGGCAATGAGAGAGTATCTGCTGAGAACAACCGAGCTGGGAAGGCTGAGTACAAGGCCATTATGGCGTTGTATATTTGTCCCTGTATTCTGAATTTGTTTAACTCTGAGGAAATGTATCCCCAATGTACCCTATCAAACGCCTTTTGAGATAGGAAGATTGAAGGCGTTTTTGTGGATTGTACATGGCGAATAACATTTATCATTCGTCTAATGGCATCTAAAGCTTGGCGACCTTTTGTGAATCCCGATTGGTCTTTGTGGATGTAATATGTCTTCAAGTCTATTGGCAATGAGTTTTGCATACATTTTTAAATGAAGATTGAGTAATGATATAGGACGGAAATTTTTCGGTGAGGTAGGTTCTTTGCCCGGCTTAGGTAGGGTCACTACCATGGCACTGAGCATTTCAGCAGGGAATGACGCAAAATTGGCAACTGAATTGTATGTTTGAAAGAGGATAGGGGCTAGGATATTTTGATATTGTTTGTAGTATTCCCCAGTGAAGCCATCTAGACCTGGGGATTTGGAATATGGGAGTTTACTAATTACTTGCAATATTTAACATATTGTGAAGGGGTAATTTAGTGATGAAATTTGTTGTGGTATTATAGATGGGAGATTCATGTTATCTAGAAAGGCTCGAATTTCTTCAGGAGACGGTTGGTGGGTGCTTAAGTCACCTTAAGATTGTAGAGATCTTTATAAAATGTACCAAATGCGTTTGCTATGGAGTGAGGTTTAAGTAGTTTTTAGTTGGAGTGGGGGTGGTATAGGAATGGGATTTTGGTTTTGAATCTATATCCTTTGACACGGAAGGCCATTGCCCTTCCTGCTTTGTTCCCTGTGGTGTATGTAGTTGCTTTGAATTGCCTATAGGATTTCACATATGCCTCAAGGAGTTGGGAATGTAATTTGTGGGGGAGCGTGAAGATTTTAGATTGGAGGAGAGGAGAAGGGTTGGTTTTGTTTAAGGATTCAGAGGCTGATATGTAAGCTGTGAGTTCGTCTAACCTCTGAGTTCTCTTTTTTTGCCCAACCCCACATGTGAAGGAATACACCCCTAATAACAGCTTTATGAGCATTCCACACCACCAGCTCGTCAGATACTGATGCTTTGTTGATTGAAAAGAATTATTCTAGTTGTTGTTTGATGCATGTGGAATAGCAAGGAGTGTTGAGGAGATAATTATTAACCCACCAAATATAAGAATTGGGTTGTGGTGAGTTAGCGGCTATGGTGATGCTAATAGGAGCATGATCTGACCAGGTGGTGGTGTGGATAGTGGAGCCCGATATTCTTTGCAGTAGCCATTTATCAGCTAAAAATAAATCAATTCGCGAGTAGGTGTTGTGACGCGGTGAAAGATAAGTAGAATCTTGTTCGTTTATGTGACACCACCTGCACACGTCAAACAAGTCATTAGATGCAATAAATTTATCTAAAGGAGAAGCATATCTTTTGGACCCTGTGATGGAGTCCATTATGTTGTTTGGGACCAAATTAAAATCCCCACATATCAGCATATGACCTTGTTGGATTTTTCTTGCTGCTCATAGTGTCTTTTTGAGGACGTTCATCTGACGTTGATTTGGGGCGTAGATGGATACCAAGGTATAGGGTACATTGTTAATTGTACAGAGTAGGAAGATGTAACAACCCTCCGGATCTGTGGTGCAGTTCTGTAGTTGAAAGGAGATAGTGTTCCTAATGGCTATCAATACTCCTCGTTGTTTCTTGGAGTAGCAGGTTTGAAAGATATGTGAGAATTGCCTGTGTTGGCATTTGGGAGATGTGTTTTGAACAAAATGTGTCTCTTGGATGCACAGAATGTCACAGTTTTGGGAGATTGCTGATTTCCACATAGAGCCTCGTTTTGCTGGGTGGTTCAGACCCTTTGCATTGAGGGACAGGATGTTAACATCCATGATGGAGGTTGGTGTAGTGTAGCAATAATGTGGTTGACTTACGGTTGTTGGAGATCAGTGGACTAGTCCACAGGAATTTGGCTGTCGTTGAGAAGAGATATCCGTATTTGGATGCATTTAGTGGTGCTGCAAAATCGTTATATTGTCAAGGTTCTATCAAAGGTACAAAACAGGTTAGGGATGGAATTGCAGATATTTAGTTACCAGCGTTAGTTTGCGTGTAGGTAATTCAGGAGAGAGAAACATGACAGAAATGAAAAAAAACTGCAAAAAATACAACTTTAAGTGAAACAAACAGTCATGTCAGCAGTGTATAACTCTTGGGAGAAGTTAACCAAACTTGGGGGAAAGTTCAGAAATTGGTTGATTGAGCATATAGCCAGACTGGACTTATTGCTGTCACTCAATGGTGTAGAATTTAGGGCAAATGGGTTTACTTTTGTTTATCCTTGATGTGCCCCCGGTTATGCCCAAATTAAAAGGAGTTAAGTTTCCTGTGAGGTTCAGTCAGGTTGCGTGGGGCTTCCAGATGATTCCCCATGTACAGAGAAGTTTCAGCCCTCCTTCCAGCGTGGATATTGTGTGGTGGGTGCCATTGTGGGTGACCAGGATGGTGGCTGGGTGGCACCATTTGTATATGATTTTATGATTATTCATGGCTTTTGTGATCATTTTTAGCTGCCTACTCATTTGTAGGGTATACTGTGACAGATCCGCATAAAGTTGGATGTCTGAGTATGGTGCTGGGAGAGGGGACATTCCCCTTGCTTTCAAGAGGATTTGTTCTTTCACCTGGTAGAAGTGGATCCTCAGGAGAACATCTCTGGGGACATCCTCTTCAAGGTGGCGGGGTTTGGCTATTCTATGAATACGGTCTATGGTGAATTCAATTGGGGAGAGGTCCGGTAGCACATTAGAGAACATGGTGTTAGAGTAATTGTGCAGTTCTTTAGACTGAATGGACTCTGGAATGCTGCATATTTTAATGTTATTACAACGGGAGCGGTCCTCGAGGTCCACCAGCTTTGCTTTGACCCATAGAGAGTAATCTTTTTGCTCTGTATATGCATCAACCAGGTCATTTACTGTATCTGTGCATTCCTCCATTTTGTTTTCCATAAACTTCATTTGCTTCATTTCTAGAGAAAACCTATTATTCAGTGAGGATAGGTTTGACATGAGAGAGGATTGTAGGGATAAGAACATATCTTTCATAGTGGTATCTAGCACCGGTTGCCCTGATGTTGGGAATGCAGCTATGGATTGCAGTGAAGAGATAGCATTGTCATTATGCAGGCCTGTACTTACTGTGTCTGAGGCCTGATGATTTAGATCCATCTGCATCCTTGATTTGGCTGGGCTTTGGGAGACTGGGGTTGCTGGAGAGGATTTGTGTGGGGAGGAGGGTGCTGATCCACATTGTATGTCTTGTGGATGATCCTCAGGAGGTCTGTGTAGGCCGCGGAGTGTCGCGCTGTTGCTCCGGCAGTGCCATCTTGGCTTCCTCCCTGCACCCGGCGGGCTGGAAGGAGAAGGCCGTGAGCCGTTTTGGGCCTTTGTCCTGGCTCCTTTTGCTGGACATCTCGGTGGCAGATCCCGTGGGAGTGCGGTGTGTCTCCAAGGGATGGATGGAGCTTTGTTTGTGCCCATTTGTCGCGGTTTGTCCAGTCGGCGGTGAAAAGCTCACTGCTTAGGCTGCCATCCTCCTGCACGCGCAAGCCACACACCCCTTGCTGATTTTTTTTGATGGACACTGTTTTCTACTTTTGTGATACTTGTGTTTGCCACTATTTTATGTATTTCATATTTTATTCTTTTATGATGGTGTATTTTGGGTTGTTTTTTCTTATCTATTTCAGTTATTTGCATTATCCATCACTTAGTCATCATTTTACTTTTAGGCACTGTATTTACCCAATACCTATTAGGAATTTGCATATATTGATTCCTTGCATGTTGCCTCACTACCTATTATCACGGACTTTGATAGTTGCTTTGATTATTTGAGTATGGAGTGATGTGTACAACTAAATACACTGGATTTTATATAGTATTGGTCTTAATGTCCATGAACTATAATTTTGATTTGAGTCATGATGTGCTTGGCAGAACTATGATTCTATCTATCAATCATTTTTTGAAATGCCAACGTGTGTATAGATTTACTCAGTGGATTGAACATTAGTGGAAACTGCCATTTCTTTTTAATAATATGTCATTGGTACACATTGAAGTTGGACATGTCTGATCAGTTTGAGAAAAGACAGTAAATATGTTTGTAAGGAAGATAGGGGGCGCTAGTTACCATATTATTCAAGTGCTCTAAATAAATAAATCTCCTGCATTACCAAAAAAATGGAAATGTAAGAAAGCTAGGGGGCGCTAGATACCATACTATTCAAGTGCTTTAAATAAATAAATATCCTGCATTACCAAAAAAATGAAAAACATAATAATGACAAATCATAATTAGATTACACATTGAAGTGCCCACAATAGTGAAAAAAATATATAGTGATTGATTGTCCACATAAAAAAGTGATTTGAAGTGGTTGAAGTGATATCTTTCAATAATCTCCCAATCTTGTTGCTGTAAACAAAAGGTTTTCCATCACCAAAGGAAAATAAGAAAAGGAAAACACCTCGAAGTAGTAGATATCTGCTTACCAGATACCAATGACTCCTTTAGTTAAAAAGAGAGTCACTAGCGCTTGTGCAGGGTTGTGCCTGCTCACATGGATGGCCGGACTGTGGTTGGTATTATAGGCATGGATCGTTCCCGTCAAGCTCATTCAAGATAGGATAAGGATACATAGGAAACAAAAACAGTCTCCATAGCGTAAAACCATTTATTAAAAAAGTAAACAAATTAAAAAGCCAAATGGCCGCTTACATTGGTGGGTGCCTACCCGGCACTGGGGCTGCTTGCATGTCAGGGTGACTTCGCAGTCAGAAAAAGCCTTTCATGTCTCCTCCACGCTGGCGTGCGTTCCAGCTTACACAGGGGGGCAGCCAAAGGATCCGGATGTTGTTGGGTGATAGGACATGTGACCACGTACCGCTGCTTTCAAGAGGATTTGTTCTTTCACCTGGTAGAAGTGAATCCTCAGGAGAACATCTCTGGGGACATCCTCTTCAAGGTGGCGGGGTTTGGCTATTCTATGAATACGGTCTATGGTGAATTCAATTGGGAAGAGGTCCGGTAGCACATTAGAGAACATGGTGTTAGAGTAATTGTGCAGTTCTTTAGACTGAATGGACTCTGGAATGCTGCATATTTTAATGTTATTACAACGGGAGCGGTCCTCGAGGTCCACCAGCTTTGCTTTGACCCATAGAGAGTAATCTTTTTGCTCTGTATATGCATCAATCAGGTCATTTACTGTATCTGTGCATTCCTCCATTTTGTTTTCCATAAACTTCATTTGCTTCATTTCTAGAGAAAACCTATTATTCAATGAGGATAGGTTTGACATGAGAGAGGATTGTAGGGATAAGAACATATCTTTCATAGTGGTATCTAGCACCGGTTGCCCTGATGTTGGGAATGCAGCTATGGATTGCAGTGAAGAGATAGCATTGTCATTATGCAGGCCTGTACTTACTGTGTCTGAGGCCTGATGATTTAGATCCATCTGCATCCTTGATTTGGCTGGGCTTTGGGAGACTGGGGTTGCTGGAGAGGATTTGTGTGGGGAGGAGGGTGCTGATCCACATTGTATGTCTTGTGGATGATCCTCAGGAGGTCTGTGTAGGCCGCGGAGTGTCGCGCTGTTGCTCCGGCAGTGCCATCTTGGCTTCCTCCCTGCACCCGGCGGGCTGGAAGGAGAAGGCCGTGAGCCGTTTTGGGCCTTTGTCCTGGCTCCTTTTGCTGGACATCTCGGTGGCAGATCCCGTGGGAGTGCGGTGTGTCTCCAAGGGATGGATGGAGCTTTGTTTGTGCCCATTTGTCGCGGTTTGTCCAGTCGGCGGTGAAAAGCTCACTGCTTAGGCTGCCATCCTCCTGCACGCGCAAGCCACACACCCCTTGCTGATTTTTTTTGATGGACACTGTTTTCTACTTTTGTGATACTTGTGTTTGCCACTATTTTATGTATTTCATATTTTATTCTTTTATGATGGTGTATTTTGGGTTGTTTTTTCTTATCTATTTCAGTTATTTGCATTATCCATCACTTAGTCATCATTTTACTTTTAGGCACTGTATTTACCCAATACCTATTAGGAATTTGCATATATTGATTCCTTGCATGTTGCCTCACTACCTATTATCACGAACTTTGATAGTTGCTTTGATTATTTGAGTATGGAGTGATGTGTACAACTAAATACACTGGATTTTATATAGTATTGGTCTTAATGTCCATGAACTATAATTTTGATTTGAGTCATGATGTGCTTGGCAGAACTATGATTCTATCTATCAATCATTTTTTGAAATGCCAACGTGTGTATAGATTTACTCAGTGGATTGAACATTAGTGGAAACTGCCATTTCTTTTTAATAATATGTCATTGGTACACATTGAAGTTGGACATGTCTGATCAGTTTGAGAAAAGACAGTAAATATGTTTACTTTATGCATAGCAGCAGTTGCTGTGTTTTCACATGTAACATAATACTACTGTCTAAGGCATCAGAATGGTTGCCGTATGGTCTGAGATACATCTGGCATTCCCTTATCCAGTATCGAGTGCTCACTTACCATAATTTTTGCAGGTTCTCCTCTCAAGGACATGTCTCAATGTCTGCTTATGATTTCCTGTGGCTAATTGATACTCCATTTGAAAATTGGGACAAGTGAAATACTATGATCTGTGTTTATTCATATGTTTGATATTTTCTAATTCAACGGACATTCCCTCCCTTGGGAGGTGACTACATTAGTTGCTAAGTGTATCTGTCTATTTATGCAGGATTTTAATTGATATAATAAATACATACAGAGAGTTATTTACCCTTTTAGATACAGCTTGGAGACCAGTCGGTGATCCTATACTTGTCTCACATACCAGGGCAAACCAATTCCACTATAGATGAAACACTAATGTAGGAATATCCTTTTTTGTTTTTGGATTTGATGGTGTGGGTCTACATTGGTGTCACTTATACATTGGACTAATACCGAAAGAAATATGTATTGGGATTTTGATGAAGATATTGCATGCAGGAGGAGTGTTGTGTTCTTAAAAAAACTATAGCTGAAAAATAAAAGTATACTTTTAAACTGTATTTTCAGTCCTTTTTGATAGTGATTTTTTAGATTTACATTTGGAAAGTATAAGTGAATCGTAGGCATTATTCTCTGTGGCAGTCACACATGGTAGTATTATTTAGAATTTGCAGTACAAGGGTTGCATATAAACTGATTCTAGAACATCTGCCCCCTGCACTACCCACTTATCTCAGCAGACTGAAATTTTTTTTTGTAGCTTTTACAATCATTCCCGATGATTCTATTATAATGTGTCATTCCCTGTGAGAAGAATAACTGGATGTTGGCATAGTAAATTGCAGTTGCAGCAAGCCAAGTAAAAATGGATACTAATGAGTGAAACACACATCACTTGGTATATTGGTAACCCTTACTAATCTCCTGAGAGTGTTTTTCATACTGTTGTCTCGAAAACCACATCATAAATAATATTCGCCTACAGACAAAGCTTATAAAATGTTTTCTCAGCTCAAGGTTTTGCTGTGCTCTTGCTATACAGTGTTGCTGTATGCCAAAATAGATAAGTAGCAGTAACAGATTTCTGTGATCTTTTGCAAAAGTCATAGTGTAGTGTTATCATGGTGAGAACTTGATAAAGTAAATTTCTCTTGAGCTGTAATGCTACATTCTCATGAGTGGGTGAGGTAGCTGCTGGTCAGTATATTCTTGCCAGTGGATCTGCATGCTGCTTGCACAAACTGTGCATGAACAGAAGTGGCTTTCAGTGGCGGCTGTCAGATTTATCCTCCTTACAAGCCAGCACCACCACTATTCGCTCATCTGATTGGTTTTGCCACACACAAATTGGCCACATGTTGATAGCTACATGACAATCTGGCTGCTAATGTAGTAATCTCTCTAGGGAATATTCATTTTGGTCTGGGAAGCCTTTTTCTCATGTTCAATTTTTTTGTAAAACATACATAGTAAAATATAAAATATCAGTTTAAAAACGTATGAAATGTATGAAATTCCAGATGCGGAGAAGGCCTTTGATAGAGTCCATTAGGGCTACTTATAACAGATAAATTTCATATATTTTGCTTTGATGGAGAGATATGCAGAGAGATTTTGGCAGTGTATTCTACCCCTGCCCTTGTGTTCATAGAGAGACTATTCTCTAAGGGTTTTAATATCAAAACGAAACCAGACAGGGATGCCTTTTATCCCCTTTGATTTTCCCATTAATAATGGACCCACTAGCAGAGAAAATCCATAACCATCCACTAATTTGAGGCATAAATCTAGCGAATCAGGAACATACCATCACACTGTTCACAGATGATGTCATTGTGACATTATCTAACCCTGCTGAATCGCTACCCAAGGAGCAGGAAGTCAATAACAATAAATCTCACATGTTGGGAATCCATATTCCAGCAGCCCGAAAATCCGCTCTTTACTCTCAATGTTCCTTCCCATGGGCCCAAGATTCATTGTTGTACCTATGTATCAATATTACATCTCCCTTTTCTAACCTATATAAGGCCAACTTTATCCTGCTGCTCGATTCAATTCAAAAAGAAATAGACCGCCTTAAAAAATATTACCTCTACTGGTCTGGAAGACTTGCTGCCTTCAAAATGATAATTCTCCCAAAAATACTATATTATTTTAGAACTTTACCAATAACAATACCTAATTCCTTCTACCAAAGCCTACAAACTATGCTATGCTAACTATGCTAACTATGCAACAAAAAGAGCAAGGTGCCCACTTGCCACACTATCTAAACATAAAAGGGTAGGGGGTATGGGGGTCCCTATATTTAAAGACTATCATATGGCCCCAATGCTAGAACTATTATAATCATGGTTAACCCCTACTGACGTCATACTGGAGAGCCAAATTAAAAAATCACAAGTTCCAATCCAGGAGACCTTAAATCCTTACTTCTAATTTCCTAATTTGTGGACTCTGCTCTGCTGTTTCCTAACCCAATAATCGCAGCCTCTCTACGAGCATGGTCTTACCATCTCCAAACCAGTTGTACAAATTTCCACAAAGTCACTATACTCATACCATTACAAGCATTCTCAATCCCACTGAAAGGATTCTCTTATGTACATTGGTCAAACAAAGGACTACATATCTTATCAAACCCAACAGAAAAAGGGAAATCAATCCCTTTTCCCATATTGATTTCTAAAAGGGATTTTCTTTTTTATGCTAAACTATCAGCGTACATAAATAAACACTCTGTTTCTAACTATCCCTGAACCATTGTAGCATTTCCTTAAATCTCCACCTCTCTACAAATGGGAGGAAGAACTAAACACCTCCTTCTCTAACAAACAATGGCTAAAAGTCATCAAATCCAATTATTTGGGCTCAAAATGCATAACTTATTGGGAAACCACCCAAAAGATACATCTGAGATGGTACTTAACCCTTACAACATATCTAAATTCTCCAAAGAGGTAGACAACACCTGCTGAAAGGTCTGTGGATGTGTGGGAACCCTGAAACATATGCTCTGGTAATGTCCCAGTCTGAGAGGTTTCTGGAATTCTGTTTTTCAGACTCATCTCAACGATAATGGGTATACCCCTAAGAGCAAAACTGATCAAACATTACTCAGCATAGACATGGAAAAACTCCACCCTCATATGAAATACATCGCTCTAGCTATCCTAGCTTGCACCCAAATTGCAAAATATTGGTAATCTTCATCTAACCCGAGTCTATCAGAGATTAAAAAACAAATTGTTTTTATATACAGCATTGAACGTACAATGGCACACAACAAAGGTTCCCAAAACCAATTTCATGATAGGTGGTTAATATGGCAAACATATAGAGCAAGGTCTTAAGCCCTCACATATCTCCCCAACAGCAAAACCTAGACCTTTTACATGCACTCAACTGTTTGTGTCTTTCTTATTTGATTTTTCTGGTATGTTATTCCACTGAAAAAACCTCTGTTTAGTATATTATACTACCTTTTTTTCTTTCTTTGTAATGTAAGTCACCACCCCGAGGAATATAATCTGTAACATCTGTATTTGATGACATTTCATTGTACTTATATGTTCTTGACTAATCATAATATTCTTCTCCGTGTTGTAGCATAATTCCACCCTCTCTGGGGCATGCATTGTAAAGTTTTCATTGTAAACTGTTAAACCTCAATTAAAAAACATTTTAAAAAATGAAATAAAAAAAAAATACAAAAATTATAATAATGTCTCCTAAATGCTCTGAATAATTAAAAGTTTACAGTCTAAGGTATGGTTATCTCTTGTATTCTTTATGTTTAAAGTGTATCAAACTTTTTTGGGGTTTTCATTTTGTATCAAGTAAGGGATAGTTAAAACTCTATCAGTTTTTTTCTTTGCTTGTTTTATATTAGTTTTCCCTATACTTTCTGACCAGAAAGTAATAGGAAATCTCTCCAAAGTGATGTCACTGGATCAAAAAGCTCTATCCAAAGCTAAAAAAAATGCTTAATGTATATTGCATGCTATTTTTATTTGCTACACATTTACTGCATGTTTGTATAAGTGCCAGACTATGCACAACAATTGTGAGAGTGCTACTATTATATTTGTATAATATATTAAAAAAGCAAGTCCCATATATTCATTTGTTTGAGACATTTATTGTTACAGATGGTGATATTGAGGATACAAGAACTAGGGATGCTGATCAATGTGTGAGGTAACGCAGTCTATCATGTGTTCTCAAAATTGTCAAATTATTGTGAGAACACTGGTAATACCTTTAACTGGCACACACATTAACATCCAGATGTCAAGGAAATTACATTGACTCTCCAACCAGAATGAGAGACCTAGTTTGGAGGAGAAGGACAATGGAGAGAGATTACTTTGGGATAGTAAAGCCAACTGTAATACAGTTATCAGCCCACAATGCCTCCTACCACCACTAGAGGGACTCACCCAAAATGTAACTGGCTGTACACACACAGGCAGATACCAATTTTGCATACTATGTGGCACATCTAAGGGCTGTGGAGCAGAAAAATTATTACCACAAACTCCACATACAAAGTATGAACAGCGATCTATCTCTTCCCTACACAGTCCACTCCCCCCTTCAGTTAGAAAGCACACTAGGGAACACATTAACCCCTTGATCGCCCCTAGTGATAACCCCTTCCCTGCCAGTGACATTTTAACAGTAATCAATGCATTTTTATAGCATTGATCGCTGTAAAAATGCCAATGGTCCCAAAGATGTGTCAAAATTGTCCGACATGTCTGCATAATGTCGCAGTCCCAATAAAAAATTGCAGATCACCACCATCACTAGTAAAAAAAAAAATTAATAAAAAAAATACCAAAAACTATCCCCTATTTTGTAGATGCTATAACTTTTGTGCAAACCAATTTACCAAAAATAAGTAGAAGAATACATACCGGCCTAAACTGGGGAAAAAAATACGTTTTTTATATATTTTTTGGGGATATTTATTATAGCAAACAGTAAAAAAAATTGTGTTTTTTTCAAAATTGTCGCTCTTTTTTTGTTTATAGCACAAAAAAAAAAAACGCAGATGTGATCAAATACCAAAAGAAAGCTCTATTTGTGAGAAAAAAAGGACGTCAATTTTGTTTGGGTGCAACGTCGCACGACCACACAATCGTCAGTTAAAACGATGCAGTGCCGAATTGCAAAAACTGCTCTGGTCAGAAAGGGGGTAAAATCTTCTGGATCTGAAGTGGTTAAGCGGTTAATAGATAATACATACTGTAGCTAACTGTTATGAAAGTCCTTCTAAAGCTTAAGAAGGATTACAATATAATTTTACAATGTCATTTAGGTTCATCAACTATGTAGTAGGAGGGCTTGTCTTATTGAATATAAATTAAGTTGAATGTTCAGGTAGGCCCTTATAGTACTGGAAAATGTAAAGCTGATCATAGACAATACAGTTTTGTTGTACAGACTCCATTGTGTCTACCAACAACTGTGTAGTGTGAGATCACTTTTATAATTTTGATTGATCTAAAGCAGACATACACATTACAATCTTATTGCACAATCCCTTTTAGATCTACCATAATCTATGTAGTGCAAAGGATTGCTGGACTGGATATAAATTGAATAGGATGTTTAGGCGGAACCTTACATTACATATTTTAGTAAATCTAACAGACATTGTACACAAATTTTGACTACCGAAGTAGTACTTGTTTTATGAGTTAACCCCTAAAATGTACATATATTGTCTCATCTCAAAGTGTATTTAGGAGATATAAGAAATGAGTATTGTAAATATCTTAAAATTGAGAATTTCTAAGGAAAAAAGTGCACATACATGTTTCTTGTTAGCTCACAGTATAAAGGTTCTCCAGAAGGTTCATTTCTCATTATCCCATTGTAAAATGTCATGAACACTATTATGAGAGAGCCCTCAGGAAGTACTGGAATGACAGCTGCTACCCAGGGGCTGCACATTCAGGATCATCAATACATTTACTGTTATTTAACTTCACAGTCATTATGGTTTACAAACCATAAATATTATGAGGTAAATTTGATTTTTGCATTGAAGTGTAATAGTTTTCTTCTTTCTTTTTTGTGTTTGATTACAGGGTTGGGAATACAACTTATTTCTGAGCTTTTTAAATATTTCAGTTGATGCTGAGTTTAATATTATGTAATAGATTACATCCACCTTCATCACACAAATAAATTACTGAGGACATTGGGATTGATTTATGAATGGCACCTAGGCTGTGCATTTTGCAAGGGAATTTTCAAAGTGAAATCTCTCTTGTAAAGTAAATAGCTTATTTATATTTACCTTAGCAAAACAACCCAATGCCTCGGAGTAGCTGGGCCTTTTCCATTATTTTTCAAACATACAGTACATACTGTATATACGTCAAAGAAAACCAAATATTAAATATGGGTATGACTTCAATTGCCCTGACTTTGTAACCCAAGACTTAAAAAAACTTAGTTAAACACTATTTGCTTCCTTCAAGGAACCATGAATCAGACGGAGACAGAAAATGCAGTAAAAAATCACACCTCTTAATATAGTGGTAAAAATGGTACAAATAGTAAACATAGTCAAAACATAGCCAGGGTACGTAATCAAAGCAGGTAGTCAGTGCAAGCCAGTAAATCAGGAAGCCAGAGATCAGCGTAGTCGGAGACAGCAAAGGATCAGGAGCCAGAAAGGACATCAGCCAGGCAAATCTTAAACAGGAACAGAGCAGAGAATCTTCAGATATGTTGACTGAGACAAAGGCATAGGAGAATTGAACCAGGCAATTTCAATAGCCAGAAGGGGCTGGCTGGTCCTCCGGACCGTACCCTTTCCAAAGAACCAGGTACTGTATGCGCCCATGGAACCTACGGGATTCAATGATTGATTGTATCTCTACTCTTAATGGTTCTCAACCTGAACCAGGCAAGGACGTGGTACCGAGGTGGTGAAGCGGTTGCACACCAAGGGTTTTAGTAAGGAGACCTGAAATACATTCGAAATACGCATGCTAGAAGGAAGGTCTAATGCGATAGCCACTGGGTTGATCTTACAGAGAATACGGAGAGGCCCAATAAACCATGGTGCCAGTTTCAGTGAGGGAACATGGAGTTGGAGGTTGTGAGAAGACAGCCAGACCCTCTCCCCAACCTGGTAGGAAGGCGCAGGCAGGTGTCTGTGGTCAGCATGGAGTCTGTACCTATCACTGGCACATTGCAAGGACTCGTGGACCTGTACCCAAGTGGAAGACCATGGAGATGCACCTCTAATGCAGGAATTCTTTGAGGAGCAAATGAGTCAGGCAACATGGATGGTCGAAAACCATAATTCGCCAAAAACTGAGTCAATCGGGAAGTGGTATTGGCGGCACTATTTGAGCAAATTCCACCCAAGGTAAGAGGTCTGACCAGTTGTTATGGTGGTCAGAAATATAGCAGCTTAGAAACTGCTCCAAGGCTTGGTTGGCTTGTTCTGCGGCGCCATTGGACTGTGAGTAATACTCAGAGGAGAAGGAAAGCTGAATTCCCAACTGTACACAAAAGGTTTCCCAAAATCTGGAGACAAACTGGCTACCCCTGTCCGATATGATAACCTTGGGTAGCCCATGCAATCGAAAGATCTCTCAAGCAAAAATGGATGCCAGTTCTTTGGATGTGGGCAACTTCTTAGATGAAATACAATATGACATTTTTGAGAAATGGTCAACCATAATAAGAATAACTGTGTTGCCTTGGGAGTTGGGTAACTCCACAATTAAATCCATAGACAGGTGGGTCCAAGGCCTCTCTCCATTGGGTATGGGTAGTAAGAGACCCACTGGAAGGTGACATGGTGTCTTACACTGAGTACACACGGGAAAAAGTGGCTATGAAGGCAGCTACATCCATGCGGAGACTAGGCCACCAAAATTGTTGGGAAAGGGCCCAAATAAGTTGATTCTTCAATGGGTGGCCAGCTGCCTTGGGAGAATGGTAAGTCTGGAGCAAAGCAGTGCGGAGACTCTCAGGGACAAAGCAGCTGTCACAAGGTTTCTCGGGAGGAGAGTGAATCTGAGCAGCAAGAATTCTATCACCCAAGGGTGAAGTGAGAATGGTACAAACAGTGACCAGAATAAAATTGGGAGGTACAGTCAGGTCCATAAATATTGGCCAAATCAACTGTTTGGAACATCCTTAAAAAGAAATAACGCTCCGGTGAGCTCAGCAACACCAAAAGACCTAGAAGGCCACGGAAAACAACTGTGGTGGATGACTGAACAATTCTTTCCCTGATGAAGAAAACACCCTTCACAACAGTTGGCCAGATCAAGAACACTCTCCAGGAGGTAGGTGTATGTGTGTCAAAGTCTGTGTGTCTAAGAGTGAATACAGAGGGTTCACCACAAGATGTAAACCATTGGTGAGCCTCAAAAACAGGAAGGCCAGATTAGAGTTTGCCAAACAACATCTAAAAAAGCCTTCACAGTTTTGGAACAATATCCTATGGACAGATGAGACCAAGATCAACTTGTACCAGAGTGATGGGAAGAGAAGTGTATGGAGAAGGAAAGGAACTGCTCATGATCCAAAGCATACCACCTCATCAGTGAAGCATGGTGGTGGTAGTGTCATGGCGTGGGCATGTATGGCTGTCAATGGAACTGGTTCTCTTGTATTTATTGATGATGTGACTGCTGACAAAAGCAGCAGGATGAATTTTGAAGTGTTTTGGGCAATGTTATCTGCTCATATTCAGCAAAATGCTTCAGAACTCATTGGACGGCACTTCACAGTGCAGATGGACAATGACCCGAAGCATACTGCGAAAGCAACCAAAGAGTTTTTTAAGGGAAAGAAGTGTAATGTTATGCAATGGCCAAGTCAATCACTTGATCTGAATCCGATTGAGCATGCATTTCACTTCCTGAAGACAAAATTGAAGGGAAAATGCCCCAAGAACAAGCAGAAACTGAAGACAGTTGCAGTAGAGGCCTGGTGGTGGTGATGGTGGTGATGTCTATGTGTTCCAGACTTCAGACTGTAATTGACTGCAAAGGATTTGCAACCAAGTATTAAAAAGTGAAAGTTTGATGGATGATTGTCAATCTGTCCCATTACTTTTGGTCCCTTAAAAAGTAGGAGGCACATATACAAACTGTTGTAATTCCTACACCGTTCACCTGATTTGGATGTAAATACCCTCAAATTAAAGCTGAAAGTTTGCAGTTAAAGCACATCTTGCTTGTTTCATTTCAAATCCTTTGTGGTGGTGTATAGAGCCAAAAAGATTAGAACTGTGTCAATGTCCCAATATTTATGGACCTGACTGTATCACAGGAACAGGAACCGACTCCATCTTGGAAGTGGAGGAAAACTGTTGCGACAATGCATCAGCCCTTACATTCTTGGTACTGAGTAAGAATGAGACTATGTAATTGAAGCTTGACAGAAAAAGAGTCCATCACGCCCTTCTGGGAGATAAACATTTTGCCTCAGATAAGAATGTGAGATTTTTGTGGTAAGTCAAAATGAGAATCAGCACAGTGGTACCTTCAAGGAGATTCCTCCATTCTTTAAGAGCTAAAATGATCGATAACAGCTCTCGGTCCCCAATCTCGTAATTGTATTCCAAGGCAATTTCTTGGAAAAGTAGCCACAAGGATTCATAGCACTCTTAGAGGTAGGATGTTGAGACAGAAGGGTTGAGACAGATGCATCAACCTCAAGAATGAAGGGTAACATTGGATCAGGATGTGCAAACACAGGAGCTGAAACAAAGGCGGCCTTAAGAGACTCAAAGGTTTTAATGGAATCCAGAGAACAATTCTGTGAGTTACCATCCTTTCTGGTTATATTCTGTGAGTTACCATCCTTTCTGGTTATATCAGTCAGAGGTTTGACCAGAGAACCATAGTTACAAATAAACTTCTGATAATAATTGGTAAAGCCAAGAAAATGTTGTAGCGGATGTAGACCTACAGGTCGAGGCCACTGTAGAACTACAGATAGTTTCTTTGGGTCCATCGAAAACCAGCAGTAGAAATGACATAAGCCAGAAATTTAACCTGTTCACGATGTAACTCGCACTTTTCCAACTTGCAATACAGGTTATTATTTCTCAGCCTCTGTAGTACACGGGAGACATCTGTGTGGTGGCTCTCTAGGGAATTAGAATATATGAGAATGTTGTTGAGATAACCCACCACACATTGCTGCAACATATCTTGGAGGACACTGTTGATGAATTCCTGAAAAACTGCAGGAGCGTTGCAAAGACCAAATGACATTAAAAGGTATTCATAGTGTCCTGTCCTAGTATTAAATGCAGTTTTTCATTCTTCTGCCCCTTGATCCTCACAAGATTGCATGCTCCTCTCAGATTGAGCTTCGTGAAAACCGTTGCTCCCTTGAGGCGGTCAAATAGTTCCATAATAAACGGAATCGGTTATGCGTTCTTAATTGTGATGTGATTGAGACCCCTTTAATTGATACAAGGTCTCAGTTCTCCACTCTTCTGTTTCACAAAGAAGAAGCCAGCACCAGCAGGAGATGGGGATTTGCGGATGAACCCTCAAAAAAGTGCATCAGCAACATAGTCCTCCATGGCTTTGTCCTCTGAGACCGACAAAGGGTAAACCCAGCCAGGAGGAGACATGGCACCAGATTAAAGGTCAATTGTGCAATCATACAACCGGTGTGGAGGCAAACTACCGGCTTGACCTTTGTCAAAGACATCGCCAAATTCACAGGACTCCTCTGGCAGGGAGGTGAGTGAAGAGTTGCACAAGACCTTGGCCACTTTCCAAAAACATGTCTTACTGCATTCTGGTGACCAGGAAAGAACTTCAGCCCAAAGCCAATCAAAAAAGGGGCTGTGCCTCTGTAACCAAGGATAACCAATAACCATTGGGTAATGGGGTGAGGAAATAACTTGAAATTGGATTATCTCATGGTGAAGAGCCCCTACGGCCATGGTCAATGGAGAAGTCTCATGAGTCACATGGGCAGGCTGTAGAGGTCTCCCATCAATAGCCTCAATGGCAAGTGGAGTGGCATGAAGCTTTAGCGGAATTGAGTGCTTAGACACAAAGGCACTATCTATGAACAGGCCTACAGCCCCGGAGCCGATTAAAGCCTGTGTCTCGATGGACGATTTAGACAAAGAAAGGGTAACCGGAACAAAAGGCTTATCCTTCAGGATAACTGGGGATGTAAGAACGCAACCTAAGGTCTGTCCCCTACAGGACCTCACATGCATGCGTTTCCTGGATGGATAGGACAGGACTTCAACAAGTGACCTGCCTGGCCACAAAAAAGGCACAATCTCTCCCTCCTCCTAAAGGCCCTCTCCTCCGCAGAGAGATGTGTGAAGCCAAACTGCATGGGTTCTACTTTACTGGTAGACTCGGTACCAGGAGGAATGGGAGGTGAGGGAGGCAGGGACTGCAAACTCAGAGCCAAACATACAGGAGGCTTCAGCCAGCACTCCTTAAAGGAAGGTCTCTCTCGGAGTCTGAAGTCAATCAGAATGGTAAACATGATCAACTTCTCCAGATCTGTAGGTATGTCTCAGGCATATTTAATGCTTTCTGAGAGACCATGAGAAAAAGGAACCACGAGGGTCTCATTGTTCCAAGTGACCTCTGCTGCCAGAATACAGAATTCAATGGAGTAATCAGCAACAGTTCTCATACTCTGTTTGATAGACATGAGGCTCTTGGCAGCAGAAGTGGAGCTAGTGGGAACGTCAAATACCCTTTAAAAAAAAACCCCAAACTCTGGGTGACTCAGGACCATGAGTTTTTGCATCTCCCATAGAGGGTTTGCCCAAGTCAAGGCTCTATCAGAAAGTGAAGAAATGTTGAAGCCTACTTTTCATCTGTCGGTGGGGAACACTTGGGGCAGCATCTCAAAGTATAACCCAACCTGGTTGAGAAACTCTCTGCATTGAACTGGATTGCCCCCAAATGGGGAAGTGGAGCGGAACCAGACATACCTCTTACAGAGGTAATATTTGAGTTGTGTGCCTGAACAGAGACTGGAGCAGGGATGGCCTACCTCACCTGTTGTACCGGCACAGCCACAGTAGAAGGATCCAGGTGAGCAGTGTGAATCAGGAGCGTCTGTAACATTATGGCAAACTGATCTATGCAGTGATCCTGCTCATTCAGTCTGGAAAAAATATTACCGCTAGGTGGATTGTCTGCATCTTCTGAATTCATGGTCTACACCTACTGTCAGGAACCATGAATCAGACTGACAGAAATGCAGTAAAAAATCACATCTTTATATGTAGTGTAAAAATAGTACAAATAATAAACGTAGTCAAAACATAGCCAGAGTATGGTAATAAAAGCAGGTGGTCAGTGCAAGCCAGTAAATCAGGAAGCCAGAGATCAGCATAGTCAGAGACAGCAAACAGGATCAGGAACCAGAAGTGACCTCAGCCAGGCAAGTCTTTAACAGGAATACAGCAGAGAATCTTCAGATATGTTGACCAAGAAGAAGGCATGGGAGAACTGAACCAGGTAGTTTAACTACTTCCCGCCCAGCCTATAGCAAAATGATGGCCGGGAAGTGGTTCAGTTATCCTGACTGGGCATCATATGATGTCCAGCAGGATAATCCGCAAACACACGCCCATGGGGGTGCGCAGCGCGGCAATCGGTTGTGTGGTGTGTCAGCCTGACACACTGCATCACCGATCTCGGTAAAGAGCTTCTGACATAAAGAGGCTCTTTACCACATGATCAGCCGTGTCCAATCAATGCTGATCACGATGTAAACAGGAAGAGGCATTTATCGGCTTTTCCTCACTCGCGTCTGACAGACGCGAGTAGAGGGGAGCTGATCGGCGGCTCTACTGACAAGGGGGGTCTGTGCTGTTTGTTTATCAGTGCAGCCCCCCCCACAGATGCCCGCCCAGGACCACCAGGGATGCTGCCAGGACCACCAGGGATGCCCACAAGGGAACCCCAACAGGTATGCTACCCTAGACCACCAGGGATATGCCAATCAGTGCCCAGACAGCTGCCAATTAGTGCCTATTATTAATGCCTGCCAGTGCCAGTAATGATGCCTATCAGTGCAATCTATCAGTGCCAGCCATAAAGTGCCCATCAGTGCCCAGCAGTGCCACCTTTCAGTGTCCATCAGTGCCCAGCAGTGCCGCCTATCAGTGCCACTTATAAGTACCCTTCAGTGCAGTCTATCAGTGCCCATCGTCAGTGCCCATCAGTGCTACACCATCAGTGTCATCTCATTTGTGCTGCCTTATCGGTGCCTGTCCGTGCAGCTTATCAGTGCCCATCAGTGAAGGAGAAAACTTACTTTTTTACAAAATTTTATAATAGAAACAAAGAAAATTTTTTTTTTCAAAATTTTCAGTTTTTTTATATTTGTTTAGCAAAAAATAAAAACCACGGAGGTGATCAAATACCACCAAAAGAAAGCTCTACAGTCAGGTCCATAAATATTGGCACATTGTCACACTTCTAATCTTTTCGACTCTATATACCACCACAATGGATTTGAAATGAAACAAAAAATATGTGCTTTAACTGCAGACTTTCAGCTTTAATTTGAGGGTATTCACATCCAAATCAGGTAAATGGTGTAGGAATTACAACAGTTTGTATATGTGCCTCCCACTTTTTAAGGGACCAAAAGTAATGGGACAGATTAACAATCATCCATCAAACTTTCACTTTTTAATACTTGGTTGCAAATCCTTTGCAGTCAATTACAGTCTGAAGTCTGGAACGCATAGACATCACTGGGTTTCATCCCTGGTGATGCTCTGCCAGGCCTCTACTGCAACTGTCTTCAGTTCCTTCTTATTCTTGGGGCATTTTCCCTTCAGTTTTGTCTTCAGCAAGTGAAATGCATGCTCAATCGGATTCAGGTCAGGTGATTGACTTGGCCATTGCATAACATTCCACTTCTTTCCCTTAAAAAACTCTTTGGTTGCTTTTGCAGTATGCTTCGGGTCATTGTCCATCTGCACTGTGAAGCGCCGTCCAATGAGTTCTGAAGCATTTTGCTGAATATGAGCAGATAATATTGCCCAAAACACTTCAGAATTCATCCTGCTGCTTTTGTCAGCAGTCACATCATCAATAAATAAAAGTGAACCAGTTTCATTGGCAGCCATACATGTCCACGCCATGACACTACCACCACCATGCTTCACTGATGAGGTGGTATGCTTTGGATCATGAGCAGTTCCTTCTGTATACCCTCTGTATTCACTCTGGTGAAGACTTCTCTTGATTGTTGACTTTGCCACACATACACCTACCTCCTGGAGAGTGTTCTTGATCTGGCCAACTGTTGTGAAGGGTGTTTTCTTCACCAGGGAAAGAATTGTTTGGTCATCCACCAGAGTTGTTTTCCGTGGTCTTCTGGGTCTTTTGGTGTTGCTGAGCTCACTGGTGCATTCTTTCTTTTTAAGGATGTTCCAAACAGTTGATTTGGCCACACCTAATGTTTTTGCTATCTCTCTGATGGGTTTGTTTTGTTTTTTCAGCCTAATGATGGCTTGCTTCACTGATAGTGACAGCTCTTTGGATCTCATATTGAGAGTTGACAGCAACAGATTCCAAATGCAAATAGCACACTTGAAATGAACTCTGGACCTTTTATCCGCTCCTTGTAAATGGGATAATGAGGGAATAACACACATCTGGCCATGGAACAGCTGAGCAGCCAATTGTCCCATTACTTTTGGTCCCTTAAAAAGTGGGAGGCACATATACAAACTGTTGTAATTCCTACACCGTTCACCTGATTTGGATGTAAATACCCTCAAATTAAAGCTGAAAGTCTGCAGTTAAAGCACATCTTGTACGTTTCATTTCAAATCCATTGTAGTGGTGTATAGAACCAAAAAGATTAGAATTGTGTCGATGTCCCAATATTTATGGACCTGACTGTATTTCTGGAAAAAAAATGATAAAAATTTTGTACAGTGTAGCATGATCGCACAATTGTCATTTAAAAAGTGACAGCGCTGAAAGCTGAAAATTGGCTTGGGCAGGAAGGGGGGTAAGTGCCTGGTATTGAAGTGGTTATATAGCCAGAAGGGGCTGGCTGACGAGCAGGAAATGATCACCAGGTGAGGCACTGTGGAACGATGAGTGCTGGCAATTAACCGACAGCTGAGCACTGAGAAGTGAGGGCTGAGCGTATTTTAAGAAAAACAATGAACAATTCTGTGAGGAAATACTTATGTCAGTGTTACCCAATGACATAATGATGTGTGTGGTAATAAAAAGCAACCAATATATTTTTAATTAGATTACAGAAAGATGAATTTACTGCCATGGGTTACTATTAGAAATCAATGAGTTGATTTACATTGACCAAAATCTGACACGGGTTACGTTGTTGTGGACAACAGTTTTTCAGAAGCCTTAGCCAGTCTGATAGAATTATGTACTTTTTTCATTTTTCCCCAAAATAAAACAGTTTATTATTAAAAGGATTGTCCTGACAAAGGTTTTTAAGTCTATGAAAACAGTCTAAAAAGAATCAAGGAATCTTGTCATGAGAGAAATTTATGGGCTGTCATTGCTATTGCTGCCTGGCTTCTTTACAACTTTGACATTTACTACATAATCTCTTGCTTACTGGGCACTTAAACCCCCCTCCTGCCCAGATCAATTTTCACCTTTCAGCGCTGTCACACTTTGAATGACAATTGCGCGGTCATGCTATACTTTACTCAAATGAAATTTTTTTTGTCCTAAAAAGGGTTTGGGGACCCGAGTCCTGCCCCAGGGGACATGTATCAATGAAAAAAAAAGTTTTAAAAACGGACGTTTTTTCAGGAGCAGTGATTTTAATGATGCTTAAAGTGAAAAAAAAAGTGAAATATTCCTTTAAATATCGTACCTGGGGGGTGTCTATAGTATGCCTGTAAAGTGGCGCATGTTTCCCGTGCTTAGAACAGTCCCTGCACAAAATGACATTTTTAAAGTAATAAAAGCAATTTAAAACTGCTTATGGCTTTAATGTAATGTCCAGTCCCGGTAATATGGATGAAAATCAGTGAGACAAACGGCATGGGTACCCCCCCAGTCCATTTCCAGGCCCTATGGGTCTTGTATGGATATTAAGGGGAACCCCGCACCCAAATTAAAAAAAGGAAAGGCGTGGGGCCCCCATGCCCTCTGAACAGCAGTATACAGGCGGTGCAAACAAGACAGGGACTGTAGGTTTGTTGTTAAGTAGAATCTGTTTGTAATTTTGAACTGGTACATTTTTAAAGTGTAGCTCCAGCCCAAAAATCTATTTTTAAGCTTTTTGGAAAACATAGGGAAGGATTATCACCCCTGTGTCATTTGTTTTGCTGTCTGTGCACCTCTTCAGAAGATTTTACCCTTACTTTCTGTCCCAATGACAAATGTTTTTTGACAATTTGGTGTTTTTAGTGAAACAAGGATTGGTGATAAAGCATCAGTGGAGAGGAGACATGTTTTCCCCATACTAACTCTTACAGGAGAGAATTTCCCTTTCTAGGGGTAGATTTCATCTCACTTCCTGTTGTCTCCTTCCGTTTGCAAGTAGGAGTCGTTTGTAAGTTGGATGTTTGAAAGTAAGGACCTGCCCTATATACTCTGCAGAAATTGGGGCCTTAGGTGTTGGTGTTGCCACAACACTGTAAGCCCTCACAGTTACTCTTGGTGGGCGCAGGAACGGGCTCTGCTGTGAAATATTAGATCAAGAATTGTAATTACATGCCCCTGTTGAACAGGGTCAGAAAAATTGGGCCTTTTGTGGTGGTGGTGCTAGTGCCACAATACTGTACGTCCTCAGAGTTACTCTTGGTGGGCACAGAAAGAGGCCCTGCTGTGAAAAATTGGATAAAGAATTGTAATTATATGTACCTGTTGAACAGGGGCAGAAAAATTGGGCCTTTGGTGGTGATGGTGTTGCCACAACACTGTAAGTCCTCACAGTTACACTTGGTGGGAGCTGGAACTGGCCCTGCTGTGAAATATTAGATCAAGAATTGTAATTACATGCACCTGAACAGAGGCAGAAAAATAGGGCCTTTGGTGGTGGTGGTGGTGGTGCCACAACACTGCAACCCCTCACAGATACTCTAGTTGGAGCGCAGGAACAAGCCCTGCTGCAAAGTATTGCATCAAAAATTGTAATTACACGCCCCTGTTAAACAGGGGCAGAAAAATTGGGCTTTAGGCACTGGTGCTGGTGCCACAACACTGCTACCCCTCACAGATACTCTAGTTGGAGCGCAGGAACGAGCCCTGCTGCAAAGCATTGCATCAAAAATTGTAATTACATGCCCCTGTAAAACAGGGGCTGAAAAATTGGGCCTTAGGCACTGGTGCTGGTGCCACAACACTGCAACCCCTCACAAATACTCTAGTTGAGTGCAGCAATGAACCCTCCTTGCAAAATATTGCATCAGAAATTGTAATTGTGCACCCCTGTTAAACAGGGGCTGAAAAATTGGACCTTAGCCACTGGTGGCGGTGCCCAGAACCAAAAATATTCTTACAAGCTATCAGCATAATCATTGAGGAGGAAGAGAATAGTCACTCAGCATAACAGAATAGTCACTCAGCATCAGCATAGGCAGTCTTGAAGGGATCTGACATTTCAAAAAAAAATTATTATGTTACATCAGCATCAGGTGCTTGGTAGCTGGTGGTGATCCAAGACTGTTTCATTTTTATGAAGGTCAGTCGATCGACCAAGTCGGTGGACAGGCGCACCCTGTGATCGGTTACAAAACCTCCAGCAGCGCTGAATGTGAGTTCCTAAAGAATGCTGGATGCAGGACAGACCAGTAGCTCAATTGCATACTGTGCAAGCTCTGGCCAGTGATCCATCCTCAAGACCCAGTAACCCAAAGGATTTTCAGTGCGAAAGGTGTCCAAGTCAAATCTTGCCCCTAGGTATTCCTGCACCATAAAAAACAGACGCTGGCAATGGTTGCTGGAACCGATCATACCTTGGAGCTGCGGACTAAAAAATTGTCTGAACGCATCGGTCAGACAGCCACCTTCTCCACCGCTCCTTCTTTGACTGACCGAAGCCTCAGCAACACGTTCAGGAACAGGAGTTTGTAACCTCCCAGTTTCTGGGAATGCGTTGCACAGACCTTTCTGCAAGGCCTCCCGAAGATGTTTCATCCTCTGCTCCCTCTGCGATGGCAAGATAAGGTCTGCAACCTTACCATTGTAACATGGATCAAGGAGGGTTGCCAGCCAGTATTGATCCCTCTCCTTGATACCACGAATACAAGGATCCTTACGCAGGCTTTGCAGGATCAGGGAGGCCATGCAGCATAGGTTTGCTGAGGCATTCAGTCCGGAGTCCTCTGGGTCACTAAGGACGACATGATCCGCAGCCACCTCCTCCCAGCCACGTACAAGTCCATGGGTTTCTTGGGACTGTAAATGATCCCTTAAAGACTGCTTCTGATGCTGAGTGCCAGGCTCCACCTCCATGCTGACACAATCCTCCTCTTCCCCCTCCTCCTCCTCCTCCTCCTCGTCCTCTTCCTGTGTGATCGGGCAAGCAGGAACACTGTCTGAATATAGGGGGCCTTGAAAGCTAAGAAAGTCCTCCTCTTCCTGCCTCTGTTCTGCCTCAAGTGCCCTGTCCATTATTCCACACAGAGTGTGCTCCAACAGGTGGACAAGGGGGACACTGTCACTGATGCATGCACTGGCACTGCTCACCATCCTCGTGGCCTCCTAAAATGGTGACAGGACAGTGCATGCATCCCTGTTCATGGCCCACTGGTGTGAGGAAAAAAAAACAAGCTCCCCTGACCCTGTCCTGGTGCCATAGTCGCACAGGTACTCATTGATGGCCCTCTGCTGCATGTGCAGCCGCTGCAGCATGGCCAACGTTGAGTTCCACCTGGTGGGCATGTCACAGATTAGGCGGTTCTTGGGCAGGTTAAATTCCTTTTGGAGGTCAGCCAGCTGAGCATTGGCATTATATAACCTGCGGAAATGAACACAGGCTTTCCTGGCTTGCCTCAGGACATCCTGTAAGCCTGGGTACCTGCCCAAGAACCGCTGCACCACCAAGTTAAGGACGTGAGCCAAACAGGGTACATGGGTCAGTTGTCCCTGTCGGAGGGCGGAGAGGAGGTTGGTGCCATTGTCAAAAACCACCATACCTGCCTTAAGCTGGCATGGCGTCAACTACCTCTGAACCTGCCCCTGCAGAGCTGACAGAATCTCTGCCCCAGTGTGGCTCCTGTCCCCCAAGCACACCAGCTCAAGCACCGCATGGCATCTTTTGGCCTGTGTGCTTGCGTAGCCCCTTGAACGCCTACGGAGCACCGATGGTTCCAAAGTCAAATCAGCACAGAAATAGGCCATGGAGGAAGAAGAAGAGGAGGGGGTGGAGGAGAGAGGTGCGACAGAATCACCACTAGTAGTATTTTGGAGGTGTGGTGGCAGAACAACCTCCAACACTACTGCACCCTGTCCTGCATCCTTCCCAGCTGCCAGAAGAGTCACTCAGTGCACGGTCAAAGATAGGTAACTTCCCTGTCCATGCCTGCTGGACCATGAGTCAGCGGTAATATGCACCTTACCGCTGACCGCGAGGCCAAGACTTTGCCTTCCACATGCCGGTAGAGAGCCGGAATCGCCTTCCATGAGAAAAAGTGGCGTTTGGGAACCTGCCACTGAGGAACCGCACATTCCACAAACTCACGGAAGGGGCAGAGTCAACTGAAAAGGCAGCAGTTGAAGTGCTAGCAATTTAGCCAAGCTAGAATTCAACCGCTGGGCATGTCAATGGCTGAGAGCAAACTTCTTTTGGTGGTGCAGCAGCTGGGGCAGGGAAATTTGCCTGGACAATCTGACGTTGGTGTACCGATAGCAGATTGCCCCCAAGTACTTGGCTGTGACACACCTAATTCTACACCTTCATTCCTCTCAGTGCAGGTCTCAGAGAGGACTGAAGGTATAGTGGGGTTGGAGATCCCAGCTGATGAGGAGCAAGGAGAGGTCCTCTTTGTTGTTTGGTGTGGGTCTTTTAGGTACGCTTGCCAAAGAACTGCATGGCAGGTCAACATATGTCTGGTCAAGCATGTGGTGCCCAAGCAGGAGATTTTTTGGCCACGAGAGATACGCTAGAGACATATGTTGCAAATAGCAGTGGTGGGATCTGATGCACTCGTCTCAAAAAAGGCCCACACTAAAGAACTTTTGGAATAACGTGCAGAGACAGCAGCGCCCTGCACATGCGGAGCTCTACGGTGTGATGCAGTCGGTGTGCTGCCCTTAAGCTGGCCCCTGGAGGGCATCCTGCCTCGTTGGTGATGTGCCTCCTCCTCATCTCTCCTATCAGGCACCCACGTGGAGTCAGTGACCTCATCATTCCCTCCCTCCTCATCACTGAAGCAAAGATGCCAGTATGCTGCAGCTGGGGGAACATTACTGCCAGATTGTTGTCCTTCTTGGGCACCCCTCTCTCTTGGCTCACGTTACTGCCTTCCTCTAGCTGGGTACCATCATCGGAGCCTTAAAAATGCTGGGCATCCTCCTGGAGCATGTACCCAACACTGTGGTCAAACAGTTCGGGGGACTCCTCAGGAGGACATGGTAGGGCTAGAGAAGGAGTGACTGATGCTATTGAGCCGAGGGAAGAGGCTGCGTTGGCAGCTGCTTTGCCAAAGTATCCTGAGCCTGGGTGAGAGAGGATGAGGAGGATGAGGACGGCTTGGTCATCCACTCTACCAAGTCTTCTGAATGTTGCAGCTTAACACAGCCAGCTGCCGAAAAAAAAGACAAGCATGTCCCAGGGCCACGTGCTGATGAGGATGCACTGTCTCCCTGACCAGCACTGTTGCCACTAGACAAAGAGCCTGCTTGCCCTCTTGTATTGGCATGTGACTGTCTGTCTCTCCTTGTTGGCCTTCCAGACATATTAATGGCCTGCAGTGAGATGTAGCTGCACAAAGCTGGGATGTATATATATACTGATACTGCAGCTGGCAGAATCAACTGCCTGCCTGTAGTATTATTATGAGAACACCAGCAATTGTCTTCAGGTAGCTCTAGGTGCACACTGTGCAGAGGACGCAGTACACTAACTGTAAATACTGTAACTGCCTGCCTGTGGTATTAATAGGAACAGAACAACAGCAATTGTCTTCATGTAGCTTTAGGTGCACACTGTGCAGAGGATGCAGTACACTAACTGTAAATACTGTAGCTGCCTGCCTGTGGTATTAATAGGATCAGAAGAACACCATTAATTTTCTTCAGGTAGCTTTAGGTGCACACTGTGCAGGGGACACAGTACACTAACTTTAAATACTGTAACTGCCTGTCTGTGGTATTAATAGGAGCAGAACAACAGCAATTTTCATCAGGTAGCTTTAGGTGCACACTGTGCAGAGGATGCAGTACACTAACTGTAAATACTGTAGCTGCTTGCCTGTTGTATTAAGAGGATCAGAAGAACACCACCAATTTTTTTCAGGTAGCTCTAGGTGGACACAGTGCAAAGGACACAGAACACTAACTGTAAATACTGTAGCTGCCTGCCTGTGGTATTAATAGGATCAGAAGAACACCACTAATTTTCTTCACGTAGCTTTAGGTGCACACTGTGCAGAGGACACAGTACACTAAATGTAAATACTGTAGCTGTCTGCCTGTGGTATTAATAGGAGCAGAACAACAGCAATTGTCTCCAGGTAGCTTTAGGTGCACACTGTGCAGAGGACGCACTACACTAACTGTAAATACTGTAGCTCCCTACCTCTGGTATTAATAGGATCAGAAGAACACCACTAATTTTTTTTAGGTAGATTTAGGTGCACACTGTGCAGAGGACACAGTGCATTAACTGTAAATACTGTAGTTGCCTGCCTGTGGTATTAATAAGAGCAGAACAGCAATTGTCTCCAGGTAGCTTTAGGTGCACACTGTGCAGAGGACGCAGTACACTAACTGTAAATGCTGTAGCTGCCTGATTGTGGTATTAATAGGATCAGAAGAACACCACTAATTTTCTTCAGGTAGCTTTAGGTGCACACTGTGCATAGGACACAGTACACCAACTGTAAATACTGTAGCTGCCTGCCTGTAATATTAATATAGGATCAGAAGAACACCACCAAGTTCATTCAGGTGGCTTTAGGTGCACTCTGTGCAGAGGACACAGTACACTAACTGTAAATATCGTAGCTGCTTGCCTGTGGTATTAATAGGAGCAGAACAACAGCAATTGTCTCCAGGTAACTTTAGGTGCATACTGTGCAGAGGACGCACTACACTAACTGTAAATACTGTAGCTGCCCAACTGTGGTATTAATAGGATCAGAAGAACACCACTATTTTTTTTAGGTAGCTTTAGGTGCACACTGTGCAGAGGACACAGTGCACTAACTGTAAATACTGTAGTTGCCTGCCTGTGGTATTAATAAGAGCAGAACAACAGCAATTGTCTCCAGGTAGCTTTAGGTGCAAACTGTGCAGAGGACGCACTACACTAACTGTAAATGCTGTAGCTGCCTGCCTGTGGTATTAATAGGATCAGAAGAAAAACACTAATTTTCTTCAGGTAGCTTTAGGTGCACACTGTGCAGGGGACACAGTACACTAACTTTAAATACTGTAACTGCCTGTCTGTGGTATTAATAGGAGCAGAACAACAGCAATTTTCATCAGGTAGCTTTAGGTGCACACTATGCAGAGGATGCAGTACACTAACTGTAAATACTGTAGCTGCTTGCCTGTGGTATTAAGAGGATCAGAAGAACAACAGCAATTTTTTTCAGGTAGCTCTAGGTGGACACAGTGCAAAGGACACAGAACACTAACTGTAAATACTGTAGCTGCCTGCCTGTGGTATTAATAGGATCAGAAGAACACCACTAATTTTCTTCAGGTAGCTTTAGGTGCACACTGTGCAGAGGACACAGTACACTAACTGTAAATACTGTAGCTGCCTGCCTGTGGTATTAATAGGAGCAGAACAACAGCAATTGTCTCCAGATAGCTTTAGGTGCACACTGTGCAGAGGACGCATTACACTAACTGTAAATACTGTAGCTGCCTGCCTCTGGTATTAATAGGATCAGAAGAACACCACTAATTTTCTTCAGGTAGCTTTAGGTGCACACGGTGCAGGGGACGCACTACACTAAATTGTAAATACTGCAGCTGCCTGTGGTACTGTACTAATAGGATCAGAAGAACACCACTAATTTTCTTCAGGTAGCTTTAGGTGCACACTGTGCAGAGAACGCACTACACTAAATGTAAATACTGTAGCTAATAGGACTAATAGGTTCAGAAGAACACCAGCAATTTTCCTCAGATAGCTCTAAATACTGTAAAAACACCTGCCTGCCTGTCAGTGTAGTTGGAATAGAATAACAGGAACAAATCTACCTAAACTGAATAAAGTGTATATATATATATATATATATATATATATATATATATATATATACAACACCTAGGATGTATATAAGATGTACTATACCCCCTGAGCCATAATTGGCCAAAGCCACCCTGGTTTTGGCCAATTATGGCTCTCTGTACAGACATCGCTGTGATTGGCCAAGCATGCAGGTCATAGTGCATGCTTGGCCAATCATCAGCCAGCAATGCACTGTGATGCCGCAGTGAATTTTGGGCCATGATGCTCCACTCGAATTTGGCGCGAACGACCCATATCGTTCGTAATTCGGTGAATGACCGAACAGGCGATGTTCGAATCGAACATGCATTTGATTCGAACACGAAGCTCATCCCTACTCTTAAATATGAGATCTGGGGTCAAAAAGACCTCAGATCCCATATTAACACTTAAATGCAATTAAAAAAAATGTAATTTGAAAAAAAAAGTTCCCCTTTAAGAGCATTGGGTGGAAGTGATGTTTGATGTTGCTTCCACCCTTCAATACTATGGAGCCGAGCGGGGGCCATCTTCCCCTCACTCAGCATCCAGGCTCAGAGGAGAGCTGATGCTCCAGTAAGTGGCAGAGACACCCGGAGCGCGATGGGAGAGGGGAGCCTCTTCCGCCCCCCATATAAGTGATCTTGCGGTGAATCTGCTCCTGAGACCACTTTTATCCAAAAGCAGACCGCCCACTAAAGAAGAAGACACCAGGGTTATGGCAGCTAGCTGCTGCCATAACAATGATATTCCTCTTTAAACTGCCGACATATAACGATGGTGGGTGGTCCGTAAGTGGTTAAGTATGCAGAAAACAAAGTGTGAAGGCAGAACTTCTAATCTACATACTTGTTTCAACCTCTTCCATCATCCAGGGCAACGTTTGGGTAAGTACTGTATGCCTTTATTCTGCAGCTTTTAACTAATTTGTTTTATATGATTTATTATATAACTAAAATTATGGGAGCTTATATAATTATATATGCATAATATAATATAATATAATATAATATAATATAATATAATATAATATATATTAGATTATAATATATCATATAATTTTTCCATGCTTTCACTGAATATTTTTTTATTTACTTGAAGCAAATCCTCCAGAAAAATGCAAGGTCTGCTTATTAGATCAGGGTTCCTTCCCCTTTAGAAACTACTAACTATATTTCACAAGGGCAAATGTGTTCCCATAAGGAACAAAGTTAGAAATATACTTACTTTTTTGCCTGCAACAAAAAAGGCAAAGGTGATATCATGATCCTTTTGGCAAGATTCAGGGGATAATAAGGATCCTAAAACACTATTGCACTGGGCTAGAATGGTGCTCATCATTCCCGAGTAAATGTGCAGGAATAATATTGATGCCTTGTTCTGAAATGTGGAAGACAGCAATTCGGTAAGTATTCAGACTTGTTTCTTTGATAGCAGATTTTTGTTCTAATATATAGCAATTTCTAGGGGGAGGGAAAGCTTATCTTATAAGTGGACCTTGCATTTTACCTTATTGGATATTGCACGTGATTGTGGTCAGTTGCAGTGTGGCCCCATTCACTTGAATCAATCAAGTTTGTCAGTTTGTATGCTGAGTGCAATAGGGGGGGGACACTTTTCTGGTGCTCCATGATGTAAAGCATCGGAGTGAAAGGCTGAGGATGGTAAAAACATGGCTTTACCATGTATTTTTACTGCTCTGCAACCAAAAAAGTGTATGAGGCTTTAGAGTGAAGGCAGAATTCTGAATTTACATGTTTCTGGTTACAAGTCAGTGGCATAGAAGGTATTAAAACCAGTGGGTTAGTGTGAAAGATTTCCTTTAAGTGTATTTATTTGTGTTTATGAACAATAAATCTTTTTTTTTCTCTATTTTTATACAGAGTGCGAAAGGTTAGAATTTCTGTCAGGTTTTTATTGCTTAGAAATTAATAAACACTCCACGCTTAATGCAGAAACCAAAAATGAATAAGCTGCACACAAACTATTCAGACACAGAACCAAACTCTAATGACGTGCTATATCTATATATATAGTAAAGAAACACGTGAATGAAAGAAAGTTTCATAATTCTTAGCGTACATACACTATATTGATATGTATAAAATAAAGATAAAGTCAAAAAATATAAAGTGTCAAAGTCCAACTCCAAATATGTAGTGCCCAAAAAGATCTTGTGAATATAATGCATCAACATCCGGGTTGAAATAACTGGCAATGTGGATATACTCAACAGATGACCAAATCAATCACAGCACCACATAAGCAAAGAAGATACAAAGGCCATGGTGTAAGACTGTCAGGTACTGTTTATTTAAATACTAGCAGATACTCACAAAAGTTGAGAGAGACAATTGCTACAACCACTGCCATGCACAGCGTGATGATGTCACTGATCACTCTACTCAATGCTTTTCGCGTAATATACTGTACATCTCTTTTTTATTGCTGTCTGTGCCCCTGTTTAGAAGATTCAATCCCCACTTCCAATTCCACATTAACAGTGGCATAAGAACAAGGTGGGATAGAACATCTATCTCTCTGATAGTGATATAGCAACAATAGCATATTTATTCAGAACTGTGTGAATGGATGAAAAAACTGTCATTTTGTTTCTGCTCTCACCAGGGCCGATTCCAGGTGGGGTGCATGGGGTGCAGTGCACCTGGGTGCCAGACAGGTGGGGGCGCTGAAGTGCCAGAGTGCTTCCCCTCCCTATTCCTCCTCCTCTCTGTGTCCAGAGGCGGCTCCCTCCACAGGTCACCACCGCCGCTGTATTTTTCAAGGCTCAAGCCCCTCCCCCCTCCCTCCTCCTATCAGAGAAGGAGAGCAGCCGCCGGAGATTGGAGCGGCTGGTCTCTGTGTGGAGAGAGACCAGCCGCGCTGTGACATCGCTGGGGGGGCGGTCCATGCCTGACGTGTTCTCCTCCTCTGTCTCTCACTCCCTCCCAAATCTGTCTCCATCTGCTCTCCACCTGAGCGGCGCGGCTGCACACTGTCATCTCCTCTCCTGTCCTCTCCTGTTTTTATGTACACTAATGGGGGGGTGTCTCTACTAATAGAGGGGGGTCTGTACTAGGGTGGTCTGTACCAATGGAGGAGGGTTTGTCCTGGGGGGTCTGTACTAATGGAGGGGGGGTTGTCCTGGGGAGGTCTGTACTAACGGAGGAGGGTTGTCCTGGGGGGTCTCTACTAATGGAGGGGGGTTGTCCTGGGGAGGTCTATACTAATGGAGGGAGGGAGTTGTCCTGGGGGGGTCTGTACTAATGGAGGGAGGGGGTTGTCCTGGGGGTCTGTACTAATGGAGGGAGGGGGTTGTCCTGGGGGTCTGTACTTATGGAGGGAGGGGATTGTCCTGGGGGGTCTGTACTAATGGAGGGAGGGGGTTGTCCTGGGGGGGTCCATACTAATGGAGGGAGGGGGTTTCCCTGGGGGGTCTGTACTAATGGAGGGGGGTTGTCCTGGGGGGTCTGTACTAATGGAGGGGGGTTTGTCCTGGGGAGGTCTGTACTAATGGGAGGGGGGTTGTCCTGGGGGTCTGTACTAATGGAGGGGGGTTGTCCCGGGGGGCTCTGTACTAATGGAGGGGGGTTGTCCTGGGGGTCTGTACTAATGGAGGGGGGTTGTCCTGGGGGGGTCTGTACTAATGGAGGGGGGATTTGTCCTGGGGGGCTCTGTACTAATGGAGGGGAGGTTGTCCTGGGGGGTCTGTACTAATGGAGGAGGGTTTGTCCTGGGGGTTCTGTACTAATGGAGGGGATTGTCCTGGGGGGTCTGTACTAATGGAGGGGGGTTTGTCCTGGGGTGATGTACTAATGGAGGGAGGGGGTTGTCCTGGGGGTCTGTACTAATGGAGGTAGGAGGTTGTCCTGGGGGGTCTGTACTAATGGAGGGGGGTTTGTCCTGGGGAGGTCTGTACTAATGGAGGGGGGTTGTCCTGGGGGGTCTTTACTAATTGAGGGGGGATTTGTCCCGGGGGGCTCTGTACTAATGGAGGGGGGTTGTCCTGGGGGGGTTTGTACTAATGGAGGGGGGTTGTCCTGGGGGGGTCTGTACTAATGGAGGGGGAGTTTGTCCTGGGGGGCTCTGTACTAATGGAGGGGGGTTTGTCCTTGGGGTTCTGTACTAATGGAGGGGGTTGTCCTGGGGGGGTCTGTACTAATGGAGGGGGGGTTTGTCCTGGGGTGTCTGTACTAATGGAGGGAGGGGGTTGTCCTTGGGGGTCTGTACTAATGGAGGGAGGGGGTTTTCCTGTGGGGTCTGTACTAATGGAGGGAGGGGGTTGTCCTGGGGGTCTGTACTAATGGAGGGGGGTTTGTCCTGGGGAGATCTGTAGTAATGGAGGGGGGTTTTCCTGGGGGGGTCTTTACTAATGGAGGGGGGATTTGTCCCGGGGGGCTCTGTACTAAAGGAGGGGGGTTGTCCTGGGGGGGTCTGTACTAATGGAGGGGGAGTTTGTCCTGGGGGCTCTGTACTTATGGAGGGGGGTTGTCCTGGGGGGTCTGTACTAATGGAGGGGGGTTTGTCCTTGGGGTTCTGTACTAATGGAGGGGGGTTGTCCTGGGGGTCTGTACTAATAGAGGAGGCTTTGTCCTGGGGAGGTCTGTACTAATGGAGGGGGGTTTGTGCTGGGGGTCTGTACTTATGGAGGGAGGGGGTTGTCCTGGGGGGTCTGTACTAATGGAGGGAGGGGGTTGTCCTGGGGGGTCTGTACTAATGGCGGGGGGGTTGTCCTGGGGGGTCTTTACTAATGGAGGGGGGATTTGTCCCGGGGTGGATCTGTACTAAAGAAGGAGGGTTGTCCTGGGGGGGTCTGTACTAATGGAGGGGGGTTGTCCTGGGGGGGGGTCTGTACTAATGGAGGGGGAGTTTGTCCTGGGGGGCTCTGTACTAATGGAGGGGGGTTGTCCTGGGGGGGTCTGTACTAATGGAGGGGGGTTTGTCCTTGGGGTTCTGTACTAATGGAAGGGGTTTGTCCTGGGGGTCTGTACTAATAGAGGAGGCTTTGTCCTGGGGAGGTCTGTACTAATGGAGGGGGGTTTGTCCTGGGGGTCTGTACTTATGGAGGGAGGGGGTTGTCCTGGGGGGTCTTTACTAATGGAGGGAGGGGGTTGTCCTGGGGGGTCTGTACTAATGGAGGGAGGGGGTTGCCCTGGGGGGTCTGTACTAATGGAGGGAGGGGGTTGTCCTGGGGGGGTCTGTACTAATGGAGGGAGGGGGTTGTCCTGGGGGGTCTGCACTAATGGAGGGGGGCTTGTCCTGGGGAGGTCTGTACTAATGGAGGGGGGGTTGTCCTGGGGGGTCTGTACTAATGGAGGGGGGGTTGTCCCGGGGGCTCTGTACTAATGGAGTAGGGTTATCCTGGGGGGTCTGTACTAATGGAGGGGGGTTGTCCTGGGGGGTCTGTACTAATGGAGGGGGGATTTGTCCTGGAGGGCTCTATACTAATGGAGGGGGGTTGTCCTGGGGGTTTGTACTAATGGAGGGGGGTTTGTCCTGGGGGTTCTGTACTAATGGAGGGGGTTGTCCTGGGGGGTTCTGTACTAATGGAGGGGGGGTTTGTCCTGAGGTGTCTATACTAATGGAGGGAGGGGGTTGTCCTGGGGGTCTGTACTAATGGAAGGGAGGGGGTTGTCCTGGGGGGTCTGTACTAATGGAGGGAGGGGGTTGTCCTGGGGGGTCTGTACTAATGGAGGGGGGGTTTGTCCTGGGGAGGTTTGTACTAATGGAGGGGGGTTGTCCTGGCGGGGTCTTTACTAATGGAGGGGGGATTTGTTCCGGGGGGCTCTGTACTAATGGAGAAGGGTTGTCCTGGGGGGTCTGTACTAATGGAGGGGGGTTGTCCTGGGGGGTCCGTACTAATGGAGGGGGAGTTTGTCCTGGGGGGCTCTGTACTAATGGAGGGGGGTTGTCCTGGGGGTCTGTACTAATGGAGGGGGGTTTGTCCTGGGGGTTCTGTACTAATGAAGGGGGGTTGTCCTGGGGGGGTCTGTACTAATGGAGGGGGGCTTTGTCCTGGGGAGGTCTGTACTAATGGAGGGGGGTTTGTCCTAGGGGGTCTGTACTTATGGAGGGAGGGGGTTGTCCTGGGGGGTCTGTACTAATGGAGGGGGGTTTGTCCTGGGGAGGTCTGTACTAATGGAGGGGGGTTGTCCTGGGGGGTCTTTACTAATGGAGGGGGGATTTGTCCAGGGGGGGCTCTGTACTAATGAAGGGGGGTTGTCCTGGGGGGGTTTGTACTAATGGAGGGGGTTGTCCTGGGGGGTCTGTACTAATGGAGGGGGAGTTTGTCCTGGGGGCTCTGTACTAATGGAGGGGGGTTTGTCCTGGGGGTTCTGTACTAATGGGGGGGGTTGTCCTGGGGGGTCTGTACTAATGGAGGGGGGGTTTGTCCTGGGGTGTCTGTACTAATGGAGGGAGGGGGTTGTCCTTGGGGGTCTGTACTAATGGAGGGAGGGAGTTTTCCTGGGGGGTCTGTACTAATGGAGGGGCGTTTGTCCTGGGGAGATCTGTAGTAATGGAGGGGGGGGTTTCCTGGAGGGGTCTTTACTAATGGAGGGGGGATTTGTCCCAGGGGGCTCTGTACTAAAGGAGGGGGGTTGTCATGGGGGGGTCTGTACTAATGGAGAGGGGTTGTCCTGGGGGGGTCTGTACTAATGGAGGGGGAGTTTGTCCTGGGGGGCTCTGTACTAATGGAGGGGGGTTGTCCTGGGGGGTCTGTACTAATGGAGGGGGGTTTGTCCTAGGGGTTCTGTACTAATGGAGGGGGGTTGTCCTGGGGGGGTCTGTACTAATAGAGGGGGGCTTTGTCCTGGGGAGGTCTGTACTAATGGAGGGGGGTTTGTCGTAGGGGGTCTGTACTTATGGAGGGAGGGGGTTGTCCTGGGGGGTCTGTACTAATGGAGGGAGGGGGTTGTCCTGGGGGGTCTGTACTAATGAAGGGAGGGGGTTGCCCTGGGGGGTCTGTACTAATGGAGGGAGGGGGTTGTCCTGGGGGGTCTGTACTAATGGAGGGGGGGTTGCCCTGGGGGGTCTGCACTAATGGAGGGGGGGTTTGTCCTGGGGAGGTCTGTACTAATGGAGGGGGGGTTGTCCTGGGGGGTCTGTACTAATGGAGGGGGGGTTGTCCCGGGGGGCTCTGTACTAATGGAGTAGGGTTGTCCTGGGGGGTCTGTACTAATGGAGGGGGGTTGTCCTGGGGGGGTCTGTACTAATGGAGGGGGAGTTTGTCCTGGGGGGCTCTGTACTAATGGAGGGGGGTTGTCCTGGGGGGTCTGTACTAATGGAGGGGGTTTGTCCTTGGGGTTCTGTACTAATGGAGGGGGGTTGTCCTGGGGGGTCTGTACTAATAGAGGAGGCTTTGTCCTGGGGAGGTCTGTACTAATGGAGGGGGGTTTGTCCTGGGGGTCTGTACTTATGGAGGAAGGGGGTTGTCCTGGGGGGTCTGTACTTATGGAGGGAGGGGGTTGTCCTGGGGGGTCTGTACTAATGGAGGGAGGGGGTTGTCCTGGGGGGTCTGTACTAATGGAGGGAGGGGGTTGCCCTGGGGGGTCTGTACTAATGGAGGGAGGGGGTTGTCCTTGGGGGTCTGCACTAATGGAGAGGGGGCTTGTCCTGGGGAGGTCTGTACTAATGGAGGGGGGGTTGTCCTGGGGGGTCTGTACTAATGGAGGGGGGTTGTCCTGGGGGGGTCTGTACTAATAGAGGGGGGCTTTGTCCTGGGGAGGTCTGTACTAATGGAGGGGGGTTTGTCGTAGGGGGTCTGTACTTATGGAGGGAGGGGGTTGTCCTGGGGGGTCTGTACTAATGGAGGGAGGGGGTTGTCCTGGGGGGTCTGTACTAATGAAGGGAGGGGGTTGCCCTGGGGGGTCTGTACTAATGGAGGGAGGGGGTTGTCCTGGGGGGTCTGTACTAATGGAGGGGGGGTTGCCCTGGGGGGTCTGCACTAATGGAGGGGGGGTTTGTCCTGGGGAGGTCTGTACTAATGGAGGGGGGGTTGTCCTGGGAGGTCTGTACTAATGGAGGGGGGGTTGTCCCGGGGGGCTCTGTACTAATGGAGTAGGGTTGTCCTGGGGGGTCTGTACTAATGGAGGGGGGTTGTCCTGGGGGGGTCTGTACTAATGGAGGGGGAGTTTGTCCTGGGGGGCTCTGTACTAATGGAGGGGGGTTGTCCTGGGGGGTCTGTACTAATGGAGGGGGTTTGTCCTTGGGGTTCTGTACTAATGGAGGGGGGTTGTCCTGGGGGGTCTGTACTAATAGAGGAGGCTTTGTCCTGGGGAGGTCTGTACTAATGGAGGGGGGTTTGTCCTGGGGGTCTGTACTTATGGAGGGAGGGGGTTGTCCTGGGGGGTCTGTACTTATGGAGGGAGGGGGTTGTCCTGGGGGGTCTGTACTAATGGAGGGAGGGGGTTGTCCTGGGGGGTCTGTACTAATGGAGGGAGGGGGTTGCCCTGGGGGGTCTGTACTAATGGAGGGAGGGGGTTGTCCTTGGGGGTCTGCACTAATGGAGAGGGGGCTTGTCCTGGGGAGGTCTGTACTAATGGAGGGGGGGTTGTCCTGGGGGGTCTGTACTAATGGAGGGGGGGTTGTCCCGGGAGCTCTGTACTAATGGAGTAGGGTTGTCCTGGGGGGTCTGTACTAATGGAGGGGGGTTGTCCTGGGGGGTCTGTACTAATGGAGGGGGGATTTGTCCTGGAGTGCTCTATACTAATGGAGGGGGGTTGTCCTGGGGGGTTTGTACTAATGGAGGGGGGTTTGTCCTGGGGGTTCTGTACTAATGGAGGGGGTTGTCCTGGGGGGGTCTGTACTAATGGAGGGGGGGTTTGTCCTGGGGTGTCTGTACTAATGGAGGGAGGTGGTTGTCCTGGGGGGTCTGTACTAATGGAGGGAGGGGGTTGTCCTGGGGGGTCTGTACTAATGGAGGGAGGGGGTTGTCCTGGGGGGTCTGTACTAATGGAGGGGGGGTTTGTCCTGGGGAGGTTTGAAATAATGGAGGGGGGGTTGTCCTGGGGGGTCTTTACTAATGGAGGGGGGATTTGTTCCGGGGGGCTCTGTACTAATGGAGAAGGGTTGTCCTGGGGGGTCTTTACTAATGGAGGGGGGTTGTCCTGGGGGGTCCCTACTAATGGAGGGGGAGTTTGTCCTAGGGGGCTCTGTACTAATGGAGGGGGTTGTCCTGGGGGTCTGTACTAATGGAGGGGGGTTTGTCCTGGGGGTTCTGTACTAATGAAGGGGGGTTGTCCTGGGGGGGTCTGTACTAATGGAGGGGGGCTTTGTCCTGGGGAGGCCTGTACTAATGGAGGGGGGTTTGTCCTAGGGGGTCTGTACTTATGGAGGGAGGGGTTGTCCTGGGGGGTCTGTATTAATGGAGGGGGGGTTTGTTCTGGGGAGGTCTGTACTAATGGAGGGGGGGTTGTCCTGGGGGGTCTTTACTAATGGAGGGGGGATTTGTCCCGGGGGGGCTCTGTACTAATGGAGGGGGGTTGTCCTGGGGGGGTTTGTACTAATGGAGGGGGGTTGTCCTGGGGGGGTCTGTACTAATGGAGGGGGAGTTTGTCCTGGGGGCTCTGTACTAATGGAGGGGGGTTTGTCCTGGGGGTTCTGTACTAATGGAGGGGGTTGTCCTGGGGGGGTCTGTACTAATGGAGGGGGGGTTTGTCCTGAGGTGTCTGTACTAATGGAGGGAGGGGGTTGTCCTTGGGGGTCTGTACTAATGGAGGGAGGGAGTTTTCCTGGGGGGTCTGTACTAATGGAGGGGGGTTTGTCCTGGGGAGATCTGTAGTAATGGAGGGGGGGTTTTCCTGGGGGGTCTTTACTAATGAAGGGGGGATTTGTCCCAGGGGGCTCTGTATTAAAGGAGGGGGGTTGTCCTGGGGGGGTCTGTACTAATGGAGGGGGGTTGTCCTGGGGGGGTCTGTACTAATGGAGGGGGAGTTTGTCCTGGGGGGCTCTGTACTAATGGAGGGGGGTTGTCCTGGGGGGTCTGTACTAATGGAGGGGGGTTGTCCTGGGGGGGTCTGTACTAATGGAGGGGGAGTTTGTCCTGGGGGGCTCTGTACTAATGGAGGGGGGTTGTCCTGGGTGGTCTGTACTAATGCAGGGGGGTTTGTCCTTGGGGTTCTGTACTAATGGAGGGGGGTTGTCCTGGGGGGTCTGTACTAATAGAGGAGGCTTTGTCCTGGAGAGGTCTGTACTAATGGAGGGGGGTTTGTCCTGGGGGTCTGTACTTATGGAGGGAGGGGGTTGTCCTGGGGGGTCTGTACTAATGGAGGGAGGGGGTTGTCCTTGGGGGTCTGTACTAATGGAGGGAGGGGGTTGCCCTGGGGGGTCTGTACTAATGGAGGGAGGGGGTTGTCCTGGGGGGTCTGTACTAATGGTGGGAGGGGGTTGTCCTGGGGGGTCTGCACTAATGTAGGGGGGGCTTGTCCTGGGGAGGTCTGTACTAATGGAGGGGGGGTTGTCCCGGGGGCTCTGTACTAATGGAGTAGGGTTGTCCTGGGGGTTCTGTACTAATGGAGGGGGGTTGTCCTGGGGGGTCTGTACTAATGGAGGGGGGATTTGTCCTGGAGGGCTCTATACTAATGGAGGGGGGTTGTCCTGGGGGTTTGTACTAATGGAGGGGGTTTGTCCTGGGGGTTTCTTTACTAATGGAGGGGGTTGTCCTGGGGGGGTCTGTACTAATGGAGGGAGGAGGTTGTCCTGGGGGGTCTGTACTAATGGAGGGAGGGGGTTGTCCTGGGGGGTCTGCACTAATGGAGGGAGGGGGTTGTCCTGGGGGGTCTGTACTAATGGAGGGGGGGGTTTGTCCTGGGGAGGTTTGTACTAATGGAGGGGGGGTTTGTCCTGGGGGGTCTTTACTAATGGAGGGGGGATTTGTTCCGGGGGGCTCTGTACTAATGGAGAAGGGTTGTCCTGGGGGGTCTGTACTAATGGAGGGGGGTTGTCCTGGGGGGGTCTGTACTAATGGAGGGGGAGTTTGTCCTAGGGGGCTCTGCACTAATGGAGGGGGGTTTGTCCTGGGGGTTCTGTACTAATGGAGGGGGTTTTCCTTGGGGGGTCTGTACTAATGGAGGGAGGGTTTGTCCTGGGGTGTCTGTACTAATGGAGGGAGGGGGTTGTCCTTGGGGGTCTGTACTAATGGAGGGAGGGGGTTTTCCTGGGGGGTCTGTACTTATGGAGGGAGGGGGTTGTCCTGGGGGTCTGTACTAATGGAGGGGGGTTTGTCCTGGGGAGATCTGTAGTAATGGAGGGGGGTTTTCCTGGGGGGGTCTTTACTAATGGAGGGGGGATTTGTCCCGGGGGCTCTGTACTAAAGGAGGGGGGTTGTCCTGGGGGGTCTGTACTAATGGAGGGGGATTGTCCTGGGGGGTCTGTACTAATGGAGGGGGAGTTTGTCCTGGGGGGCTCTGTACTAATGGAGGGGGGTTGTCCTGGGGGGTCTGTACTAATGGAGGGGGGTTTGTCCTTGGGGTTCTGTACTTATGGAGGGGGTTGTCCTGGGGGTCTATACTAATAGAGGAGGCTTTGTCCTGGGGAGTTCTGTACTAATTGAGGGGGGTTTGTCCTGGGGGTCTGTACTTATGGAGGGAGGGGGTTGTCTTGGGGGGTCTGTACTAATGGAGGGAGGGGGTTGTCCTGGGGGGTCTGTACAAATGGAGGGAGGGGGTTGCCCTGGGGGGTCTGTACTAATGGAGGGAGGGGGTTGTCCTGGGGGGTCTGTACTAATGGAGGGGGGGTTGTCCCGGGGGCTCTGTACTAATGGAGTAGGGTTATCCTGGGGGGTCTGTACTAATGGAGGGGGGTTGTCCTGGGGGGTCTGTACTAATGGAGGGGGATTTGTCCTGGAGGGCTCTATACTAATGGAGGGGGGTTGTCCTGGGGGGTTTGTACTAATGGAGGGGGGTTTGTCCTGGGGGTTCTGTACTAATGGAGGGGGTTGTCCTGGGGGGGTCTGTACTAATGGAGGCGGGGTTTGTCCTGGGGTGTCTGTACTAATGGAGGGAGGGGGTTGTCCTGGGGGTCTGTACTAATGGAGGGAGGGGGTTGTCCTGGGGGGTCTGTACTAATGGAGGGAGGGGGTTGTCCTGGGGGGTCTGTACTAATGGAGGGGGGGTTTGTCCTGGGGAGGTTTGTACTAATGGAGGGGGGTTGTCCTGGGGGGGTCTTTACTAATGGAGGTGGGATTTGTTCCGGGGGGCTCTGTACTAATGGAGAAGGGTTGTCCTGGGGGGTCTGTACTAATGGAGGGGGGTTGTCCTGGGGGGTCCATACTAATGGAGGGGGAGTTTGTCCTGGGGGGCTCTGTACTAATGGAGGGGGGTTGTCCTGGGGGTCTGTACTAATGGAGGGGGGTTTGTCCTGGGGGTTCTGTACTAATGAAGGGGGGTTGTCCTGGGGGGGTCTGTACTAATGGAGGGGGGCTTTGTCCTGGGGAGGTCTGTACTAATGGAGGGGGGTTTGTCCTAGGGGGTCTGTACTTATGGAGGGAGGGGGTTGTCCTGGGGGGTCTGTACTAATGGAGGGGGGGTTTGTCCTGGGGAGGTCTGTACTAATGGAGGGGGGTTGTCCTGGGGGGTCTGTACTAATGGAGGGGGAGTTTGTCCTGGGGGCTCTGTACTAATGGAGGGGGGTTTGTCCTGGGGGTTCTGTACTAATGGAGGGGGTTGTCCTGGGGGGGTCTGTACTAATGGAGGGGGGGTTTGTCCTGGGGTGTCTGTACTAATGGAGGGAGGGGGTTGTCCTTGGGGGTCTGTAATAATGGAGGGAGGGAGTTTTCCTGGGGGGTCTGTACTAATGGAGGGGGGTTTGTCCTGGGGAAATCTGTAGTAATGGAGGGGGGGTTTTCCTGGAGGGGTCTTTACTAATGGAGGGGGGATTTGTCCCAGGGGGCTCTGTACTAAAGGAGGGGGGTTGTCCCGGGGGGGTCTGTACTAATGGAGGGGGGTTGTCCTGGGGGGGTCTGTACTAATGGAGGGGGGTTGTCCTGGGGGGGTCTGTACTAATGGAGGGGGAGTTTGTCCTGGGGGGCTCTGTACTAATTAAGGGGGGTTGTCCTGGGGGGTCTGTACTAATGGAGGGGGGTTTGTCCTAGGGGTTCTGTACTAATGGAGGGGGGTTGTCCTGGGGGGGTCTGTACTAATAGAGGGGGGCTTTGTCCTGGGGAGGTCTGTACTAATGGAGGGGGGTTTGTCGTACGGGGTCTGTACTTATGGAGGGAGGGGGTTGTCCTGGGGGGTCTGTACTAATGGAGGGAGGGGGTTGTCCTGGGGGGTCTGTACTAATGAAGGGAGGGGGTTGCCCTGGGGGGTCTGTACTAATGGAGGGAGGGGGTTGTCCTGGGGGGTCTGTACTAATGGAGGGGGGTTGCCCTGGGGGGTCTGCACTAATGGAGGGGGGGTTTGTCCTGGGGAGGTCTGTACTAATGGAGGGGGGGTTGTCCTGGGGGGTCTGTACTAATGGAGGGGGGGTTGTCCCGGGGGGCTCTGTACTAATGGAGTAGGGTTGTCCTGGGGGGTCTGTACTAATGGAGGGGGGTTGTCCTGGGGGGGTCTGTACTAATGGAGGTGGAGTTTGTCCTGGGGGGCTCTGTACTAATGGAGGGGGGTTGTCCTGGGGGGTCTGTACTAATGGAGGGGGGTTTGTCCTTGGGGTTCTGTACTAATGGAGGGGGGTTGTCCTGGGGGGTCTTTACTAATAGAGGAGGCTTTGTCCTGGGGAGGTCTGTACTAATGGAGGGGGGTTTGTGCTGGGGGTCTGTACTTATGGAGGGAGGGGGTTGTCCTGGGGGGTCTGTACTAATGGAGGGAGGGGGTTGTCCTGGGGGGTCTGTGCTAATGGAAGGAGGGGGTTGCCCTGGGGGGTCTGTACTAATGGAGGGAGGGGGTTGTCCTGGGGGTCTGCACTAATGGAGAGGGGGCTTGTCCTGGGGAGGTCTGTACTAATGGAGGGGGGGTTGTCCCGGGGGCTCTGTACTAATGGAGTAGGGTTGTCCTGGGCGGTCTGTACTAATGGAGGGGGGTTGTCCTGGGGGGTCTGTACTAATGGAGGGGGGATTTGTCCTGGAGTGCTCTATACTAATGGAGGGGGGTTGTCCTGGGGGGTTTGTACTATTGGAGGGGGGTTTGTCCTGGGGGTTCTGTACTAATGGAGGGGGTTGTCCTGGGGGGGTCTGTACTAATGGAGGGGGGGTTTGTCCTTGGGTGTCTGTACTAATGGAGGGAGGGGGTTGTCCTGGGGGGTCTGTACTAATGGAGGGAGGGGGTTGTCCTGGAGGGTCTGTACTAATGGAGGGAGGGGGTTGTCCTGGGGGGGTCTGTACTAATGGATTGGGGTTTGTCCTGGGGAGGTTTGTAATAATGGAGGGGGGGTTGTCCTGGGGTGTCTTTACTAATGGAGGGGGGATTTGTTTCTGGGGGGCTCTGTACTAATGGAGAAGGGTTGTCCTGGGGGGTCTGTACTAATGGAGGGGGGTTGTCCTGGGGGGTCCGTACTAATGGAGGGGGAGTTTGTCCTGGGGGGCTCTGTACTAATGGAGGGGGGTTGTCCTGGGGGTCTGTACTAATGGAGGGGGGTTTGTCCTGGGGGTTCTGTACTAATGAAGGGGGGTTGTCCTGGGGGGGTCTGTACTAATGGAGGGGGGCTTTGTCCTTGGGAGGTCTGTACTAATGGAGGGGGGTTTGTCCTGGGTGGTCTTTACTAATGGAGGGGGGATTTGTCCCGGGGGGCTCTGTACTAATGGAGGGGGGTTGTCCTGGGGGGTTTGTACTAATGGAGGGGGGTTGTCCTGGGGGGGTCTGTACTAATGGAGGGGGAGTTAGTCCTGGGGGCTCTGTACTAATGGAGGGGGGTTTGTCCTGGGGGTTCTGTACTAATGGAGGGGGTTGTCCTGGGGGGCTCTGTACTAATGGAGGGGGGGTTTGTCCTGGGGTGTCTGTACTAATGGAGGGAGAGGGTTGTCCTTGGGGGTCTGTACTAATGGAGGGAGGGAGTTTTCCTGGGGGGTCTGAACTAATGGAGGGGGGTTTGTCCTGGGGGGTCTTTACTAATGAAGGGGGGATTTGTCCCAGGTGGCTCTGTACTAAAGGAGGGGGGTTGTCCTGGGGGGGTCTGTACTAATGGAGGGGGGTTGTCCTGGGGGGGGTCTGTACTAATGGAGGGGGAGTTTGTCCTGGGGGGCTCTGTACTAATGGAGGGAGGTTGTCCTGGGGGGTCTGTACTAATGGAGGGGGGTTTGTCCTAGGGGTTCTGTACTATTGGAGGGGGGTTGTCCTGGGGGGGTCTGTACTAATAGAGGGGGGCTTTGTCCTGGGGAGGTCTGTACTAATGGAGGGGGGTTTGTCCTAGGGGGTCTGTACTTATGGAGGGAGGGGGTTGTCCTGGGGGGTCTGTACTAATGGAGGGAGGGGGTTGTCCTGGGGGGTCTGTACTAATGAAGGGAGGGGGTTGCCCTGGGGGGTCTGTACTAATGGAGGGAGGGGGTTGTCCTGGGGGGTCTGTACTAATGGAGGGGGGGTTGCCCTGTGGGGTCTGCACTAATGGAGGGGCGGTTTGTCCTGGGGAGGTCTGTACTAATGGAGGGGGGGTTGTCCTGGGGGGTCTGTACTAATGGAGGGGGGGTTGTCCCGGGGGGCTCTGTACTAATGGAGTAGGGTTGTCCTGGGGGGTCTGTACTAATGGAGGGGGGTTGTCCTGGGGGGGTCTGTACTAATGGAGGGGGAGTTTGTCCTGGGGGGCTCTGTACTAATGGAGGGGGGTTGTCCTGGGTGGTCTGTACTAATGGAGGGGGGTTTGTCCTTGGGGTTCTGTACTAATGGAGGGGGGTTGTCCTGGGTGGTCTGTACTAATAGAGGAGGCTTTGTCCTGGAGAGGTCTGTACTAATGGAGGGGGGTTTGTCCTGGGGGTCTGTACTTATGGAGGGAGGGGGTTGTCCTGGGGGGTCTGTACTAATGGAGGGAGGGGGTTGTCCTGGGGGGTCTGTACTAATGGAGGGAGGGGGTTGCCCTGGGGGGTCTGTACTAATGGAGGGAGGGGGTTGTCCTGGGGGGTTTGTACTAATGGTGGGAGGGGGTTGTCCTGGGGGGTCTGCACTAATGTAGGGGGGGCTTTTCCTGGGGAGGTCTGTACTAATGGAGGGGGGGTTGTCCTGGGGGTTCTGTACTAATGGAGGGGGGTTATCCCGGGGGCTCTGTACTAATGGAGTAGGGTTGTCCTGGGGGTCTGTACTTATGGAGGGAGGGGGTTGTCCTGGGGGGTCTGTACTAATGGAGGGAGGGGGTTGTCCTGGGGGGTCTGTACTAATGGAGGGAGGGGGTTGCCCTGGGGGGTCTGTACTAATGGAGGGAGGGGGTTGTCCTGGGGGGTCTGTACTAATGGAGGGGGGGTTTGTCCTGGGGAGGTCTGTACTAATGGAGGGGGGTTGTCCTGGGGGTTCTGTACTAATGGAGGGGGGGTTGTCCCGGGGGCTCTGTACTAATGGACTAGGGTTGTCCTGGGGGTTCTGTACTAATGGAGGGGGGTTGTCCTGGGGGGTCTGTACTAATGGAGGGGGGATTTGTCCTGGAGGGCTCTATACTAATGGAGGGGGGTTGTCCTGGGGGTTTGTACTAATGGAGGGGGGTTTGTCCTGGGGGTTCTGTACTAATGGAGGGGGTTGTCCTGGGGGGTCTGTACTAATGGAGGGAGGGGGTTGTCCTGGGGGGTCTGTACTAATGGAGGTAGGGGGTTGTCCTGGGGGGTCTGTACTAATGGAGGGAGGGGGTTGTCCTGGGGGGTCTGTACGAATGGAGGGGGGGTTTGTCCTGGGGAGGTTTGTACTAATGGAGGGGGGTTGTCCTGGGGGGTCTTTACTAATGGAGGGGGGATTTGTTCCGGGGGGCTCTGTTAATGGAGAAGGGTTGTCCTGGGGGGTCTGTACTAATGGAGGGGGGTTGTCCTGGGGGGTCCGTACTAATAGAGGGAGGGAGTTGTCCTGGGGGGTCTGTACTAATGGAGGGAGGGGGTTGTCCTGGGGGGTCTGTACTAATGGAGGGAGGGGGTTGTCCTGGGGGGTCTGTACTAATGGAGGGGGGGTTTGTCCTAGGGAGGTTTGTACTAATGGAGGGGGGGTTGTCCTGGGGGGTATTTACTAATGGAGGGGGGATTTGTTCCGGGGGGCTCTGTACTAATGGAGAAGGGTTGTCCTGGGGGGTCTGTACTAATGGAGGGGGGTTGTCCTGGGGGGTCCATACTAATGGAGGGGGAGTTTGTCCTGGGGGGCTCTGTTCTAATGGAGGGGGGTTGTCCTGGGGGTCTGTACTAATGGAGGGGGGTTTGTCCTGGGGGTTCTGTACTAATGAAGGGGGGTTGTCCTGGGGGGGTCTGTACTAATGGAGGGGGGCTTTGTCCTGGGGAGGTCTGTACTAATGGAGGGGGGTTTGTCCTAGGGGGTCTGTACTTATGGAGGGAGGAGGTTGTCCTGGGGGGTCTGTACTAATGGAGGGGGGGTTTGTCCTGGGGAGGTCTGTACTAATGGAGGGGGGGTTGTCCTGGGGGGTCTTTACTAATGGAGGGGGGATTTGTCCCGGGGGGCTCTGTACTAATGGAGGGGGGTTGTCCTGGGGGGTTTGTACTAATGGAGGGGGGTTGTCCTGGGGGGTCTGTACTAATGGAGGGGGAGTTTGTCCTGGGGGCTCTGTACTAATGGAGGGGGGTTTGTCTTGGGGGTTCTGTACTAATGGAGGGGGTTGTCCTGGGGGGGTCTGTACTAATGGAGGGGGGGTTTGTCCTGGGGTGTCTGTACTAATGGAGGGAGGGGGTTGTCCTTGGGGGTCTGTACTAATGGAGGGAGGGAGTTTTCCTGGGGGGTCTGTACTAATGGAGGGGGGTTTGTCCTGGGGAGATCTGTAGTAATGGAGGGGGGTTTTTCCTGGGGGGGTCTTTACTAATGGAGGGGGGATTTGTCCCAGGGGGCTCTGTACTAAAGGAGGGGGGTTGTCCTTTGGGGGGTCTGTACTAATGGAGGGGGGTTGTCCTGGGGGGGGTCTGTACTAATGGAGAGCGAGTTTGTCCTGGGGGCTCTGTACTAATGGAGGGGGGTTGTCCTGGGGGGTCTGTACTAATGGAGGGGGGTTTGTCCTCGGGGTTCTGTACTAATGGAGGGGGGTTGTCCTGGGGGGGGTCTGTACTAATAGAGGGGGGCTTTGTCCTGGGGAGGTCTGTACTAATGGAGGGGGGTTTGTCCTAGGGGGTCTGTACTTATGGAGGGAGGGGGTTGTCCTGGGGGGTCTGTACTAATGGAGGGGGGTTGCCCTGGGGGGTCTGCACTAATGGAAGGGGGGGTTTGTCCTGGGGAGGTCTGTACTAATGGAGGGGGGGTTGTCCTGGGGGGTCTGTACTAATGGAGGGGGGGTTGTCCCGGGGGGCTCTGTACTAATGGATTAGGGTTGTCCTGGTGGGTCTGTACTAATGGAGGGGGGTTGTCCTGGGGGGTCTGTACTAATGGAGGGGGGATTTGTCCTGGGCGGCTCTGTACTAATGGAGGGGGGTTGTCCTGGGGGTTTGTACTAATGGAGGGGGGTTTGTCCTGGGGGTTCTGTACTAATTGAGGGGGTTGTCCTGGGGGGGTCTGTACTAATGGAGGGGGGGTTTGTCCTGGGGGGTCTGTACTAATGGAGGGAGGGGGTTGTCCTCGGGGGTCTGTACTAATGGAGGGAGGGGGTTGTCCTGGGGGGTCTGTACTAATGGAGGGAGGGGGTTGTCCTGGGGGGTCTGTACTAATGGAGGGGGGGTTTGTCCTGGGGAGGTTTGTACTAATGGAGGGGGGGTTGTCCTGGGGGGGTCTTTACTAATGGAGGGGGGATTTGTCCCGGGGGGCTCTGTACTAATGGAGAAGGGTTGTCCTGGGGGGTCTGTACTAATGGAGGGGGGTTGTCCTGGGGGGTCCGTACTAATGGAGGGGGAGTTTGTCCTGGGGGGCTCTGTACTAATGGAGGGGGTTGTCCTGGGGGTCTGTACTAATGGAGGGGGGTTTGTCCTGGAGGTTCTGTACTTATGAAGGGGGTTGTCCTGGGGGGGTCTGTACTAATGGAGGGGGGCTTTGTCCTGATGAGATCTGTACTAATGGAGGGGGGTTTGTCCTAGGGGGTCTGTACTTAAGGAGGGAGGGGGTTGTCCTGGGGGGTCTGTATTAATGGAGGGAGGGGGTTGTCCTGGGGGGCTCTGTACTAATGGAGGGGGTTTGTCCTGGGGGTTCTGTACTAATGGAGGGGGTTGTCCTGGGGGGTCTGTACTAATGGGGGGGTTTGTCCTGGGGGGTCTGTACTAATGGAGGGAGGGGGTTGTCCTGGGGGGTCTTTACTAATGGAGGGAGGGGGTTGTCCTGGGGGGGTCTGTAATAATGGAGGGGGGGTTTGTCCTGGGGAGGTCTGTACTAATGGAGGGAGGGGGTTGTCCTGGGGGGCTCTGTACTAATGGAGGGGGTTTGTCCTGGGGGTTCTGTAATAATGGACGGGGTTGTCCTGGGGGGTCTGTACTAATGGAGGGGGTGTTTGTCCTGGGGGGTCTGTACTAATGGAGGGAGGGGGTTGTCCTGGGGGGTCTGTACTAATGGAGGGAGGGTTTGTCCTGGGGAGGTCTGTACTAATGGAGGGGGGGTTGTCCTGTGAGGTCTTTACTAATGGAGGGGGCATTTGTCCCGGGGGCTCTGTACTAATGGAGTGGGGTTGTCCTGGGGGGGTCTGTACTAATGGAGGGGTGTTGTCCTGGGGGGGCTGTACTAATGGAGGGGGGTTGTCCTGGGGGGGTCTGTACTAATGGAAGGGGAGTTTTCCTGGGGGGCTCTGTACTAATGGAGGGGGGTTTGTCCTGGGGGTTCTGTACTAATGGAGGGGGTTGTCCTGGGGGGTCTGTACTAATGGGGGCGTTGTCCTGGGGGGGTCTGTACTAATCGAGGGGGTATTTTCCTGGGGGGCTCTGTACTAATGGAGGGGGGTTTGTCCTGGGGTTCTGTACTAATGGAGGGGGTTGTCCTGGGGGGGTCTGTACTAATGGAGGGGGGGGTTTGTTCCCGGGGGTCTTTACTAATGGAGGGAGGGGGTTGTCCTGGGGGGTCTGTACTAATGAAGGGAGGGGGTTGTTCTGGGGGTCTGCACTAATGGAGGGGGGTTTGTCCTGGGGAGGTCTGTACTAATGGAGGGGGGGTGTCCTGTGGGGTCTTTACTAATGGAGGGGGGATTTGTCCCGGGGGCTCTGTACTAATGGAGTGAGTTGTCCGGGGGGGTCTGTACTAATGGAGGGGGGTTGTCCTGGGGGGGTCTGTACTAATCGAGGGGGAGTTTTCCTGGGGGGCTCTGTACTAATGGAGGGGGTTTGTCCTGGGGGTTCTGTACTAATGGAGGGGTTGTCCTGGGGGGGTCTGTACTAATGGAGGGGGGGTTTGTCCTGGGGGTCTGTACTAATGGAGGGAGGGGGTTGTCCTGGGGGGTCTGTACTAATGGAGGGAGGGGGTTTTCCTGGGGGGTCTGTACTAATGGAGGGAGGGGGTTGTCCTGGGGGGTCTGTAGTAATGGAGGGGGGTTTGTCCTGGGGAGATCTGTAGTAATGGAGGGGGGGTTGTCCTGGGGGGGTCTTTGCTAATGGAGGGGGGTTGTCCTGGGGGGGTCTGTACTAAGGTAGGGGGGCTTTGTCCTGGGGGGTCTGTACTAATGGAGGGGGGTTGTCCTGGGGGGGTCTGTACTAATCGAGGGGGAGTTTTCCTGGGGGGCTCTGTACTAATGGAGTGGGTTTGTCCTGGGGGTTCTGCACCAATGGAGGGGGTTGTCCTGGGGGGGTCTGTACTAATGGAGGGAGGGGCTTGCCCTGGGGAGTCTGTACTAATTGAGGGAGGGGGTTGTCCTGGGGGTCTGTACTAATGGAGGGAGGGGGTTGCCCTGGGGAGTCTGTACTAATGGAGGGGGGTTGTCCTGGGGGGTCTGTACTAATGGAGGGGGGTTGTCCCGGGGGGCTCTGTGCTAATGGAGTAGGGTTGTCCTGGGGGGTCTGTACTAATGGAGGGGGGTTGTCCTGGGGGTCTGTACTAATGGAGGGGGGTTTGCCCCGGGGGTTCTGTACTAATGGAGGGGGTTGTCCTGGGGGGGTCTGTACTAATGGAGGGGGTGTTTGTCCTGGGGGGTCTGTACTAATGGAGGGAGGGTGTTGTCCTGGGGGGTCTGTACTAATTGAGGGAGGGGGTTGTCCTGGGGGTCTGTACTAATGGCGGGGGGTTTGTCCTGGGGGTTCTGTACTAATGGAGGGGGGATTTGTCCCGGGGGGCTCTGTACTAATGGAGGGGGGTTGTCCTGGGGGGGTCTGTACTAATGGAGGGGGGCTTTGTCCTGGGGAGGTCTGAACTAATGGAGGGTGGTTTGTCCTAGGGGGTCTGTACTTATGGAGGGAGGGGGTTGTCCATGGGGGTCTCTACTAATGGAGGGAGGGGGTTGCCCTGGGGGTCTGTACTAATGGAGGGAGGGGATTGTCCTGGGGGTCTGTACTAATGGAGGGAGGGGTTTGCCCTGGGGGGTCTGTACTAATGGAGGGGGGTTGTCCTGGGGGGTCTGTACTAATGGAGGGGGGTTTGTCCTGGGGAGGTCTGTACTAATGGAGGGGGATTTGTCCCGGGGGGCTCTGTACTAATGGAGAAGGGGTGTCCTTTGGGGTCTGTACTAATGGAGGGGGGTTGTCCTGGGGGGTCTGTACTAATGGAGGGGAAGTTTGTCCCAGGGGTTCTGTACTAATGGAGGGGGTTGTCCTGGGGGTTCTGTACTAATGGAGGGAGAGGGTTTTCCTGGGGGGTCTGTACTAATGGAGGGAGGGGGTTTTCCTAGGGGGGTCTGTTCTAATGGAGGGAGGGGGTTGTCCTGGTGGGTCTGTACTAATGGAGGGGGGGTTTGTCCTGGGGAGGTCTGTAGTAATGGAGGGGGGGTTTTCCTGGGGGGGTCTTTACTAATGGAAGGGGGATTTGCCCCGGGGGGCTCTGTACTAATGGAGGGGGGTTGTCCTTTGGGGGTCTGTACTAATGGAGGGGGGTTGTCCTGGGGGGTCTGTACTAATGGAGGGGGAGTTTGTCCTGGGGGGCTCTGTACTAATGGAGGGGGGTTGTCCTGGGGGTCTGTACTAATGGAGGGGGTTGTCCTGGGGGGGTCTGTACTAATGGAGGGGGGCTTTGTCCTGGGGAGGTCTGTACTAATGGAGGGATGTTGTCCTAGGGGGTCTGTACTTATGGAGGGAGGGGGTTGTCCTTGGGGGTCTGTACTAATGGAGGGAGGGGGTTGTCCTGGGGGTTCTGTTCTAATGGAGGAAGGGGGTTGTCCTGGGGGGTCTGTACTAATGGAGGGAGGGGGTTGTCCTGGGGGTCTGTACTAATGGAGGGAGGGGGTTGTCCTGGGGGTCTGTACTAATGGAGGGAGGGGGTTGTCCTTTGGGGTCTGTACTAATGGAGGGGGGGTTTGTCCTAGGGGGTCTGTACTAATGGAGGGGGGTTGTCCCTGGGGGGGGTCTGTACTAATGGAGGGGGGTTTGTCCTGGGGGCTCTGTACTAATGGGGGTGTTTTCCTGGGGGTCTTTACTAATGGAGGCGGGTTTGTCCTTGGGGGTCTGTACTAATGGAGGGGGGTTTGTCCTGGGGGGTCTGTACTTATGGATGGGGGGTTGTCCTGGGGGTCTGTACTAATGGAGGGGGGTTGTCCTGGGGGGTCTGTACTAATGGAGGGTGGTCTGTACTAATGGAGGGGGGTTTATTCCGAGGGTCAATACTAATGGAGGGGGTTTGTCCTGGGGGGTCTGTACTAATGGAGGGGGGGTTTGTCTTGGGGGTCTGTACTAATGGAGGGGGGTTTGTCCTGGGGGGTCTGTGCTAATGGAGGGGGTTTTGTCCTGGGGGGTCTGTACTAATGAAGGGGGAGTTTGTCTTGGGGGATCTGTACTAATGGAGGGGGTTTGTCCTGGTGGGGGTCTGAACTAATGGAGGGGTTTGTCCTGGGGGGGTCTACACCCAGGAAAGTACACCCAGGACTCCAGAAGGAGAGGGCAGTGCTGAGAGAACACCATCAGAGAGAGAACCCCACTGCCCTTCTCCACCAGAGGGAATGCCACACAGCCTAGTGCCATCCCTGGTGGAGAAAAGAATGGAGTCATTGCAGATATACAGATCTGGGTGCTACCCAGCGGAGTCACTACAGGCAATTCAGAGTGAGCTGACTCCTGATCAGAGGAACCATTGCTGTATCGCTGGGTCAGGTGAGAGGGCCGATCGGCCATTATCTACTAACGTCCACAGGAACTGCAGTCTCTGACCATCTCCTGTATTATATCTGTAGTCTCTGACCATCTCCTGTATCATGTCTGCAGTCTCTGACCATCTCTTGTATAATGTCTGCAGTCTCACTCCCCTCCAGGTCTCGTGTACTCTCTTCCTGTATTTTCTTTATTGTTAAGAGATCATGGGAGGATCCCAAGGTAACGAAGACTTCTAAGGGGAGCATCTCTGTGTTTGAGTCGTTGCCATAGAAACATTTGTAAAAGGGAGGAGTTGGTAAGATGACCAAGCCCATGTGGAGGCGCCAGAAATATTTCTGCACCCAGGCGTCTGTGACCCTAGGATCGACCCTGGCTCTCACTGCCTTTTTTTAGCTCCTTCTTTCTTCCTGACCTGGTCACACCCACACACTTTATTTTCTTGTCCTGGTGTCATTAGGACAGGAAGTGAAGGGAAATATGCATATAATCATACACACGGTAAACAAAAACTTTACAGATGTTTTTGCTGTAGTGTAGTGGGGATAAACCATTTTGTGAATTTGTAAATCTGACAGCAGGATCTGATTTCTAGTTCTCTGCTGTAACATTAAAGTGGTTGTAAACATTAGATATGAACAAAGCATATCTTTCGATAGTGTATACTTGTCTCAATTAGGAGTACTAAGTGTCATTTCTGTTGGCTGCTTCAATCCTCTGCTCTCAGCATGAATCACTTCGGACAAGTTTTCCTGACACCAAGAAAAAAAGGGTGACAGGGGAAGAAGTGCTAGCTGATGGACAGCCTCAGCTCTGTTCCTATGTGTTGTGTGAAGGGGTGTGTGTCCGTTCCCTGCATTCAGCTGTCAGCTAAATGCTGAAAGCTGCGCTTTGAACAGATGTAGAAAAGAGAGTCCTGTAGATAAACAGGTACAACTTATGTAGAAGAATGTGTTTCCTCTCTGTGTATCATCTGAGGCCAGTCACTTCATTGGCTATATGTAAGGATTTACAACCACTTTAATTACCATTAACCACTTAAGGACTGGAAGGATTTGCCCCTTTAATGACCAGGCCATTTTTTTGTGATACAACACTGCATTGCTTTAACTGACAATTGTGCTGTCATGTGACCTTGTACCCAAACAAAATGTATGTCCTTTTTTCCCCATAAATAGAGCTTTCTTTTGGTGGTATTTGATAACCTTGGTGGTTTTTATTTTTTGTGCAATAAACAAAAAAAGAGTGACAATTTGCTATAATGCATCTCAAAAAATAAATAAATATAAAAAAATGTATTCATCAGTTTAAGCCAATATGTATACTTCTACATATTTTTGGTAAAAAAAATCACAATAGGTGTATATTGATAGGTTTGCACAAAAGTTATCACGTCTACAAACTATGGGAAAGATTTAGGGACTTTTATTTTTTGTTTGGTTTTTACTAGTAATGGCGGTGATTTGCGGAATTGCGGCAGACAGATCTGTCCCTAAATCAAACTTTTTGGGGACCAGTGACATTATTACATTGATTAGTGTTATGCACTTATTAATGTATAAATGACACTGGCAGGGAAGGGATTAACACTAGGGGGCGATCAAAGGGTTAAATGAGTTCCCTCATGTGTGTTCTAACTGTGGGGGGGAATGGGCTGCCTGGGACATGATAGAGATCACTGTTCTGGATCACTAGGAACAGCAGATCTCTGAGATGTCCCCTGTTAGAACAGGATCTGTCTTGTTTAGAAAGGCAGATCACCATTCTGCTTCTGTGTACAATGATTGCGGGTGGCCGGCGGACATTTCACATGCACGGACCGATGTACAGGTACCTTGGTTCATGCAGGAGAGTCAACCAGCCACAGTATAAGTGCGACAGCTGGTTGGCAAGTGGTTAAAGGCTAAGTTCACCATTTTTCACCATTTTTTTTCTAAATTACAGCTCCCCTATGTACCAGTATAATATTAAGGTACTTCTTTTGCAAAAATAAAACAGCTTTCCATTTATTCTACCCACATTTACCTCACTCTCTTCGTGGATGTTTAAAAACCCTGCTCCATTACTTCTGCCTTACTTCCTAAAAAGACTTTAAGTCATGATACAGGAAGGAGTGGAAGCTGAGGGTAGATGATGCAGAGTGTGTGCTAATGAGATCAGCTGGTCAACTCCTTCCTGTGTCAAGACCTAAAGTCTTTTTAGGAAGTACAGCAGAAGTAATAGAGCAGGGTTTTTAAACATCCATGAAGTGAGTGAGGTAAGCGTGTGTAGAATACATGGAAAGCTGTTTTGTTTTTGCAAAAGAAGTACATTAATGCTATATTGGTGCATAGGGGAGCTGGAATTTAGAAAAAAAAAGTGAACAAAGGCGAAAATAGCCTTTTAAGTCAGGAGACCATTGGAAGGTCATTGAAAGCACAGTTATACCTTAGGATCTCTGCTTTCTATCGTGTCCTAAAGCATTCAGGGGTTTATTTGTATTCCTTATAAATATACTCTTACACTGTTTCTTTGCCTGAAAAAAAAAAAATGTCATGCTTTCATAACTGATTAAAGAAACAATGGAAGAAAACTAATTTATGTAGAATTTGTATAGAAATTGCTATTATACAGTATGATGCATAAACAATTTCTATTGCTATTTAAGAGCAAGGCATATTAATATTTTAAAGAGGTAATTGCTTTTTGCTTGGAATGCACTTTCATTTGTAAGCTCTTATCTACAGTAAGGAGGAGTATGTTATACATGACTCTGAAAATTCTTTAGATAGCTCTAATTATATTCTGTTTATATTGAATGCTTCAGACACTTAAATTTGATGTGCAGCACTTGTAACAAACAATAATGTTTATTGGCTAGTTTTAAATTATTGCTGTAAATTGGATTTGTGAAGGGAAAAATGTGATTCATCTACTAAACTACACATTAAACATAAGTATGACCAATATGGTGTAGTCATGAAAAATCAGCACTGTTTATTTTAATCTACTAGTTGTTGCTGTTAGCAAAACTGCAAGTAATAACGCTGCATGTTTTGTTTCAAGACTGTTTATATTACCGCTACTGTACTATGCATTAGGTTTTCCTAAGCCAAAAGATGCAGAAATGGGTTCAGCAATGAGCATAAAGTAAGGCAGTACCCTAAGGATTTAGAAATCATCACAGGGTAATGAGACTACAATTTATTCAATTTAGCAGTCTAAGAGCAACAGGACAGCAGTCATTAGAACAGCTGAAGATTCCATTCCTGTGGGTGTTAAACAGTGTGCACTGCTCTTGCTGTTAGTTTCGCAAGCAGTGGGACATTGTATGGTTATGCACAGTTATGAAATGAGAACAGTGCCTGACAATTGCTTCTTTTTTGTAAATTTGAACTTATTACAGGAAAATTCACTGTTATATTCTTAGTATAAAATAGCCCTTATTTTGCATCTGGTAGTAACAATGTGTAACTGCAAATAATGGAGTACCATAGTAAAATTTAGATGGGGCCCCCAGCAACCTCTTTCTGTGGCACCTGTCAGTGTCAACAGTGACAGCAGTGTGTTGATTTAATAACATAAATAGGTTGTTTGCTTTGCAAGGACATTTTCCCTTAGCTTGGTGAATAAGGTGAAGCTCTCCATCCTCCAATCATGTGCAAGAAAAAATACTTTTTTCTCCCTTGCACGTGATTGGGTATTCTGTAGAAAGTGAATTTTTGCCGCATTCATTAAGCTAAGGGAAATTTGCCTTGCAAAGTGAACAGCTTATTTTCTTTTAGTGAAACAACAATGTGTGGCACTCATAAAATGTGCTGAAAATCTCCATTCATCAATGCAGAGTCACAAATAGGTGATGGTGACCCATGGAATAACCAAAAGGAGAAAATATATAGGGTGTGTGACCACCAAACTATTGTGATTTGTAGGATCAAAGAAAATGTGGTGCTATACTGGTGACCATAAAAGTGAAGGTCATACTAGGTGTAACCACTAAAGTAAAATTCACATAGGTGAGTGGGTCATGGTAACTGTGATCTCAAAGATACAAAGCAAATGAAAAAAAATAGTGTAAACAAAACAAAAATGGAAGTATAGCAATACCATACAGATAAGTTAATGTAGATCTGGTTAACATAAAATTAACAATACTGCATATCTATCAAATCCATCTAATGGCATATAAATAAAACATAATAAGTTTATGGTCCATATGTAAATCATAGGCTCATAAGGATGCCAGTATAACACTGTTGGTACTCCAAATCTTCATGAGTATTCTATAAAAATGTTAAGGACATCTCAGCATGCAGGATGATATCTTCACCAAACATGAATTCATAGCTTCCGGAAAATAGAAATATAATGCCCTTACCAGAGGAGGTGGACTCACAGGCCGTCGGCGGTGAGTCAGAAAAGCTTGTACCATCAAAACGGTGGAGTAAATCTAGTTCCAATCAGACCGATGGTTTTGGAAGGCTACTGCATCCCTGGAAGAGCTGAGTTGGGCCCGGACATCCTATTGGACCCTGTCTTCTGTCCAGGTACCGACTTCAATCATCTGCTAGGTTCCGCTCAATCTCCAGCAATCCTCATGGTATGGTAAGGAGAAAAGAGAAAAACTTCCACATGGTGTAAATCCGTTGCAAAAAGGAAAATTTATTGGTATAAAAAGTGCAAAAAGTTATATCCAACAAATGGTAAAAATGGGCGATAAAAATTAGGTTCAATTGATCAGGACAGCGCAGTAAATGGTGGCTATGGTAGCAAAACTAATCCGATGCGTTTCGTCCTCTAGGACTTCTGCTGGGCCTAGAGGACAAAACCTAATTTTTACCACCCATTTTTACCATTTGTTGGATATAACTTTTTGCACTTTTTATACCAATAAATTTTCCTTTTTGCAACGGATTTACACCATGTGGAAGTTTTTCTCTTGTCTCCTTACCATACCATGAGGATTGCTGGAGATTGAGCGGAACCTAGCAGACGGTTGAAGTCGGTACCTGGACAGAAGACAGGGTCCAATAGGACGTCCAGGCCCAACTCAGCTCTTCCAGGGATGCAGTAGCCTTCCAAATCCATCGGTCTGATTGGAACTAGATTTACTCCACCATTTTGGTACAAAGCTTTTCTGACTCGCCGCCGATGGCCTGTGAGTCCACCTCCTCTGGTAAGGGCATTATATTTCTATTTTCCGGAAGCTATGAAGTCATGTTTGGTGAAGATATCCTGCATGCTGAGATGTCCTTAACATTTTTATAGAATACTCATGAAGATTTGGAGTACCAACAGTTTTATACTGGCATCCTTATGAGCCTATATTTTACATATAGACCATAAACTTATTATGTTTTATCTATATGTCATTAGATGGATTTGATAGACATGCAGTATTGTTAAGTTAATGTAGATCTGGTTAACGTAAAATTATCTGTATGGTATTGCTATACTTCCATTTTATTTAGACATTTTTGTTTTTCGTTTACACTATTTTTTTTCATTTGCTTTGTATCTTTGAGGTCACAGTTACCATGACCCACTCACCTATGTGAATTTTACTTTAGCGGTTACACCTAGTATGACCTTTACTTTGATGGTCACCAGTATAGCACCACATTTTCTTTATTCCTACAAATCACAATAGTTTGGTGGTCACACACCTTATATATTTTCTCCTTTTGGTTATTCCATGGGTCACCATCACCTATTTGCGACTCTGCATTGAGGAACGGAGATTTTCAGCACATTTTATGAGCGCCACACATTGTTGTTTCACTTATAGTTACAATTAGTCTGATTGTGGTGTCGGCTGCTTTTTTCTTTTGAGTTGGCGCAGCGGTTTTCATATTTATTATTTTCTTTTAGTAAATCAATCTCTGTGTCCTGGATCCTAAAGTATGACTAAATCAAGGATAGGCTGCAGACCTATCTTAAGGCACATACACACGATCCGAAAATCGTACGAAAGTCCTTTTTTTGGGTTGCTAGTCTTATATTGAAAAGGAGGAGTTTACTAAAGTAAAGAAAATTCTTGTACGACAGAATAAAAATGTGGAAGTGATATAATGTGTTGTAATGCATTTGTATTGTATTTTCAAATGACAACTGTACTGATTACACAAAAATCGAGAAAAAAATTTGTGTGTGTCCCATCGGATAATATTGGATGAACTGTCGTATGACAGAATAACATTTTGTAAGTGATGTAATGTGTTGTAATGCATTTGTATTGTATTTTTTAAATGACAACTGTACTGATTACACAAAAATCGTACGATCTAGTATCGTACGAGAAAAATTTTCATGCGTGTCCCATTGGATAATATTGGATGAACTGTCGTGATCAGCTCTCGAAAACTGTGTACTAACGATCAGATTATCTTATGATTCATATGATTTTCAGATAGTGTGTACAGGCCATTGGTGTACTTACTAAGCCCACCCACCATCACAGCAAGCATATGCTGATATAGGTGGTCTAGTAGTCAGAAAAAATAGTAAAAAAAGTAATATAGCATTGTAGTAATCAGCAATAATAAAATTACAAATAACCATCACAATATTTTAAAATATGACCTAATTGTTAATGCTCCTGCAAATAATTCTTTTACAAAGGGTTTTATTGATAATCATAGCAATTTCGCAGTTTAACAGTGTAGATAATGCATCATGAATAAACATAACAAAAAGTTTATCATCTTATCAATAAAATAAGTATGCTAGTGAATCAAAGAAAAACAAAACAATAAGAATATAACAGAGGCTGAAAACAGTTTTGAAAGGGAGGTTAAAGAAGAGCTAGGGGCAGAGATTAGTTGAGAAGGGAGGAGTAAAGAATAGGGGGAAAGGAGAGAAGAGGAAGAAAGGGGGAAGGGTGGGTCCTCGCGGTCCTGCAAATAATTCTATACAAATCTCTCTAAGCTCTAGTTTTCTTGCAGAACTACAAACCACACTTTTATCAGTTTACAGATGAGGAGATACTGGAATGTTTCACTGCATTAGGTGTACAGTGTTATTATAGTCAGGTGAACTGCAGCCTACATTCTCATGGCAATAAATGTACACTGCTAAGACAGCTGAATAAATGCCTTTACTGCACAAAGGGGAACCTGTGACTAGCAACAATGATCCTGATAAATCCTCTTGGAGACTTTGCAGTTTGTTTCAAAAGCCTCCCTAGTGGGGTCTCTTTTTCACCCCAGACCCCATAGCAGCTGTGATGGCTGCTATGGCTATAGGTATGGCACTGAGTAGTAATGGGAAGTTTTTGGTAGTATTTCTAGTCCAATATACTTGATGGGGTGTGGAGGGAAGCAATTGCTAATATTTAATATGATTAAAAAAGTTTGTGTGAAGTCCGTTGGTCTTCATTAAAAAAAATCTTGGGGACATGTGTTCAATTGCTACAACATATACAGTGTAAGATACATTGGTCTTGGGACTTTACATGAGGCAAATCACATATAAAACTAACATGATGGGTACACATGGTTACAAATGTGTTTGTTAAATAGGTAGACACAATGAAATCCATGTTTGTACACATTATTATAAATTTCATATTTTAACCACTTGACCTCTGGAAGATTTACCCTGACCAGGCCATTTTTTGCGAAATAACTGCGTTATTTTAACTGACAATTGCGCAGTCATGCAACACTGTACCCAAATAAAATGTTTGTACTTTTTTTCCACACAAATAGAGCTTTCTTTTGGTGGTATTTGATCACCTCTGCATTTTTTTTTTAAACAAAAAAGACAGACAATTTTGAAAAAAAATAAAAATATTTTTTACTTTCTGCTATAAAACATACCCAATAAAATTTTTTTTTTAAAAAATCAAATTTTCATCAGTTTAGGCCGTTATGTATTCTGTTACATATTTGTGATAAAAAAATCCCAATAATCGTATATTGATTGGTTTGCGCAAAAGTTCTAGTGTCTACAAACTATGGGATATTTTTATTTTTTTATTTTTTCATTTGTTATTTTTTACCAGTAATGGCAGTGATCAGTGACTTATAGCGGGACCGCAATATTGCAGCGGACAAATTGGACACCTAACTGACAATTTTGATACTTTTTGGGGACCAGCAACACAATGCTAAAAAATGTGCACTGTCACTGTACTAATGACACTAGCTGGGAAGGGGTTAACATCAGGGGCAATCAAAGGTTTAACTGTTTGCCTAGCTTATGCTTACTCACTGTGTGGGAGGTGATTTGACTAGAGGAAAGCATTGATCCATGTTCCTGCTTTGCAGGAACACAGGATCAATACCTTCCCTTCTGACAGCGTAATGTCTAATCGACGGGTGCTGACAAACATCGAATCTGCTGTACCCATGGCTGGGCTTGCACTGTGTGTGATCACAATGTGACTGGGTCACTGGCGGCGTGCGTACATTCCCTAGACCCGAAAGTGTACTAGGTATGTGATTTGGCACAGAGCGGCCGCCTTGCTGCAGTATGTGTACGGTGGGCAGTCAGCAAGTGGTTAATAAATAGACACAATAAAATTCCAACTATAAAGGGTAATGATGAGCTTATCCATGATAAATAAACCTAACATCATGAATTCGTAGCTGGTCCTAATATTCATATATTGCACATGATGTTATTTTACAGATAGAAGTACAAGATTACATAGCATATTACAACCAAAACATTCTTCCAAAAAATTCATAGCATCCTAAGATTCAACACATTTCATGGATCACTGTCCGCTTCCCCAGGAGTAGATGCAAGAAAAGTAATTATAAGAGTAAATTAATAACAAAATGGTATTATCATATAAAGGTAAATGGTCCCCAAAAAGCAGGGCGGGTAGTCTTTTTACTTACAAGTCAGCTCAAGGTTAAACCCAAAAGCCTTAGGATGCCTTTGGTGAAAAACAAAGACACATAACACCCCATTGTTTGTCACATGCTGTTTTTATCAAGACCCATAATTACCAGGTCAAGCAAAGACATTGAGACTAACAGTGAAATGTATTTTGCTTGTGGAGGGTAAATATTAGTTTATCATATGATTTATGTCTATTTGAAGTAGTGGGATCTCCTTAGGACCTGCCCTTGCTCTCCTACCTACAGCTTGTTTTAAACAAGATCTATAGATTTTTTTAGAATATCTAAATATTCAGTACATGTAATAAGAATTATTTAAGCCTCGTACACACGATCAGATTGTTGTCCAACAAAACCGTGAACTTTTGTCCGAAGGGCGATGGCCCAAACTTCTGTTGCATACAAACGGCAAGTAATTATCAGCCAACAAATACGAACGTAGTGACATACTACTTTGTTTTTCAGCTCTTTAGTGACACCCTTTGGGCTCCTTCTGCTAATTTCGTGTTAGTAGAAGTTTGTTGAGTGTTGATTTGTGCTTTTCATTTTGCACTTTTCATTTTGCTCTTTTCAGTTAATTTCTGAACGACGTTCGTCAACCAGCCATGTTACGGAATTGGAGGAGATAACGTGTTATTTATTACTAGTCTTGGAGTTATTGCTTTGACCAAAGTCCAGTCCAGGAACAGGAGGAGGAGGAGTTCTTGAATCAAAAATTGGTTGCTTTATTAATCATGATCAATTATGTCATATGCCTTTGCTACAGGAGCTCCAGGAGAATAATCCAGATGTTTTTCGGAATTATCTTCGGATGACGGACCCCTGCTTTCACCAACTCTTGGCATTGTTGACCCCCTATATTAAGAAGCAGGACACATGCATGAGGCTTTTATTTTATTTTTTGGTTGAATAATAATGATTTGATTTGGTATATTTTCTATATTTTTGGATGCATAGAATGCACTTTTTTGGTTAAGTTCTATTGGCAATAAATAAAAAAAATGTGTATAATAATACTTGGCTATGTGTTTTAATTCAAATGACAATTTGGGAGTAGGCAGTTACATTTAAAAAATACAATGTAAAATTGACAAGGGACACCAACATAGTTGTATCTTTGATCTTAAAATCTACAGGATAATGGTGTTGTGGTAACTTGCCCAAATAAAAAAAAAGGATAATAATATTATTCTTGATATCACTAGAAAAAAAGCCTTTGAAAATTTGTTTGCAATAACTCCATCAGTATCACCAGCAAAGCAGCTTCATTATTATCCCATTAAAGATGAAGAGAATGTGCGCTGCATTTAAAAATTTCATACTTTGCCCCTTCTCCATTAATTAATTCTCCATTATGAATTCTAGTTTACAAGACCGAACGCTTCTGGTCAATCCTTGCTTCCGAGCATGCGTGTTTGTACTTTGGACTTTTGTCCAACGGACTTGCGTACACACGCTCGGATAACCCCACAACAGACATTTGTCCACGGAAAATTTTAAAACCTGCTATCCAACATTTGTCCGTGGAAAATCCGACAACATTTGTCTGATGGAGCATACAAACGGTTGGATTTTCCACCAACAGCGTGTCATCACACATTTCCAGTCGGAAAATCCGATCATGTGTACAAGACTTTAATGTTAATGTTTAAAAATATTTTATGTATGGCATGTAATTAAATGGCAATCATATATGCTCATTAAATAAGCAGAATTTTGTGTCAAGAAGGAGGCACCCAAAAATATAATCATGTTGACATGCTCTGTTAATTTGTGTGAGGTGCATTTTTTATTCCATTTAAATACCACTATAAACATCCAAGAACCTCTCCTCCCCCTCACAGCAGACCTCCTTACCTTCAGGTGCAAGACAGTTTTAGTGTATGAATGTATATCAGTAAAAAGTCAGCCCAGTGCTACACCAAATCTTTCCTTACCTTGCTCCAAGACTGAATATATGCAACTAGTGCTTTAACTGTTTACTGTCTTACATTGTACAAGGCACAAGACATACTCTAGAGCAGTGGTTCTCAACATTAGGGAGACCAAGGACCAGTAAATTCTTCCTAAACTTTACCTACACCAACATAGCCATGATTAACTGGTAGATCACAATCAACCAATTGCTGACCGTAATTGTAAACCTTCTCCGCTCTATACATATTAAACAAAAATGTGGGCAATAGATACACATTAAATTCATACCTTATTGTCAGAAGAAGATATGGGGATGATCCATTAAACCCAAAAAGGAAGAAAATCTGTATGTTTCCCCAAATATAAATGGTGAAATCTGATTGGTTACAACTCTAGTTCTTTCTGAATAATTTAAATTCTCAATTGTAATATAAAGCCTCTAGAGCAGACATTTTTTGCACAATGAATGCACACACCAATCAAAAAGGATAAAACTTGCAAAAATCATTTTAAACTGGGTATCAGTTAAAGAGAGAAGCAAACACTGGGGCAGCACTGAGTATGGAAACAGCTAAAACAAGTTTTCAGGATGAAGGTAGTGTTCAGCTCCAGCAATAGATAATACAAGCCCAGGAGGAGAATGTGGAACACACACATATACACACAAAGACAACATTCAAGCAGAAAGCTGCACACTTGACAACCTACTATGTGCGCTGCAGTTAAGATGAACCTAGTGATCACAGGAAGTTTATGTGTATTTTCAGCACAGTTCTGTGATGATTAACAAGCATCTCCCCCATCCAGTTCCAGATGAGACTCCTGCCTGCAAATAAGGCTCCACAGCTGTGTTGCAGGCTTAAGCAGACATACATCAACACTATTTACATCAGAATCCTTCATGACTCTGAGATCTGCATTGACCTGAATTTCTACTGACCCCCAGAATGCAGGCAAAGCCCCAATACTTCCTCCGGCTGGCTTGGGCTACTGCTCTGTACTAGTAGGGAAGCTGGAGCCTGGTGTGCATCACTCTTCTGAGACTGTCAGGCACACAGGGCAGTCAAGAGCTAGTTAGAGTGCAAGACAGCACATTGTTGTAGCCCCCCCACCTGTTCCAACAACTGTCAGAACAGACAGAAAGCCAGGACCCGGCATGAGGAAGGATGCTGCCTAGAACTGACTTCTCTAAAAAAAGAATCATATAGGGAATGGTTTTGGAGCAATTTCTGGTTTAATTGGTATTGCTGAATCTTAGCTTCATTCTTCACATGATTGGGCTATTAATAATCCATTCTATTCTCTCTTCTGGAGAGACAGGTTAAAAAAACAAAAAGATGGCAGGTCTGATTCTATGTGAGAAGCAATCTCAAAACAAATGTGAAGGAGGAGCTTGTTGATGGAGAGACTGTGTTGGTGCTGAAGCAATTATGGGTGGAGCTTTATATAGCTATGAGTACCTCAAAATTAATTATTGGAGTTGTTATAGGCCATCCAGTGTGAATGAGGAGGTAAAGACTAGCCTCCTGCCCAGATAGAAAGGGCTGCAAGGGCTGGAAGAGTAATAGTAATAGGGGATGTAACCACCCTAAAATTTACAGGAGTAATGGCAGTGTTGACACAGTAAAAGGGCAGAAATGTATAAACCTATAACAATACAATTTTATGCTACACTTTATAGAAGCCCCAACTAGAAATGATGCCTTTCTGGACCTGCTAATCTTAAACTTTGGGGGTGATTTCCGAAAACAACGCACATTTCCATATTTATGAAATGGTGCGCCGGTAACAGAGCTCGAATCCCCCATTTAACATAGCGATCTCGGCTCATGGGAGAATGCAATCTGTGTGCTACTATGGACATGGTGCACGGCATCTCTAATTTAATATTGACAGAAAATGGAGGTGCCAATATTATGAGGTGATGTGAGGAAGTTTAGTAACAACTGCCCAAATAACAAATATGCCCAAAATAGAATGAGAAAATAACTTTTTCAGAGAAAGCCTACTGTGTCTGCAAGTATGTTTAGAACTGCGTGAGATCAATGTAAGCAGTGCACATGTGCAAGCGGCTCTTGCGCTCATTCACATGAGTTTGTTCACTGTGTGGCCAAAATCTTAGTAAATGTTAAGTAACGTACATGCAATTGCATGGGTTAAACGGGCTCACCTCTAATCTTGACAATTTTTTTTTTTTTTTTACGCTGGTTCATCTACATGTATTTTTTTTAAGGAGATTTGCACACAGGTCATGTTAGCATGTTACGTTGCCAACATGTGACATATATCTTGTTAAAATTATGTAAAAAGACTCTCCCACTTCTAGCTCTTCCATTTAACCTTTCCCTTCTAATGCATATGATTTCCTTGGGCTAGCTTTTGCTTTTAAAGGGGAACCCCACACTCCATTCTCCAATGCTGTTGTCTCCCCCTCTAACCCCTTGGATTTCCATGGGCTAACTTTTGCTTTTAAAGGGGAACTCCACACTCCACTACATTCTCAAAATAAAGAATAGAGAATGAACTGCCTTCACCAATCCAATTCACATCCTTTTTTAGAGCATATAACAGGGCCAGCTAGGAAAGGGACAAGAAGAGTGATCGCCTAACCCCGTCCTGAACCATACAAGGCCACATGCACTCAACATAGCTGGCCGCCTTTGTGGCATGTTGGGCTCAGCCCAATACGAAGCACAAAGCACCTTAAACCCACTAGTTTAAAGGGGCTTTCCACATTCCGTAAAGCCCCCTGTCTGCAGCCCCCCACAGAGGCCCTTGTCCCCTGAATATGGGAACAAGGTGGTTGATTTTTGGGGTACCCTAGCCCCTCCTGGTCCCAAGCATCCACCCCCCTTTCATGAGCTGGCTTGCTGTGTGTTTGGCTAGGGGTTTGTTAGTGTGTGGGAGGAGCACAATATTATTTTAGTTTGGGGTGGTATTTTTTACGTGGGGGTTCTCATTTTAAACCTTAACAGACCCAAATGGCCTTGTATGTATTGGGGGGCAGGCTATTTTTGGGGGGTTAAAATCTTGCAGCTGCAATGTAGATTTGTAACTTTTCTCTAAAGACCTACATCTTTGAAGCAACATTTTGGATACATGCTGCAGATGCACCACTTTACAGGCAGAGTAAGCCCCCCCAAGTTACTAGCTTTTAAGCAATTTTGCATTTTTAAAGGCACTTCTCCTTGTTTTGTTTTTGGGGTTGTCCAAATTGGTGACATTGATATATGTCCCTTAGGGTGGGACCTGGGCCCCCATACCCATTTTAAGGCCAATAACTAGAATATAAGCCAGCCAAGTGGGGACTAGCAAAATTAACAAGTCATCTCCCATAGACTGCAATGGTATTTGTTGTATAACTTTTGCCCATGTTAGGCTCTTTGTTTGCTCCCCGGACCGGGGGGTGTTGGTCCCATCTCTAATTTTGTAGAATGCTGAATGATGTGCTTAATTTTGGACAGGGGGTGGCTTTTTTGTGCTAGCTGCATTTGGGTTGGTCTGGGCATGCTCAGGGACTTTGTCTTTTTGCTGTGGCTTTTGGTGTGTGAAATGCATTCGGGTTGGTCTGGGCATGCTCAGGGATTTTTGTGCTTTTTTGTGTGTGAACAGCACTTGGATTTTTTCTGGACATGCTCAGAGAGTGTGTTTTTTGGGTTAGTAATTTAAGGACTTCCTTAAAAGGTGTACCCACTTTGAAGTTCTGTCCCTACACTGAGTGAACTTTTGTGTGTTCCATGGACTGTGCATGTGTTTTCAATTGCCTCATTAGCACAAAAACCTATGTTATATAAAGCTTGCAGATACCATTCTTTACCTTGCCCTGAAAAGAGGCCAGACTGCTTGATGGTGTGTGTGGCAAGTAGGGATGAGCTTCGTGTTTGAGTCGAACCCGTGTTTGAGTCGAACCCATGTTCAACTCGAACATCGTCTGTTCAGTCGTTCACCGAATTGCGAACGATATGGGCCATTCGCGCCAAATTCGAGTGGCGCGTCACGGCCCATAATTCACTGCGGCATCGCAGTGCATTGCTGGCTGATGATTGGCCAGGCATGCACTATGACCCGCATGCTTGGCCAATCACAGCGCTGTCTGTACAGAGAGCTGTAATTGGCCAAAGACAGGGTGGCTTTGGCCAATTATGGCTCGTGGGTTTAGTACACGCCCCACACTATATAAGGCCACCTGCATGGCAGCCCTGTGTAGTGTGTTCCAGCATTGAGAGACAGAGACAGAAAGACAGTGTCATTTGATTTAAGTTAGATAGATTAGGCAGGACAGTCACTCAGTTAGCTGCACTTACAGTGTATTGTGTATATATATATATATATATGCATCCCAGGTGTTGTATGTATATATATATATATATATATATATATATATATATATATATATATATATATATATATATATATATATATATATATATGTACACTGTATTCAGTTTAGCTAGATCTGTTCTTGTTATTCTCTTCCTACTGACAGGCAGGCAGGTGTTGTTACAGTATTTACAGCTACCTGAAGAAAATTGCTGGTGTTCTTCTGATCCTATTAGTACCACAGTCAGGCAGCTACAGTATTTACAGTTAGTGTAGTGCGACCTCTGCACAGTGTTCAGCTAAAGCTACAAGTTAGTGTAGTGCGACCCCTGCACAGTGTTCAGCTAAAGCTACAAGTTAGTGTAGTGCGACCTCTGCACAGTGTTCAGCTAAAGCTACAAGTTAGTTCAGTGTGACCTCTGCACAGTGTTCAGCTAAAGCTACGAGTTAGTGTAGTGCGACCTCTGCACAGTGTTCAGCTAAAGCTACTAGTTAGTGTAGTGCGACCTCTGCACAGTGTTAAGCTAAAGTTACAAGTTAGTGTAGTGCGACCTCTGCACAGTGTTCAGCTAAAGCTACAAGTTAGTGTAGTGCGACCTCTGCACAGTGTTCAGCTAAAGCTACAAGTTAGTGTAGTGCGACCTCTGCACAGTGTTCAGCTAAAGCTACGAGTTAGTGTAGTGCGACCTCTGCACAGTGTTCAGCTAAAGCTACGAGTTAGTGTAGTGCGACCTCTGCACAGTGTTCAGCTAAAGCTACGAGTTAGTGTAGTGTGACTCCTGCACAGTGTTCAGCTAACACTACAAGTTATTGTAGTGCGACTTCTGCACAGTGTTCAGCTAAAGCTACCTGTAGAAGATTGGTGGTGTTTTTCTGATCCTATCACTACCGCAGGCAGCTACATTATTTACAAGTTAGTGTAGTGCGTCCTCTGCACAGTGTTCAGCTAAAGCTACAAGTTAGTGTAGTGCAACCTCTGCACAGTGTTCAGCTAAAGCTACCTGTAGAAGGTTGGTGGTGTTTTCCTGATCCTATCACTACCGCAGGCAGCTACATTATTTAAACGTTAGTGTAGTGCGTCCTTTGCACAGTGTTCAGCTAAAGCTACCTGTAGAAGGTTGGTGGTGTTCTCATAATAATACTACAGGCAGGCAGTTGATTTTGCTAGCTGCTGTATCAGTGTATATGTATGTATATGTATATATGTATGTATATATATATATATATATATATATATATATATATATATATATATATATATATATATATATATATATATATATATATATATATATATATATATATATATATATATAATCTATCCCAGCTTAGTGCAGCTACATCTCACTGCAGGCCATTAGTATGTCTGGAAAGCCAACAAGGAGAGGCAGACAGTCACAAGCCAATAAAAGAGGGCAAGCAGGCTCTGTGTCTAGAGGCAACAGTGCTGGTCGTGGACACGATGCATCCTCATCAGCACATGGCCGTGAGACACGCTTGGCCTTTTTTTCGGCAGCTGGCCGTGTTGAGCCACAACATGCGGAAGACTTGGTTGAGTGAATGACCAAGCCATCCTCATCCTCCTCATCCTCTCTCACCCATGCTAAGGGTACATTGTCTGGCAAAGTAGCTGCCAACCCAGCCTCTTCCCTCGGATCAATGGAATCAATCGCTCCTTCCCTAGCCCCACCATGTCCTCCTGAGGAGTCCCTCGAACTGTTTGACCACAGTGTTGGGTACATGCTCCAGGAGGATGCCCAGCGTTTTGAAGGTTCTGATGATGGTACTCAGCTAGAGCAAGGCAGTAACGGGAGCCCAAACAGAGGGGGTGCCCAAGAAGGACAGCAATCTGGCAGTCATGTTGCCAATGCTGCAGCATACTGTCAGGTTTGCTCCAGTAATGAGGAGGGAGGGGATGATGAGGTCACTGACTCCACGTGGGTGCCTGATAGGAGAGAGCAGGAGGAGGCACATCACCAACGAGGCAAGATGCCCTCCAGGGGCCAGCTTAAGGGCAGCACACTGACTGCATCACACCGCAAAGCTCCGCATGTGCAGGGCGCTGCTGTCTCTGTGCGTTATTCCAAAAGTTCTTTGGTGTGGGCTTTTTTTGGACAAGTGCATCCAGATTAAACCGCTGCTATTTGCAACATATGTCTCAAGCGTATCTCGCATGGCCAAAACATCTCCCGCTTGGGCACCACATGCTTGACCAGACATATGTTGACCTGCCAAAGACCCACACCAAAGAACAAAGAGGACTTCTCCTTGCTCCTCATCAGCTAAGATCTCCAACCCCACTATACCTTCAGTGCTCTCTGAGACCTGCACTGAGAAGAATGAAGGTGTAGAATTAGGTGTGTCACAACCAAGTACTTGCGGGCAATCTGCTATCGGTACACCAACGTCAGATTGTACCAGGCAAATTTCCCTGCCCAAAAGAAGTTCGCTGCCAGCCATCCACATGCCCATAGGTTGAAAGCTAGCTTGGCAAAATTGCTAGCACTTCATCTGCTACCTTTTCAGTTGGTAGACTCTGCCCCCTTCCGTGAGTTTGTGGAATGTGCGGTTCCTCAGTGGCAGGTACCCAAACACTACTTTTTCTCATGGAAGGCCATTCCGGCTCTCTACCAGCATGTGGAAGGCAACGTCCATGCCTCGCTGGACAGGGCGGTCAGCGGTAAGGTGCATATTACCGCTGACTCATGGTCCAGCAGGCATGGACAGGGACGTTACCTAAGTTTCACGGTGCATTGGGTGACTCTGCTGGCAGCTGGGAACGATGCAGGACAAGGTGCAGTAGTGTTGGAGGTTGTTCCGCCACCATGCCTCCAAAATGCTTCTACTGGTGATTCTGACACACCTCTCTCCTCCACCCTCTCCTCCTCTTCTTCCTCCATGACCTCTTCCTGTGCTTTGTCCTCAGAACCAGAGGTGCTCTATAGGTGTTCAAGGGGCTATGCAACTACGCAGGCAAAAAGATGCCATGCGGTGCTTGAGCTGGTGTGCTTGGGGGACACGAGCCACACTGGGGCAGAGGTTCTGTCAGCTCTACAGGGGCAGGTTCAGAGGTGGCTGACGCCACGCCAACTTAAGGCAGGAATGGTGGTTTGCGACAATGGCACCAACCTCCTCTCCGCCCTCCGACAGGGACAAATGACCCATGTGCCCTGTTTGGCTCACGTCCTTAACTTGGTGGTGCAGTGGTTCTTGGGCAGATACCGGGCTTACAGGATGTCCTGAAGCACGCCAGGAAAGTCTGTGTGCATTTACGGTCATATAATGCCAGTGCTTGGCTGGCTGACCTCCAAAAGGAATTTAACCTGCCCAAGAACCGCCTAATCTGTGACATGCCCACCAGGTGGAACTCAACGTTGGCCATGCTGCACACGCAGCAGAGGGCCATCAATGAGTACCTGTGTGACTATGGCACCAGGACAGGGTCAGGAGAGCTTGTTTTTTTTCCCTACACCAGTGGGCCATGATCAGGGATGCATGCACTGTCCTGTCACCATTTGAGGAGGCCACGAGGATGGTGAGCAGTGACAGTGCAGACATCAGTGACACTGTCCCCCTTGTCCACCTGTTGCAGCACACGCTGCGTGGAATAATGGACAGGGCAGAACAGAGGCAGGAAGAGGAGGACTTCCTTAGCTCTCAAGGCCCCCTTTATCCTGACAGTGTTCCTGCATGCCCACCGATCACACAGGAAGAGGACGAGGAGGAGGAGGAAGAGGAGGATTTGTTAGCATGGAGCAGCACTCAGCATCAGCAGCAGTCTTTAAGAGATCATTTACAGTCCCAAGAAACCCATGGACTTGTACGTGGCTGGGAGGAGGTGGCTGCGGATCATGTCGTGCTTAGTGAATGAATGATTGAATAATTTGTAAAGCGCTGCAAATGCGAACTGAATCGCCTCAAGGCGCTGAATGTGTTGGTTGTCAGCTTCTTAGAAGAGGTAGGTCTTTAGTTTTTTCCTGAAGGCCAAATGGTTTTCTTCCATGTGGATGGTAATCGGAAGAGCGTTCCTTGAAGAGCGAGGTCCTTGAACTGCAAACCTTCGTTCTCCCTTTGCTTTGTAGTGGAATTTGGGAATGAGGAGGAGGTTTTGGCTAGATGATCGAAGGTTGCGATTGGGTGAGTAGTGTTTTATTTTATCTCAGAGGTATTGAGGGGCGTTTCCTTGTATGTATGTAATTGTGGGTGAGGCAAAGGGTCTTGAATGACCAAGAGGACTTGGTCCGAAGTTTAGTGACCAAGAGGACTCCAGACCGAATGCCTCAGCAAACCTATGCTGCATGGCCTCCCTGATCCTGCAAAGCCTGCGGAAGGATCCTCGTATTCGTGGTATCAGGGAGAGGGATCAATACTGGCTGGCAACCCTCCTTGATCCACATTACAAGGGTAAGGTTGCAGACCTTATCTTGCCATCACAGAGAGAGCAGAGGATGAAACATCTTCAGGAGGCCTTGCAGAAAGGTCTGTGCATCACATTCCCAGAGACTGGGAGGTTACAAACTCCTGTTCCTGGACAACGTGTTGCTGAGGCATCGGTCAGTCAAAGAAGGAGCGCTGGAGAAGGTGGCCGTCTGACCGATGCGTTCAGACAATTTTTTAGTTTGCAGCCCCAAGGTATGATCGTTTCCAGCAACCATCGCCAACGTCTGTTTTACATGGTGCAGGAATACCTAGGGGCAAGATCTGACTTGGACACCTTTCCCACCGAAAATCCTCTGGGTTACTGGGTCTTGAGTATGGATCACTGGCCAGAGCTTGCACAGTATGCAACTGAGCCACTGACCTGTCCTGCATCCATTGTTCTTTCGGAACGCACATTCAGCGCTGCTGGAGATTTTGTAACCGATCACAGGGTGCACTTGTCCACCGACTCGGTCGATCGACTGACTTTCATAAAAATGAATCAGTCTTGGATCACCACCAGCTACCAAGCACCTGATGCTGATGTAACCGAATAATTTTTTTGAAATGTCAGATCCCTTCAAGACTGCCTATGCTGATGCTGAGTGACTATCCTGTTATGCTGAGTGACTATCCTCTTCCTCCTCAATGATCCTGTTGATAGCTTGTAAGAATATTTTTGGTTCTGGGCGCCGCCACCAGTGGCTAAGGCCCAATTTTTCAGCCCCTGTTAAACAGGGGCGTGTAATTACAATTTTTGATGCAATATTTTGCAAGGAGGGTTCATTGCTGCACTCAACTAGAGTATTTGTGAGGGGTTGCAGTGTTGTGGCACCAGCACCAGTGTCTAAGGCCCAATTTTTCAGCCCCTGTTTAACAGGGGCTTGTAATTGCAATTTAAGCAATTTTAAGCAATACTTTGCAGCAGGGCTTGTTCCTGCGCTCCAACTAGAGTATCTGTGAGGGGTTGCAGTGTTGTAGCACCAGCACCAGTGCCTAAGGCTCAATTTTTCAGCCCCTGATTAAAAGGGGCGTGTAATTACAATTTTTGATGCAATACTTTGCAGCAGGGCTCGTTCCTGTGCTCCAACTAGAGTATCTGTGAGGGGTTGCAGTGTTGTGGCACCAGCACCAGTGCCTAAGGCCCAATTTTTCAGCCCCTGTTTAGCAGGGGCGTGTAATTACAATTTTTGTGGCAATATTTTACAGGAGGGCTCATTCCTGCGCTCCCACTAGAGTATCTGTGAGGGGTTGCAGTGTTGTGGCACCAGTGCCTAAGGCCCAATTTTTCTGCCCCTGTTCAACAGGGACATGTAATTACAATTCTTGATCTAATATTTCACAGCAGGGCCCGTTTCTGCGCCCACCAAGAGTAACTGTGAGGACTTACAGTGTTGTGGCACCAGCACCACCACCACCACCACCAAAGGCCCAATTTTTCTGACCCTGTTCAACAGGGGCATGTAATTACAATTCTTGATCTAATATTTCACAGCAGATCCCGTTCCTGCGCCCACCAAGAGTAACTGTGAGGGCTTACAGTGTTGTGGCAACACCAACACCTAAGGCCCCAATTTCTGCAGAGTATATAGAGCAGGCCCCTACTTTCAAACATCCAACTTACAAATGACTCCTACTTCCAAACGGAAGGAGACAACAGGAAGTGAGATGAAATCTACCCCTAGGAAGGGAAATTCTCTCCTTTAAGAGTTAATATGGGAAAAACGTGTCTCATTTCCACTGATGCTTTATCACCAATCCTTATTTCACTAAAAACACCAAATTGTCAGAAAACATTTGTCATTGGGACAGAAAGTGAGGTAAAATCTTCTGAAGAGGTGCACAAACAGCAAAACAAATGTCGCAGGGGTGATAACCCTTCCCTATGTTTTCCAAAAAGCTTCAAAATAGATTTTTTGGCTGGAGCTAAACAAGTTAAAAATGTACCAGTTCAAAATTACAAACCAGATTCTACTTAACAACAAACCTACAGTCCCTGTCTTGTTTGCACCACCTTTATACTGCTGTTCAGAGTGCCTGGGGCCTTTCCTTTTTTTAATTTGGGTGCAGGGTTCCCCTTAATATCCATACAAGACCCAAAGGGCCTGGTAATGGACTGGGGGGTACCCATGCCATTTGTCTCACTGATTTTCATCCATATTACCGGGACTGGACATTACATTAAAGCCGTAAGCAGTTTTAAATGACTTTTATTACTTTAAAAATGTCATTTTGTGCAGGGACTGTTCTAAGCACGGGAAACACGCGCCACTTTACAGGCATACTATAAACACCCCCCAGGTACGATATTTAAAGGAAAATTTCACTTTTTTTCACTTTAAGCATCATTAAAATCACTGCTCACGAAAAAACGGCCATTTTTAAAACTTTTTTTTGCATTGATACATGTCCCCTGGGGCAGGACCCGGGTCCCCAAACCCTTTTTAGGACAATACCATGCAAATTAGCCTTTAAAATTAGCACTTTTGATTTCGAACGTTCGAGTCCCATAGACTTCAATGGGGTGCACCTAGAGCCACCTGAATGATATTGGTGGTGTTCTTCTGATCCTATATTAATACTACAGGCAGGCAGTTTGCGCAAATTTTCTGTCCGTTTGCAGGTTCTGGTGCGATCCGAACCGGGGGGGGTGTTCAGGTCATCCCTAGTGGCAAGAGAACAAGAGAGTACATTTGGGTGTCTTATAGAGTTTGTAACACATGTATTTTCTCTTTGTATTTTGTTATGTTATGTTAAGAGCAAGTAATTTTTACTTTTGTTTCTTTATTTTTTTTGGGGGGTGGGGGGGATATTTTTCCTGAAAATATTTTTGATATTGTCAATGTCTTTCATTTGTAGGTTGTTAGTTTCACTTTGATTTAATTGTCTGTGCTGCATTATTTTGCAAAATCTTCCTCAAGATGCTGTGACTAATAAATGTTTAAATCCTTAAAAGACTGTCCGTTTGTGGGAGCAGTCCTTTTAATTCCTGTTAATTTCCTCTGCAAAATGGTCTGACCTCAAAACCATATTCTGTTAGTGTCTAAAATTAACATACATGTGTTTTTTTGCTTTCCTTGCTCTTTTCCGAGTCCTGTTTTGTTGACCAATAAAATTTGTAGCAATTTTTTATGTTTTATGTGTTTTGTTAATAATTTCTTTTGCAGATGCATGTTTAATCCAAGTAATGCATTTTACACTCCCCCTAAACAATTTTCGTGCAACAGATTTTCCAGCTGCAGCTTAACTAGGCTGATTGGCATGGCAAAACAAAAAAAAAAATGTGATTTGTCTAAAAGCTACTTTCCTGGTGCCTTCATGGCAGCATGTGCATGGATTGCTCATATGCTGCCATTGATATGCACCAGGAATGGAAAATTACAGAGAAGTAAGTATTCAATTTTCCATTTTAGCGCAGTGGTACTTAGCCTCAATCCTCAAGTACCCTCGACTGGACATGTTTTGGGAATTTATCGTAGCTAAAATAGCTGTCCAAAATCCCAAGCCATTTACTCTGATTTAAAGAACCTGTGCAAGATGAAGGAAAACCTGCAAACATGGCCTGTTGGGGGTACTTTAGGGCAGGATTGAGAACCACTGATTTTGAGCACTGAGCTAAATTTGAGCTCAAGACAATCCTATTCTAATTGTGGGCATTTGAGGGAAACCAAGTGAGTGTTGGAACCCCTGCTTGTCTTTTTTAGGTTGGGCTTTGTGTCCCTTTTTTGAAAATTGGCTTCACTTCTTGTCACATAGCCAAACATGAAGTGAGGGTAAAACCCTACCATTATCTTTCCTTGGGGACACACAGGTCAATCTAACTAGTGTCTCCATTAGGCAAATTGCACTCTAGCACTTTGTTGTGTACACCCCAAATTATTAGGTATTTTGGGGTTTATTAAAGGTAAATCCACTCTGCAATACAAGTGTACTCGCTGTAAATCTGAGGGGAAGCACTGGTGATTTTATCATCCAATTATGTAGAATCAAAGATGCTGTTTTTATTTTCTTTGCATGTCCCCCTCGGATCTCCAGCAACTGCATTTCCAAGTGCACTTGTAGTGCAAAGTGGATTTGCCTTTAGTAAATAAGCCCCAAAGTCCAAGATACATAATAATTTGGGGTGTACACAGCAAAATGCTGTGTATCTGCTTTACTATTAATTTTAATAAAAATTGGGTTCCTGCAGCTAGATGCTCCTAATGCATCTAGATTCACCAAATGCATCTAGATGCGCGACCGCTGTGTATGTGAGATGCGCAACTGCTGTGTGCACAGAGGTATGTACCCGTGGTGCATAATTGGTTCCAGAAGTGGCAGAATTACATCATGCCCCTCCAGGAAGCTACTTGTCCTGCTGTGAACTTCTTCCCACCACCATGCTCACTGTTCTCTAAGTAAGAGATGATCTTTATTTGCAAATTAAGATAATTTTTTAGTTATTTTTACATGGGGTGGTGTTTGTGTTGGCCATGTGTGTATGTCTAAATGATTTGGCCTCAAAACACACACCTACTTCCTGTGTACAGATTCACTTCCAGGCCAATGTATATTGCTTCCTGCTACGGTGTGTGTTTATATATAGATATATCTATATATATATATATATATATATATATATATATATATATATATATATATAAATCTATAAATGTAGGTTCTTGTGTCCACCAGCAGAGAGAAGTTAGGTAGATGTCACACTCCCAATTCTGGAGGCATAATAATGGTCTAGCACAGGGGTCTTCAAACTACGGCTCTCCAGTTTTTCAGGAACTACAATTCCCATCATGGCTAGTCATGCCTGTGAGTGTCAGAGATTTACAATGCCTCATGGGATGTGTATTTCCACAACAGCTGGAGAGCCGTAGTTTGAAGATTCCTGATCACTCTAGCACAGTGGTTCTCAACTCCGGTCCTTAGGACCCACTAACAGGCCAAAATTTAAGTATTACCTTGGGGAGATGCAGACTAGAATACTGCAATCACTGAGCAGCAAATGATATCACCTGTTATGTATTTCAGTTATCCTGCAAACCTGGCCTGTTAGTGGGTCCCGAGGACAGGAGTTGAGAACCACTGCTCTAGCGTGTCTTGAAAAAAGGTGTTTTTTCATGTACCTTGTACATTTTGAAATATTGTTTGGAAAATAGTGGGTTATGGCACATCTACATTCCAAATTTGGCATTTAAGATTGTCATGCCTTATGCAATCTGATTGGCCAATCTCTGTACAACTCGATATTTAGGCAGAATAGGTAATAGGAAGACGCACTTGAACAATCATTTCAAATTATAGCAAATCAAACAGTCTCTTGCACTAAATCTAATTTATTTAAGATTTAACTGATTGCAGTGTATGGTCACCTTTAAAGATCAATATCTGAAAATATAAATTGACTGGGTTTAGAAACACTTCTTGGTTCTTTGTAATGTATTAAAAAATTTGGATAAAAAAAGAAAAAAAACATTTCAAAGATATATTAGAAATGATAGGAATGAGATTAGCATCAAAAGGGTTAATTAACTGAGAACACCTACTAATTGCCTAACAAGACACATCCAATGAGATGAAATTAACCATGCTAACCACCCTGGAACGCAGATGCGGAAGTGATGTTAGCAGTGCTCGGCGGACATCCATACACGAGGTGAAGAACATACAGGCTACACGCTCGGGGCTCACAGCTCCTTATACTGGCCTCTAGAGAGCTGTGAGCCCCGAGCGTGTAGCCTGTACATTCTTCACTTTGTGTCTGGATGTCCGCCGAGCACTGCTGACGTCACTTCAGTTGCCGCGTTCCAGGGTGGTTAGTGTGGAGCTTCCCACACCATGGACACCGCTTAATAGCCGCTTAACCAGGATTAAAACATCTCCACAGCCAAAGGACTGCCAGTGGAGCCTGCACCCCAGCACCAGCACAACTAGGACATCTCAATCCCTGATGGGCACCTCCACCTTGTGAACCTGTGAACCAGTAAGTGTATGTATTACACTAACATGTAATCATATGACAGAACCATTAGAACTGGTGCCTCCAACCACTCTTTTTCTTCCTTTTGCTTGCTAAACAGAGGTTATGAACACCCTCTGAGGGTGGCTACCTCCTCATTTTTAAATAAATACTGATTGATTTAAATGTGCTATTAAAGCTAATATTTCACCATTTTACCAAGACATTACAACATTTGGAGTGCCGGAATCCCTTCCTTTTTTGAATACTGAACCTTCTTCTTCTTACCCCCCCCCCCCCCGCTGGAGCAAATATGCTCATGTTTTATTTTCCTTCCTCTGAAACACCTGTGATTATAGGATCGTGTATATGGAGGTTTTTTTTCTACTGGTTGAACTAGATGGACAGGACAATGTTGCACAAACTAGTCTAACCCACTTTCATCTTTACTACAAGTTAGCTTTGAACCTGTATGATAGGAACAAGCTTTTTCTTGGTGTGGCTTTAAACCCTTCCTCCCATTCTTGCCTTATCCCATGACTCATTGATCACAATAATGGCATAAGAACACTTAAATAAATGTCATATCAAAGTTCACTTTCCCCTAATTAGCTAATCTAATCATAATATATGTATCCATTGGTGTGCTCATGGGTATGTGTTAGGGCCCTGAACCACTGGGAGGTAACAAATGACTTTTCAAAGTAGCAACGTATGTAGTCCCTTTAAGATGATTCACCTTGAAGAAATATTCATTTTCAATCAGTTACTTTGTCTAGTTGGCATTATTGTAAAGTTAACTACGCAATTCTAGATGCTAGAGTATCTTGGTAAAGACCATGTTGCACCTACAATGCAGCAGTCAGCTCTCCTCAGGCTTTATAGATGGACAGGTCAACTTCTCTGAACCGTCCTTTAGTCGCTAAACACTAGTAATCTAACTATAATGCTGCATACAGACAATCGGAATTTCTGACAACCAAACCGTGGATTTTTTTCCAACGGATGTTGGCTCAAACTTGTCTTGCATACACACAGTCACACAAATGTTTTCGGAAATTCCGATCGCCAAGAACGCGCTGATGTACAACACTTATGACGAGCTGAGAAAAATGAAGTTCAATAGCCAGTGTGGCTCTTCTGCTTGATTCCGAGCATGCGTGGAATTTTGTGCATCAGAATTGTCTACACACGCTCAGAATTTACGACAACGGATTTTGTTATCGGAAAATTTGACTTCCAGCTCTCAAACATCTGTTGTCGGAAATTCCGACAGCAAATGTCCAATGGAGCCTACACACGGCCTGAATTTCTGATAACAAGCTCACATCGAACATTTGTTGTCAGAAATTCTGATCGTGTTTACGCGGCATAAGAGATTTCTCTTTGAATTTTATTTCTCAGCTGCCTTTCTGTTTCCAAAACATTTCCTCATTGATCTCCTTTTTTCCAAACTGGATTGCATATTATTCTTCCCCATTTTATGTTACAAAATTCACAGGCTGGCACATATGATTCTCTTTATGGTAGCTATCCCATAGAGATAACTGCAAACCTGAGATAGCCTAAAGTCCACTGACCTCAACAGCTAGCAAGCGTCTTAAGAATAGATTGTCCTCTAGTGGCTGAAAAGAGTATGTATGAAATAAACAATTCTACAGCATGACATGTGAATATGTCTGTTTTACAAAATAAAACAGTTTTGCATTACATGCACTCAGAGAAAAGTCTCTGAGGTGGCTACAGTGTTATTTCCTGTGCTGTAATTATACCACAACAGCAAAACATAAAGACATCTTGGTGTACTCAGTGGGTTTTCCCTTCTGTCCTTTGATGTACCTGTGCAGATGCACTAATTGTACAGGCATTGCCTCAGCCCATTTCATTAATACTTTTTCTTTGTTATTTAACCTATTGTTCATAAAACTGTAAAAAAACAAAAACAAAACATTTTTAATAACAATACATAGCAAGTGCTAAAAAAAACTGTAACTGGGTAAACAAGCCTAAATTCTATACAGGTACATATACTGTATGTGTATGTAGGTCTTTTATAATATTGTCCCACAGTAAAAACAACTGCATTTTCTGTATATAAGTAGGCCAGCTTCATAACTGCAAAATAACTGGCTCCCCTGAGCTACCTGATCTGCATTCAAATTCTCAACAATAAGCCTCAACAATAAGCTATTCATTTTAACGCCGAACATGCCAGGAATAAACTAAATCATTTATGATTTACAGAAACATACATTTCAACACATTTAGATAAATGGTTTAAGACTTTAGGCTACTTGAAGGGAGCTACTAATCTTTTGATATCTATGTGGTATGCAGTTATAAAGACTACAGAATTTATTACCTTCTGCACAGCATGCAAGGTAACAGTTTTCCTCCTAAGAAATAAACTGCTATTTCCTGACTCTCATGTTAACTCAGTGGTAATGCACTTCTGTATTCTGCTACTGCCACAACAAAGATCAGTGTATGCAAAGCCTTTTCTATTGAAAATGCTGCTTTTTGAAGGTTTGTGTTCATTTTTAATAATAATAATAATAATAATATAAAAAAAAATAATGTTATTATTTATAATGTAACAAATACTTTCTTTAGATGCAAGAATGATCCAGCATATGTATCGTTAAGACTTGACACTTAAGAAAGCATATATTTTTTATTAACATTATAATTATTAATATTGATATTATTATCATTATTAATCAATAGGAAAGTGAATAGATGTTAACCTTGTATTGTTTAATCACTCTAATATAAATGTGAATAGCTTTGATTACTTTTTTTGTTGTTCTATTCTCTACTTCATCTTCACTGATAGGGCAGAAACAATGAAAGATACCTCTGCTCCACTATTGGCATGATGTAGTAATGGAAGTCCTTGGTATATAGAGTAGCGGATTTGCGTATTAAATCGGAAAGATACTCATTCAAAAAATAACAATTATGTGGTAGTTACCGCAAAAAAAAAAAATGATGGTAAATATTGTCTAAAAAACAAAGTCCAATTCACAAATGTGGTATTTACTGTTTTTTGAGAAATAGCTGATTGCTAAGGAGCAGGGTTCGAGAAGCCGGCCATCATGTACTTAACAACAGATGACTTATCAGCTGTCAGCAGGTTCCCTGCTGACAGCTGAATGAAAAAAAAAAACAAATGATGAAAAAATTGTGGAATGATGCTTGGAGTGTGGGGGGACCCCATGCTGTTTTTTTTTTTCATCATTTTATTTTCAGAATTGTCAAGTTCTTTTTTTTGTTTACATTCAGCTGTCAGTGGGGAACCTGCTAACAGCTGATGAGTCGTCTGTTGTTAAGTACGTGATGGCCGGCTTGTTAAGGATGTGGCTGCCAGCTTCCCAGCCCACTCCTTAGCAACCAGCTCAATGCAATAAATTACTGCATTAAGAAAATGTGGTAATTACCGCTAAATCAAACAAACAAATCCCGCATTCATTAAATTCTTAATGAATTGAACACTTGCACAAATGTTACCACATGTGGTATTTTACCGCATTTTATTAGCAGTTATTTAACTCTTAGTGAATTGACCCCATAGTATTGCCAAATTATCTTCTAAGAAAATATTACTATTCATATTTGGATATCATAAACTATTTATCCATGTGGCACCTGGAGGAATACTACATGTTTTTCAATCATGTAACTACAGTTAAATCCATAAATTCATTAAAAACATAAATGAACAATACAGGACTAAAACAGAAATCTGAGTTCTTTATCCACTGCAGGACCCTAGTGTTAAATTCATTAGGAACAAAAATAAGCAATAAATGACTAGAACAGATATCTGAGTTCCACATTCACTCCAGGACCCTGACTTTATACCTCACTTTCACTTTAATTTCAATAGATTTTTATTAAGTTTTTCAATAGTAAATAGTACAGAAAGGAAGAAAATAGCCGTATACATAGGAAGCTTATATATAATACTTTGTTGTTATTGCTCTATCATGAAAACGTTATTTCGAGAACATCATCTTTATGAATATATATACTTGTAGAAGATAACAAGACGTATATAATATCGTTATATTTCCAAGTGTGCGTCTGTCTTCCGGCACCCCTATGGGAACTTTCTGTGCCTCGGTCAACAGACGCACACCTAATATTTTTATTCTGTCTCTATTACTTATAAACTAAGATTGTGTTTCAGGGTAGTATTACATTTCGCCTTCATGTAGGACATTATTTATATAAAGATATAGTAAATAGGAGGTTATACTTAAAGGAACTGCCGTAAAAATTGTGAAATAAGTGAACCGAGTAAGAGGGTAAAGGGATATCTAGTGTAGTTCTATGAGGTAGACACATCTTCATTTGGTATGTAATGTATGGTGCCAATCTGTCCATGTTTTCCAAATCAGACTTTTAGTTGTGTAATTGCCTTGAGAAGCGGCAAACATAAGTTCGTATGATATATGGAGATTAGTGGTTTTGATTACATCATTAATAGATGGTATTTCGGTTTTTAACCATCGTCTCGTTATTTCGAGGCGAGCGCTAGTAAGAATCTGGGTAATTATTTGTCTCATGGAGTGGGGTACTACATCTATTCCCAAGGACAGGATAGCCATATTGGGTGTATTATATATTTGGGTTTTAGTGACTTGTTTTATGAGATGGAATATATTGGTCCAGTAGGTTTTCAATCGTGGGCATGACCAGAAAATATGGGTGATAGATCCTCTTTGACCACAATTTCTCCAACACAGTGGCGATATTTGTGGGTTGAACCCTGCCAATCGTGTGGGAGTTAGGTACCATCTCAAGAGTAGTTTTTGGCATAACTCCCACAGATTAACACTTCTAGAGGCCTTGTATATGGATGATATTGCTTGTTGCCATTGTTCTAAGGTATAGGATGTATTAAAATCAATTTCCCAAGTTCTCATAGAGGGCGTCTTGTTAAATATTGATTTCTGGTTTAAAAGGTTATAAAATAGCGAGATACCTTTGATAGAGGTAGTGGGGTTTGAGAAATATAAGTATGCCTTCCAAATAATGTTTATATGAGTGTTGTTAATCGATAATAGTAAATGGGATACTTGTAAGTACATGTAGTATTCTTTAGAGTCTAAGTTATGCTCTATTTGAAGTGCTCGGAAGGTCTTTATTGTGGGTCCTATATAGAAATCTTCGACTGTTTTTAGGCCTTTGGATTCCCAATGTTTAATGTTGATATTAGGTATCAACAGTTGTAAACTGGTAATGGGGAGGGCAATGGATTTGGAAGGATAGTCATTGATGGGAGTGTTTAGGAATGCTTTCCATGTGTTTATAGATGCCTTCATTGTGGGCGAAAGTTTGGTGGAGGAATGTGGCAACATAGTGCAGGTCAATAGGAGGTCGTATAAGCTATGGTTAGGGGATTGGAAAGATTCCAATTCTTGCCATCTTGGGGTACAATTCCCCGGAAACCAATATTTAAGTTGGGCCAAAATTGCCGCAAGATAGTAGTCCTTCAGCAGGACATGTCCCACTCCCCCTGTTCCTCTGGATTTAATAAGCTTATGGAATGCGCATTTAGGCTTCTTTCCCTGCCAGAGGAATCCATTAATCATGGACTGTGCTCTGACAAAGAAACTGTCTGGAATTGGTATGGTTATGGCTCTAAATATATATATAAATTGAGGGAGTATCATCATTTTAAAGGCCGCGAGGCGACCTGATCATGTAAATTCTGTTTTGTTTATTGTTTGTAATTTTTGATGTAAACTAAGTAAGAATTGGGTATAGTTTGTTTCCACCATTTTTCTGGTATCATCTGTGAGTGTTATGCCTAGATATTTTATCCCTTCTGTAGTCCATTTATATGGAAATTGTGATTTAAGTTTGGTACTAGTGGTATTGTCTATCCCTAAGCCTAAGATATATGATTTATTTTCATTAACTTTATAATAAGAGATTGTGTTAAATAAACGTAATGCTTCATGTGCCGCTGTAAGAGAAGAGCCCACCTCGGTTAAAATCATAATAATGTCATCTGCGAACAGACTTATAGAATGAGTATCCTTACCAACCGGAAATCCTTTTATTTTTGGGTGATTTCTTATATATATGGCCAAGGGTTCTATTAGTAAATTAAAAATTAGAGGGGACAGTGGGCACCCTTGCCTTGTACCGTTGGATATGTTAAAGGGTTTTGATATAGTTCCAGAAATATAGACTTTGGCAGATGGGCTAGAGTACAGGGCTAAGATGGCAGATAGAATAGGTCCTACAAAACCGAATGATTCTAGTACTTTGGTTAGATATAGCCAATGAATACGGTCAAAGGCCTTCTCCGCATCCAACGCGAGGAGCAGAGAAGGCCTCCGAGATACCCCCGCCATATGGATGATATTAATCATGCGTCTCGTTGCGTCTGAGGTTTGTCTGTATTTTGTAAATCCTGCTTGATCAGGATGGATAAGGTTGGGCATTATGTCAACAAGGCGTAGTGCTATAATTTTGGCATACAATTTAAGATCGATGTTTAATAAAGATATCGGTCTAAAATTTGAGGGAGAGGTGGGCTCTTTTCCTGGTTTTGGTAAAGCCACAACTAAAGCTTCCAACATTTCTGGTGGAAAAGAGGCAGAGGCAGCTGCTGAACTGAATATGTGTGTCAAGAAGGGGGTCAGTAGGGTCTTAAATTCTTTGTAGTATTCACCACTAAAACCGTCTGGTCCCGGGGATTTATTTGTAGGGAGTGTATCAATAGCTTTATGAATTTCTGCATCGGTGAATGGTTGATTAAGAGTTTGAATTTGGTGAGGAGATAATTTAGGTATGGATAGTTTACTTAGAAAGTCATTAATTGCGTCAGGGGTAGGTTGGATAGTTGAAGGGTCATCCTTTAAATTATAAAGGGATCTGTAGTAGTGGCTAAAAGCGTCGGCAATTTTTTGTGGGTGGTATTCTTTTTGATTGGTAGATGGATGTATGATAAATGGTATTCTTGATTTATATCTATGGCCTTGGATATTCTGTGCTAAAAGTTTTCCTGCCTTGTTTCCATTCGCATAATAATTCATTTTAAGTCTTTTTGTGGCTTTCTCAAAATTTTCTAGTAGGTAAATTCTTAGTTCAGATCTTATTTGTGTCAATTTTTGAGTATTTTTTTGGGAATATTTTTGTTTATTTTTGATTTCTAAGTCAGAAATTTGTTTTAATAGTTCAGTCAGTCGTTGCTGCCTCTGCCTCCTCACCCTTGCACTCAGTTGAATAAAAATGCCACGTATAAATGCCTTATGGGCATTCCATAATGTAAAAGGGCTTTGTACTGAGTCCTTATTATCATCAAAGAAATTTGTTAGGTGGTTGTTGATTTGTTGCTTGAAGTCTTGTTGCTGTAGTAAGTAGGTGTTGATTCTCCAAATTGGGCTGGGTCTCGGGGAAGCTGAGTCTGATAGTGTTAGTACTACAGATGCGTGGTCTGACCACGTTATTGTGTTGATGGATACAGCTTTAGTTCCCAATAGTATAGGTTGGTCTACCATGAATAGGTCAATTCTTGTATATACTTTATGTGCTGCAGAAAAAAAAGTAAAGTCTCTTTCGTTGGAGTGGAAGCAGCGCCACTCATCATAGAGATTATATTTGTTGAGGGAGGATGATAATGTAGGAGAGTGGCGTGTGGATTTAGATGTAGAGTCTAATAATGGATCCGGAATAACATTAAAATCTCCGCATAGTATCAACGGTCCTCTTTGCCATTTTCTGATTTTTCTCATTAGATTATTAAAGAAATGTATTTGATGCTTATTAGGAGAGTAAGCTGTCACTAGCGTATATTTTGAGGAGTTCAGTTCGCATATCAAAATCAGGTATCTGCCCTGTGGATCACGGATTTCCTGGTGGAGAGTGAAAGCTATAGAGTCTTTTATGGCTATTAATACTCCTTTTGTTTTTGAATCTGCGTTGGCAGTAAAAACATATGGGAAGTTTTTGTGGGTACATTTTGGCGGTGCTTGGTTACAAAAATGAGTTTCCTGAGCGCAAATTATGTCTCCTTGGTGTGTCAATGCTTCTTGCCACAATGATTTGCGTTTCATGGGGTGATTGAGCCCCTTAGCGTTTATGGAGATTATGTTAATAGGCATGGAGTTTGAATGAGATAAGCTTTACAATTAAGACTTTTATCTTAATTCTAGTGCTTAGTCCATCTGTGGTTGGTACGGTTATAATTTCGTGTGATAGTGTGGACTTACTTGTACGGGTCAGAGGATAGGTTGTCATTTGGTGCAAACGAGGTTGATTGTTCTTGAAGGTCCAAGTCGAGTTGAATCTTGTTGGAGTAGTTTCTGTTGTTTTTCCTTGTGTGGAAGAGGTGTAGTCTAGGTTAAAGCGTTGCTGTGCATATCCCAGAGGTAACGGCAGGAGTATAGAAAAGATAGAAAAAATAAGTAGAAAAAAAAACAAAAAGTCGTTAACTTTCAACTTTGACATAGCACAATGAGTGCAACATGAATGGGGGGTATAGAATACCCAGGAACAGCATTTTGCTGTTAAATGTAACTGGGGGAAAAGTTCAATCTTGCGAGCTTCATTAGTCAGGGACTAAAAGGAGTGATTGGAGAACATCCTTAATTATTCAAGAGTGAGATGTGGCATTTTTTGCAGTAACTTTTTTCCATTCTTGTGATAAATGGCGTGGAGTGCTAGTGTCCGCATTTTCTTCTGGGGGGTCAGAAAGGATACCCCATTCTTTCAGGAGATTGATGCCATTCTCCAAAGATGTCACTGTATAGGTGCGGTTACCCTTAGTGATATTTATCTTTGTGGGATACCCCCATCTGTACACAATTTTATGGTTGCGTAGAACCTTTGTCACTGTGTTCAGGTTTTTGCGTTTTTGCAGGGTAAACTGTGACAAATCTGCAAAAAATTGCAGATTATGATATTGTGGTGGGATCTGCTCTTGTTTTCTCATTGTGGACATTAGTTGTTCCTTTACGTGAAAGAAATGCAGCCTGAGTATCACATCTCTAGGAATCAAATCTGGCAGATGGGGCGGTTTGGGTAGGCGGTGAATTCTATCGATGGTTATGTCTAAGTCTGTAAGGCTTGGTACGAGCGCTTTAAACAAAGTGGCAGCATAGAGGCTCAGATCTTGTTGTTGCACCGATTCAGGGATCCCCCTGATTTTTAAATTGTTCCTTCTAGATCTGTCCTCCATGTCTGCCAGCTTTGCCTTGATCCATTCGTTGTCTGCCTCAGTGTCCTCCTGGGCGTCAACTAGGTCATTGATAGTGGAAGCATATTCCCCCATTTTGGTCTCTATATGGCTCACCCTGTTTCCCACATCTTGTATGTCTTTATTCATGCGGTGCATATAACCTGCCATGTCAGATTGTAGTGTGCTTCTCAGAGATAGCAGCATCTCTTTCAATACTGTGTCTATCACAGGCTGGTTTTGTGTGGGGAAGGATTCGATCGATTCTGGGAGTTCTCTGGTGTCCTCCCCAAAATCTGAGACCGGGCTCCCTGTGTCACGGAATCCGCCAGCATCCATCCTGGGTTTCGTTTTGGCTGGGCTACAAGTGGATGGGGTAGGTGGACTCTGCATTTTGTCTTTTGGGGAGCTATTATTGTGAGATCGATTACCTTGGGATGATCTTTGTTGTGCGGGAGCCGTTGTTGTGGAGTAGGCCTCGGCGCCATCTTGCTCCTCTGTTCTGCCGTTTGGAGGATAAAAGTCCATGAGTCGTTGGACCTTTCCTTCCTTTCTCCGCTTCCCAGGCATAGTCGTAGGGTCACCCAGCCTTGCCCTCTGCCAGATTTGGTGTTAGTTTGCCTCGGATGGTCGTTTTGAGCCGCTATTGTCCCTTATTTCGCCGGAGCTCCGGGCTCACACGTCCATTCGGCTTGCGCGCTAGACCACGCCCTCACTTTCACTTTAAATGCATGTGCAGTCCTATAAAGGAGCCAATAACTTTGGTCCAGCTTAAACCAATGTAATTGTGCTTGTGCCATATTTGGTTATTTGTTCTCTATGTAAGTTGGAAATCACTGTAGTAGGCACTGACACTAGTTTCTGGTAATGGGGTATGTGGATGCCCTGCTGCATAGTGAATGCTTTGCATTTAATGTGAAGATGCAAAGTGTTCTCTAAATGGAGCCCAAGTAGACTGAGCAACCCCCTGTGTGCAATCTGTAGTAGGTAGTCGACATGCGACTCAGAAGTTAGCAGCAATCACTGTAGTGACAATGCCTGCTATAGTAATTAGTAAATAAAGTCCACCTGTGTGTAATTTAATCTCAGTATAAATACAGCTGTTCTTTAAAGCCATCAGAGGTTTGTTAACCTTGAGAACCTTAGTGAACCAACAGCATCATGAAGGCCAAGGAACACACCAACCAGGACAGGTATAAAGTTGTGGAGATGTTTAAAGCAGGGTTAGGTTATAAAAAAATCTCCCAAGAGTGGCAAAAAGAAAGCCATTGTTGAAAGAAAGCCATAGGAAGTCCCTGTGGGGGACACAGCAAACATGTGAAAGAAGGTGCTCTGATCAGATGAGACCAAAATTTAACTTTTTGGCCTAAAAGCGAAAAGCTATGTGTGGTGGAAAATGAATACTGCACATCATCCTGAACACACCATCCCTGCTGTGAAACATGGTGGTGGCAGAATCATGTTGTGGGGATGCTTTTCTTCAGCAGGGACCAGGAAGCTGGTCAGAGTTGATGGTAAGATGTATGGAGCCAAATACAGGGCAATCTTAAAAGAAGACCTGTTAAAGTCTGCAAAAGACTTGAGACTGGGGCAGAGGTTCACCTTCCAGCAGGACAATGACCCTAAACATACAACCAGAGCTGTTCAATCCATTATCCGGAAATGGAAAGAGTATGGCACAACTGCAAACCTACCAAGACATGGCCGTTCATCTAAACTGACAGGCTGGGCAAGGAGAGCATTAATCAAAGAAGCAGCCAAAAGGCCCATGGTAACTCTGGAGGAGCTGCAGAGATCCACAGCTCTGGTGGGAGAATCTGTCCACAGGACAACTATTGGTCGGCCATTGTACAAATCTGGCCTTATGGAAGAGCAAAGTTGAACTGTTTGGCCTAAAAGCAAAACGCTACGTGTTGCGGAAAACTAACACTGCACATCACCCTGAAAACACCATCCCCACCATGAAACATGGTGGCGGCACCATCATTTTGTGAGGAAGCTTTTCTTCAGCAGCGACAGGGAAGCAGGTCAGAGTTGATGGAAAGACGGATGGAATTGCAGCGAAAGTTGGTTCTACAAAGTATTGATTCAGGGGGGCTGAATACAAATGCACGCCACGCTTTTCACATATTTATTTGTAAACAATTCTGAAAAACATTTATCATTTTCCTTTTACTTTACTTTTATGTGCCACTTTGTGTGGTCTATCACATAATATCCCAATAAAATACATTTACATTTTTGGTTGTAACGTGACAAAATGTGGAAAATTTCAAGGGGTATGAATACCTTTTCAAGGCACTGTATAGTATTACACAATGATAGGGTTGCAATAGTCTTTGATGAAAATATACAACATATAAAATGTGCTATTTTTTTATCAGAGGTGCAATAATGCTGTATTGTGAACACACTGCTATATGATTTCCAAAATGCATTGCATGATTGACTTTTATAATGCAATTTCTCTAAACACCAGCATTCTAATGAGAGGATTAAATGTTTGTTGAAAGCAGAATGTTGAGAAAATTTGTTTCTGGGATACAGTGACCTTGCCAGTATAAGTATAATTGAATTTATTCCTTGTGCTTAAACAATATCATAATTCCAACAGATTGAGTTGAATTTTTGAATTACATTCCTGCATACACTTTCCATCAGATGAACCATGCATTATATCCAATAAAGTATTGATGTTTCTAATGCAAAAATCCCAAAAGTTATTATTAATATTATTATTATTTGCAGTCCAAAACAAGTTGTTGAAAATGGGAACCTAAATAAGCTGAGTAAATACGGAACATAACTATCTCTCAGCATTAAAAATCTAAAATCTTTTGGACTTACTAAGCATGCTGACCCTTGGAGTCAAAAATGTTCTACTATCGGTGCCAAAATCTCAACTATAAAATGAATGTGCTAGGATTAAGGTTTTGACCATAAAATGACCTAATGGAATGCTTCTCCTCTGCTGATTGATTAGCTGATAACTTGCCAGCAGTTTAAAAATGCTTAAAGATAGTCTTCCAACTCTCAGCATTTACTAATGGACTTTACGAGAGGACAGGTTCACAGCCTATGTACACATTAAAACATATGCATCTGGAAGCATAATCCACTTTGCTATTCTTATTTTGCTTTTCTATGGTGTACTGTTTCAGCAGTGATCATTCTGTGTTAACAGCAGTATAATTTATAAAATGTAAATAACCACACAGACTGTGTAAAAAAATGTCCTTCAACATCTTATTGGTCCACAGACGATGTAGGAATGTGGAAGGTTTTATGACCAATTTACCTGCTTTCAGTAGAAAGTAGACCTTGTTTAGGCCCCATTCACACCTAGGTGTGTTTTGTCTAAGCACAACGATGCATGACAAGGGGAATCAGATTTATTTCAAAGGCCCCATTTCACATGCAAGCACTCTGTCACTTATAAACTGATGCCTGTAGTGTGGATAAGAATAAAAAAAATGTATGGGGACCTTTTGGGCAATCCATACTAGACCTTTAATCCAAGCATGTAGGAAAGGGAGGGACAAGAGTGCGCCTCCCTCCTGAACTATCCCAGACCACATGGGATTTCCTATGTTGTTGAGAACAAGGACGTCATCCTCACAACCCTGCCCCAGTGGGTGGAAGGCTTATTGGAATCTGAAAGCTCCCTTTTAAAATAAGGGTGCCCTCAGATATCACTTTCTACATAGTACCCCTACTTGTTCATAAAAAAGTAACTTAAAAATGTAAAGATACCCAAACATTTGACAAATCATCTATTAAAAAAATAGAAATACCCCCCCCCCAAAAAAAAATCTCTCATCCATCATCAATCAGAATGCCAACTGACTCACTGAAAGAAAAAATCAATGAACCTGGCTCACACATCCAGCCCCAAATTTACTTGCAGAATGACAGCTTACTGTTCATCAGCTATACTAGTAAAGGGGCGAGGATAGTAGTGACATCAATGACCAAATTTGGCCAGTATTCAAACAGCTGAACAGCAAAAGCTCAGTTCAAACCAATGTTCTGTTCAAAACTAGGTTCTGACCAAACCGATGACCCTACATGAGATTTGTTACACGTTGTCGTGGGAAGATTCAGACTTGACTAGAGGTTGTGTTCAGCATTCCTGTAGCATTTATTTCCAGACCTGTGATCCCAGTGTGAAATATACGTTGCATTGTAAATATTAACATGCAAAACTTGCTAGACATGTATAAAAACTTTTTTTTAGTGTGAGGTAGTTTTAGCAATAATAAAGTATATCAACATTTTATTAATAGTTTAAACATAAAAATCACAGGAGGAAAAAAATTTACACTTTGGATAGTTGAAAATATCTTATTAGGCAAAACAACAGGAGAGTAGAATTCAAACTGTAATTTACTGTAACAAGACTATACATTTAAAAATATTAGCTGACGTTCTTTAAAAATTATTCTATAGCCTCAAGCTGCTATGGGAGCTTTCCTGTGGGAGAGATAAATAATGATGTAAATGATGTACAGGGGACATGCAGCCTTAACTGCAGTGATTGCTTTCTGCATGTTCAAGTTGATGGGAAGGAGGCCAAAAGCACACTCCACAACTTTTCATGCTCTCGTGAGGTGATAATTGAACCCCCTGTTTTATAAATTCAGGGAGAGATTTAAATAGGGCCTTATCAGGTGCTCACTCCGAGCAAAGGCCTCATCTTCAGCAAAGAAAAATTTCTCAGGCAGGTCAAGTTCATTTTCAGGTAGCATATGTCAAATGAAGAGTGACCAATTGAAAAAAAATAAACAAGACAGACAAAAATAATCACTAAACATTTTTAAACATCTAGTGCAGGGTTCTGTTTTTAATTGGTACTGCACTAAATGTTTAAACATTTTAGCCATGTATTTGTCTGTTTTTTTTTACAAAGAGATATTGTTCCCTTATAGCAGGTTAAACAGCACAGTGCTTGTGCTGTCTAACCTACCCCTCTGGAAGCTGTAAAAAACCTGGCTGATCCTGCCAGTTTCTGCCCTCCTGCCTGTAAACTGACCACAGTTTATCATGGCTGTTGAGCCCTGACACCGCGGTCAGTTTATGTGCCTCTGTCATCCACAGCGCTCCTCTCAGCTCTCCTCTCCCTGCCTGTCAGCTTGAGAGTCTGTGTCTCTGTTCCCCCCTCCTGCTGCTTTTAGTAAAAAACTAAACTTTAAAAAAAAATTGCTGCCAGGCCCTCTCTTCTAAGCTGCCATCCTGCACTGTGTAATTGTTTGTTAAAAATGAAGCCTCCAAATACCTTTTTGTGATGTATCCTCAGGCAGGTCACATGACTCCCGACTGCTCTCCTACTCCAATCCAGGGCTACATCAAGATGGGCCGAGCGGCCAGCTCGGCATTCACGTGACTTCCAGGCTCATGTCAGAGGGAGATCTCGGCCTGAAGATACATCACAAAAAGGTATTTAGAGGCATCAATATTAACAAACATTAATACAGTGTAGGATGGAAGCTCAAAATAGGGGGGCTGACAGCAAATCATAATGTAGAGTTACAAACCCTTTAAGCAGGGGCTTGAGCATAGGCTTGAGCATGTTTTTCAAGTCCCAGGGCTATTTTTCTTGTTTTTTTGTGTTTTTCAAGACTCTGGCTTTCTTTCCTTTTTTTTCCTTTATGCCATCAATTAAAACTGCTCACAAATGGAGAACTTAAGAATGCTTTTCACACAGCTGAACTATGGCTTGAGAAAGGGTCACCTATAGGTTCTACATTGATACATTGCTCTGGGACTATCAGTGGAGATTAAATAAAGGGGTGGTTGCAGAGGAACTGGCTCAGGCTGCAGAAATGTATACATATTTAACCACTTGACCTCTGGAATGATTTACCCCCTTAATGCTTTTGCTATTCCGCACTGCGCTACTTTCATGTGGAATTACACCCCAAAACACATTCTTCTGCTTCACCTGAGCATGGGTTACCACATATGAGAGACTTTTTGGGAGGCTAGCCATGTACAGGGGCCAAAAACCAGTGACCTACTTCTGGCTTTCAAAGGGCATAATTCCCTCACTTCATTTCCTGGCTACCTATCACAGTTTTGGAGGCCCTGGAATACCTGGATAGCACAAACACTCGCCAAATGACCCATTTTTGGAAAGTAGACACCCTACGGTATTTGTTGAGAGGCATATTGATTGCATTGAAAATTTTATTTTTTGCCACAAGATTTGGAAAACGCCAAAAAAATATTATTTTTTTACACAAAGATGTCACTTTAATTAAATATTTCTTACACACGCCATTGGTATATGTGGAATTACACCCCAAACCACATTTTGCTGCTTCTCCTGAATATGGGGATACCACATGTGAGAGACTTTTTGGTAGCCTAGCCACATACATGCCCCCAAAATCTCAGAGCAGTACCCTGCTGCTGCCAGAATAAACAAATCAATTCTGCAGCTGACTGGCGTTCCTGCAAAGCAAACAACAATGGTTATTAATAACACACAGTAACAATATAACATTAACTCAATAAAAAGACAACTTTTATTTTTATGTATTTCTTTTTTATTTTTGTAACTTTGTTTTTTTTTTTTCTTTTGTAACTTTTTTGAAACTGGTCTCTCAAATTGGGATAGTCAGTTTCCTGACTACCTAACATCTTTCAAGACCCTTTTGTGTGAATTGTGTACCTGAGACTGTGCCGTGCTGTACCCTAAATGAATATTCCACTAGTGTGTAGTAGTAACAGAAGCAGTCCTTGAAGCAAAGACCAGGTTGGCCAGGACAGGCGGGACAGAAATAACAGTTGCCATGCCTAATTCTGTGTCTGCTACACACACAACATCTTCTTTTGGAGTGCCTTTTGGGTTGGGGCACCAGGAAGGACATTAGGAATATGTCTCTCATGCAGCTGGCTCACTGCATCTGGATTTGGGGTTTGGGCCACAGCACCTTCTGGATACAAAGGGCCATAATGATCACTTCCTGAAACTTTAGGAAGGATCCACTTCTTCCTATTGCTTTGTAAAGCACAAAAGTGTTGTACAGAGCCAATTGAAATAAATATACAGACACTTTTTTGTGCCAGCCTCTGGCTTTGTGGGAAACTAAGTACGGCTTCATCATCTGGTCATTGAAGGTTATAGTTGTGGACACAGAGGGGCTTCTCAACAACACCAGATGTCGTGCACATTTGAACTGTCTTTGTGAATGGAAAACATTCTGTTTGTCCTTCCACTTCACTGAGAAAAGTTCTTCATTGCCCAATCAAACTTTCTCTCCATTTCTAAATCGGGTGTTTTCAAGTTTTTGGGGGAAGCCCTATGATTAGGTCATGAGGTATCACAGCAGCTAATTCCACAATTGAATAGGTGTCTAAAAGTGGTATGCTTGCATAGTAGTTGTTCACGTAGTACCCCATAAAAAAAGTGACCACTGCTCCTCATGTAAACTGGGCATCCTTGGAGCTTCACATGACTATCTTTTCCCTCATAAATAATAAAAGCATATGTATTGCCCGTAGCCCCCTCTCACAGAGCTTTTATATTTTGACCCCAGATCTCGCATGCTTGATGGGGAGATACTGCTTGAATGCAAGACAGCAAGAAAAATTAATGAGGGGTTCATCTAGGCAGATGATTTGTTGGGATGCATACATATCTGTGAATTTCTGGGAAAGGTGATTTATGTGGAGCCAATCATATTCCGGGTCACCCCGAGGACGACAGAGTGTATTGTCATTGAAATGCAGGAAACTGCATTATATTCTCATATCTACGCTTGACCATTGCAGCAGAGAACATGGGCATGTGATTAATCAGATCTGTGAACCAATATGACCGCAATTCCATCTTTTTTTGTAATGCCCATCTTAAGGGTTAGGCCCAAAAAAATTTTAAACTCAGAAACCGTGATACGTTTCCATTCAAATGGTCTGGCAAGGTGTAAATTTGATTGGCAGCGATGTACTGATCAGCATATACATTTCTTTGGTCTACAATCAATTGATTCAGGTCTTCCTTGAAAAACAGCTCAAAAAAATCAAGGGAAGTTGTTAAATTTGCTGTTTCCACCTGAATTCTGGGTTGGGTTGTGAATGGTGGGATAATGTGTGCTGCTGAATCTGTGGGCTGCCAATTAGGATTTACAAGCACATCAGGAGGATGCTGTACAGGCCTTTGTTCAAATTATTGGTGGCTGCGGGGTGCTACTAGTGCTAGCCACCTCACCAGCTTGGACTGCACTTATGGGGCTCGCCACGTCACCAAGTGATACTGCAGTGCTGGAATGTAAAAGACCAGGATGTAATTGGCCGCTGGTGCTCGGCAGCTCACCAAAAGGTAGTGTAGCACGAATAATGGCACTCTGCTGCATATGAAAATAATCATGCATTTCTAGCACCTCAGCAACCTGGAAATGTGGTCAGGTATGCCTGACCTCAGCAGGAACCTTCTTCTCCATTGTCTGAGCTCTCTGACGGGTAGTCGCTGCTCTCTATAGGTTAATATTCTGAGCCTGATTCTGTCAGTGAGATCTCCCCTTCGCTCGCATCTGACATATTCTGAATCCTGTAGGCCTCTTCACTAGTGTTAAAGACATACACACACTCTTATACAGGTTGAACTGGATGGACTGGTGTCTTTTTTAGCCGTACCTACGTTGTAACTATGTAGAATGAAATTTACCTGCTAGCGCTAGCAGAGATCAGGCCTAATCTTTCTAACACTGCAGTTTTGTGTACTATGTATCAGAAGTGATAGTAATCTACTAACACTGAATTCGTTTGGGGGAGGGGCTAAACGCAAGTGCTGGCAGAGAACAGGGCTGATCCTGCTAACACTGTGTTTTTGGGGACACCTATATTATTGGGGACACTAGTATAGTTCTGAAATGATCAAAGATACTGATCTATTCAGACACTATACTAGTAATGTCAGTTATAGTGTGACTGTAATAGTATTGCTGGCAAATAAGGGGTTAACTGTAGAGGGGATAGTGTGGCGGGCAATCTGACACTATCTGGGAGGGACAATAATTGATGCTAACACTATCTGAAGTCGCTAGTGACACTAATACAGTGATCAGTAAAAAAATCTGTACACTGTGCTAATGACACTGTGACAGGGCAGTGAAAGGGTTAACTTGGGGCAATCAAGGGGGTAAATGTGCCTAACTAATTGTTTAGACAGTATAAGTGTGCTGCTTTTACTCACAGTACTGATCTCTTCTCTCTCTGGAACCGAAACGACTCAGAGAGAGAAGATCACATAAGTTCCTGTGTCTACAAAACACTGACACAGGCTGATCACTGATTCAGTACAGCCAATCAGCAGGCCCAGGCACAAAATCATTGGCCTGGACCTGATGACAGATCATTGCTGTTCCAAATCACAGCACACCCGGGCAGGCTTGCAGGTGTGCCTCTATTTAGGAGTGCGGATCATGTCCTAGGTACATGATCCAGTGCACAGTGGCCCCCCTGCAGCAGTAAATTTATGTGGAGCAGTCTGCAACTGGTTAAAATTCAGAAAACACCAGAAAAATAAATGCACTGCAATATGTTTTTCCACTGGTGTAAATCTATTTCTGAAAAAGTTGTCTTGTAGCTCCAAATGGCTCTGCCGATTTCCATCTTCTACTCATGTGCAAGCAAAAATGCATTTTTTTCCCCAGCACCTGATTGGGTACTCTTTACAAAGTGACATTTCACCACATGCACTAAGCTCTGGGAAAAATATGTGTACAGTCTATTTGCCTTTAGTAAATCAACCCCAATGCCACCTTGCACATGCTTCATTTGATGAGACTTGCAAGTGCAAGGTGAAAGTGTTAAACATAATTTTTGTTGGAATGAGCAGCTGTCCTCAACTTTCCCAGAAATACATTTGTATTTGAAGAATTTCCCCTCATGTGCATGAAGATCACTTTTCATCACCCAGAATTGCCCCCTCTCTGTATTGCCAGTCACCAGGTGACCCGATATCTTTGCCTGCTTTTTTTTCTTGTCATCTTCCTCTTTTTATTATCATTACTATTTTTATTATTATTATTATTATACAGGATTTATATAGTGCCAACAATTTGTGTAGCACTTTACAACATGAGGGCAGACAGTACAGTTACATTACAATTCAATACATGAGGAATCAGAGGGCCCTGCTCATTAGTGCTTACAATCTAGGAGGGAGGGTCAAGTGATACAGAAGGTAATAGTGATTGGTCGTGGGACTGAAAGTATAGTTCAGAGTCCAGGATTACACCTAGAACCTTGAAATGTGGGGACGGGCTGATAGTAGCACTATCGATCTTGAAAGAGAAATCAGGGGAAGTGGCACGTGGGGGGTGAAAAAATGATGAGCTCGGTTTTGGATAGATTGAGTTTAAGGAATTGGAGTGACATCCAGGCTGATATGTCTGTTAGTAAATCAGTGATATGTGAGGAGACTGAAGGAGTGAGCTGAGGGGTAGAGGGGTAAATTTGGGTGTTGTCAGCGTAGAGATGGTATTGGAAGCCATCGGAGGCAATTACCTGACCCAGGGAGGAGGTGTAGATGGAGAATAAGAGAGGATCAAGGACACAACCTTGGGGGACAGAGAAAGGGAGAGGAGGAAGTAGAATTGTAATAATAAATAATGCTAAAGGTGCGATTGGATAAATAAGGTGAAAACCAGGAAAGAATACAGTCATGACCAAAGGCATGAAGTTTTTTGAGGAGGAGGGGGTGATCCACTGTGTCAGAGGCAGCAGAGAGGTCCAGGAATAGGAGTACAGAATAGTGGCCATTGGATTTTACTGTTAGCAGATCATTTGTGAGTTTTAGGAGAGCAGTTTCTGTAGAATGTTGAGGCAAAATCCGGACTGAAGGGGATTAAAAAGGTTATTATTCTCTGCGAGGTGGTCGCTCATTTGACTGCACACCAGATGTTCAAGGAAGGAGTTTGGATAAAAAGGGGAGCAAGGAAATGGAGCATAGGTTGTTAGGATTGGTGGGGTCTAGTGAGGGCTTTTTAAGTAGGGGTGATTAGTACATGTTTTAGAGGGTTGGGGAAGATGCCAGAAGAGAGGGAGAGATTGAAGATGTGAGTTAAAGAGCGTATGATAGAGCCAGAGGGTGACTAGCATTTGCGAGGGAACAGGGTCCAGGGTGCAGGTGGTTAGGTGGACATTAGAGAAAAGTTTAGCAACCTCATCTATAGTGGCAGGGTTGAATATAGGAAGTAATGACTGTACTTGTGGACATGGAGCGTTAAGTGGAGAAGGTATCTGTACAACAGAGATCTCTTCACAAATTGTATGAATCTTATGTTTTATTGGCAATCTCCTGGGCAGTGAGAAAGTTAGTGGGTGGAGGCAGTGGAGGACGAAGTAAAGAGTTTAAGGTAGAGAAGCGTTGACGGGGAGAGGATGATACGTTGTTAATGAGAGTGATAAAATAGGTCTGCTTGGCAGTGAGGAGACAGGAATTGTATCTTTGGAGGTTGAAATATTTGTCTGAGTCTTATGCCACAGGTGCTCAAGAGCACGGCTATGTTTTTTCTGACTTCTGGTGTCATCTGTTTGCCAATATTGTAGGGGGCAGGCCTGATTCTGTATGTAGTGAAGGGGACAGAGTGTCCATGAAGGATGACAGTGAAGTGTTGTAGACAGAAGTGGATAGGTTGGGGCAGGACAGGGATGAGATTTTGTCATAGTGGTGGTCAGTAGCAGAGTGGAGAAGAAAAGGATTGAGGTGGCAAATGTTTCTACGGGTAATTGTTAGGCGGTTGGAGGGAGAGGATTGAAGAGAAAGAGTGAAACTAATAAATTAGTGGTCAGAAAGAGAGAAAGGATTGTTGGAGAGGTTGCATGGGGTGAGTAGAAGCACGTATCCAATGCTTCAGGAGGAGGTTAGACAAAGAAGTTTGGAATTAGCAGGAGTGTTACTATTAACACTGATATTGAAGTCACTTAGAATGATTGTGGAGATTTTAGAAGAGAGAGAGAGAGTAGGGTAGCCAGGCAGTGATGTCATCAAGAAAGGCTGATAAACTTCGCACATCAAACAATTGAACATAGCTTGAAATTTCCAATGCCTAGGTGTGAATGCAATCTTGCAATGGATGTGTTTTACTTGCTTCAACCAAATCAAAATGATTAATCATACATATCTTTAAGCTGCAGAAATGTTTATTACTTTGTGTTTACAATGTCTGTATAGTCAGCCAGACAAGTATATATTTTTTTATTCTAAAAAGGGGTGATGTGTATGACAGGTTAAGAAACATCATTTTTTACCGGTCCTTTACTTTCAAAATTCACAGATTTTTACTGAAATTGTGCTCTTATATGTTGTTAAGTGGAGCCAGTGGATAAAATTTATCGAAGGTAGTTAAAATAATTATAATAGACCCATATTCTCTGCATGTCAAGACTTCTAATTAGTCCCAAACCAAGTTTTCCATGGCCTAGCTCTTGCATAAGCCCTTCCTATGGACTTAAATTGCAGTTTATACATGTTTTCTTCATATGTAACATGGTTGTGAAGTTTTCTATACCTGCTACTCAGAGAGAAAATAGGGCTTCCTGAGGAAGATGCATGCATTTGCTTCAGTGGACCCCTAGGATATGATTAAATAATATTTGTTTGTGCTAGGTAGTGTAGCTACACTATGAAAGCCAGGATACTATAGACATTTTCTACTTAGGATATATTCACATGTTTTTGCACTGAGCCAGGCACATTGTTACTGTATATTAAATGCCTGAGTTAAAAGACCAGGCATTTTTACACCTGAAGCGATGCATGTTAAATTTGGATTCGTGCATTGCAGCTTTCTCTATTTTCAGTAGCAATTCTTAATGCTAAGAATAAGGACCAATCATATAAATATATCAGTGATACACATTACCTAATACATTTGCAGTATGAGAAAAGAGAAAAAGCATGTGTCTCATATGTGTATGTTAAATTAAATCTGACAAGACTTCATTTGGGACAGTGTAATGGATACATCACTGTCATTTAAACAGAATATAAATTTGATCAAAGTAGAAACATATTTTTGTATATATGTTTAATATAATTTAGGCTGGCAAATATAGTAGACTGTATTTGAAGAAAAGCTTTTACACCCAAGGAAAAGAAACCACTCAAAGCTGCTGCGTAGGTAAAATATATTTTTTTTCTTTTTGCACAAACTGGCAGCTTCAAGTAATGTATGTAATTGGCATTTGAAAAAACTGCATTAGATAGTGCCTAGATATAACTTTTTGTCTTGATATCTACAACATAAAGAGCATATGATCATTCTATTAAAATTATGCTTTGCTTATAACATATAAACCAACAGGCAATTCCAAGTGCACATTATGCTGACAGTGAAAAATTCAAACACTTTAGTGTTCTAACTTTGTATGTTCTTTGTAATTTATTTCAAGCTTTGTCCTTATTTTCTTGCATAAGCTACAGCTGGTTCTGCTATATAGTTTTCAAGATCCAATCTAACAGTTGAATTTTCCAAAGCTGTAGAATTTATCAAGATGCTCATATGTTTTCACTGTTTGGTTTCCTCTGTCTAGTCATGTTCTATTAAAATGTACAATAGTTTTGCTTCTGTATTACCGCTGAGGCCAGAACCTACTTGACAGAGAACCACAAGACTTTAGAAATGTCTGCCCAACTACCCCACATACTGTGATTTAACTTAGTATTTAAAAAAAAAATGAGGAAATATAATGCTTTTTAAAGATAATACTTTTCTCAGCTCAAAAAATGTAGCAATTTTGTTTTAACTTTTGAATAAAATATGGAGAACCTTCTTTCTATTTCTATTTGCAAAGCAGCATTATACAAGTATAAATGGGAATCTGGCTGGTTGCACTACAGTAAACCCTAGGCAATGTTTCCCATCCCAACCATAGGCATACTATTTTAATACCAATCCTGGCATATTATCAGAATTATGGGTGAAATAATTTGTGTTGTATTTTCAAGAGCTGTTGTGATGCTTAGCTTTATATTCCCTAGCAATGCTACTGCAGTGGTGCCAAAGGCATTGTTCTTCAGGTGTGTAAACCACATGACTGGGGGGAGCCACAAAGAAATACATACTCTTTAAGTACAACTCCTTAGTGAGTTGCATTATGATTTTCCTGGCAATGAAACCAATCAATGAAACCAATTCCTACCTTACGTGTAAGAGACCTGCTGATTTAAGTATCGTTGCAACAGTTGTTGCCATTAATGGCGTCCATGGAGGATGATAGTAAACTCTTCTGTCACAGATTCTCATGTCATGCAAACAAATTCCAAAAATATCTGTGGACGTGGGACCTGATACTTCCCTCTCCATTTGTGTGACATGACCCTACTCTCTGCAAAAGTGAAGGGGAGAAGCACTGTGCATGCCCCCATTGTCACACATCAAGGCAGATATTCATCTTTTAATGAAAAAGTGACAGACAGAAGTTTTCTTTTTTCAGTGAACAGTGTTGGATTGCCTAAAAATTCAGTTGTTTGGTTATTAAATTTCCCCAAAAGAATTAAAATGTTATCAGGACAGAAAATAAAAACAAAAATAAAGTGCTTGAAATGATTGATAATACAATTATATATTAGTCAAGATGCTGAGGTTGATTTAATAAACACATACTGTAGGTTGTTCACTTTGCAAGGGAATGCTGACTTTTTAAGGGGATTTACCTCCTCTTAGTGAACTTGGTGAAACTCTGTTGACTACCATCAGCCAATCATGTGAAAACAAAAAAACATGTTTTTTACTGTCCTGGCACTTGATTAGGCATTCTTTGCAAACTGAATGTTCACCGCATTTAATAAACCTAAAGATAAATTTCATTGCCAAGTTTTTTGCCTATTTTCCTGTAGTAATGTAACTCCTGTATGTTCACTCATAGTCTGCTTCAGACCTACAATCAAGCATTTCGTTTAAATTTGGATCTTTATGAGCCTGCCACTGTTTCAGTATTCCATTACAGAAATACTGATGTCTGAGTTTCAATGACTGCATTATTCCTATCCACTATAGCAGGGCTCAAATTTTCAAGTCCTGAGCTATTAGCCAGGCCTCAAGGGTTACTCGCCATCAGTTGCCCCACCCAACCCCGCCCCTAATTCTACCCCCTAAACATGCCCTCATAAATTATCTCATGAAAATACACTTAAATGTTTTATGCAGAATTAAGTTATAAAAATAAATATTAACAACCACTTTATCCATGCCTAACAATGCAGCCTACCTGTGTCCATCAATGCTGCTTCACCTGTGTCCATCAATGCTGCTTCACCTGTGTGCATCAATGCTGCCTCACCTGTGTCCATCAATGCAGCCTGCCCATGTCCATCAATGCAGCCTGCCCATGCCCACAAATGAAGCCTGTCCATGCCCACCAATGCAGTCCGCCCATGCCCACCAATGCAACCTGCCCATGTTCATCAATGCAGGCTGCCTGTGTCCACCAATGCAGCCTGTGCCCACCAATGCAGCCTGTCTGTGCCCACCAATGCAGCCTGCCTGTGCCCACCAATGCAGCCTGCCTGTGGCCACCAATGCAGCCTGTGGCCACCAATGCAGGCTGTGGCCACCAATGCAGCCTGCCTGCCTACCAATGCAGCCTGTGCCCACCAATACAGCATGTGCATCTTAGCCAGGTTCCTAACCTTAAAGTGGAGTTCCAACTAAAAGAAAAAATTATTAAAGTCAGCAGCTACAAATACTGCAGCTGCTGACTTTTAATAATCGGACACTTACCTGTCCCAGGGTCCAGCGATGCAGGGGAACAAAACCCCGCTCATCCCCCCCTCCTCTCTGCGGTGCTAGCATTGTCACTGTGGGTGCCCAGCTGTGGCTTCACAGCCAGGCACGCACTGCACATCCGTGAGCTGCGCGCTGTGACTGGCTGGGCAATCATCTGGGACCTGTGACGTGTCCCAGATTGTTGTCGAGAGGGAGGGGGAGAGGTGAACTTACTTCTGGTGCTGCAGTGTCCTGGGAGGAAGTGGGAGCTGGAACCCTCTAAAAAGAGGGTTTCCGCTTCCCCCAAAAAAAGACATGTCAAATGTGTCATGTCAGGGGGTCACCTTCCCTTAAAGCGGAAGTTCCATTTTTGGGTGTAACTCCTTTTTATGTATAGATTAAAAAATTAACCTTGTGTATAGATTTAAAAAATAATCTTGCCTAAAACAAAACAAAGAAAAAAAAAGAAAAATAAAGAAAAACATAGGCAAAAGTACACACACAGAATAGGTTATAAAATCCATCCATCACAAACTAGTCCTCCAATCCTACCCTTTCATGGCTACTCTTAAGCCCTGTAGTCTAGCCCCAGGGGTTTCCTAAATCTGGAAAAAGTGTCCATTTTATACAATATATATAAATGTGAATGTTTCTTATCAGGAAGAACTTAAAATAGACAGCACTCTGCATACTAGCCCGTATGTTTTACTTTATGTTTATGAAAAAAGTATATTCAGAAATAGGCTATGCCTTCTATTTAGGCATATGAATAACAATATACAAAAAACATAAAACTGCTATCAGGACCATCCTTTTTGCTATCAGCACTTGACAACCAAAATTTCTTCCTAGAGTATAATATACATAGCCTTTCAAGTTGGATTTATTCTTTTATACTTTCACATTTTAAACTCAGTCCATAATAATAAAATTTGAACTTCACAGAAATAATATCTAGGTATAATCTCAGCCCACTGAGAACTCTTAAAAAGTTTATACCAAGCCGCATGTCTAAAAGGAAGAGAGATGGAAAACTCAACATGTTTCGAAAAGGGATCTTCAAACTATCATCAAGAGAGAAAGAAAGGATTTAATCCAAAATAAAATCATATGAAGAGTCTGGCAAGTACAGGTTTATGCTAAAATGGGTAAAGCATAGTGTTATCAGCAACACAGTTTCAAACAACAAAGAACTGTAATTTTATTTACAGTGAAGAAACCATTGTAAGGAGGTATGTGCAATTATTGTCATCATATTTTTGATAAGCCTCTTCTTAATGTCTTGGTTTGTTTGTTTTCAGATTATTTGTAGTATTTATAGGCAGCGATTTATCCTTTATGGTCAAGAAAATAAAAAGTGCAAAACCGCAGGAGAAATAGTAGTATGAAGAACTCATGCTTTATGTTTTATATTCTGTCAATTCCAATATGGCTATTCTTTGTTTTTTTTTTACTTTTATGAAAACCTGGTAACAATGAATGTGTCTAAAGCTAGAAGTCTGGTTAAAATCAAAGGTTATTTTTAGTTTTTTAGGTTGAAAAAGAAAAAAAAAACATTTTTTAGGCTTTCCCCCTCTGTTTTCCCCTGTTGATCCAGCCAGTAATGCAGCGTACACACGGGCGGACTTTCCGACCGGACTGGTCCTATGGACCGAATCCGGTGGACAATCCGACCGTGTGTGGGCTGCATCGGACTTCTGACGGACCGTTTCGGCTGGAAATCTGACGGACTTTAGATTTGAAACCTGCTTCAAATCTTTACATCGTAACTCTGTCGGTCTCAGTTCCTAACAGAAAGCCCGTTCGTCTGTATGCTGGTCCGATGGACCAGATACAACGCAAGGGCAGGGTATTATATCTCGCACTCGCCGTAATAGGAAAAACAAATTTACCTATTGCGGCGAGCGTGAGGGGGAGGTGACAATGTCCCTTAGGTCTGGTGTGGATTTTAAGGGGAACCCCCTACATCAAACAAACGGCGTGGGATCCCCCCAAAATCCATACCAGACCCTTATACGAGCATGCAGCCCGGCCAGTCAGGAAAGGGGGTGGGGAAGAGCGAGCGCCCCCCCTCCTGAACTGTACCAGGCTGCATGCCCTCAACATGGGGGGGTGGGTGCTTTAGGGGAGGGGCGCCCTGCGGCCCCCCACCCCAAAGCACCTTGTCCCCATGTTGATGAGGACAAGGACCTCTTCCCAACAACCCTGGCCATTGGTTGTCGGGGTCTGCGGGGGGAGGGCTTATTGGAATCTGGGAGCCCCCAGATCCTGGCCCCCCACCCTATGTGAATGAGTATGGGGTACATCGTACCCCTACCCATTCACCTAGGGAAAAAGTGTAAAAAAAAAACACACTACACAGGTTTTTAAAGTAATTTATTAGACAGCTCCGGGGGTCTTCTTCCAACTTCGGGGGTCTTCCGACTTTGCCACTGTCTCCGGCCTCTTCTCCCGGTGTCCAGTTCTTCTCCCACTCTCCGGCCTCTTCTCCCAGTGTTCGACCTCTTCTCTCGGTGTCCGGTTCTTCTGCCGGCTCCTCCGCTATCTTTTGCTGCTCTTTTGCTAGCGGTGGCCCGGACTTCTACATCGTCTTCTTCCCTCTTCTCTTCTTCTGATGTTGACACGACGCTCTCTTCCGCTGTAATGGTGTGTGAGCGCTCCGCAATGACTTATATAGGCGGTGACCCTGCCCCCTTATAACGTCACAGTCCCTGGGCATGCTGGGACTGTGACATCATAAGGGGGCATGGTCACCGGGTGATTTTGACCACACCCCCTTATGACGTCACAGTCCCAGCATGCCCAGGGACTGTGATGTTATAAGGGGCGGGGTCACCGCCTATATAAGTGATTGCGAAGCACTCACACACCATTACAGCGGGAGAGAGCGTTGTGTCAACATCGGAAGAAGAGAAGAGGGAAAAAGACGACGCAGAAGTCTGGGCCACCGCAAGCAAAAGAGCGGCAGATGATAGCAGAGGAGAAGAGGCCGAGAGCGGGAGAAGAACCGGACACCGGGAGACGAGGCCGGAGACAGCGACAAAGTCAGAAGAAGACCCCCGAATTTGGAAGAAGACCCCCGGAGCTGTCTAATAAATTACTTTAAAAACCTATGTAGTGTGTTTTTTGATTGACACTTTTCCCCTATGTGAATGGGTAGGGGTACGATCTGGGGGCCCCCTTATTAAAGGGGGCTCCTGGATAATGATAAGCCCCCCGCCCACAGACCCCGACAACAAATGGCCAGGGTTGTCGGGAAGGGGCCCTTGTCCTCCCCCAAAGCACCCATCCCCCATGTTGAGGGCATGCGGCCTGGTACGGTTCAGGAGGGGGGGCGCTCGCTCATCCCCACCCCCTTTCCTGACCTGCCGGGCTGCTTGCTCAGATAAGGGTCTAGTATGGATTTTGGGGGGACCCCCACGCCGTGTTTTCGGCATAGGGGGTTCCCCTTAAAATCCATACCAGACCTAAGGGCCTGGTATGCCCTGCAATGGGGCTCGCAAGGCGTCACTCTCAGCAAAAAAAGCGGCGAGATTGACTTCTTTTTCTAGTCCCGTCGTACCCGAGTCATGTTCAAAATGAACGGACTTGTTCATGTATGGACAAGTCCATTCATTTGGAAAGTCCGCCGTAACTCCGTCGGGATCTAGGTCCACCGGAAAGTCCGGTCGTGTGTAGGCAAGTCTGTCCTTAGTCCGATTGTGTGTAGGCAAGTCCGTTCGTAGAAAAAGTCCATCGGACCAGTCCGCCCGTGTGTACGCTGCATAAGAGACCTTCTGTACTATACAGACACCACTCTGGATGAATGAGAACAGGAGGCACATTTGGACAGCAGCATTGTAAGTCTGGGGAGAGGGGGGTGTTAGCACAGCAGATTTAAATACACAAACATTTTGAAGCTGAAATGCAGCTAATGTTTTATAATTATCAAACAGTTTTGTTCCTTTTGGGATAAAGGTTTTATATAGCTAAATAAAAGCTGGTCATTTTAAGCAGCTCTGTCAGTGCTAAAAGGTCTGTCACCTCCCTGTAACTGCAAGAGAGCTTTTCTGTTGAAAAACAGACTGGCTGGATCACCAGATGAAAATAGAAGAAAAAAAAAGAAAAAGTAAACTAATTGAGCCTAATATAAAAATTGGTAATGCAATATAATAAATGTTTTCTTTTGGGTTTAATGCTGCTTTAAGGCAGTACTTAGTAGTTGTTTTTTGTTTTTGTTTTTGTTTTTTACTTTTATGAGAACCTGGTAACAATGAATGTGTCTAAAGCTAGAAGTGCTAGTTAAAATCAAAGGTTATTTTTATTTTCTTAGGTTGAAAATTTTAGATTTTTGATTTTTAAAATGAATATCTCTTAAAAATGCACTGTTCAGGAGATATTCTAGCAAACGGCAGCTGGTGACGTCACCGGCACATGTGCTCTGAAGGAACTGTATATCTGACTCCCTGACTCCCGCATGCATGCATGAATGATGCCCTCACGGTTTCGCCATTCAAGCTGCAACAGCTTGCAACCCAGAAAGGAAGACCAGGTGAAGATGGAATCCTCTGCAGCAGTAACAGTGTGACAGTGTGCCACTGGAAGGCTTTGTTTCAAGGTAAGTCTTTCATATTGTGCTAGTATGTGATGCATTCTAGCACATTATGATACTGCCTTGCAGAAAGAAACTTAAAAAAAAATTGGCAAGAGTTTACTACCTCTTTAAGTAACACTTACCATTCTTATGAATGGACAGACAAATAGGCAACACACTGATGAGCTCACATCTCTGTTAGCTCAACAGACTGACTAAGCTGGCTCTTTGTGCTGCTTCTCCCTCTCCCACTCTGAACTCTGCTGTACAATGTGTAATCACTGAGAACTTAAAGTGAACTTGTGAAAATATAAAAAGGGGTGATGTAATTGCTGATCTGAATTTAAAGTGATTGTAAAGGATCATTTTTTTAATAACAAAGGTATCATACTTACCTCCACTGTGCAGCTCGTTTTGCAGTGTGGCCCTGAACGTCCTCTTCTGGGGTCCCCCCCAGGGGCTCTCGCGGCTCCTCCCTGCATCAGATAACCCCCTAGGAGAAGTGTTCTCCTGAGGGGGTTACCTTGTGGGCACGCTCCCAAGTCCAGCATTTGCGTCCACAGACACGAATGCCGGACTCGGGCCCCACTCCCCCGGTGCCCGCATCATTGGATTTCATTGACAGCAGCGGGAGCCAATAGCTGCGCTGCTATCAATCTATCCAATCAAGAGCCTGCACCCAATGGAGAGAGGGACAGCGCGTTCCTGCCAAAGAGATGAAGGGGCTCAGGTAAGTAAAATGTACAGGTTCTTCTATAGTGGAAATTTCCAGGTACATAGCACTTAGTGGTTGCAGAGCTAAAGATTGGTCAGAAAACCAATCAAACACAACTTTTTCAAGCCAGTGTGGATAACTTTGAACTTTGCGAAAAAGTAACTCTGGATAACTTTGAACAAAACTGCACATAATGTGGAGGCATATTTGTCTAACGGGATGTTTCCAACTGACAAGCCGACCTAATTTCATTGGGTACCTATGTGGCAGATAAGGTTTAATGTTGATAAATATAAAGTTATGCACTTGGGGACTAAGAATATACATGCATCGTACATACTAGGGGCAGTACAATGGGGGGGGATCCATAGTGGAGAAGGGTCTGGGGGTTTTGGTAGATCCTAAGCTTAATAATAGCATGCAATGCCAATCTGCGGTTTCCAAAGCGAGCAAAGTCCTTTCTTGTATTAAGAGAGGTATAGACCCCAGAGAGAGAGAGAGAGACATCATTTTACCCCTGTACAAATCATTAGTAAGACCTCATATGCAGTTCATTTTTGGACACCAGTTCATAAAAAGGATATCGGGGAACTGGAGAAAGTGCAGAGAAGGGCAACCAAACTGATAAGAGGCATGGAGGAGGTCAGCTATGAGGAAATATTAGAGGAACTGAATGTATTCTGTCTTGAGAAGAGAAGAGTACAGGAAATATGATCAACATGTATAAATACATAAGAGAGCCCATATAGTGAAAATGTTGTATAGTTATTCACTTTAAGGTCATCACAGAGGCATTCTTTACATCTGGAGAAAAGGAGTTTTAATCTCCAAATATGGAAAGGCTTCTTCACAGTAAGAGCTGTGAAAATGTGGAATAAACTTCCTCAAGAGCTGTTTCTGTCCACCTCAGTACATTGCTTTAAAAAAAAAGCCTGAATTATTTCCTAAATGTACATAATATAACTGGATACTAACATTTATAGGTAAAGTTGATCCAGAGAATATCTGATTGCATCTTGGGGTATCAGCGAGGAATTTTTTTCCCCTGCTGGGGCAAATTGGATCATGCTTTTCTGGGGTTTTTGCCTTCCTCTGGATCAACTGTCGGTATGGGATTGTGTAAAAAGGAGTGTAAAAATTATTTTTTTCGTTTTCACTTTTGAATGTTGTGTATGCTTATTATCATGCCATCACAAGGGTATCCCTATTATATAAATATTAGTACAGCAGCAGCCATATTAGAAGAGGTAGGGCCAGAAACATGTGTGGTGAACTGCACATTTTCTGACAAAAAAACGTGTTGACAGATGTAAAGAGATGATTTAACACTCACCATGGTGCAGCATCTCCCTTATTGTCCTATCAGCAGCCTGGGGCTGTGGTCTTGACCAAGGTGTGCTTTCAGGTAGGGGTGGATCAAAAAGCTAATTGCATTACACTTACAAATCTTTTGGCAGATATATCAGTGGCAATATACAGTATGTATTATATCTGTTTATTTCAATGTTCGTTTAGATTAAATTATTTAATTTGCCACTACAGTAAAAAATACCATTTGTATTTGTAATACAAGCAATGCAAAGAAAACACAATAGCAAGAATAGATCTATTGACTAAGCTTTGTCTACAAGAAATATTGTTAAACATAATTATGTTGAATTCATATAACTTTTGAATTACATTAGCAATACAATTAGTATTTTCTTTATTGGAAAAATACTTGCAAAATCTCCAAAATAACATGTATAGATTTTACTAAAATGTTTGCCCTGAAGGTTCCAGGAACTATTTGTGTAATACAGAATTGTGCTTTAGGATTTGAAGAATTTGGAGGTTTTCTTGAGTAATAAGACAGAACCATGGAATGCCCTCAATTATTACAATAAAGTATTGTACTTTCCAATTTACCTAATACAGAACAAAGACCTATTCCACACATCCTTTTCAAAATAGATTTGTTACACCAATAGTAGGAGATGGCTATGTTCGAAGACTTTTATCTTCCATCTCTTGATAAATGTTTTGCTGTGGTGAAGGCCTTTGGACTAAAACATTACCAATTTTTGGAAGACAAAAGTAACATCTTAAGTGCTTTTTCAGTGGCCAAGGTTTACCCTCACCTAGCATTGTGCTGTTTAGGGGTTTCAGACTTGTTTTCTTATAATAGCAGCCCTGTTGCTGATTCAAAGGACCAATATAATCCTAGGCAGAAAATGTGGCCATTTAGGATTTCCCCTAGAGAAGTGAACAGTGTTTCTGATGTTCTAAATAGATATTATACAAAAAAATGTCCAACTTGGTTAATTCATTTTCTAAAGAAAGGCTTTTTTGCCAACTGGGTGGATTACAAGATAAACAACAGTAGGTCTGAGCACACCTAATGGTGGGCAGAAGAAATTAACAAAATTTAGAATTTTTACTTTCCTGGCAAAAACTGGAATCAACAGGGAAGGCACAATTTAAAGCAGTATTAAACTCAAAACAAAAATGTAATATATTGCAGTTTGCCAATCATTAGATGTGGTGGCTGCATTAGTTTTATTTTTTTAGGCTTGTTTCCTCTGTTTTCACCTGGTGATCTGGCCAGTAACACACCTCCTGTATTAAAGTGCCCCCATTCTGGATGAAGGAGCATAGGGGGCACATTTGGACAGCAGCATTGTTAGTTTGGGGGGAGGGGTGTTAGATGTACTGGCAGATATAAATACACTAACACATTGAATCCATTGCCCAGGAAATCAACATTTCTGGAAGTATCTATTTCTGAATATTCTTCAGCCAGCTATCCAGCCAGATGACTAGTGTGATGAGTACACATTGGAATGGCAAGTAAATATCACTGTTTCTATGAAAGAAATAAGTGTCATCTGTGAGTTATCTAGATCCTATCAGGGAGAGCATTTAGAATTACAAAAGATTACAAAGACTCTACATACTCTGCTATTTAAAAACACCACTATTAAAATAATGAAGTCTTGTTCCAATTCAACAAACTGTAATGTCTGTCAGTTAATGAAAGCCAGCACGTGATTTAACTAATCAAAAATAGAATTGTAGCTGAACTAAGGTTTTTAATACAGCACATTCTTGCACATCCTTGCATTGTCTTCAGCTGTGCTGAGAAGTATATTATAGTTTATGTTTTGAACCCCAATACTATATATATATATATATATATATATATATATATATATATATATATATATATATATATATAATACACAGGGCTTTTTTTCAGGGGGAACTTGGTGGAACTCAGTTCCACCACCTCTGGCTCAGACCCTTTGGTGCCTGCTCACCACAATCACTTGTAAACACAGAAGTCTGGTGACAGCTCTGCACTCTGTATGTAATGCAATCTTGGTATTTAATGCCCCTTTAAGACCCTCCTACTGTTTTCATGAAATTTGACTGAACGCACCCACTATTTGACGAGATTTGGAGGGTGTGTGTAGGGGGACGGGTATATATATATATATATATATATATATATATATATATAAATTTGTACTCCGTTTTAATGAAGACATCAGTGTCATGAATGTTTTAGCAGAGATATACACTGTATTACGTTTCTCAGTTATGTTTAAAGATGTGTGGGCTTCACTATCTTTAGATTCTGCAAACCAGAAATGTATAGTTTAAATCATGGGAAAAAGCATTATATTGCAATTCCAAGCAAGAAACAAATTGGACAGTGTGATGTGCAGTATATATTATTTTTTGTGAAAGACAAAAAGCTTAGACCTGACATCCAGGATGATATAAAGAACACCAATGAATGCAGCTATGTATTAAATGAAAATAACTATACTTAGTTTTATCCCAATAATTTTAATGATTTTATCTGCCTCCTGCCCGTCTTATAGGCAATTGGTGGCTGGACAGTAGCTCTGTTATCCTGGATGGATATCATTTGACATCCTCCCAGGATCGTGACTCATGCGCGCCCCTCAGACTGCACTCTGGTGTGATCTGTCACCTGCTGTGTCCACCAGAAAGAGCCAATCACAGCCCATCTGTACTGTGTGATTAGCTTTGGGCAATCACAGCTAATCACAATAGTCATTCATAATAATTGGTTTCATATAACTGTGATATTCACTTCTATAAGCAATTATAGTGTATTTAAAATAAAATCCTGATCACCTCTCCAGAGTAGAATAGTTTTACTATGGTAACACACTGTATTGTTCACAATATGTAAAAAAAAGAAAATAGTAAGAAAAAAAAAACTTTAATATAAAAGAAAATTTTTTACTATATATATATATATATATATATATATATATATATATATATATATATATATATATATATATATATATATTTGAATACTGACAGTTATATGATGATGCTGTACTGCACTGGTGACAGTATGTAAAACAGAAACATGTATTTCTTAATTTTCCCAAAAATTGTGACAAAAAATTACAACTTCAAAAAACTCACTATGCCTCTTGCTAAATACCTTGGCCTGTCATTTAGGGGGTATTTGTACTGTTATGGCATTTTCAAGTCTCAAGAAATGAGATAGAAATTAGGATTGGCATGAGGATTGATCGATTTGCATATATATATATATATATATATATATATATATATATATATATATATATATACCATAGTTTGTGGACTCTATACATTTCCTACAGGTTAAATAATATTCACTTATCTGGGTTAAAATGGGTCAAAATTTTATAACTGAAACACTGAAAAACTGTTTTTTTTAATCAAAATTTTCAGCCTTTTTTATTTAGCAAAAAAGAAATGACCCAGCGGTGATTAAATACTACCAAAAGAAAGCTCTATTTGTGTGAAAAAAATTATAAAAATGTCATTTGCGTACAGTGTTGCATGACCGAGGAATTTTCATTCGAATTGTGACAGCGCTGAAAGCTGAAAATTGGCCTGGGCAGGGAGAGAGTGAAAGTGTCTGGTATTGAAGTAGTTAAAAGAGATAGCTATGAAGAATAATTAAATCAATGGTATACTGTATATAAAAATTGGTTTTGGTGACAAAAGCAAATACAATGTATATAACAAAACAAGGAAATGGAAATCTTTTGGTCATTTATGCTTTACATAAATACATAATGTCTGAAAATATTGTATGAAGTTAGTCTCACCACCAATTGGATTTTTGTAGAGACTCTTCACTCATCGTGGAATTAAAAACATGCAGAGTTGGTACATTAATATATAGTGGTTCATGAAAAGAAGTCATAAGTAGTAGAGAGATAATTTGAAGGTTGATAAGGAAGCCTAAAGATAAGGGTAATAAAATGAAAAAAAATGGGGAGAAGGGGGGAGGTAGACAAACACACATGTAAAAAGGTGTGGGGGGGTTGAAAGCATGAAAAGCCTTATGCATCAGAGTCAATAGAGTCAGCAGTGGCGGAACTACCAGGGTCACAAAGGTCGTACCAGGACCGGGCCCTGGTGTTCCGTAACTGTGAGGGGGCCCCAGAACATGGCAGAACTCTGTCCCACCACCTTCGGCAGCCCTGTCCTCTGCAAACTGTCACTTAGCACATGCAGCAGTAGAGGAAGTTTTCCACAATGCTTCCTCTACTGGCTTCTGTGTACTAGTGGGTACTCTGGGTCCCGATGCCTGCTGGCTTCTGTCCCCGCTTTCTGCCTATCAAACCTCTGTAGCACAGAGCCGAGTGAATCGATCTGAAACTCTTCCTTGGCTCTGTGCTACGTTCTTGATAGGCAGAGCTGCCCAAATGAGACTGTTCTGTGCTTGAAAAAAAACCTGCACATAGGTTGTGGAGGAGAGGGGTGAAGAGGGTGTTTCTGCAGAGCTGGGAGAGCTATGGAGGGCAGGGGGGTGAGGGGGGAGTGATAGTGCAGAAAGACAGCTGTGGGAAGGTTGAGGATTTGATGCAGAGGGGAGAGCTGGTAGGGAGGTGAAAGCTGTGAAGGGGGGATTTATTAAGAGGTGGGAGAGCTTTGGAGAAAAAAGTGTGAAAGGGGTTGTGCAGACAGAAAATTCTAGGAAAGTTGAGGGTCTGGTGCAGAGAAAGTGAGAGCTGGGAAGGGTGTGTGTGTGTGTGTGTGTGTGTGTGTGTGTGTGTGTGATTTCTACAGAGGTGAGAGCTGGGAAGGGGGGGATTGTGCAGAAGGGAGAGCTGTTGGGATAAGCTGTGGATGGGAGTGCAGAGGTGAGTTGAGAACTGGGGGTGTAGGCCATGGACAGAGGGGTGTAGAGGTGAGAAGTTGACATGGGGTACAAAGGTAAATTGTGGATGGAGGGGATGCTATGGTGAACTATGGACAGGGTGGAGGGGAGGTGAGTTGCGGATGCAGCAAAGAGGTGAACTGTGGACGAGGGTTACCTAGATGGGTTGTGGATGGGGGTTGCAGATGTAGGCAAATAGGTGTGCAAAAGTGAATTAGGTGATTAGTTTGAGGGGGGCACTTGAAGGGGGATTTTTCCCTTGGGGAGGACAAGGGAAAGATTGCTTGGGGACAGCAGGCTTTCTGTTAGCTATCTGTCTATGTATTGTGTACATATACTGTAAACCCACAGCTGTGATCTTCAGGGTTAATAGGGCCAAGGGATCTTTCACAGGGGGCAGAGGACTTCAAATTTCAACTAGAACAGCAGTCAGCAGCTGTCCCATTTCTTCTGCACTTGAGGAAGGGGGCCTGCTGCAGAACATGTAAAAGGGTCCTGCTGCGGGACCATAATAAAGGTCCCAGCAACAGCAGTAAAGGCCCCCGAGGATCAGTGGGAAGGGCCCCCAAGCTCGGGTCAGGGGGCCCTTCATGGGTTCTTACACCGGGGCCCTGAAGTTTCTAGTTATGACTCTGAGAATCAGGGAGACTTTACAGGGCTAGAAGGCTAATATGAAGGCTGTTTGGACAGATTTACTGTAAGATATCAAGGGAAGCTATTTATCAGGAGAGTTGTGTGGGCGGCATTTTTGTTTTGTTTTGTTTTGTTTTTTAATTAATCAAATTACCTGATATTCTTTATATGACTTTTTTATGCTTAAGAATTGGTAAATTCCATTCCCAAATGAGTATTGTTGTGTGATTAGAAACATGAGACAAGCTTGTGTTTAGGTTTTGTAAGATTATTGATAGAATAGATAGATTTAGTAAGATTATTGATAGATTTATGAAAACTGGCTTCCCATGTATTCTTGAGTAAATTCTATTCTATAGCGTGGAAGGTTTATGTTATTGAAAAAAGTACTATTACCTATTAACAGAAGCTGAGTACACAGTAATGATTGTTATGATTACTACGCACATTTACCTACATTTTCACATACATACTTAGAGCACAGACCTGAGCAAACAATAGATGAACTGTACATTTTTACATAAACTTCACATGTCTGCACAGTTGAAGGACACTGTTACACATTAAAAATCATCTGAACTTGCACCTTTTCTGATTTATTTTTGGGTACCAAAGTCAGTACTTCTAGTAAAGGAGAAGCATATGGACTCAGTCCATGTGACAGGGCTGAGCAAAATCAGCACCATCTTACGAAATGTTCATAGCCCGCTGTAAACTGTAATTCTAACCTGCATAGGGTTTTCTTTCACTAATGACAGCTAAACAGGGAGGGCTGAATTCAATTTTAAGTTAATTACCCTTCCTTAAAATGTTACTTTATAGATCAGGATCTGCCACTGATGTAGCACAGCAGGTCATATAAATACAAGGCATTACCTGTAAATATCATGCAGAAATGTGGTAAATAATGGCAATAGCTTGTTTTTACTTTTCAGAGCACTCATTAAGCAGAGCTAGCATCAGATTTTTTTTCATGGATGCAAGCTAGTTAATATTTAAAGCTGGGTACATAAGAATCACAATTTGACTGGTTCAGCAGGAACAGGCTGAATTTCAATAGATGTGCACTGCTCTCTGTTCAACAGAAGCTGATCGTTAGATCAGCTTCTGTTGAACATTCGATCAGCTGCTGCATACAATTTCTGCAGCACTGATCAGTGTGTATTATGACAGAGGGGAGTCCCCACTCTCAAACTACAATAGGGTAGTGTGGGGGATCACTTCATCCAGATCGCTAGTGTGGATGTGGGGATCTATAAGGTTTTTTTTCATTAAACCCACTGGTTGAACAAGAAAAACTCTCTGTGTATGCCCAGCTTAAGTGGGACTTACCTCTCACAGAGACCAGAATACTCTCTTTGACAATGCCTTTATCTTCTACTCTCCAGCACGCTAGTGTCTTTGTTTGTCAGTATCACCCAGGATTGTCGTTTCAATATTTTTATTGTTTTCAGTCAGTGAAATAAAAAAGTAACATTATAATATAGGAAAGTGGCCTGCAAGGCCTCATATATAACAATTGCGGAACATATTGGATAACATTAATGTGATAAAGTAGTTATATTTATCTTATTATCGTTCCACCTTAGGTATAGATAACATAAACATTCTGAAGATTAAGTAGTGGGCCCATAGGTATGTGGGTACTAAGAATTTATTTGGGGAATATATAGTGACCTTGCTATTTAACATGTATGATCTTGCGGGACGTAGGTTTGTGTCCGTCCTGCACCGATCAAACCCCCCATTCCACCCCAATGGGTTCACGCTGTGGACTAGGGGTATCTGGTCAGAACAGTCTGGTTCCAATCCCATGGACCCAATGCACGCTTCCTTTTCCTTGGAGAATAGGGATGAGCCGAACACCCCCCTGTTCGGTTCGCACCAGAACATGCGAACAGGAAAAAAGTTTGTTCGAACACGCGAACACCATTAAAGTCTATGGGACACGAACACGAATAATCAAAAGTGCTAATTTTAAAGGCTTATATGCAAGTTATTGTCATAAAAAGTGTTTGGGGACCTGGGTCCTGCCCCAGGGGACATGGATCAATGCAAAAGAAAGTTTTAAAAACGGCCGTTTTTTCAGGAGCAGTGATTTTAAAAATGCTTAAAGTCAAACAATAAAAGTGTAATATCCCTTTAAATTTCGTAGCTGGGGGGTGTCTATAGTATGCCTGTAAAGGGGCGCATGTTTTCCATGTTTAGAACAGTCTGACAGCAAAATGACATTTCGAAGGAAAAAAACCCATTTAAAACTACTCGCGGCTATTGCATTGCCGACAATACACATAGAAGTTCATTGATAAAAACGGCATGGGAATTCCCCACAGGGGAACCCCGAACCAAAATTAAAAAAAAAAAAAAGACGTGGGGTTCCCCCTAAATTCCATACCAGACCCTTGAGGTCTGGTATGGATTTTAAGGGGAATCCCGCGCCAAAAAAAAAAAAACGGCGTGGGGTCCCTCCAAAAATACATACCAGACCCTTATCCGAGCACGCAATCTGGCAGGCCGCAGGAAAAGAGGGGGGACGAGAGTGCGGCCCCCCCTCCTGAACCGTACCAGGCCACATGCCCTCAACATTGGGAGGGTGCTTTGGGGTAGCCCCCCAAAACACCTTGTCCCCATGTTGATGAGGACAATGGCCTCATCCCCACAACCCTGGCCGGTGGTTGTGGGGGTCTGCGGGCGGGGGGCTTATCAGAATCTGGAAGCCCCCTTTAACAAGGGGACCCCCAGATCCCGCCCCCCCCTGTGTGAAATGGTAAGGGGGTACTTACCCCTACCATTTCACTAAAAAACTGTCAAAAATGTTAAAAATGACAAAAGACAGTTTTTGACAATTCCTTTATTTAACCACTTCCCGCCCGCCCTATAGCGGATTGATGTCCGGGAAGTGGTTGTGTTATCCTGACTGGACGTCATATGACGTCCAGCAGGATAACATGCCGCAGCGCGCCCCCGGGGGCGCGCATCGCGGCGATCGGTGGAGCGGTGTGTCAGTCTGACACACCGCTACACTGATCTTGGTAAAAAGCCTCCGGTGGAGGCTCTTTACCACGTGATCAGCCGTGTCCAATCACGGCTGATCACGCTGTCAATAGGAAGAGCCGTTGATCGGCTCTTCCTCACTCGCGTCTGACAGACGCAAGTAGAGGAGAGCTGATCGGCGGCTCTCCTGGCAGGGGGGGTCTGCGCTGATTGTTTATCAGCGCAGCCCCCCCGCAGATCACCCCACTGGACTACCAGGGATGCCACTAGGACCACCAGGGAAGGGGCAACGTGGATGGCCAGGTATGTACCCCATGGCCATCCACATGTGCCCAATCTGTGCCAATCAGTGCCCACAAATGGGCACTGATTGGCACTATTATGCCAAAGATCTGCCCAGCAATGACCAGATCTGCCCAGCAATGCTATATCAGTGCCACCTGTCATTGCCCATCTGTGCCACCTGTCATTGCCCATCGGTGCCACCTGTCAGTGCCCATCGGTGCCACCTGTCAGTGCCCATCTGTGCCCATCAGTGCCCACCTATCAGTGCCCATCAGTGCCACACATAAGTACCCATCAGTGCCACCCATATATGCCAATCAATGCCACCTACGAGTGCCCATCAGTGCCGCCTATGTGTGCCCATCGGTGCCACCTATGAGTGCCCATCAGTGCCGCATACCAGTGCCACCTATCAGTGCCCATCAGTGCCACCTATCAGTGCCCATCAGTGCCGCCTATCAGTGCCCATCATCAGTGCCCGTTAGTGCCACCTCATCAGTGCCACCTCATCGGTGCCCATCAGTGCTGCCGTATCAGTGCCCATCAGTGCAGCTATATCAGTGCCCATTATTGAAGGAGAAAGCGTACTTATTTACAAAAAATTTAACAGAAACAAAGAAAAACTTGTTTTTTTTCGAAATTTTCGGTCTTTTTTTATTTGTTGCGCAAAAAATAAAAACCGCAGAGGTGATCAAATACCACCAAAAGAAAGCTCTATTTGTGGGAACAAAATGATAAAAAAATTGTTTGGGTACAGTGAAGCATGGCCGCGCAATTGTCATTCAAATTGCAACAGCGCTGAAAGGTGAAAATTGGGCTGGGCGGGAAGGTGTCTAAGTGCCTGGTATTGAAGTGGTTAAATGCTTCTTCTTTCTTCTATCTTCCTTCTTCTTCTGGTTCTTCTGGCTCTTCTGGTTCTTCCTCCAGCATTCTAGTCCAGCATCTCCTCCACGGCGTCTTCTATCTTCTTCTCCTCGGGCTGCTCCGCACCCATGGCATGGTGGGAGGCTCCCGCTCTTCTCTTCTTCTCTTCTTCATTTTCTTCTCCAGGCCGCTCCGCACCCATGCTGGCATGGAGGGAGGCTCCCGCTGTGTGACGGCGTCTCCTCATCTGACGGTTCTTAAATAACGGGGGGCGGGGCCCTCCTCTGACGCACGGTGACTTGACGGGACTTCCCTGTGACATCACGGGGAATGCCACAGGGAAGTCCCGTCATGTCCTGTGCGTCAGAGGGGGGCGGGGTTACCGGGTGGCCCCGCCCCCCATTATTTAAGAACCGTCAGACGAGGAGATGCCGTCACACAGCGGGAGCCTCCCTCCATGCCAGCATGGATGCGGAGCGGCCCAGAGAAGAAAAAGAAGAGAAGAAGGAAGAAGAGAAAAAGAAGAAGATGAAGAGAAGAGCGGGAGCCTCCCCCCATGCCATGGGTGTGGAGCGGCCCGAGGAGAAGAAGATAGAAGATGCCGCGGAGGAGATGCTGGACGAGAACGCCGGAGGAAGAACCAGAAGAACCAGAAGATGAAGGAAGATAGAAGAAAGAAGAAGCATTTAAATAAAGGAATTGTCAAAAACTGTCTCTTGTCATTTTTAACATTTTTGACAGTTTTTTAGTGAAATGGTAGGGGTAAGTACCTACCATTTTTAGTGAAATGGAAGGGGGCGGGATCTGGGGGTCCCCTTGTTAAAGGGGGCTTCCAGATTCCGATAAGCCCCCCGCCCGCAGACCCCCACAACCACCGGCCAGGGTTGTGGGGATGAGGCCCTTGTCCTCATCAACATGGGGACAAGGTGTTTTGGGGGCTACCCCAAAGCACCCTCCCAATGTTGAGGGCATGTGGCCTGGTACGGTTCAGGAGGGGGGCGCACTCTCGTCCCCCCCTCTTTTCCTGCGGCCTGCCAGGTTGCGTGCTCGGATAAGGGTCTGGTATGGATTTTTGGGGGGACCCCACGCCGTTTTTTTTTTTTTTTTTTGGTGCGGGGTTCCCCTTAAAATCCATACCAGACCTGAAGGGTCTGGTATGGAATTTAGGGGGAACCCCATGTTTTTTTTTTTAATTTTGGCCGGGGTTCCCCTTAATATCCATACCAGACCTGAAGGGCCTGGTATGGAATTTAGGGGGACTCCCACGTCATTTTTTTTTTTTAATTTTGGTTCGGGGTTCCCCTGTGGGGAATTCCCATGCCGTTTTTATCAATGAACTTCTATGTGTATTGTCGGCAATGCAATAGCCGCGAGTAGTTTTAAATGGGTTTTTTCCTTCGAAATGTCATTTTGCTGTCAGACTGTTCTAAACACGGGAAACATGCGCCCCTTTACAGGCATACTATAGACACCCCCAGCTACGAAATTTGAAGGGATATTACACTTTTATTGTTTGACTTTAAGCATTATTAAAATCACTGCTCCTGAAAAAACGGCAGTTTTAAAAATTTTTTTTTGCATTGATCCATGTCCCCTGGGGCAGGACCAGGGTCCCCAAACACTTTTTATGACAATAACTTGCATATAAGCCTTTAAAATTAGCACTTTTGATTTCTCCCATAGACTTTTAAAGGGTGTTCCACGGCATTCGAATTTGCCGCGAACACCCCAAATTGTTCGCTGTTCGGCGAGCTTGCGAACAGCCAATGTTCGAGTCGAACATGAGTTGGACTCGAACTCGAAGCTCATCCCTAGTGGAGAAATGTGAAAGGGACAACTCCACATCCCGTATAGGTGACATTTTCCATGTTGATAAACCCCATGAGTTATAATGATAGCAAGCTGAATGTTAGGTAGCATTTAGCCTATCAAAAAGTTACCTACTAGAGGACTTTCAAAATTAACTCTTTTCTTTGTTTTATCGAGTACTTGTAAGAGACATATGAAAGGGGGATACTTTAAGTCCCTGGCCATGCATATGGTAAATGCGGCAAGACTATGCATTCCGGTACATTGGCGATCCACACACACTCCGACAATTAGAGAATGGTTCCTGAGGATCTCCAAAATAGAAGAAATGGAAGAGCTAGTTGACATCTCTCAAGAGTATGTACAAAAATTCATGAAAACATGGGCGTGTTGGACTCACTTTAAATCAACACAGCGTTTTCAAGCCTATAACTCTTAAACTAAAACTGCCACTCTCTCAGATGGAGGTGGTAAAAGAAAACAGATCTGAGTAGGAAGGCTACACTGGAGAATGATCACTGGTTCCTATGCCCTATACCCTCTCCCCCCTTCTCCATTCCCTTCTGTGTACCCCCCACCTTTTTTTTTTCTTCTCTCCTTTTCCCTCTCTCTCTCCCTTTCACTCCCCCTCTCCCTCTCTCTCTCTCTCTCTCTCTCTCTCTCTCTCTCTATCTCACCTTCCCACTATTTTCCCTCTTTGTAACAACACTTCCTTTAAGATCTTTTACGATTCTACTGACACACCCCACTAGTCTTAGACTGTGGAGTTTGAATACTTGCAGGCTTGCTAACCATTTAATACTTATGATTTATCTATGTGCCTTGGAATCTCGCATAAAACATTTGTTGTTATGTTTTCGATGTATGCACTGTTCTATGCAATCTCAATAAAAATTCTTTATGAAAAAAAAAAAGAAAGAGGGAAATAAAGTCAGCGATAGTCGGGGGAGATCTCCTAGAGAGAGGAGAAGAGGGAAGTAGGGGTATTAGTACTTTGTCATTGAAGAAGATTGTGTCCAGGATAGAGTGGTACTTTGATGTATTTAGCCCATGGTTCCCAGGTTGCCTCAAAGATTGTTACTTTATCTTGAAGTTTGGCTATTATTTGTTCCTGGGACATAGTTCAGGAAATTTTATTTTTTGCTGCCTGAAGGGAAACTGCGGGTTTCTTCCAGGCGCTAGCCACGGTGATTTTCACGCCTAGGAGCATGAAGAAGATTAAAGTCTGGTCTCCTTTAGAGGCTTTGTCTACCCTGTGGTTCAGAAGTGCAATTGTCAGGTTCTGCAGGACTTCGACTCCCGTAACTTTGCAGATTAAATGAAACACCTTGTACCAATATGACCTGATACGTGGACATGTCCACCAGGTATGATACATGGAGCCGACAAGGTGGCACCCTCTGAAGCAAAGGGGAGAGACGTTAGGATAGAACCTAGCCAATCTAATTGGGACATAGTACCATCTTGTGATTATTTTGACGCTGGCTTCGATTAAGAAGATGTTCATAATGCCCTTGTATGACCTTTTAATTGCATGAAGCCATTTTTCCTGGCCTAAGTGGATCCCTACGTCTGATTCCCAGGCTTGAGCATAGGAGGGCTTGAAGGTATTGTCTGTCTGCTAGAGAGGCATAAATCATGGAGACACCTCCTCTCTGATCCAGCATATTGGCACACCATAATTTGTAGTTAGTGGGTTTAGGGGGTTCAGGCTTAGTTGACCAAATTGAGTGTAAGAATTGGTTTATCTGTGAGAGTCTGAACCTCTCTGTGTCCGGCATTTCGAGTTTACTTATACAATAGCCCAATGATAAGGGGCCCACGAGGAGAGGAAATGACCGATTCTAAACAATCCTTTATTTAGCCACCATTTGAAGGCAGGTTATTCATGGAACCAGAGGACCTGACGTCACCACACTCTCAGCTGATTGGCTTCGGCGTCGGCTGTGTTTTTTTAATTGCTACGGTGTTTTACTCTGCCAATGCTTTGATGTCAGTTGTCCATTCATGGATTAAAGCATTTTAAACTACTGCACAATGAAGCACCTCTTTTTCTTTTAAAATATACTATTTCCTGCTACGAGTGGTCTTGCTGGAGCAGCTAATGGAGGAGAGCATTCCTGATTGCCGCCTCTGAAATTTCAACTACCATGCGTGGAGGGAAGTCTGTCTCTACTCAAAGACCAGCTGTTCCTGACCCCGAGAGGAGTTTGTTCAGGTTCATATGATCTCTGTGGCTATAGATATTTGGGTCAGTTGTGCCGCCTTGTAGTACCACCAGAGATTGGAGAGTCCCAGACCCCCCTGATTTTCAAGGCAAAGGAGAATTTCTTTCTTGCATCGGTGACCTTGTTTACCCCCAAAAAATTTGAATATTTTAGACTGGACAGTGCCTAGTGTTTTTTTCTGGAGGGAGATGAGGAGGGCACGGAAGAGGTATAGCAGGCATGGAAGAAGTGTCATCTTGACCACGTTAATCCTCCCCAGCCAAGCTAGACCACACTTTGACCATGTCTTTAAGTCTTCATCTACTTTATGGAATATTGGGGGGTAATTAGCGGAGAAAACATGCTCCATTTTGGCCGGTAGTTTTATATGGGATCATGTTTGGAGCCCAGGAGAACGGGAAGTGATCCTTTACCTGGACTATTAGTGGGGTAGGGACTGCTATATTTAACGCTGCCAATTTAATGACGTTAACTTCAAGCCCTGAAATCTTGCTAAAGTCCTTCAGTAGCCGAATTAAGTTGGGCTTGGAGATTAATGGGGAAGTGAGAAAAAGCAGCAAGTCATCTGCAAACAACACACATTTATGTTCTTGCGTTCTGCAGAGAACCCCCTTAATGTCAGGATTGGACCAGATCGCTATTGCTAGCATCTCTATCACTATCGCAAAGATTATCGGGAAGAGGGGGCAGCCCTGTCTGGTTCCTCTCTTTACATTGACTGCATCAGAATAGTGGCCCATCATGTGGATTTGTGCTGAAGGGTTGGAATAGAGTGAATTAACTGTGTATCACTCAGGATTCATTTTTACTTCCTAGGGTTCCTCCAGTTCTTGGATGTCTATGCAAATAGTGAGGTTCATTTACTAAAAGAGTAAAGGCTATTCATCTAAAGCTGGGTACACACTACAGTTTTATTTCTGCGCAACCCGCAGGGTTGCATAAAAAAAAACTGTCAGATCTGGTTGGAGCCACTGTACTAAGAATGCAAGGTTAGTCCAGCAATCTCCCCCGCTGAGCTATTGTGTTCGGACAGGGGGATGCCTCCTGCTGATCGGGAATCGGTCGGCTGCTGGTTTTCCAGCATGCATGTCCAACAGAAGCCGGCCAAAGGACAGACCAACATACACACGGACAGAAGGTCCGGCTTTTTTTTTTGAACCTTCAAATGTCTCCGACATTCTGCCCGTGTGTACCTTAACACATTGTAGAGTCACAAAATGTATATTTACATTGCAACGTAGATGTTAGTAAATAATGAAAACCTATGTTCAGTCTGATTACCCAAACATGTGAAAGAGAAATCTAAAAACAGGATTTTTGCTAATTGGATATTCAATGTGAGCACAGTTTCTTCAAAACTATTTCCTATCCATTGTATCTGTTCTATTTATTGTATAACATTATTTATTTTAAAGAGAAAAAAAGACTCTGTAAAGCCTCATACACACGATAGGACTTTGTACAAACTTTCCCTTGGATTTTTGTACAAAGGGCGTTGGCCATAAGTTTGTATTGCATACACACGGCAGAACTTTTTCAGCCAACTTTCACCAAATCACGTGGTCTTTCAGCTCTTTACCACCACCCTTTGGTCAACTTCCGTATTGTTGTCTGATATTTTGTCAATCTCGCTGCTTTTATCGGTGAAATTGACACCTTGCGAGCCGGGATCACACTGGTGCGGGGATCCAACTTGGATCCACACCAATGCCAGGCACTGTGTTTGGTATGAATCTTGAGGGGAACTCCACGCCAAATTTGAAATAAAAAAACCAGCATGGGTTCCCCTCCAGGGGCATACCAGGCCCTTTGGTCTGGTATGGATTTTTAGGGGAACCCCTACGCCGAAAAAAATGGCGTGGGGGTACCCCCAAAATCCATACCAGACCCTTATCCGAGCACGCAGCCCGGCCGGTCAGGAAAGGAGGTGGGGACGAGCGAGCGCCCCCCCCTACTGAACCGTACCAGGCCACTTGCCCTCAACATGGGGGGTGGGTGCTTTGGGGGAGGGGGGTGCCCTGCAGCCCCCCACCCCAAAGCACCTTGTCCCCATGCTGATGAGGACAAGGGCCTCTTCCCAATGCCTCTTCCCAACAACCCTGGTCATGTCGGGGTCTGCGGGCGAGGGGCTTATTGGAATCCGGGAGTCCCCTTTAATAAGGGGGCCCCAGATCCCGGCCCCCCAACCTATGTGAATGAGTATGGGGTACATCATACCCCTACCCATTCACCTAGGGAAAAAATTGTGTCAATAAAAAAAACACACTACACAGGTTTTTAAAGTAATTTATTAGGCAGCTCTGGGGTCTTCTTCTGACTTCGGGGATCCTCTTCCGACTTCGGGGGTCTCTCCGGCCTCTTCTCCCGGTGTCCGGTTCTTCTCCGCTCTCTTTGGCCTCTTCTCCCGGTGTCCGGTTCTTCTGCCGGCTCCTCCGCTATCTTCTGCCGCTCTTTTGCTAGAGGTGGCCCGGTCTTCTACGTTGTCTTCTTCCCTCTTCTTTTCTTCCAATGTTGACACGACGCTCTCTCCTGCTGTAATGGTGTGTGAGCGCTCTGCAATGACTTATATAGGCGGTGACCCCGCCCCCTTATGATGTCACAGTCTCGGGCATGCTGGGGCTGTGACATCATAAGGGGGCGTGGTCATAGGATGACATGACCATGCCCACTTATGACGTCACATCTCCAGCATGCCACGGGACTGTGATGTCATAAGGGGGCGGGGTCTCCACCTATATAAGTCCTGACCAGCCGGGCTGCATGCTCGGATAAGGGTCTGGTATGGATTTTGGTGGGTCCCCATGCCGTTTTTTCGGCATAGGCGGTTCCCCTTAAAATCCATACCAGACCAAAGGGCCTGGTATTCCCCCAGAGGGGAATTCCCTCTTGCGCCCGCCGCAGTAGGAAAATGTGTTTTTCCTATTGCAGCCAGCGCAAGATGTAAAGTACCCTGTCGTCGAGAACCAGCACGATGGGATCGCGCTGGAAACATTCTCGCGGCTGCGTACTGTAGTTTGTACAAAAGTCTGATGGTTTTGTGTACACACGATCGGACTTTGCTCCATTGGACTTTTGTTGCCGGAAAGTTTGTGCATTCGCACAGCCAACAAAAGTCCAATGGAAACAGAAAAAGTTTGTCCGATGGAGCGTACACACGGTCGGATGTTGCTCCAAAACAGCTAATTTGCATGTTTATTGTCAAAAAGTCTGATCATGTGTACGGGCCTTAAGACTAATGTTGGAGCACTGAGTGAGTATGTATCCGCACTAAACTGCACATTAGATAAATGCCAGTCATATTTCTATACAGGTCCATTCACACATTTTTAACTACATCTGGTTTCACTTGCACTGTTTTAACTACTGCAGAAAATGGGTGAAGATTTGTGTTTCCTGACTCAATTTAACAACAGTATCTTTTTAACAAACGTTCTAACTTTTATTTTTTAAGAGCAATTCTTCTGCTCCAGTCAAGTGACCTTCCATATGAGATAATATAATCATTCTATTTTAGCCAGTAGGAAGCATTTATTGATTCTCCTCTCCCCAGTGGCCATACTGCAACACAGTAACATTGTAGCATTTCACAAAGTGAGAATCTACAGTAGGGGCTGGTTTATGTCAGAACACAGCCAAACTATGTAGATATTGGTACTTAGTTGATTATTATTTCTGAGCTTGTATCTTAGTCCAGATGGTGACTAGGGAAGAGCCGAACACCCCCCGGTTCGGTTCACACCAGAACCTGCGAACGGACGAAAAGTTTGCGCGAACTTTAGAACCCCATTAAAGTCTATGGGACTTGAACGTTTGAAATCAAAAGTGCTAATTTTAAAGACTAATATGCAAGTTTTGTCCTAAAAAGGGTTTGGGGACCAGGGTCCTGCCCCAGGGGACATGTATCAATGCAAAAAAAGTTTTAAAAACGGACGTTTTTTCGGGAGCAATGATTTTAATGATACCTAAAGTGAAAAAAAAGTGAAATATTCCTTTAAATATCGTACCTGGGGGGTGTCTATAGTGCGAGAAGAAAAGAAGTCCTGGACTGCCGCGCTCCATGCAAAAAACATCTTTATTTGAACATGGTTAAAATCCAAAAAGGCAAACAAAACAAAAGGTGTACAAACTAGGCGTAAAATAACTAACGCGTTTCACATTCAGAGATGCTTACTCATAGCTCATAACTGGGGGGTGTCCATAGTATGCCTGTAAAGTGGCACATGTTTCCCGTGCTTAGAACAGTCCCTGCACAAAATGACATTTTTAAAGGAATAAAAGTCATTTAAAACTGCTTGCGGCTTTAATGTAATGTCGGGTCCTGGCAATATGGATGAAAATCAATGAAGTGAGAAAAACGGCATGGGTACCCCCCCCCAGTCCATTACCAGGCCCTTTGGGTCTTGTACGGATATTAAGGGGAACCCTGCACCCAAAGGAAAGGCGTGGGGCGGTGCAAGACAGGGACTATAGGTTTGTTGTTAAGTAGAATTTGTTTGTAATTTTGAACTGGTACATTTTTAAAGTGTAACTACAGCCAAAAAATCTATTTTTAAGCTTTTTGGAAAACATAGGGAAGGGTTATCACCCCTGTAACATTTGTTTTGCTGTCTGTGCACCTCTTCAGAAGATTTCACCTCACTTTCTGTCCCAATGACAAATATTTTTTGAAAATGTGGGGTTTTTAGTGAAACAAGGATTTGTGATAAAGCATCAGTGGAGAGGAGACACGTTTTTCCCATATTAACTCTTACAGGGGTAGATTTCATCTCACTTCCTGTTGTCTCCTTCCGTTTGCAAGTAGGAGTCGTTTGTAAGTTGGATGTTTGAAAGTAAGGACCTGCCCTATATACTCAGCAGAAATTGGGGCCTTAGGTGTTGGTGTTGCCACAACACTGTAAGCCCTCACAGTTACTCTTGGTGGGTGCAGGAGCAGGCCCTGCTGTGAAATATTAGATCAAGAATTTTAATTACATACCATTGTTGAACAGGGGCAGAAAAATTGGGCCTTTGGAGGTGTTGGTGGTGGTTGTGGTGCTGGTGCCACAACATTGTAAGTCCTAACAGTTATTCCTGGTGGGCACTGGAACTGGCCATGCTCTGAAATATTATATCAAGAATTGTAATTACATGCATCTGTTGAACAGGGGCAGAAAAATTGGGCCTTTGGTGGTGGTGGTGTTGCCACAACACTGTAAGCCTTCACAGTTACTCTTGGTGGGTGCAGGAATGGGCCCTGCTGTGAAATATTAGATCAAGAATTGTAATTACATGTCCCTGTTGAACAGGGTCAGAAAAATTGTGCCTTGGGCACTGGTGCTGGTGCCACAACACTGCAACCCCTCACAGATACTCTAGTTGGAGCACAGGAAAGATCCCTGCTGCAAAGTATTGCATCAAAAATTGTAATTACATGCCCCTGTTGAAAAATTGGGCCTTAGGCACTGGTGCTGGTGCCACAACACTGCAACTCCTCACAGATACCCTAGTTGAGCGCAGCAATGAACCCTCCTGCAAAATATTGCATCAAAAATTGTAATTACACGACCCTGTTAAACAGGGGCTGAAAAATTGGGCCTTAGTCACTGGTGGTGGCGCCCAGAACCAAAAATGTTCTTACAAGCTATCAGCATGATCATTGAGGAGGAAGAGGATAATCACTCAGCATAACAGGATAGTCACTCAACATCAGCATAGGCAGTCTTGAAGGTATCTGACATTTCAAAAAAAATTTATTCGGTTACATCAGCATCAGGATGCAGGACAGGCCAGTAGCTCAATTGTATACTATGCAAGCTCTGGACAGTGATCCATTCTCAAGACCCAGTAACCCAGAGGATTTTCGGTGGGAAAGGTGTCCGATCTTGCCCCTAGGTATTCCTGCACCAACGCATCGGTCAGATGGCCACCTTCTCCACCGCTCCTTCTTCGACTGACCGAAGCCTCAGCAACACGTTGTCCAGGAACAGGAGTTTGTAACCTCCCAGTCTCTGGGAACGTGTTGCACAGACCTTTCTGCAAGGCCTCCCAAAGATGTTTCATCCTCTGCTCCCTCTGCGACAGCAGGATAAGGTCCGCAACCTTACCCTTGTAACATGGATCAAGGAGGGTTGCCAGCCAGTATTGATCCCTCTCCTTGATACCACGAATACGAGGATCCTTCCTCAGGCTTTGCAGGTTTAGAGAGGCCATGCAGCGTAGGTTTGCTGAGGCATTCGATCCGGAGTCCTCTGGGTCACTAAGAATGACATTATCTGCAGCCACCTCCTGCCAGCCATCTACAAGTCCATGGGTTTCTTGGCACTGTAAATGATCCCTTGAAGACTGCTGCTGATGCTGAGTGCCAAGCTCCACCTCCATGCTGACACAATCCTCCTCCTCCTCCTCCTCCTCTTCCTGTGTGATCGGCGGGCACGCAGGAACACTGTCTGGATAAAGGGGGCCTTGAGAGGTAAGGAAGTCCTCCTCTTCCTCCCTCTGTTCTGCCTCAACTGCCCTGTCCATTATTCCATGCAGCATGTGCTCCAACAGGTGGACAAGAGGTACAGTGTCACTGATACATACACTGTCACTGCTCACCAACCTTGTGGCCTCCTCAAATGGTGACAGGACGTGAATGCATCCCTGACCATAGTCCACTGGCGTGGGGAAAAAAAAACAAGTTCCCCTAACCCTGTCCTGGTGCCATAGTTGCATAGGTACTCATTGATTGCCCTCTGCTGCATGTGCAGCGGCTGCAGAATGGCCAACGTTGAGTTCCACCTGGTGGGCATGTCACAGATTAGGAGGTTCTTGGGAAGGCTAAATTCCTTTTGGAGGTCAGCCAGCCGAGCACTGGCATTATATAACCTGCGGAAATGCACACAGACTTTCCTGGCCTGCCTCAGGACATCCTGTACCTGCCCAAGAACCGCTGCACCACCAAGTTAAGGACGTGAGCCAAACAGGGCACATGGGTCAGTTGTCTCTGTCGGAGGGCAGAGAGGAGGTTAGTGCCATTGTCGCAAACCACCATACCTGCCTTAAGCTGGCATAGCGTCAACCACCTCTGAACTTGCCCCTGCAGGGCTGACAGAATCTCTGCCCCAGTGTGGCTCCTGTCCCCCAAGCACACCAGCTCAACACCGCATGGCATCTTTTTGCCTGTGTGCTTGCGTAGCCCCTTGAACGCTTACGGAGCATCGCTGGTTCTGAGGACAAATCAACACAGGAAGAGGCCATGGAGGAAGAAGAAGAGGAGGGGGTGGAGGAGAGAGGTGTGACAGAATCACCACTAGTAGAATTTTGGAGGCGTGGTGGCAGAACAACCTCCAACACTACTGTACCCTGTCCTGCATCCTTCCCAGCTGCCAGAAGAGTCACCCAGTGCGTGGTCAAAGATAGGTAACATCCCTGTCCATGCCTGCTGGACCATGAGTCAGCGGTAATATGCACCTTACCGCTGCCCGCCCTGTCCAACGAGGCCAAGACATTGCCTTCCACATGCCGGTAGAGAGCCGGAATCGCCTTCCGTGAGAAAAAGTGACGTTTGGAAACCTGCCACTGAGGAACCGCACATTCCACAAACTCACGGAAGGGGGCAGAGTCTACCAACTGAAAAGGCAGCAGTTGAAGTGCTAGCAATTTAACCAAGCTAGCATTCAACCGCTGGGCCTGTGGATGGCTGGGAGCAAACTTCTTTTGGCGGTGCAGCAGCTGGGGCAGGGAAATTTGCCTGGTACAATCTGACATCGGTGAACCGATAGTAGATTGCCCGCAAGTACTTGGCTGTGACACACCTAATTCTACACCTTCATTCCTCTCAGTGCAGGTTTCAAAGAGGACTGAAGGTATAGTGGGGTTGGAGATCCCAGCTGATGAGGAGCATGGAGAGGTCTGCTTTGTTCTTTGGTGTGGGTCTTTTGGGTACACTTGCCAACGAACTGCATGGCAGGTCGACATATGTCTGGTCAAGCATGTGGTGCCTAAGTGGGTGATGTTCTGGCCATGTAAGATACGCTTGAGACATATGTTGCAAATAGAAGTGGTGGAATCTGATGCACTCATCTCAAAAAAAGCCCACACCAAAGAGCTTTTTAAATAACGTGCAGAGACAGCAGCGCCCTGCACATGTGGAGCTCTGTGGTGTGATGCAGTCAGTGTGCTGCCCTTAAGCTGGCCCCTGGAGGGCATCCTGCCTCGTTGGTGATGTACCTCCTCCTCCTGCTCTCTCCTATCAGGCACCCATGTGGAGTCAGTGACCTCATCATCCCCTCCCTCCTCATCACTGGAGCAAAGCTAACAGTATGCTGCAGCTGGGGGAACATGACTACCAGATTGCTGTCCTTCTTGGGCACCCCCTCTCTCTGGGCTCACGTTACTGCCTTCCTCTAGCTGGGTACCATCATCGGAGCCTTCAAAACGCTGGGCATCCTCCTCCTGGGCATCCTCCTGGAGCATGGACCCAACACTGTGGTCAAACAGTTCGGGGGACTCCTCAGGAGGACATGGTGGGGCTAGGGAAGGAGTGACTGATGCCACTGAGCCGAGAGAAGAGGCCGTGTTGGCAGCTGCTTTGCCAGACAAAGTACCCTGAGCCTGAGAGGATGGGGAGGATGAGGATGGCTTGGTCATCCACTCTACCGAGTCTTCCGCATGTTGCGGCTCAACACAGCCAGCTGACGAAAAAAAGGACAAGCGTGTCCCACGGCCACGTGCTGATGAGGATGCACCGTCTCCGCAACCAGCACTGTTGCCTCTAGACACAGAGCCTGCTTGCCCTCTTTTATTGGCCTGTGACTGTCTGCCTCTCCTTGTTGGCATTCCTGACATACCAATGGTCTGCAGTGAGATGTAGCTGCACAAAGCTTGGATGTATATATATATACTGATACTGCAGCTAGCAGAATCAACTGCAATACACTAACTGTAAATACTGTAGCTTCCTGCCTGTGGTATTAATAGGATCAGAACAACAGCAATTGTCTTCAGGTAGCTTTAGGTGCACACTATGCAGAGGACGCAGTACACTAACAGTAAATACTGTAGCTGCCTGCCTGTGGTATTAATAGGTTTAAAACAACAGCAATAGTCTTCAGGTAGCTTTAGGTGCACACTGTGCAGAGGACGCAGTACACTAACTGTAAATACTGTAACTGCCTTTGGTACTAATAGGATCAGAAGAACACCACCAATTTTCTTCAGGTAGCTTTAGGTGCACACTATGCAGAGGACGCACTACACTAACTTGTAAATACTGCAGCTGCCTGTGGTACTAATAGGATCAGAAGAACACCACCAAATTTCTTCAGGTAGCTTTAGGTGCACACTGTGCAGAGGACGCACTACACTAACTTGTAAATGTAGTGATATGATAATACGTGTGGTATAGTATAGTGGGTATGATAATTAATTAGTAAGTATAAATCGGTGAACATATTACAACATATACAACAGTAAATACTGCAGCTGCCTCCGGTACTAATAGGATCAGAAGAACACCACCAATTTTCTTCAGGTAGCTTTAGGTGCATACTGTGCAGAGGACGAAGTACACTAACTTGTAAATACTGCAGCTGCCTGCAGTACCAATAGGATCAGAAGAACACCACCAAATTTCTTCAGGTAGCTTTAGGTGCACACTGTGCAGAGGACGCACTACACTAACTTGTAAATACTGCAGCTGTGTCCAGTACTAATAGGATCAGAAGAACACCACCAATTTTCTTCAGGTAGCTTTAGGTGCACACTGTGCAGAGGATGCACTACACTAACGTGTAAATACTGCAGCTGCCTGTGGTACTAATAGGATCAGAAGAACACCACCAATTTTCTTCAGGTAGCTTTAGGTGCACACTGTGCAGAGGACACACTGCACTAACGTGTAAATACTGCAGCTGCCTGCGGTACTAATAGGATCAGAAGAACACCACCAATTTTCTTTAGGTAGCTTTGGGTGCACACTGTGCAGAGGACGCACTACACTAACTTGTAAATACTGCAGCTGCCTGCGGTACTAATAGGATCAAAACACCATCAATTTTCTTCAGGTAGCTTTAGGTGCACACTGTGCAGAGGACGCACTATACTAACTTGTAAATACTGCAGCTGCCTGTGGTACTAATAGGATCAGAAGGACACCACCAATTTTCTTCAGGTAGCTTTAGGTGCACACTGTGCAGAGGACGCACTATACTAACTTGTAAATACTGCAGCTGCCTGTGGTACTAATAGGATCAGAAGGACACCACCAATTTTCTTTAGGTAGCTTTGGGTGCACACTGTGCAGAGGACGCACTACACTAACTTGTAAATACTGCAGCTGCCTGCGGTACTAATAGGATCAGAACACCACCAATTTTCTTCAGGTAGCTTTAGGTGCACACTGTGCAGAGGACGCACTATACTAACTTGTAAATACTGCAGCTGCCTGTGGTACTAATAGGATCAGAAGGACACCACCAATTTTCTTCAGGTAGCTTTAGGTGCACACTGTGCAGAGGACACACTACACTAACTGTAAATACTGTAGCTAATAGGACTAATAGGATCAGAAGAACACTAGCAATTTTCTTCAGGTAGCTGTAAATACTATAAAAACACCTGCCTGCCAGTAGGAAGAGTATAACAGGAACTAGCTAAACTGAATACGGTGTGTATATATATATCTATATATATCTATATATATATATAGATAGATAGATATATGTATCTATCTATCTATATATATCTATCTATCTATCTATCTATCTATCTATCTATCTATCTATCTATCTATCTATATATATATAGATAGATAGATAGATAGATATATATATATCACCTAGGATGCATATATATACACAATGCACTGTACAGCTAACTGACCGACCTACATACTCTATCTAACTTAAATCAAATGACACTGTCTCTCTGTATCTCTCTCTCAACGCCGGAACACACTACACAGGGTCAATGTGCAGGTGGCCTTATATAGTGTTGGCGTGTACTAAACCCCCTGAGCCATAATTGGCCAAAGCCACCCTGGCTTTGGCCAATTACGGCTCTCTGCGATGCCACAGTGAATTGTGGGCCATGACGCGCCACTCTAATTTGGCGCAAACGGCCCATATCTTTCGCAATTCAACGAATAACACAAAAAAGGTCATAGTATTTGGTGTGTAAATTTCTGGAAGTAATAACACCAGAAGTGTCACCTGTCCTAGCAAGCAGAAGGATCATTAATAAAGAAGAAATGCCAAATGGATGATACGTGGACATGATGTAACCAGATCCTTCTACTTGCTAGGACAGGTGACACTTCTGGTGTTATTACTTCCAGAAATTTATACACCAAATACTATGTACTTTTTTGTGTTATTTTCACTTTATTAATTTTGTACATTATTGCTGTGCAGAAGACTCGCTCCCTTTCCCTCAGCGGTTCTGGTTTCTGTGGCATCCCTTGTTCTTTCTCCCCCCTGGTGGACATGTGTCTACCCTGGCAGGTCTTACCTGCTTGCACTGCATAGTCATGGATCACTGCGATCCTTTTGACGGCAGCGCGCGATTGCGCAGTAGCACAGGCTTTGTGCACCTGTGCAGTGCAGGTAGACCCGGTTAGGTCAGACGCCACTTACGGTGGCGTTCCACTGTCTTCTGGGTTGGGGAGCTCTTTTAGCGGCCCCATTTGGGACCGCTTTCTGAGCCTGACTGGACATCTTATGCTGGGCTGCCTCTCCGGATCCTTTTCTCTTACAGGTCGGTAGATCTGATGGCCTATTTTGGCATACCTCTTTTCCTCTGCTGGCTTGCTGGGATCTGTCATGATGGTGGGATGAGTCCCCACCTTCCCCACACCTTTCTTCTCCGTTCCTTGTGCACTTTTGTTCTCCCCTATCTCTGTGCTGTTTGTTCTCTCCTTTATTCACACACTCCGGCCAGCCTCTGGCACCTTTCCCTCTTCACCCTCTATCTCTCTCCTCCTCTTGGCTTTTCTCTTCACTCCCATCAGCTGCCAACCGTTTGATAATTGTTCCCTTATCCTTTGTATATTATAGACCTGTTTGTCATTGAGGGTTCCATTCACTGTGCCCGGTCCTGCTTTATTGCAATTTGAAACTTGATTATTCATCTCCAGTTTCCTCTGGGACCACCCTCAGTTGTCTACCCATTACACTTGATATCCTTTTACAGACAGCCCATGCATTATTACCATTTGGCTATTTACGTGGTGAGTGCCTACATCTTTACTTATTTGTCCCCAATATTGTCTATAATTTTACCACTGGACGTTTTGGGTGAATTGGGTATACTTTGTCTCTCTTTTTTTTTCTCTTTCCTTCCCGTTCTCTCTTTCTCCCTTTCCCCACCATCACCTCCCCCCTCCCTCCTCTCCCTCTTTTTCCCCCTCCCCTCCCTCTCTTCCCCCCCTTTCCCTGTCTTCCCCCTCCTTTTTCCCTTCCCCCCTTCAACTCCCCCTCCTCCCCCCTCTTTCCCCCTCTTCTTTATTTCCATTTCTCCCTTTCCTTTACTCAGCCTTCCATTCATTTCACCCGGGTGAGCACTCCCCTTACCTCACTTGTCCATGTGTATTTACATTTGGTTATTACTCATCTAACCAGAACCTGTCCACAATCCCCCGTGTCTGCCGTGGGGGGATTTGTATGGGGTCCCACTTTCCCACTGAATCCGTAGGAGTTGGTGAGCCAATCTTCTATCTTATTATTATTTTTGTACTGTGTTTATTATCCTTCTTGCTGTGTATTTTATATTCTTGTCTAAACTCAAGTTTATCAATTTTAGACCTATCCCTCCTGAAGAAGCAATTCTAACCGCGAAACCGGTTGAGGAAACAACCATATATACCCCTCTGTACAAGAAACCTTACGGTCTTATCCCTTAATGTTTATGAAAAGTGTGGTGTATTTTACTTGTTTTAGTATGTTATATATGTATTTGTAAAAATGACTTGTAGTCATTAAAGTTTATATTTTTTTACATATTTTTTCTTACTTTCATGTCATTAACAAATGCCGAGATAGTCCCAACCTTTGATCCATAGGGTGTATGCGTGGTTAGGCAAGTGGCAGCAGCTGCCTCCACGCCTCCACTTCTATTTCTTTGCAAGCTACAGTTCAACTTACAGTAACTTTTTCATAATAATCTGCTGCTATTGTGTTAGTGTTGTGAACTTGATAGTGATACTAGTGTTGCTAGTGTTGTGATAGCTTCAGAGGCTGCCTGTGTTGTGGGGGGGGATTTATTATTATAGATTCTATATTATAATGCCATATCAATATCTGACAACAACGTCGGATGCCGCGCCCGCCATTGCACTTGGAGATTGAGAAACAAATGTGAAAGTTGGCTGACTGTTGGGGTAGAGTAGACCATTCAACATGAACGACGAAGATTCAACAAAGCAACGAAAAACATACAAACATCGAATCTTTGGCTTATGGTGTCTGTCGAAAGTTCTAAGAAGATTCGACGGAGCATCTAAACTGTACGACACTGCAATCGTACATTTCCGGTCAAATGCATCCACCCATAGGCTATATAAAAATTCTAATATTGGTTGACTAGTAAAATAATTAATAAATATAATTATTACTAGTCATACAACATTAGAATTCTACTACAGCTAGCTTGTAGGTGGAAAATTTGACCGGAAATGTACACGTACAGTTTAGCTGCTCCGTCAAATCTTCTTTGAACATTCAACAGACACCATAAGCCTTCAATGACAGATTTGACCTTAATTAATTTGGATTTTCGGACGAATGCAATTTTTAATGAAAAACTAAATAAATAAAAATGAATTTCGAGAGTAACTAAATAAATGTATTTTTCGGATGAAAACGAAATTCCGAAATGAAATATTTCAGTGTGCACATGTCTACTATTTCTTTAGTAACCAGTGTAGAGAGTTAAAGGTAGAAAATAATTGATGCAGACCGGATGAGATGGTGTTAATGAAAGTGATAGAAAAGGCCTGTTTGGCAGCATGGAGGGGTGAATTATATTTTAGGAGGGTAGGTTTATACAGGGCGAGGTCTTGTGGGATAGCTTTCAAAAATACTGTACAAACAGGAAACAGATTTATAGTAGGTTTTATTTTAATTCTATTTGGGGTGGGTGGGGGGGTGGAGTAGACTACATGAAAAAGGTCTGTTACTAATGTATATTAATGGATGTACACAATTCAGATGTCGATCCAACTCTACTTGTTAAAGGAATCTACCTGTCTGCTGTCTGCTGTTTGAATGCACTATAGGCACAGGGTTTTGTTTCTTAGGCATATTTTATACATACTGTATATTTTCACCATTGTTCTGATTTTGTGGTACTTGTAAGTTGCACCCTATTTATTAAGGTTGAAAATGGTAGAAAATTCATTTTTATTATACATCAGGGATATAGCCCAATTTCATGTGTGTTTAGGCGTAGAACTTTTAGTTATTATATCTTAATTAGTACCATTTCATCCCTTCCAACAATTAGAGTGGGAGTCAGTTTATCCATAAATAAGCATTTTAGCAAGTTGCTATATTATACCAAACTTAACAGAAAGTTGCTGACCTGATTTACAGAATCATTACAAATCATAATAGTCTGCTGACAATGTTTTATTAACACCTGATAATGAAATTAGTCTCTGGGAAATCTTTGCATTTGTTGAGTTTTGTAATGCACTGTGCCCTGTTTAAAAACAAATATTTAAAGAACATTAAGCCACCTACACATCTGTAAAAGCTAAAGGTTAAGTTGGTTTATTTAAATGAACTTGACACATTGCATCAAATGAATCATCAACTTCAATTCTCTGATATTTATCTTTCTGGAGAGAAAATATACATAATATATTCTACCTAATAAACTTTAGTTCCCACTAGGTTTACAATTTCAGGATGCACATACAGGACAAAAGAAGTTTATTTTAACATTAATAAAGTGGAATGTATACCTGTATTTTTTATTGAAAGTATTTTTTAAAATATCTTCATTTATAGCTTATTAAAGCTTATGTTTGATCCTGGTGCACTGTAAATCCTGAATAGTGGATGCAGTCATACAACTAAAAACTCCTGCTTGACTAAACAAAAACAAGTATCAAATCCAGTTACTGTGCAATACACAATAAATACCTAACATGTCATACTTTAAAATTTTGCACCCTTGTGGAATGGCGACAAACTGTGTTGCCACAGGCAAAACTTTAATAGCCTTTACAGGTTACCATATTAGAGTTATAGGGGAGGTCTGGTGCTAGGATTATTGCTCTCACTCTGACGTTCATGGCAATACCTCACATGTGTGGTGCAATTGCTGTTTATGTATATGTGTGCAGGACAAATGCATGCATTCGTCTTTGCACGTGAGCATGGGGGGATGGGGGGGGGGTTGCGGGGACACTTTACTTTTTTTTCTATTTTATTGTTTAGTTTTTTATTTTTGCACTGTTTCTTTACTTTTTTTGGATCACTTTTATTGCTATCACAAGGAATATAAACATTCCTAGTGACAGCAATAGGCAGTGACAGGTACTCTTTATCGAGGATCTGGGGTCTATTGGACCCCAGATGTCTCCTCTGCCCTTACAAGCATCTGATCCAAGACCAACCAAGGTTGATGTGTTTAGATACTTTCCAAATTAAAAAATGTTTAATACTAGGAAAATGGAAGTGATGAAAATGCTTGTTGCTTCTGTTCTCCTAAACCATAGAGTTGATTGGATACATCTCCAGTCACCTCTATTGAAAGCTGACACAGGTGTCGGATCATATGACGGGCTTTCTGCTCCTGGCTTTTCCCAGCAGAAAGCCGGGACGGGAGAGCACGGAGAGGCATTGGCGGGCAGCGGAGGGGGGACGGGTGACCCCTCCCACCACCTGTAAAAGCCATTCAGTGGCTAGGATAGCCTTTACATAAAACTGGCCACAGGCTTAAAATAACAAGACCGTGAAGATGCCTGCAGCTGTCCTAAAATTGAAGCGCTAAATAAAATTACCATGTGCAAAACCCCATATATGACATAGGGCAAAACCTTTGAACTGAACAGAAAGTCCAATCAAAATATTATTCAATCCAAAAATGTCCTTATGCAAAAGTGCAAAATATTTTATATTCATAAAGTGCAAAGTTCATAAATTGATAACTAAAGTGCTCCTGTGCAAACAATTCTGGTATAACCACTCAAAGTTAAATGATGTACATGTACATGATTTAATGTTAAGTGGTTAAGAAGCTACAGACTTTTGAATCAGTAGTGACAATGATGATAGCCATGCCCCATGCAACATTTTTCATTCCACTGTAGTGCAATTAGGCAGAGACTACATGAGAGTGACAACTCTGCTCTGAATTCAGAAGCAGTGCAGCATCATTACCCCACTATCATAGGAATCAGGTGGATTTCACTGGCAGACTTAAAGTGGTTGTAAGTCTCTGAAATGAAAAATGAACAAAGCAGATCATTCAATAATGTGTACTTGCCTTGATCCAAAGCACCTTGTGTGAATTCTGTCTGTCATTCCTCTGCCATCTGCATGAGTCACTTCTCACAGTCTATGCTGACACCAAGCAATCCTGGGAGACAGACCCACCCCCTTCAAGCACACAGCAGGTAATTGACAGCCATTTTTGCACATGTTTCCCTATGAGACTTTGGACTCAGATTGCATTCAGCTCCCTACTCTATGCTGTGTAGTGTGTGACATCAGAACCCCACCCCCTGCCTTCTACAGCTAAGGAATGCAGTATAAATGCTGTATTTTGAAAGGCTGTAGGGTAGAGAAGGCTGCTTATAAACAGGTACAACTTATGTAGGAGGATTTGTTTCACCACCGTGTATGAGGCCATTCACTTCAGTGGGTATACTGTATGTAAGGATTTACAACAACTTTAACAGGTACATTGGATTTTGCAGAGGGACTGAGAGAAAACTTTAACTACTTGCTTACTGGGCACTTAAACCCCCTTCCTGCCCAGACCAATTTTCAGCTTTCAGCGCTGTCACTTTTTGAATGACAATTGCGCGGTCATGCTGTAGTTTACCCAAAATGAAATTTTTATCATTTTTTTCACAGAGATAGAGTTTTCTTTTAGTGGTATTTAATGACTGCTGGGTTTTTATTTTTTTGCTAAATAAACAAAAAAGGACCAAACATTTTGAAAAAAACACAAAACTGTTTCATAGTTTGTTATAAAATTTTGAAAACAGGTAATTTTTCTCCTTCACTGATGTGTGCTGATGAGGCTGCACTTATGGGCACTGATAGGCAGCACTGATGGTCACTGATAGGCACTGATAAGGCGGCACTAATGGGCACTGATAGGTAGCACTGATGAGGTGGCACTCATAGGTGCCACTGAGAGGTGGCACTGATGGGTGGCGCTGATAGTTGGCACTGATGGACACTGATGGGTGGCACTGAAGGACACTGATAAGCAGCACTGATAGGTGGCACTGATTATCACTGATGGGTGGCACTGATGGGCACTGGTAGGCACTGGTGGGTGACACTGATAGACAGCACTGATCTGTGGCACTGATTATGAGACACTGATGGGCATTGATTGGCAGCACTGGTGGGAATTGATGGGTGGCACTGTGGGCACTGGTAGGTGGCACTGTGGGCACTGGTAGGTGGCACTGGTGGGTACTGATAGGTGGCACTGGTAGGTGGCACAGTGGGCACTGGCAGCTGACACTGGTGGACACAGAAAATGCAGCCGCAGCTTTCTGTGTGAGGGACTGATGTCCCTCTGACAGAAGCCGGTGATCGGCTTCTTTTTCCCCTCACGCTGATAGCGTGAGGAAAAAAAAAAACTGATTACTGAGCTTCTGTTTACATCATGTGTAAGGATGAGCCCAATGTTCGAGTCGAACATAAGTTCGACTCGAACATCGGATGTTCGCCTGTTCGCTGAATAGCGCACAATTTGGGGTGTTCGCGGCAAATTCGAGAGGCCGCGGAACACCCTTTAAAAGTCTATGGGAGAAATCAACAGTGCTAATTTTAAAGGCTTATATGCATGGTATTGTCATAAAAAGTGTTTGGGGACCTGGGTCCTGCCCCAAGGACATGTATCAATGCAAAAAAAGTTTTAAAAATGGACGTTTTTTCGGGAGCAGCGATTTTAATAATGCTTAAAGTGAAACAATAAAAGTGAAATATTCCTTTAAATTTCGTACCTGGGGGTGTCTATAGTATGCCTGTAAAGTGGCCCATGTTTCCCGTGTCTACAACAGTCCCTGCACAAAATGACATTTCTAAAGGAAAAAAAGTAATTTAAAAGTACTCGTGGCTATAATGAATTGTCGGTCCCGGAAATACACATAAAGTCATTGGAAAAAAACAGCATGGGATTCCCCCACAATCCATTACCAGGCCCTTTGGGTCTGGTATGAATATTAAGGGGAACCCCAAATCAGAATTTAAAAAAAAAAAAAATACGTGGGGATCCTCCCAAATTCCTTACCAGGCCCTTCAGGTCTGGTATGGATATTAAGGGGAACCCCGCTCCAAAACTAAAAAAAAAAATGGCTTGGGGGTCCCGCCCATATCCATACCAGACCCTTCAGGTCTGGTATGGATTTTAAGGGGAACCCTGCCCCAAAATTTTAAAAAAATGGCGTGGCGGTCCCCCCAAAAATCCGTACCAGACCATTATCTGAGCACGCAACCTGGCGGACCGCAGGTTGAACTGTACCAGGCCACATGCCCTCAACATGGGGAGGGTGCTTTTGGGTAGCCCCCCAAAGCACCGTGTCCCCATGTTGTAGGGGACAAGAGCCTCATCCCCACAAACCTTGCCTGGTGGTTGTGGGGTTCTGTGGGTGAGGGGCTTATCGGAATCTGGAAGACCCCTCTAACAAGGGGACCACCAGATCCCAGCCTCCCCCCTGTGTTAAATGGTAATGGGGTACAAATGTACCCCTACCATTTCACAAAAAAAGTGTTAAAATGGTAAAAATGACATGACATGGCTTGGGGACATGTCCTTTATTAAAAAAATAAAAAAATAAACATGTTCCATGAAGTCCATTCATCTTCTTCTTCTCTCGCTCCGACGGACCGAAAAAGAAAAAAAAACCCACACGCCACCACCGATCCGCCTCCATGGGAGGCACCTGCCGTAATGAACTGTCACCTGAGAGGACGGTCATTACGGCGGGTGCCTCCCATGGAGGTGGATCGGTGGCGGCATGTGTTTTTTTTTTCTTTTTCAGACCGTCAGAGCGAGAGAAGAAGAAGATGAGTGGACTTTGTGGGACATTTTAATCTTTTTATTTTTTAATAAAGGACTTGTCCCCAAGCTGTGTCATGTCATTTTTACCATTTTCACACTTTTTTTGTGAAATGGTAGGGGTACATTTGTGCCCGTTACCATTTCACACAGGGGGGAGGCCAGGATCTGGGCGTCCCCTTGTTAAAGGGGCTTCCAGATTCCGATAATTCCCCTGCCCGCAGACCCCCACAACCACCGGGCAAGGGTTGTGGGGATGAGGCCCTTGTCCCCATCAACATGGGGACACGGTGCTTTGGGGGGCTACCCCAAAGCACACTCCCCATGTTGAGGCCATGTGGCCTGGTACGGTTCAGGAGGGGGCACTCTCTCTCCCCCCTCTTTTCCTGTGGCCTGCCAGGTTACATGCTCGGATAAGGGTCTGGTATGGATTTCTTTTTTGGGGGGACCCTCACGCCATTTTTTTAAAAATTTTTGGTGCGGGGTTCCCCTTAATATCCATGCCAGACCTGAAGGACCTGGTATGGAATTTGGGGGGACCACCACGCATTTTTTTTTTTTTTTTGGTTCGGGGTTCCCCTTAATATTCATACCAGACCCAAAGGGCCTGGTAATGGACTGTGGGGGAATCCTATGCCATTTTTTTTCAATGACTTTTATGTGTATTGCCGAGACGTGACAATTTATTATAGCCATAAGTACTTTTAAATGACTTTTTCCTTTAGAAATGTCATTTTGTGCAGGGACTGTTGTAAACACGGGAAGCATGCGCCACTTTACAGGCATACTATAGACACCCCCTGGTACGAAATTTAAAGGAATATTTCACTTTTATTGTTTCACTTTAAGCATTATTAAAATCACTGCTCCCGAAAAAAAGTTAGTTTTTAAAACTTTTTTTGCATTGATACATGTCCCCTGAGGCAGAACCCAGGTCCCCAGACACTTTTTGTGACAATAACTTGCATATAAGCCTTTAAAATTAGCACTTTTGATTATTCATGTTCGTGTCCCATAGACTTTAACGGTGTTCGCGTGTTCGAACAAATTTTTTTGCCTGTTCTGCTGCGAACCATCATTGGTTCTGCTGTGATCAGCCATCATTGGCTGACAGCTGATCACGTGGTAAGGGGTCGGTATTGACCCCTTACTCGGATCTGTGATCAGCCGAGTCTCATAGACTCGGTGATCACAGAGCGCGCCACGCTCAACCCATAGGGTTGCGCAGACAGAGCTTGCTCAGGAGGACGTCCGTCCGTCTTTCAGCTATAGCGCGGGCGGCAAGTGGTTAAGCACAGATGCACTTGTGATTAATACTGTGGAACATATTTTTTAATGGGAGGTCATAGTTTTACTTTAAAATGTTTAATTACTGTGAAAATCGGGCAACTCTACCAGTACAATATGCTAATATTTACCGCACACTTAAAAATCTTACCGTTGCTATAATTCCAGATGTTATAATTATTATTTTTTTAGAAACACTTATATGCAACAAAATCCAAATTAAATAGATGTTCCAGAAAGGCAGATGGACATGAAAAAATATTTTTCCTCTTTAGGAAAAAGAATCGTCTGCTATTCAGTACATAAGTAAATTTATGTAGCAAGTTTATGAAAGAGAGTTCCCACTAGTTAATACATTATGTTGATTTAATGCCCTTATATTTATGAAAGTGTCCTTGGTGATAATTCTAAAACATATTTTTATTTTACAATGGCAAATGCAAGCCATCTAACTGAAGAACAGACACATTTTTCATTTCTCTGCCGTTAGCAGCCATTTAGAACACAATGAATTGATTGGTTACTATGCACAGCTGCACCAAATCCTGTGTGCTCCAATTTAGTATATCCCCCCAGTCTGTCCATGTCTTTCAGTTAAAGTGGTTGTAAACCTTCACATATACCCAGTGAAGGGAATAGCCTCAGGTGATACACAGGGATGAAACAACTCCTCTTACATAGGTTTTACTTGTTTATCAGCAGTCTTCTCTTCCCTACATTCCTTCAAAAGGGCAGATTGTGTTAAAAATCTTTCTTCGTCTGTCAGGAGCACAGAGGAGGGGGCAGAGAGATTGCAGTTACAGTGTGTGAGAGCTGATTGGAGGAAAGACACACACCCCCTCCACACAGCAGAAGAACTGTGTTATGAATAGACAAGCTGTCTACTGTCCTCTCCTTCCCCCCAACACAAATTTATCTCATATGTCTGGAAAACTTGTTAGAAGCAACTCATGCTGTTAACAGAGGAATGAAGCACCAGACATAAATGACACTTAGAGCTTTGAAGGGAGATAAGTAAACAGTACAGAGTCACACATGTCATAAGTAAGCCTGCAGTTTCCTGTCTGTGTATTCTTACTTCCTTTCTGCAGTGCTTGGCTTATCACCTGGATTTCACTCTGTCTCCTGCTGTTGAACACTGCACACACAAGTGGTCTCCGCATCCTTAGCTGGGCATAGCTGGGGGCCGCAACCTGGTTCCAGCTTGCTTCACGTCCACCCCCACCATCAGGGGTTCTGGTGAAGAAGCAGGCTGGGGCTTAGACTCCACACCCTAGGGAACTCCGTGCCCTTGGAAACCATGAATTGGTGATCTCACTTCCACAGGCGCTTGACACAGAATATTCCCAGCCTCACACATTGATGTAAATCTCCCTTGATGATTTAACCACTTCCTGCCTGGCCTATAGCAGAATGACGGCCAGGCGGTGGTTCAGTTATCCTGATTGGGCGTCATATAACGTCCAGCAGAATAATATGCTGGCCCACCCCCCTCGCGCCCCCAACACTGACACACTGCTGGAGGCTCCTTGCCACGTGATCAGCCCTGACCAATCACAGCTGCGAACCAGGAAGTGCCAGTAAACGGCTTTCCTCTGTTCGTGCTGACAGGGAGAGCTGATCGGCGGCTCTCCCTGTCAGAAGGGGGGTCTGTGCTGATAATCAGCACATTGATTATCAGCACAGCCCCATCAGATGTGCCACAAACCATGCCAATCAATGCCCATCAGCTGCCAGTCAATGCCCCATCAGAAACACCTGTCAGTGACCATCAAAGTGCCAATCAGCGCCCACCACAGTGCCAATTAGTGCCTATCACAGTGCCAATCATTGCCCATCAATAGAACCTGTCAGTACCTTATCATAAGTGCTGCCCATCAGTGCCATCTCTTAGTGTCCATCAGTGCCACCTGTCAGTGCCAATCAGTGCCGCATATCAGTGCCAATTAGTGCCACCTATCAGTGCAGCCTGTCAGTGCCCATCAGTTCCACCTGTCAGTGTCCATCAGTGCCACCTATCAGTGCCCATCAGTGCCACCTATCAGTGCCCATCAGTGCTGCATATCAGTACTTCCTATCGGTGTCCATCAGTGTTGCATATCAGTGCCGCCTATCAGTGCCCATCAATTCTACATATCAGTGCCTCCTCATCAGTGCCCATCAGTGCCACCTTATCAGTGCCAACTCATTAGTGCCCATCAGTGCTGCTTCATCAGTGCCCATCAGTGCCACCTCATTAGTGCTCGTCAGTGAAGGAGAAAACTACATTTTATAACAGAAACAAAAAAAACCTTCTTTTTTTTTAAAAAATGTCGGTCTTTTTTAGTTTGTTTAGAAAAAAATAAAAACCCCAGAGGTGACCAAATACCACCAAAAGAAAACTCTATTTGTGGGAAGACAATTATAAAAATTTAGTTTGGGTGCAGTGTTACATGACCGTGCAATTGCCATTCAAAGTGCGACACCGCTGAAAGCTGAAAATTTTCCTTGGCAAGAATGGGGCAAAGTGCCCAGTATTGAAGTGGTTAAGGATTTTGCATTCCATTGCACGGAAGACTTCATCCCTTGCTTCCTGTCTCATCTCTAGGTCTTCCCAACACTCATCTTGCAACTATGGATGAGCCAAAATGCCCGGCGTTCAGTTCAAGTATGGTTTAGTGACATTCAGATAAGTTCAGATGCCTAACCACTTTGAAACCAATGACAGCCTAATCGTTCAAATAAAAAATGCTCATTTTTTTTTATTCATAGGCACAAAGCAGTCAAAACAACATGGAGAGGCAGGCACCACCCTGAGGAACATGTACAAGTATAAAAAATATATAAATATTCTATTTGGCCCGGAGCAGTGATTTACTTTTTTAACTGATTCCCTGTTATCTGACATTCTCCCAGGATCCCGCCTCTTGCACACCCCACAGGCCATGCTCCAGCATGATCTGTCACTCACTGTGTCCAGTGGACACATCCAAAGACAGATCACTGTACCGGCCTGCTGCCGGTACCATGTAATCACTGTCACCAATCACAGCATATCACATGACAATTAAACACAACAAATGGCTTTGATTCATGCCATATATTGTGTACTATGTGATTATCTCTGTAGTTGGTCACAGTGATCATATGGTACAGACAGAGCCAATCACAGCCCATCTGTGATTAGCTGTAGCCATTTATAGCTAATCACAGTGTGAACCGGGAAGTGCCAGTAAACGGCTTTCCTCTGTTCGTGCTGACAGGGAGAGCTGATTAGTAAACAATGAATGGATAGTTTTTATTCAGAAAAAAATGATTGCTTATAACAGTAAAATTCATTGTTACAAGCAATCATAGTATATTTTTAAAAAATCCTGATCACTTCCCTAGAGTAGTAAAACGTTACTATGGTAATATTGTATTACTCTGGTCGCTATGTAAAGCACAATTGTAAAAAAAGAAAAAATAATAATTATAAAAAAAAAAGTTAAAAAATTTATATATATATATATATATATATATATATATATATATAATTTTTTTTTTTTTGACATACTGTCACCAGTCAGTATTCCTAATCACTGACACACCAATTTTATTATTACGCTGTTCTGTAGAGTAGGGATGAGCCGAACATCCCCGGTTCGGTTCGCATCCAGAACATGCAAACAGGCAAAAAATTTGTTCGAACATGCAAGCACGTTAAAGTCTATGGGACACGAACATGAATAATCAAAAGTGCTCATTTTAAAGGCTTATATGCAAGTTATTATCATAAAAAGTGTTTGGGGACCTGGGTCCTGCCCCAGGGGACATGTATCAGTGCAAAAAAAGTTTTAAAAACTGACTTTTTTTTGGGAGCAGTGATTTTAATAAAGCTTAAAGTGAAACAATAAAAGTGAAATATTCCTTTAAATTTCATACTTGGGCGGTGTCTATAGTATGCCTGTAAAGTGGCATTTTTTCCCCGTGTTTAGAACAGTCCGAGAGCAAAATTACATTTCTAAAGGGAAAAAAAAGTCATGAAGTAATAGCGGTGTCGGCTATAGTGAATTGTCTATGGGTGAAATCAAAAGTGCTAATTTTAGGGGTTGATATGCAAGTTATTGTCATAAAAAGTGTTTGGGGACCTGGGTCCTGCCCCAGGGGGCATGTATCAATGCAAAAAAAGTTTTAAAAACGGACGTTTTTTCGGGAGCAAAATTACATTTCTAAAGGGAAAAAAGTCATGAAGTAATAGCGGTGTCGGCTATAGTGAATTGTCTATGGGAGAAATCAAAAGTGCTAATTTGAAGGGTTAATATGCAAGTTATTGTCATAAAAAGTGTTTGGGGACCTGGGTCCTGCCCCAGGGGACATGTATCAGTGCAAAAAAGTAATTTAAAATGCGCGGCTACAATGAATTGTCGGTCCGACAATACACATAAAAGTTAATTGATAACAATGGTATGGAATTTCCCCACAGGGGAACCCCGAACCAAAATTTAAAAAAAAATGCGTGGAGGTCCCCTTAAATTCCATACCAGGCCCTTCAGGTCTGGTATGAATATTAAGGGGAACCCCGTGCCAAAATTAAAAAGAAAATGGCGTGGAAGTCCCCCTAAATTCCATACCAGGCCCTTCAGGTCTGGTATTCATTATAAGGGGAACCCCGCGCCAAAATTTAAAAAAAAAATGGCGTGGGGCCCCCCAAAAATCCATACCAGACCCTTTTCTGTGCACGCAACCTGGCAGGCCACAGGAAAAGAGGGGAATGAGAGAGCACCCCCCCGAACCCGTCAAGGGTTGTGGGGGTCTGCGGGCGGGGGGGCTTATCGGAATCTGGAAGCCCCCTTTAACAAGGGGACCCCAAGACCCCCCCCGTGTGAATTGGTAATGGGGTTCAAATGTACCCCTACCATTTCACAAAAAAGTGTCAAAAAGGTTAAACACACGAGACGGTTTTTGATGAGTTCTTTATTAATTTCTTCTTCTTTCATTTTTCTTCTGATCTTCCTTAGGAATATTTCACTTTTATTGTTTCACTTTAAGCTTTATTAAAATCACTGCTCCTGAAAAAACGTCCGTTTTTAAAACTTTTTTTGCATTGATACATGTCCCCTGGAGCAGGACCCAGGTCCCCAAAACACTTTTTGTGACAATACCACGCATATAAGCCTTTAAAATTAGCACTTTTGATTTCTCCCATAGACTTTTAAAGGGTGTTCTGCGTCTTTTGAATTTGCTGCGAACACCCCAAATTGTTCGCTGTTCGGCGAACTGGCGAACAGCCAATGTTCGCGTCGAACTTATGTTCGACCCAAATATAAAGCCCATCCCTACTGTACAGTATGTAAAAATGTTTTCAAAATTGTAAAGTGTAAATTGTAAAATTTTCTTAATTTTCAATAAAATTGTCACAGAAAATTACAACTTCAAAAAAGTGTTTCTTACTAAATAATTTGGACTGACTACGTTCCAAAAAGGGGTAATTTTGGGGATATTTGCACTGTTCTAGCATTTCCAGACCTACGAATAGAGATGGCCATCAGGATTGATTGATTTTGAGATATACTGTACAGTACATACAGTATATCATAGTTTGTGGACTCTATAACTTTCCTACAGACTAAATAATTATTATTATTATTATTATACAAGATTTATATAGCACCGACAGTTTACACAGCGCTTTACAATGTATAAGGGGGACAACACAATTACAGTACAGTTCAATACAAAAGGTACAGGAGGGCCCTGCTCGTAGAGCTTACATTCTAAAGGGAGGGGGTGGTGGTACAAAAGGTAATAGCTGCAAAGAATGATTTGATGGGGTGTAGCAGCATACATTTTGGCCTAAATTTACGAAGAAAGATTATTTATTTGCAAAATGTTATAACAAAAACAAACAAAAACATTCATATGGGTACAGTGTTGCATGACTGTGCAATTGTCATTCAAAGTGAGAGATTGCTGTAAGCTAAAAATTGCCCTGGGCAAGAAGGGGGTAAAAGTGTCTGGCACTGATTTGGTTAAATGCTTAAAGTGTTACTAAACCCACAACAGTAAAATCAGTCTGTATATGCAGTAAAGCATGCTTGTTATACTCACTGTGAAACCTAAGGGGTTAATCCTGCACATATTATTATTTTACTCATTTTACTCATTCAATATTTTATTGAATTATTTGGGACATTAACTACTTCAGCCCCAAGCCTCTTTTTTATACTTGTTGTTTACAAGTTAAAATATTTTTTTTTGCTATAAAATTACTTAGAACACCCAAAAATTATATATATATATATATATATATATATATATATATATATATATATATACCGTATTTATCGGCATATAACATGCACATTCATTTTAAGAGGGAAGTTTCAGGAAAAAAACTTAAATTTTAAATAAGGAACTTTGAAGCAAAATAAGGGTCAGTGCCAATCTGCAGCCTCACAAGTGCCATCAATGCAGTCTTATCAGTCCACATCAATGCAGCCTCACCATTACCATCAATGCAGAAGCCTCATCATTGCCATCAGTGCAGCCTGATCAATGCCCATCTGCAGCCTAGAGGGGACAGGGAGGGGGACGGGATGAGCGCCAACAGATTACATACAGTGAGAATCTCCTATGATAGACAGAACAATGATCCAATGGCGGCCCAGGAGACGGGACTTCCTATTACAGAGGCTGCCAAGTAAACAGGAGATTCTCGCTGTATGTAATCTGATGGTGCTCGTCCCGCCCCCTCCCTGTCCCCTCTGAGGCAGCTAAAATTGAAGTATTGGCGTATAACACGCACACGCTATTTGCACCCGATTTTCATGGTGAAAAAGTGAGTGTTATAGGCCAATAAATACTGTATTTTCTAACACCCTAGAGAATAAAATGGCGGTCATTGCAATACTTTCTGTATTTGCGCAGCGGTCTTACAAGCGCACTATTTTTGGAAAAAATACACTTTTTTGAATAAAAAAATAGGACAACAGTAAAGTTAGCCAAATTTTTTTATATTGTGAAAGATAATGTTACGCTGAGTAAATTGATACCTAACATGCCATGCTTAAAAACTGCACACGCTCCTGGAATGGCGACAAACTTTTACCCTTAAAAATCTCCATAGGCTGTTTAAAAATGTCTACAGGTTACCAGTTTTGAGTTACAGAGGAGGTCTAGGGCTAGAATTAATGCTCTCACTCTAATGATCGTGAGTGCGAGCTCGTCGTGATAGGGGTGCTTTAAAAAATGTTTTTTCTTATTTATTTTACTTTTATTTTTTTATTTTGACACTGTTTAAAAAAAAAAAAAAAAAATTGGGTCACTTTTATTCCTATTAAAAGGAATGTTAACATCCCTTGTAAAAGAAAAAAAGCATGAAAAAGTAAAAAAAAAAATCTCCTTTAAGAGCTATGGGCGGAAGTGACGTTTGACGTCAATACCATCCCTGTCATGCCACGGGGCCATCTTCCCCTCAGTTGGTAGCCAGGCATCCACGGGAGAGGATGCGATCGTCTCTGCCGTCATCGGTGGGTCCGATAAGTGGCGGAGGGGGGTGGGCACCTCTCCCACTGCTGATAAAAGTGATCTCATGACGAATCCGCCGCGGAGACCACTTTTATCCTAAAGAGAAACGCATGGCATTCCCGAACATACCAGGGTTATGGCAGCTAGCTACTGCCATAACCCCAGTATTTAGTGTCAAAGTACTGACATATGGGTACATCGTTCTGTGTGAAGTGGTTAACATTCAAACAGTTAGATACACACAATACGCATTGGTATATTACAGTATATCAGCATTGACTGTATAACTATTACAGTAATATTAAGTAAAACAAGTTAGTTAACAGAGCATATTATAAGTCTTTATATTTTTCGGTCCAAATCGTCCAGTTACTATCAAATTTCTTACATGCTAGAGAGTTAATCGCCACAAGGTGTTCAAAGGTGTGGTTCCGGTTGAATTGTTTTATCACGTCAGATGGATTGATAGATGTTGTATCTTTCCAGTTGCAGAGTATTAGAGTACGGGTTGCCAGAAAAATGTGGGTGGTGACTGCTCTATATTCGAGAGGGAATTTTTCTATTCCTATATGAAGGATTGCTAGTGCTGGATTGGGAGGTGTTAAGATTCCTGTGATTGATGAAATCATCTGGAACATTTTGTTCCAAAGGCCTGTTATACTCGGGCATTCCCATAGTGTGTGTAGTAGGTTACCAAGTTGTCCACATTTCCTCCAGCATAAGGGAGATGTGTCTGGGGAAAATGTGGCAAGTCTATATGGAGTGTAGTGCCATCTATTGGTTATTTTGAGCATCATTTCCCAGTGATTTACACAATGAGATGCTTTGTGAATTTCCCTGAATGCATGTTGCCACTGCTCATCTGAGAATTTGGTATCTAGATCTATCTCCCTTTTCCTAATAGTAGCAGTCTTACACAGTCTGTTTCTTGTGGATGAGGTTATAGAATAGTGATATGCCTTTAGTGGTAGGCATTGAGTAAAAGTGCCATGCTCTGGTTGGTATATTTATTTTGGGGAAGGGGTGTGATTTTAGGAAATGGGAGATATGTACACATGAGAAAAGCATGTTATTTGGCAGTCTGTATTCGGTCACTATTTGTTCTACAGTTTTTGGTTTGTGTTCTCCGATTAGGTCTTTTATGTGCCTTATATCGTACATGCAAAGTTTTGTGATTGATAGCATAGGAATTTTTGCTTCTGGGAAGCTTATAGGAATTTTTTTATTCTATCTCATGTATGTCAATCTGGTTTAGCCTTAGGAGTAATCTCCACGCCTGTATGGACATTTGTATGGGAGGGGGTAAACCCCCAGTTTCCCAGAGTTTCCATATGTCACTTATGAGGAATGTTGTCGTTTGTCAGGATCAGTGTTTTTTCTATTTCTACCCATAATGGGTTGTCGTTGCTGTGAAACCAGTTTTTAAGATGGTCCAATCTAGTTGCCCATAGGTAGTCCTGGATGTCTGATTGGTAATTTGTAATGAGCGGAAGATGTAAAGAATTTGTGGTAAGATGGACATTTTGAATTCTGCTATTTTGCCTAGCCAGGATGATTCTCTTCTTGAGATATCTTTTAATTGGCATTCCAGTTTGGCTATTAGTGGTTTAAGATTGACATCTACTAGAGATGAGGTTGTGTTAGTCAGGGTGATACCTAGGTACGAGATACCCTTTTTATTCCATGTGTAAGGGAGAATTTCTTGTAAGGAGTTTTTTGTAGTTTGTGGGACTCCCATGGCTAGGATTAGAGACTTGGTGAAATTAACTTTGTAATAAGATATGTCTCCAAAGTCCGTCAGTATTTTATGGGCTTGTACGAGAGAAGTTAGTGGGTTTGGAGCCGAACTGGAAACCCTTGATTGGGGCATTTGTTCTAATAGTTTCTTCTAGGGGTTCTATTATTAGATTGAATATTGTGGGGGAGAGGGGACATCCTTGACGAGTCCCATTGGATATTTTAAAGGGTGTGGATAAGAGACCTGAGGTATATACTTGTGCTGATGGGCAGGAATATAGAGCCAATATTGCAGTGAGTATAGGACCCTTGAAGCCAAATTTGACTAGTACCATTTCCATGTATGTCCAGTGGACCCTGTCGAACGCATCCCATCTGGTCACGTTGGATGATAGAGGGAATGATATCTGTTAATCATTTGGGCAGTAATTTTGCAAAAAATTTTGATGTCTGAGTTTAGAAGGGATATTGGCCTAAAGTTGGCTGGGGTGGTTGGGTCTTTTCCAGGTTTGGGTAAAGTGACTATGTGGGCTCTCAGCATCTCTTGGGGGAAGGTAGAAGATTCTGCTGCTCTTGTGAAGATCGATTGCATGTATAGGGTAAGGATATTTTTTAATGTTTTGTAGTATTAATTTGTGAAACCGTCTGGTCCCAGTGATTTACCGTTCGGTAGTGTTGTTCCGATTGTGTCAATTTCTTGAGTGGTGAATTGTGAATTCAGTTCTCTAAGCTGATCTACAGTTAGTGATGGGAGTTTGATTTTCTGTAGGAATTGTATATTTCCTGTAGTTGGTTGTGGGGTTGAGGTGTCTGTGTGTAGGTTGTACAGTATTTGGCAAACTGGTTCTCTATATCTTGCGGGTTAGTGATTTTGTGGTGTAAGGTGAATGAATGAATGAATGATTTGTAAAAGCGCTGCAAATGCGAACTGAATCGCCTCAAGGTGCTAGATGCATTCTCTGTTGTCAGCTTCTTAGAAAAGGAAGGTCTTTAGTTTTTTCCTGAAGGCCTGGTGGTTTTCTTCCATGCGGATGTTGGTTGGAAGAGCATTCCATAGTCAAGGTCCTTGGACTGCGAATCTTCGTTCTCCCTTTGCTTTGTAACGGTATTTGGGAATGATAAGGAGGTTTTGGTTGGCTGATCGAAGACTGCGATTCGGTGTGTAGTGTTTTATTTTCTCCTGGAGATATAGCGGAGCATTTCCTTGTACGCATTTGTGGGTGAGGCAGAGGGTCTTGAATGTGATCCGATTCTTCACGGTTAGCCAGTGTAGGCTCTTTAGGGCTGGGGAAATGGATTCCCAGGGTTTTTTTCCAGTTAACAGTCTTGCCGCCGTTTTTTGGATGAGTTGCAAGCGCGCAAGCTGATATTGGGGTAGTCCTACATAGAGCGAATTTGCGTAGTCGAGTCGGGAATTGATGATTGTTCCCACAACTGCCGCTTTGTCCTCTTCTGGGATGAAGGGGATGAGTCTGCGTAGCTGGCGGAGGAGATGGTGGGATCCGCTCACCACTGATCCTATTTGTGCATCCATTGTCATTCCTGAGTCAAAAATGACTCCGAGACTCTTGGCTTTGGTGCTTGGAGAGATGGTCTGTCCGAGGATGGTGGGAGGTGTCCACGGAGTCTTTATTTTGGAATTTTTGAGAGCTTGTAGGAGAAGAAGTTCTGTTTTTGATCCGTTGAGTTTGAGGGAGCTAGTGGTCATCCAGTCATCTATTAAAGTGAGGCATTTCTGTAATTGCTGATGAAGGTCTTTTTGTCTGTTGATGCGAAGGTAGAGTTGGGTGTCATCAGCAATATGAGTGGAAGCAGAGATCGGTTTTCCTGATGATATTGAGAAGTGGGCGGATGTAGATGTTGATTAGTACTGGTGATAAAGGTAAGCCTTGAGGGACTCCACAGGAGACTGCCTGGGTTTCCGAGGTGAATGTTCCTAGTTTCACTGTCTGGGAGCAATTCTCTAAGAAGGATGTAAACCATTTTAGAGCAGAATCTGTAGCTCCTGCAACTTCAGCGAGGCAGACAAGTAAAGTATTGTGGTCCACTGTATCGAAAGCAGCGCTGAGGTCTAACAGTACCAGGAGACTCGATTCTCCATCATCTGCTACTTCAAGGGCGTCATCCCATATTTTGAGAAGTGCTGTTTCTGTGCCATGGCCTGGGCGGAAGCCTGATTGCAGAGGGTCCAGGAGTTGGTGTGTGTCCAGGTGGTGTTGTAGCTGCTGTACTACTGCTTTCTCTATAATCTTGGAGATGGCGTTGAGGCTAGTTATTGGTCTGCGGCAGTTAGGGTCCTTAGGGTCGAGATTGGGTTTCTTTAGCAGGGGTTTGACGATGCCTTGCTTGAGGGAGGTTGGCACCGTCCCTTCTTTGAATGATTGATTTATGAGATGTGTTAGGGTAGGGGCCAAGATGTCAGAACATTCTTTAAACCGTTTAGTGGGGATGATGTCGTTCAGTGATCTGCTGTCTCGAAGGCTTCTGATGATGTTTTTAGTCGTGTCCGTGGTAATTGGGGACAAAAAGAAATTTGGTGGTTGAGTGATGTTCGTGTCGATATCCTCTTTTTGCTTTGGTTGAGTGAGGTTGGTTGTTATTTTTTGATGGATTGATTTCCGAATGATGTCGATTTTGTCGATGAAGAAATCTGATAACTCATTGCAGAATTCTTGAGTATCGTTTGCTGGGGGCTCTAAGCAGGTCGGGTTCATTGACTGAGCAACTATTTTGAAAAGTTCCCGCGGACGGTTTAAGGCGGATGAGATGGTGTCTGAGAAATGTTCTTTTTTGGCTTTGAAGATTGCCTTGTGGTATTTCACAGTGAGTGCTTTGTAGTTAGCATGGTTTTCCTTGGTGGGATTTCTTCTCCATGCTCTCTCAGCTCTTCTACGTTCTTGCTTGAGTAGGGTGAGAGTGCCATTAAACCAACTAGAGTTTTTTTTGAGGATGAGTGTTCTGCATTTTGGCACCACGGAGTCTGCTGTTTGTAGTAATACATTGTTTAGGGAGTTGAGTGTTTGTTCTGTTGAGAGGTTTGAGTTTAGCAAAAGAATTTTGCTTGATAATGTAGTTTTGAAGAGATCAGAGTGAAGTTTCTTCTGAGATCTATTCCAGTGTGTTGCTGTTGTGCGTTTCTGTTTTTGGAGGGTGGTGTTAGTGGTGATTTTAAATTTAATAGCATGGTGGTCCGTCCAAGATAGTGGAGTGTTGTCAAATACGTTGATGTCCATATTCTGTTTGAAGATGAGATCTAAAGTGTGTCCTGAACCATGCGTGGGAGAATTTATAAGTTGTTGAAGGCCAAGTTCTTCCATTTGGTTGACGCAGGCGGTTGCGATGGAGTCTTGGGCAGAGTTTGCCCACAGGTTAAAATCCCCAAGTACCAGAAGGTTTTTGGTTTTCAAGGTGTGTATTGAGAAGAATTCAGTGAGCGGCGTAAGGAGATTGGTCTTTGGTCCTGGTGGTCTGTAGCATAGTAGTATGTGAATGGTGTCTTGAGGTGTTGAGGTGTTGTTTGAAGATGCAGTGAGAGTGTTTCCATGAAAGGCACTGAGTTCTGTAAGTTTGGTTTGGTGAATCCAAGATGTGATTTGAAAATCACTGCTAGGCCTCCTCCTTTTTTTCTGATTCTATGCTCGGTTAGGATACTGTAGTTCTCAGGCACCAATTCAGTTAGGATGGTGTTGCAATCGGATGTTAGCCAGCTTTCTGTAATGAAGAGGCAATCTATGTTGTTTTCGATGATGAAGTCGTGGATTTCCAGCCTGTGCTTGACTGCAGATCTGGTGTTGATCAGGACGCATGCTAGTTGTTGTGGTTGGATCGGTGTCTCCCTGCATTTCCTGGTTGATTGTGGGTTGGTCCTTAGTAATTGTTCTTTTTTTAGTCTTTTTTGAGTGGCGGTCGGTAAAGTTACGGCAGTGTTTCTAAGCCTGTGGAGGGAGTCTGCTGTGTATTTGAAGTTGCACATGATGAGGAAGGCAGCATTGCTTGTAGGAAGGGTGTTCTGATGGTGGTACTGATGTGGTGATGATGCACTTGCAGGGGGATGGAGGGGTCCGATGGCTACCCACTGCTTCTGGAGTGGTGTGGTGATGGGCTAGTGTTGGTGCGGAGGTACTTGAGGAGGTAAGAACTGCCTACCCCCCTGTCGTTGATCCAGAGGAAGGCGAAAAAACCCCTAGCTGCGAGTGCCAATAGTGCAGCAGAGGGAAAAAATTCCTTCCTGACCCCCCGAGGGGCGATGGGAGTACCAAGATGGCCGCCGGCCAGGCCCGAGCCGCGGGCTGTCCTACGGTGTTACCCGGACCGTCCAATGATGTGGGGGGTAAATCCGGTGAGGATGGTCAAGCAGGGGAGGGGGGGAGCGGCCCGCCAGACAGGTGACCGGTCGGAGGAGGAAGAGATGAAGTGCTGCCGGCTAGCAGCCAACGCTAGGCCGGAGCCGCGGAATGTCCTGAGCTGGCTGAAGGCGGCGTCCGGAGTAGGTAAGTGCGGATGGGAGGGGAGGTGGTCCCGGTGTATTGCTGCAGGGGAGCTGGGCCGGACCGCGGAGTGGCCTGAGCGGCCGGCTGGCTGGCAGAGCGTGGGGTCCGAATGGAGGTCGGTCGGTACGGAAAGGAGGAGGGGGTCCCAGTTACTGCTGCGGGGATCTGGCCGGAGCCGCAGAGTGTCCTGAGCGGCCGGCCTGCTGGCTGAACGCGGCGTGCGGATGTGGGTCGGTGAGCAGATTGGGGGGAAGGGGTCCGTTGTGCTACTGCAAGGGGAGTCAGGGATGAGTCAAGGATCCCAGGGATGGGTGGCCGGGTGAAGGGAGCTGCTTCGCAAAGTAAGGTGGGATGTATGAGATGTGCTATTCTAGTTTTTGTGCGTGCTGCCTTGATTCTGTTGGCTAGATATTTACCCACTCTGTTGGCATTGGCATAAGATGCTAATTGTAGGCATCTAAGATGTTTGTCATATTGTTGTGTTAGAAGCTCTCTCAGGTTTAGAAAGTGTGTCCGCTAGGGTAGTTGTTGGAGATGGTTTATTTTGGGTTTCTAGTGTATGTACAGTATCTCACAAAAGTGAGTACACCCCTCGCATTTTTATAAATATTTTATTATATCTTTTCATGTGACAACACTGAAGAAATGACACTTTGCTATAATGTAAAGTAGTGAGTGTACAGCTTGTATAACATTGTAAATTTGCTGTACCTTCAAAATAACTCAACACACAGCCATTAATGTCTAAACTGCTGGCAGCAAAAGTGAGTACACCCCTAAGTGAAAATGTCCAAATTGGGCCTAAAGTGTTAATATTTTGTGTGGCCACCATTATTTTCCAGCACTGCCTAAACCCTCTTGGGCATGGAGTTCACCAGAGCTTCACAGGTTGCCTCTGGAGTCCCCTTCCACTAATCCATGACGACATCACGGAGCTGGTGGATATTAGAAACCTTGCGCACCTCCACCTTTCATTTGAGGATGCCCCACAGATGCTCAATAGGGTTTAGGTCTGGAGACATGCTTGGCCAGTCCATTACCTTTACCCTCAGCTTCTTTAGCAAGTCAGTGGTTGTCTTGGATGTATGTTTAGGGTCATTATCATGTTGGAATACTGCCCTGCAGTCCAGTCTCTGAAGGGAGGGGAGGGGATCATGCTCTGCTTCAGTATGTCACAGTACATGTTGGCATTCATGGTTCCCTCAATGAACTGTATCTCCCCAGTGCCGGCAGCACTCATGCAGCCCCAGACCATGATACTCCCACAAACATGCTTGACTATAGGCAAGACACACTTGTCTTTGTACTCCTCACCTGGTTGCCGCCACACATGCTTGACACCATCTGAACCAAATAAGTTTATCTTGGTCTCATCAGACCACAGGATATGGTTCCAGTAATCCATGTCCTTAGTCTGCTTGTTTTCGGCAAACTGTTTGCGGGCTTCTTGTGCATCATCTTTAGAAGAGGCTTCCTTCTGGGACGACAGCCATGCAGACCAATTTGATGCATTGTGCGGCATATGGTCTAAGCACTGACAGGCTGACCCCCCACCCCTTCAACCTCTGCCGCAATACTTGCAGAACTCATACTTCTATTTCCCAAAGACAGTCTCTGGATATGATGCTGAGCACATGCACTCATTTCCTTTTGTGAACCATGTCGAGGACTGTTCTGGGTAGAACCTGTTAAAGGGCTGTATGGTCTTGGCCACTGTTCTGCAGCTCAGTTTCAGGGTCTTGGCAATTTTTTATTATAGCCTAGGCCATCTTTATGTAGAGCAACTATTCTTTTTTTCAGATCCTCAGAGAGTTCTTTGCCAGGAGGTGCCATGTTGAACTTCCAGTGACCAGTATGAGAGAGTGAGAGCGATAACACCAAATTTAACACACCTGCTCCCTATTCACACCTGAGCCCTTGTAACACTAAAGAGTCACATGATATCGGGAGGGGGGGGGTAAATGGCTAACTGGGCCCAATTTGGACATTTTAACTTAGGGGTGTACTCACATTTGTTGCCAGCAGTTTAGACATTAATGGCTGTGTGTTGAGTTATTTTGAGGTGACAGCATATTTACACTGTTATACAAGCTGTACACTCACTACTTTACATTGTAGCAAAGTATCATTTCTTCAGTGTTGTCACATGAAAAGATATAATAAAAGATACTGTATAACGGATAGTAGATTGTTAAGTTTTGTGGAGTGTCGTTTTTTCTCTCTAGCCCATAACTGTATTAGTATGCCTCTTATGTAAACTCTCTGAGCATTCCATAGAGTTAATATGTCTGTCACAGATGTGTTGTTGTTTAGGAAAAAGTCCAAGAGATGCTGAGAGATCACAGAGAGTGTTTGAGGTTTTTGTAGTAACCAAATGTTACAGCACCAGATGGGAGATAAGGGAGAGACATTGAGATTGCAGCGTGATCAGACCATGTGATATCATGTATTTGTGTGGCATGAATGTGTTGTAAGAGCCGCTTGTCTGTTAGAAACATATCTGTACGTGAGTATGAACAGTGTCTATGAGAAAAAAAGTGCAGTTCCTCTCGTTGGCATGAAGGCATCTCCATGCATCGAACAGTTCCTCTGTGTGCAGTAGGGTGTGAAGGAATGCAGTGCTTTTTGGTTTGCTCGTAGTAGTGTCCAGTTTGGGAGTCAGAGATCAGGTTAAAGTCTCCTCCTATGATGAAGTTCATAGACTTGGCTTTTTTGAGCACTCTCTTTAGGAAACGGATTTGATGAGTGTTCAGTGCATACAGTGTTACAAGCGTGTATGGTTTGGAGTTGATGTCTCCGGTTATGATGAGATATCTGCCCCCTTCATCTATGAATGTTTTTTTTAAGTTGGAAAGACAGAGAGTTCCTTAAGGCTAGCAGTACCCCTCCTTTCTTGTGGCCGGGTGTACACTCCATAAATACATGGGGGTATTCTCTGTGTGAACAATTTGGAGTTTTGGTCTTCTGGAAGTGGGTTTCCTGAATACAAAGGATGTCTGCCCTGAGTTTGCAGGCCTCTTTCCATACAGAAAATCTTTTTGCTGGGTGGTTTAGGCCTCTGGCATTGATTGACAGGTATGTGATAGTCATTTATTGTGTTGCATGGTTTGACGGGTGGTATCGTGGTGAAAGTACTCACTGTGACCATGGGGTCTGTTCGTGGTAGCTTCTGTATCCTGTTGCAAGGCTGGGTAGAACTTATCTTCCTCAGTAAGTAAATGTTTCAATGCGTTGAGTATTGCTGTGTGCACCAAACAAATAACAAAGAAAACAAAATGTATAGAAAATTAACGGTAGAATGATAAAAAAGGATCTTACAATGGATCCGTATGCAGATGTATCCACTGTGTGTGGTAAACAAGGAAAAAGAAGACTAAACTGAAGACTCCTATATCCGGAGAGAATTGTAGGTGACATTGTGTTTCGGTTAAGAGCGTATGTTTTTTGTTGGAGCACTTATGTGATACCACTTGCCATTCATTTTGGATCAGTTGTAGTTGTGCTGCAGAGGTGGAATGTAAGACCCGGGTTTCTTCTGAAAGGAAAGACGGTTTGAGGAATCTATGAATTCTGTCCACTATGAGATCTTGTGCTGTCAGTGCAGGTACCAGAGTGGAGAATAAGGTGTGGGCATATTGTAGGAGCTGGGTAGCTGGAACAGACTCTGGGACACCCCTCAGCTTAATGTTATTCCTTCTGGATCTGTCCTCTAGGTCTGTGACTTTATCTTTCAACCATGTTATATTCTCTCCCTGGGTTGTGTGTGCATCCACCAGTGTGTTATATGAGGATGTGTAGTCATTCATCTTTTGTTCGACCCAATCTACTCTGATCCCAAAGGTTTGGACCTCCTTGCGGCATTGGTTAACCCCCTTCACCATATCAGCTTGCAGTGAGGATCTGAGGGACAGTAACATTTCTTTGAGCATGGTATCTGATATGGGTCTGTCTGCTGTCTGCTATAGGGTCAGTCAGGCATTGGGACTGTGTGGTATGATTTCCCTGCGGCACGCTTACCTCAATGTCAGGGTCATCAAGCGGCCTGATTGGGGAGTCCATCCTCGGTTTGGATTTTGCCGGGCTTCTGGTAGAAGGGCTAGATGTGCCAGGGGAGGACCCGCTGTGTAGGTGGGCTTGTGCGGGTGCTTTTTGGGACCCTCCATGGCCATTATTGTATACCCCGGCCTTGTTCTCCAGCCATTGTGTGTGGGTGCCACCACCATTTTGTTGTAGCCCACACTCCTCCACCGCAAAGAAGCTGGACATCTTGTGCAATTGTGGTGGGTTCTTTTGGTGTCTTGTCATCCCTGGGCTGTCAGGCAGACTATTGGAGGTGTTTGTGGCCATGGATTAGACCGGTGGGCTTGGATGTTGATGGATACTCTTCGACGGCCGTGCAGATCTCCTAGCTCAGGGGTCCATCTTGGAGCTCAGTTGCCAGGGCCCCCAATCCTGTCTTCTTTGATCCTTCCCTTCTTCCACTGTTCCCAATCCATCTCCTGATAGAACAGAGCCTTTGGAGTCACACTGCACATGCTCAGTTTGGTGTGTAGTACTAGAGAGTTTTTTTTTCTTGTCCGAACAGAGGGTCAGGGGTCTTGCAACTTTAAGGACAGTCAGAGGAGAATGAAAACTCATCCTGCAAGCTTTAACCAGACACTGATAGAAGCCACAAGACTGCTATACACTGCTGATGAGAAAAGGTATTTAGCAGTTTATATTTACTAAAACCTTGCAAGAAGATCTGAACAAATTAATGGGGTGGGTAACTATATGGCAAAAGAGGTGTAGCCACCCCGGCGGTAAGATTATGTCAGATTTTTGTGTCACAAAGTGGTACATGTTTTTTTTTATATAATCTTTATTTTATTTTAGAAACATTTTGTCATTACAACAAGGGTCACACAGGTAAAAAGGAGGTGGGGAGAAGGGAAAGGGATACAGGGAGGGGGGAACAGGGAGTACATTTAGCATGGTCCCAATGAGGACAATAGTATCAACAGGGAGACATATCAATTTGTTGTAGTTATAATAGCACCCTTCTTGTCCCAGACATTTAATCTATATGGACAAGCCTCTCTCCCTTTCTGGAAGAGGGTAGGGTGCTCGCAAGCACAAGGTCTAGAGTTCATTCATATATGACTCACATAGCTTAAACATCATAGGTGAACTCGAGGTACCTAGATCGGCCATACACCAGGAGCACATCCAGGTAGCTTGAAGATGGATACACGGGTATCCTAATGCCATGTACACACTGGCGGACTTTTTGGCATCAAAGGTCCGACAGTCTTTCTGACGGACTTTTGACGGACTTCCGACGGACTTTCGAACGAACGGACTTGCCTACACACGATCACACCAAAGTCCAACGGATTCGTATGTGATGATGTATGACTAAAATAAGGAAGTTGATAGCCAGTAGCCAATAGCTGCCCTAGCATCGGTTTTCGTCTGTCGGACTAGCATACAGACGAGTTGATTTTTTGACCGGACTCGAGTTCATCGGAAAGATTTGAAACATGTTCCAAATCTAAAGTCCGTCTGATTTTCGACCAAAAAAGTCAGCTGCAGGTCCGATGAAGCCCACACATGGTCGGATTGTCCGACGGATTTGTCCCGTCAGACCAGTCTGGTCGAAAAAGTCCGCCTGTGTGTACACGACATAAGGGTGTTAAAAGAACAAACACACAAATAAGAAAAGGGGGGCAAATAGCAGGAGAAAGAAATAGAGAAGGAGAATGATGTAAAGGAAAATTCTCACTGGGTTTGTTGATGGTTAGGGCCTTCCTTATATTTAGCCATTAATCGTTGAAGGATGGTTTACCTGGACAAGTCTCCCAAAGAAAGGATCTGCTAAGGTAAGTAAGGCAACATCTAAGCTAGATGAAGCTATGGTCGTGTCATGTACGTGGTTTTTCCAAGCTGCCCATGTAAGTTTGAAACACTCATGGGTGTCTTTGCAGGTAGCGAGCCAGCTCTCTGCTTCCATGATCTCCCCCATCTTCCTCAACCAATCAAGCTCGCTTGGCATATGCAAGCTTTTCCAGTGTATTGGTATAAGGTGTTTAGCTGCACTGAGGAGGTGGAGGAGAGCGCTTCGCTTGTAGCGAGACATAGGCATGGGGGGGTGTGGAACAAAAAATGTTTTGGCAGAGCAGGGATATCTATACCCAAACCATCTGATATGTGTTTACCAACTAAAGACCAGAATGGTGTTAGCACTGGGCACTCCCACTAAATGTGGAGGAATGTTCCCCTCATTCCACACCCCCTCCAGCACCGGTCCGAAGACGAGGGGAAAATTCTAGCCAGGGTAGTGGGTACCCTGTACCATCTCGATAGGATCTTATAATTGTTTTCTAGAGTCCTAGAGTCTACTGAACTTGAGTGAGTCAGGCGATACAGGTGATATAGCTGCTCTTCCATGAATTCACATTAGAGGTCCCGTTCCCATTCTTTTATTATAAAAACACCAGCGCTCAGAGGGTTAAGAAAACAGTCCTGCAATGAATAAAAAAATTATATAAACAATGAATGAGTTTATTCAAAAAAGCAGCTGATAATAAACCACAGTACTGTTCACTTGTAGTAAAGTAAAACAAAAGAGGGGGGGGGGCTTACACAGTCTCCGGCCATCCACTGAGCAATGAGGAGCTGAACTAAAACCTCTCCAGAGCTATTCACCCACAGCAAAGGGAGGGAGAGGTCAGTAGATGGAAGATAGGGCAGCCATTTGTGTTCCTGCTGGGATCAGATGTAATCTCAGGGGAGTCTGCTCACCAGCATACTTAACACCTTGGTGCAAGAGGCATGGGAAAGCGGGGTGCTCACTAAGAAAGAAAGACAATTCATGTTGCCATCAGAGTGTAGCACCCCGTATTACTACCACCTCCCCAAGGTTCACAAATCCCATTAATTAATTGAGTTAATTAATGAAGCTTTTCTGTCCAATATGAACCCTCTCCCCAGAAAGAAAGTCCCTAGAGATGAATCAAATAAAACCATACGGTAAGGTTCGTTACAACCTTTAAAGATAAATTTAAATCTGTTTCCAAACTAATAAAAAAACATTACATTTTGTTGTTAGATCAACGCTTAGCCCCGGAATTACCAGAGGTTCCTCAAGTTACCTTCCGGAGAGCTCGAACCTTAAAAAATGCCTTGGCACCCAGTAAAATATTTAATAAGCCAACTAGATCTTCTTTGGATATCAGGTCCTATTTTAATGACAGGAAAGGCATTTTCCAGTGCAAAAAAAGAGGATGCCTGACCTGCCAATTCATTACCCATGGGACGAAGACAATTACTACCAATCTAGGGAAAAACTATGAAATCAGGCAGTTCATAACATGTTCTACTGATTTTGTGAGTTATTTCCTTCGGCGCCCGTGTGGCCTTTTCTACGTGGGTCGTACTATTCGTGCACTACGTGCAAGAATAGGCGACCACCGTAGATTCATTGCCAAGGGTTGTGATGAGCACAGTGTTCCCCGGCATTTTAAAGCTTTCACAATAAAGATATCAAATGCCTGGAGGTTTTTGTGATAGAAACTATCCCCAAAGGAACACCTACTACAAATGAGAGATTTTCCCTTTTATGCAAAAGAGAAGTGTTCTATAGGGATGAGCCGAACACCCCCCTGTTCGGTTCGCACCAGAACATGCGAACAGGAAAAAAGTTCGTTCGAACATGCGAACACCGTTAAAGTCTATGGGACACGAACATGAATAATCAAAAGTGCTAATTTTCAAGGCTTATATGCAAGTTATTGTCATAAAAAGTGTTTGGGGACCTGGGTCCTGCCCCAGGGGACATGGATCAATGCAAAAAAAAGTTTTAAAAACGGCCGTTTTTTCAGGAGCAGTGATTTTAATAATGCTTAAAGTCAAACAATAAAAGTGTAATATCCCTTTAAATTTCGTACCTGGGGGGTGTCTATAGTGTGCCTGTAAAGGGGCGCATGTTTCCTGTGTTTAGAACAGTCTGACAGCAAAATGACATTTTGAAGGAAAAAACTCATTTAAAACTACCCGCGGCTATTGCATTGCCGACAATACACATAGAAGTTCATTGATAAAAACGGCATGGGAATTCCCCAAAGGGGAACCCCGAACCAAAATTAAAAAAAAAAAATGACGTGGGGGTCCTCCTAAATTCCATACCAGGCCCTTCAGGTCTGGTATGGATATTAAGGGGAACCCCGGCCAAAATTTTAAAAAAAAAATGACGTGGGGTTCCCCCTAAATTCCATACCAGACCCTTCAGGTCTGGTATGGATTTTAAGGGGAACCCCGCGCCAAAAAAAAAAAAAAAAAACGGCGTGGGGTCCCCCCAAAAATCCATACCAGACCCTTATCCGAGCACGCAACCTGGCAGGCCGCAGGAAAAGAGGGGGGACGAGAGTGCGGCCCCCCTCCCTCCTGAACCGTACCAGGCCACATGCCCTCAACATTGGGAGGGTGCTTTGGGGTAGCCCCCCAAAACACCTTGTCCCCATGTTGATGAGGACAAGGGCCTCATCCCCACAACCCTGGCCGGTGGTTGTGGGGGTCTGCGGGCGGGGGGCTTATCGGAATCTGGAAGCCCCCTTTAACAAGGTGACCCCCAGATCCCGGCCCCCCCCCTGTGTGAAATGGTAAGGGGGTACATAAGTACCCCTACCATTTCACGAAAAAAGTGTCAAAAATGTTAAAAATGACAAGAGACAGTTTTTGACAATTCCTTTATTTAAATGCTTCTTCTTTCTTCTATCTTCCTTCATCTTCTGGTTCTTCTGGCTCTTCTGGTTCTTCTGGTTCTTCCTCCGGCGTTCTCGTCCAGCATCTCCTCCGCGGCGTCTTCTGTCTTCTTCTCCTCGGGCCGCTCCGCACCCATGGCATGGGGGGGAGGCTCCCGCTCTTCTCTTCTTCTCTTCTTCTTTTCTTCTTTTCTTCTTTTCTTCTCTTCTTCTCTTCTTCTTCATTTTCTTCTCCGGGCCGCTCCGCAATCCATGCTGGCATGGAGGGAGGCTCCCGCTGTGTGACGGCGCTCCTCGTCTGACAGTTCTTAAATAACGGGGGGGGGCGGGGCCACCCGGTGACCCCGCCCCCCTCTGACGCACGGTGACTTGACGGGACTTCCCTGTGACGTCACGGGGAATGCCACAGGGAAGTCCCGTCAAGTCACCGTGCGTCAGAGGGGGGCGGGGTCACCGGGTGGCCCCGCCCCCCGTTATTTAAGAACTGTCAGACGAGGAGCGCCGTCACACAGCGGGAGCCTCCCTCCATGCCAGCATGGATTGCGGAGCGGCCCGGAGAAGAAAATGAAGAAGAAGAGAAGAAGAGAAGAAAAGAAGAAAAGAAGAAAAGAAGAAGAGAAGAAGAGAAGAGCGGGAGCCTCCCCCCCATGCCATGGGTGCGGAGCGGCCCGAGGAGAAGAAGACAGAAGACGCCGCGGAGGAGATGCTGGACGAGAACGCCGGAGGAAGAACCAGAAGAACCAGAAGAGCCAGAAGAACCAGAATATGAAGGAAGATAGAAGAAAGAAGAAGCATTTAAATAAAGGAATTGTCAAAAACTGTCTCTTGTCATTTTTAACATTTTTGACACTTTTTTCGTGAAATGGTAGGGGTACTTATGTACCCCCTTACCATTTCACACAGGGGGGGGCCGGGATCTGGGGGTCACCTTGTTAAAGGGGGCTTCCAGATTCCGATAAGCCCCCCGCCCGCAGACCCCCACAACCACCGGCCAGGGTTGTGGGGATGAGGCCCTTGTCCTCATCAACATGGGGACAAGGTGTTTTGGGGGGCTACCCCAAAGCACCCTCCCAATGTTGAGGGCATGTGGCCTGGTACGGTTCAGGAGGGAGGGGGGGCCGCACTCTTGTCCCCCCCTCTTTTCCTGCGGCCTGCCAGGTTGCGTGCTCGGATAAGGGTCTGGTATGGATTTTTGGGGGGACCCCACGCCGTTTTTTTTTTTTTTTTTTGGCGCGGGGTTCCCCTTAAAATCCATACCAGACCTGAAGGGTCTGGTATGGAATTTAGGGGGAACCCCACGTCATTTTTTTTTTTAAATTTTGGCCGGGGTTCCCCTTAATATCCATACCAGACCTGAAGGGCCTGGTATGGAATTTAGGGGGACCCCCACGTCATTTTTTTTTTTTAATTTTGGTTCGGGGTTCCCCTTTGGGGAATTCCCATACCGTTTTTATCAATGAACTTCTATGTGTATTGTCGGCAATGCAATAGCCGCGGGTAGTTTTAAATGAGTTTTTTCCTTCAAAATGTCATTTTGCTGTCAGACTGTTCTAAACACAGGAAACATGCGCCCCTTTACAGGCACACTATAGACACCCCCCAGGTACGAAATTTAAAGGGATATTACACTTTTATTGATTGACTTTAAGTATTATTAAAATCACTGCTCCTGAAAAAACGGCCGTTTTTAAAACTTTTTTTTGCATTGATCCATGTCCCCTGGGGCAGGACCCAGGTCCCCAAACACTTTTTATGACAATAACTTGCATATTAGCCTTTAAAATTAGCACTTTTGATTTCTCCCATAGACTTTTAAAGGGTGTTCCGCGGCATTCGAATTTGCCGCGAACACCCCAAATTGTTCGCTGTTCGGTGAACTTGCGAACAGCCAATGTTCGAGTCGAACATGAGTTCGACTCGAACTCGAAGCTCATCCCTAGTGTTCTGGATATACATGTTCGACTCACTTGCCCCTAAAGGATTAAACGAAGAAATAGAAACAGTTTTGTATAGTGATTTTTATTTTGATCTTATCATTTTTCTCAGAGTATATAAGTATGAGACTGAGGAGATATATATATATATATATATATATATATATATATATATATATATATATATTTACCCGTGATTTTATTATTATAGATTATTTATTTAGATTTCTTACAAAATTAGATATATGTATATATAATTATATTTTCTAGTGGGCATGGGATGTGTATATGAGATTTGCACTGTGTATTTGTATATCCCCTGAGCAATGAGGGGTTAACGTTGTGGCTAGTCTTATCCCACCCCCTAGCCGGACCAAATTGTCCCTGCCCTTTTAGATTATTTAAACCCCCTTAGTTGCCTTTTTTCCTTGACTATGACAAAGCGCTTGTGCGCGAAACGCGTTGTCAAGGCAACTTTAATCCAATACTGGAGTACTCATCCAGACACCATCATTATCATCCATTATGGGACTTCCACCTCTTGGCAATCTCTGACAGCTTTGCACAGCTTTGGATAGCCTTTCCAGCTTGTCAGCCCACACTCTCCAGCAGGCTAGACATTCCAACAGTATATGTCACCATATTGGAATGCATTGCATTTGAAGGATTGATCATCAGCTGTTTCACTAGCTGGGTACAGCATCAGCTTGCACTGGGTGAAGGAACGTTCCCACAGCTGATCCATCCCAGCCGCATCGGTCTTTCCCCTCCCTTGAGTCAGTGTCTCAGCTGGTCTGACGTCACTGACACTCGTGAGCTCCTTTCCAGCGTCCCGCAGTGTGCGGCTGCAGTGTCTATCCCTCTGCATGTTGGATCATCATCTGTATGCCGGTGAGCAGACTCCCCTGAGAATACATCTGATCCCAGCAGGAACATAGATGGCTGCCCTATCTTCCATCTACTGACCTCTCCCTCCCTTTGCTGTGGGTGAATAGCTCTGGAGAGGTTTTAGTTCAGCTCCTCTTTGCTCATTGGCGGCCGGAGACTGTGTAAGCCCCCCTCCCCCCTCCCCCTCTTTTGTTTTACTTTACTACAAGTGAACAGTACTGTGGTTTATTATCAGCTGCTTTTTTGAATATACTCATGCATTGTTTATATAATTTTTTTATTTATTGCAGGACTGCTTTCTTAACCCTCTGAGCGCTGGTGTCTTATGTTTTTATTGTTTGATCCATTTCTATCAGTGATGGTTTTTTCCAGCCGCACGGGCTACAGACCCTCATCCATTGATTTTTATTCCCTTCCATTGATTTATATTCCCTTATTTTTGACCGTTCCACAGGTCCCTACAAAATAGCGCTCGGATTTTTGTTGTTTTTTTCCCCATTCTTTTACGTAAAGGGGCTTGGGGTTCGGTTTTGCTATCTCTATCATCCTATATAGGGCTGAAATCTGGGGCAATGTGGGGCAGGGGGGCGTCAGCTGCCCACATACATTCAAATTCAGTTAGGGTAGTCCTAAGCTGTGCGTTTCTGTGGCATTTGGCTCTAATCAACGGTGCCTCCAAAAGTCAAAGGGGAAGCCACCGTACCACTCCAGTAAGGTGGCACGTGGAATCAGTGAGCTACCTTCTACAAATCTTACCAGACTAACAACCCTGTCGTCTGCCCAGGTTCCGAGGAAGGCCACCCGCCTATAAGAGCCAGTGGGGATGTCCGTGGTGCTAATGCTAAACGAACAATCATTCTGTCCCATATCCTCAGGGAGTGTACTGTTAATGGGGATACCCAGTCAAAGAGGCTTCTATCTTCTGCGAAGACCCAGGGTGCATAGGACAAATCTTGGCCTGCCATTGTTTTTTCCAGAGGAACTCATAAATTAAGGGGTGTATGGAATCTCCAATTTAAGATACACTGCAGTGCAATCGCCTGGTAGTATTGAAATACATTGGGTATGCCCAGACCCCCTTTTAGCTTAGATCTTTGCCGCATCATCATGGCAAGACGTTGTCTCTTGCCACCCCACACAAACTTAATGAAGAGGCTGCGGAGTTCCGTAAAAAAACGCTTAGGTAAATGCACAGGTACCATCGGTAGTAGGAAAAGGATGCAAGGCTGTATCATCATTTTTAGGATGTTTGTCCAGCCAACCCATGTAAAGGATGCTTTGTCCCAGGACTGCAGATCTTGACAGAGCTTCTTAAGTAAGGAGGCGTAATTGTGAGTGTATAGAGAGTCAAGTTGGTCTGTAAGCTGAATGACTAGGTATTTCATAGTGGGAGATGACCATGTGAAAGGAAAAGATCCCTTCAGGGAGGCTGCCAGGGGCGGTGGGGCAGTGATCGGTAGAATCTCAGATTTGGTGAAGTTTATGCGGAAGTTGGATACGTCTCCATAGGCAGACAATTCTCCCATCAGGTTTGGCAATGAGACAAGGGAATCCACTACATGAAATAGGATGTTGTCTGCATAGGCAAAAAGTTTATGCTCAAAAGAGCCTACCTGCACTCCTCTAATGTTCAGGTTGGATCGGACCCTCTGCAGCAACGGTTCTAAGACCAGTGCGAGCAGAAGGGGTGAGAGTGGACATCCCTATCTCGTGCCGTTCCGGATAGGAAATGCTGTAGAGAGGCTGCCGTTCACCTTAACCTGGGCGGTAGGGGACACATAAAGTGCTGAAATCCAGTTTAGCATATACGGGCCTAAACTCGTTCCCCATAGTACAGCATTAAGGAAATGCCTTCTCCGCGTCCATAGACAGGATCAGTTAAGGAGGCATTTGATCACGTGTGCGCACCTATTGAATAAGCTGGAGGGCCCTAAAAGAGTTATTTCTGGCTTTCCTTCCCACTATAAAACCCGTCTGGTCAGCGTGTATCATCTCAGGTAGAAGCTGTTTAAGGCGGTTGGCAAGAATTTTAGAGAATATTTTAAGATCTGTATTAAGTAGGGAGATTGGCCGATAACTCTGTTGTTGGGTGGGGTCCTTTTCCCTCTTTCAGGAGCACTGTAATGTGTGCCAGCGAGGTTTCTGCTGGGAGATGCCCGTTGGTTGCTAGGGAGTTGAGGAGAGTACAGAGAGGGGCCTGAAGCTTATCAAAGAACTTTAAATAGTAAGCCCTGGTGAGGCCATCAGGTCCAGGGCTTTTTCCACCAGGGAGAGACCTAATAGTGGCCAGTAGTTCAGCTGTGGTGATAGGGAGTTCTAGATCGGTTGCTTGTTCTGTGGATAAAGTGGGGAGGCCTATTGAAGAGAGATTGTTTAGAAGCTACTTCTGTTGGAGAGGAGGCGGAGTCCAGGTTGTACAGGGTCTCATAGTAGTCACGGAACATGGAAGCTATTTTAGATGTGTGTGTTGGGCCGGTACTCCAGTGGAGGATTGTAGTTTATGGATAGGGATGAGCTTCGAGTCGAACATGGGCTGTTCGCAAGTTCGCCGAACAGCGAACAATTTGGGTGTTCGCGGCAAATTCGAATGCTGCGGAACACCCTTTAAAAGTCTATGGGAGAAATCAAAAGTGCTAATTTTAAAGGCTTATATGCATGGTATTGTCATAAAAAGTGTTTGGGTACCTGGGTCCTGCCCCAGGGGACATGGATCAATGCAAACATTATTTTTAAAAACTGACATTCCCGTGTTTAGAACAGTCTGACAGCAAAATGACATTTCAAAGGAAAAAAAGTAATTTAAAACTACTCGCGGCTATTAATGCATTGCCGGTCCAACAATACACATAGAAGTTCATTGATAAAAACAGCATGGAAATTCCCCACAGGGGAACCCCGAACCAAAATTTAAAAAAAAATGACGTGGGGGGTCCCCCTAAATTCCATACCAGGCCCTTCAGGTCTGGTATGGATATTAAGGGGAACTCCGCGCCAAAATTTAAAAAAAAAACGCCGTGGGGTCCCCCAAAAATCCATACCAGATCCTTATCCGAGCACGCAACCTGGAAGGCCGCAGGAAAAGAGGGGGGACGAGAGAGCACCCCCCCTCCTGAACCGTACCAGGCCACATGCCCTCAACATTGGGAGGGTGCTTTGGGGTAGCCCCCAAAACACCTTGTCCCCATGTTGATGAGGACAAGGGCCTCATACCCACAACCCTGGCCGGTGGTTGTGGGGGTCTGCGGGCGGGGGGCTTATTGCAATCTGGAAGCCCCCTTTAACAAGGGGACCCCCAGATTCCGGTCCTCCCCCCGTGTAAATGGTAAGGGGGTACTTTACCCCTACCATTTCACTAAAAAACTGTCAAAAATGTTAAAAATGACAAGAGACAGTTTTTGACAATTCCTTTATTTAAATGCTTCTTCTTTCTTCTATCTTCTATCTTCCTTCATCTTCTTCTGGTTCTTCTGGTTCTCCTGGTTCTTCCTCCGGTTTTCTCGTCCAGCATCTCCTCCGCGGTGTCTTCTTCCCTTCTTCTCCTCAGGCCGCTCCGCGTCCATGGCATGGAGGGAGGCTCCCACTCTTCTCTTCATCTTCTTCTCTTCATCTTCTTTTCGGGCCGCTCTGCATCCATGCTGGCATGGAGGGAGGCTCCCGCTGTGTGACGCTTCACCTCTTCTGACGGTTCTTAAATAACAGGGGGGAAGGGGCCACCCAGTGACCCCGCCCCCTTCTGATGCACAGGGACATGACGGGACTTCCCTGTGGCATTCCCCGTGACGCCACAGGGAAGTCCCGTCAAGTCACCATGCCAAGATGAAGAGAAGAGCGGGAGCCTCCCTCCATGCCATGGATGCAGAGCGGCCCGAGGAGAAGAAGGGAAGAAGATGCCGCGGAGGAGATGCTGGACGAGAACACCGGATGAAGAACCAGAAGAACCAGAAGAAGAAGAAGATGAAGGAAGATAGAAGATAGAAGAAAGAAGAAAGAAGAAGCATTTAAATAAAGGAATTGTCAAAAACTCTAGTCTCTTGTCATTTTTAAAATTTTTGACAGTTTTTTAGTGAAATGGTAGGGGTACCTTACCATTTCACACAGGGGGGAGTGCCAGGATCTGGGGTTCCCTTGTTAAAGGGGGCTTCCAGATTCCGATAAGTCCCCCGCCCGCAGACCCCCACAACCACTGGCCAGGGTTGTGGGGACAAGGCCCTTGTCCTCATCAACATGGGGACAAGGTGTTTTGGGGGGCTACCCCAAAGCACCCTCCCAATGTTGAGGGCATGTGGCCCGGTACGGTTCAGGAGGGGGGACGCTCTCTCGTCCCCCCCTCTTTTCCTGCAGCCTGCCAGGTTGCGTGCTCGGATAAGGGTCTGGTATGTATTTTTGGGGGGACCCCAGCCCGTTTTTTTTTTAATTTTGGTGCGGGGTTCCCCTTAATATCCATACCAGACCTGAAGGGCCTGGTATGGAATTTAGGGGGACCCCCACGTCATTTTTTTTTAAATTTTGGCCGGGGTTCCCCTTAATATCCATACCAGACCTGAAGGGCCTGGTATGGAGTTTAGGGGGACCCCCACGTCATTTTTTTTTTGAATTTTGGTTCGGGGTTTCCCTGTGGGGAATTCCCATGCCTTTTTTTATCAATGAACTTCTATGTGTATTGTCGGACCGTCAGTGCATTAATAGCCGCGAGTAGTTTTAAATGACTTTTTTTCCTTTGAAATGTCATTTTGCTGTCAGACTGTTCTAAACACGGGAAACATGCGCCCCTTTACAGGCATACTATAGACACCCCCCCAGGTACGAAATTTAAAGGGATATTACACTTTTATTGTTTCATTTTAAGCATTATTAAAACCACTGCTCCCGAAAAAACGGCCGTTTTTAAAACTTTTTTTTGCATTGATCCATGTTGACCCAGGTCCCCAAACACTTTTTATGACAATAACTTGCATATAAGCTTTTAAAATTAGCACTTTTGATTATTCATGTTTGTGTTCCATAGACTTTAATGGTGTTCGCATGTTCGAACAAATTTTTTGCCTGTTCGCATGCTCTGGTGCGAACTGAACAGGGGGGTGTTTGGCTCATCCCTACTTATGGACATGTGTTAGGAAACGCCTTTTACGAAGCGCCCTCACCAGTAACCTGCCGCATTTATTACCGTGCTCATAATATGTATGGGCCATATAGCGTAGTTTGCGGCAGATTCTACGATCTAATAATTTTGAAAAAAGCATACGCAGCTCAGTCAGACGGCAGAACTCCGTCCGTTTGTGGCTGAATTCAGTGCGTTGTAGTGCCTGTAGGACTCTTTGGAAGTCCGCCTGCCTCTCTTTTTTTATTTTGGAAGCTAGTGCAATAAGGGTGCCTCGAACGACTGCCTTGTGGCCCTCCCATAGGGTGCCATGGCTGACCTCACCATTGGCATTTTCTGCAAAGTAGTGGGACAAAGTCTCCTGTACCCCCGCCACCACCCCCAAATCTGGGGCATGGTCAGAGATAGTGATCTGGTCGATAGTGGCGCCTAGCAACAAGTCAAGTGAGCCCTGATCTACTAGCAATAGGTCTATTCTAGTGTCCACTTTGTGGACACTAAAATAATAGCTGCAGTCCTTCTCTGAGGCATGTAGTGCTCTCCAGCAGTCCACCAAGGTATGTCCTTGGAGGATCTTATGGAAATGCCGTAAGAATGCGTGGGAGTGTGTTGATCTGTTCGCCAAAGTATCCAAGAGGGGGTCAGGGCTAACATTAAAATCTCCTACTAGGATTAGCCTACCTTCCCGAAATTCTACCAGATTGGTGACGACTTGGTCAATAAACATAAGTTGTTGGGCGTTAGGAGCATATAAAGTAGTGAATGTGTATGTTTGGCCCATAATGGTGCCATTCAGGAACACATAGAGCCCCTGAGGGTCCACTCGGTGATTGGAGGGTTGAAATGGGCAATTCTTATGAATAGCCATGGCCGTGCCTCTGGATTTAGGTTTTGGGGAGTTGCTCAAGTACCATAGTGAGAAGAGGTGGGTGGGTAGTTTTGGGAGTGAGGAATCAGTGAAGTGGGTCTCCTGCAGAAACAGCACCTGTGCCGCCAACCATCTCAATTCTAACCATAGACTATTACGTTTGTTGGGGGAGCACATACCATGCACATTGTATGACACTACCTTAACCGTAGCCATGTTGCATCAGGGAAGGGTTGTCCAGACGACCATCTCAGACCTGCTGAACCCGGTGAGGGTGAGAGCAGTTCCACCTTCTGAGCGAAGAAGTGGTGAAGTAGAGGGGGGAGCCTGACTCATACAGCTCTCCTAACATAGGGGGACGATATGAGCGAGGCAAGATGCCCATATCTGGGCTAATACCCAAAACGGGTTGTCCCATGTGGGGTATGTGATCAGACATAGAAAGCCAGGAAGTTCCTGCTCTTCACAGGAGTTAAAGCGGTAGTTCTGCGGGGAGTTAGCATATGTCAAGACCCTGGATAAAAGGGGTACTAAAGTGGTGTTGCCCTCGAGCTGTCTCACAGTCATGTCGCCCATGTGCAATGAGTATAACAAAAACTGTGGCTTCAAACGGAAGAACGGGGTATCACACCCTTGGTGCATGTGTGACTTGAGAAGCCATTTTTAGGCAGCGGGCAAGTCCAGAGGCCGTCAGTGGGCTAACAATGAGGCTGTAGTCGGGTCTGGAAGTGTCTCAATCACCGGCAAGGGACCCCTGTCTCGCAACTGTGGAGGAAGAGCGCTCCTTAAGTTCCGGTTGGGCCGGGCTTTTTGCCAGGGTTGGGGTGCTGGTATTGTTTTGACATCCAGGGAGTATCTCCAGTCTGGGAAGTCCACAGGTTCCAGGTTCAGTTGCGACAGAAAGCATGGGAGGTCATCTTTAGACCGTAGGGTGACAGATTTACCATCTCTTCCCGCATGAAGGCTGAAGGGGAACCACCTATACGTAATGCCAGCTGTGCATAAGGATTCCAAGAGGGGGTGTAATGCTTTGCACTGCATCGGGGTGCAACGGGATAAATCCTGGTAAAAGACGAGCATCATCAAAGTCAAAGTAGGGATGTTTGCGCATAAGCTGCATGATTTGCTCCTTGACTGTACTTTTGTGCAGTTTGCAAATTATGTCACGGGGGTCGTCTGCATCCTGCGAAGGGGGTCATAGGGCCCTGTGTGCCCTGTCAATCTCGACTGCTTCAGTAGGGGCAGGCCTAGGAGTGCCTTAAATATGCCTTGCAGGGTGGGCATAATGTCCTTGGCAGCTGTTGCCTCTGGTAACCCCCTTATGCAGACATTGGAGCGGCGGCTGCAATTCTCATAATCATCTAGCTGTGATATAAGCATCTCTATTTGGTGATCCTGGGATATGCACCTGTCCCTGATCTAGGTGATGGCAAGCAGGGATTCCTCCACAGTCTCCTCCAGAGTCTCTAGCCTGGTGCCTGGCTGGGTGGTGTCTGCTTTCAACTGTTCTATGTCTTATTTGAAAGCCTTTTCAACTCTGGTAGCACAGCGGTCCAGGTCCTCTCTTGTGGGGAGAGACAATATATGTTGCTTCAAGTCCCAATCACCCACCAGCTCTGAAACATCAGAGCCCTGATCAAGTGAGGCAGAGGAGCCAGGGGATTCAGGGGGAATGTCTCTTACCAGATGAGGTGTCAGAATGGGGGACACAGCAGGGTGTTGCAGTACTCGGGTCCCCGCTGCAGCGCCCGTCCTGTGGCCTTTCCCGGTCGCCATTTTGGACGTCTCGCCATGCGGCTGCTCTCCGCTGCCGAAATACGAGCCGATGGAGCCTGCCCCGTGCTGGGTTGTGCCCCTGTGTCTCGAGCAGGCTCTGGGGTGCTGGGACATTCCAGTGGGGCCCGTGTGGGAGCAAAATTTCCGTCAGGTTAGGCTGATTTAGCTGCTGGATTATTGGCTACTGCCTATCAACTTCCTTATTTTAGTCTGGTGTACGTCATCATGTATGAATCTGTCGGACTTTGGTGTGATCGTGTGTAGGCAAGTCTGGTCGTTAGAAAGTCCGTCAAAAGTCCGCCAAAAGTCTGTCGAAAGTCTGTCAGACAGGCTGTTGGACTTTTGTAGCTGAAAAGTCTGACCGTGTGTACGCGGCATTACTCGGCCATGTCCAAGCCATGCCCCCCGCAGTACGTTGTTTTGCATAGAAATTTGGCATTTTATATTTTAGGCCTGTAATTCTTAGTAATAACACACTTAAATTTGTCCAAACAAGAGTCTAGTAGACATCCCGGGTATGATAACGTTTGAAACACTAAATCATAAATTATAATATAGTAAATAACTATAAATAATTATAAAAAATAATAATATAATAATAATAAAATAAATTTCCCCATGATTCACTATCGATCAATTCTGCAAGTGTTCTAATTTACTATTGCTACTTTCTAGCTGGTCTCCAACCACATTTGACGTAAAGGGACACTATTTGCTTGCCATGGACAATCTCAAGTTTCCAGGCAGAAAGAACAGTATATATAATAGGAAAGTGCATGCAGGGCACTGGACAAAGCATTAGGGACCAAAGGGAGGTGAAATGATTTCATACAGTAATGTAATCTGTAATCAAGTGTTATGAATTTTGTACTTTCTGAATTAGCCGCCGGGCTCCGTCCCCATGCATCGCGATGCTCGCAGGGAACGGAGCCCAACGCACAGAGCATCAGGCAGAGGACTCAGCCCACAGACACAGCAGGGGGGCCTCGCAGGATCCTGGGGACAAGGTAAGTAACCTGCACCGGGATCCTGAGATGCAATCCCGAGTGTGGCTCGGGGTTACCGCTAATGGTACTGAAATTCAACCCTGAGCCAGAGAGGTTAATGTGTAAAAATGTAAAATAATGCATTTGGGTGGCAAAAATATGAATGCAATCTACTCACGGGGGGGAGAACCTCGGGGGAAATCAAGGATGGAAAAGGCCCAGGGGGGTCCTAGTAGATGATAGGCTCAGTAATGGCATGCAATGCCAAGCTGCTGCTAACAAAGCAAACAGAATATTGGCATGCATTAAAAAGGGGATTAACTCCAGAGAGATAAAGCGATAATTCTCCCACTCTACAAGACTCTGGTCCAGCCTCACCTGGAGTATGCAGTCCAGTTCTGGGCACCAGTCCTCAGGAAGGATGTACTGGAAATGGAGCAAGTACAGAGAAGGGCAACAAAGCTAATAAAGGGACTAGAGGATATTAGTTATGAGGAAAGGTTACGAGCACTGAACTTATTCTCTCTGGAGAAGAGACACTTGAGAGGGGATATGATTTCAATTTACAAATACCATACTGGTGACCCCACAATAGGGATAAAACTTTTTCATGGAAGGGAGTTTAATAAGACACATGGTCACTCACTAAGATTAGAAAAAATAGGTTTACCTTAGACTGCGTAGAGGGTTATTTACTGTAGGAACGGCAAGGATGTGGAATTTCCTTCCACAGGTGGTGGTTTCAGCCGGGAGCATTGATAGTTTCAAAAAACTATCAGATAAGCACCTGAACGACCGCAACATACAAGGATATACAATGTAATACTGACATATAATCACACACATAGGTTGGATTTGATGGACTTGAGTCTTTTTTCAACCTCACCTACTATGTAACTATATACTATGTCATTGCATTTACATGTTCTGTGTACTGTGGGAGACCAGATATAGAAAATGCAGGGTCCTGGGTTTAGTAACACTGTAAAGTGACAGTAAAAATGCCCAATTCCTTTAAATAATATACCTAGAGGGTGTTGTAACCTTGCCTGTGAAGGGACACATATCTGTGATGTACAGAAAGTGATGCAGCAGAACTGGCATTTAAAAAGGAAAAACATGTTTTAAATTGCTGATAAATAACATTTCCTTGCTGGTTTCTTAAAAAAAAAATGACCCACAGTCCCCTCTGAAGGAATCCTAAATACACGGCAGACATAAGGGGTGATTTGTTTTTCTTTTTTAACAAAGCTGGCAATTAAATATTATTTACAGGTAATTTAAACAGTATAATTTAATTTTTCTTTGTAAATGTCACCTTTGCATTCTACAGCATGAAACACAAAACATTTGAATAGAGACCCCTATTAATGTGAATCTAAATACAAAAAAATGCATGGGAGTTCTTATAAAAATCTATATCAGTGATGCATGCAGAATAAGGCATAGCTGGAAACCAGGTTGAATAATGAACTGAGTTGTGGCTCAGAGGCAATACAACAGGAGCAGTAAACAGAACGTCATGGATTCAATACCTCCTTGAGCCACTTGGGGTGTGACCATGCCTGGCCGTTTGCATGGCACGGTAGGGACCGTGACACATGGGAGGCTCCCGCTGAGTGACGCTTCACTTGGTGACAGCTGTTATAAGGCTGAGGTCGGGGCCATCCGGTGATGTAAATGAGTGACCCCGCCACCCTCTGACACCATGTGGAAGCCAAATAGTTAGGAGGAGCTTCCCATAATTCCCCCTTATACTCTACTTCCAACATTTGCAACTCCCATTCTATGCCTCATAAAATAACAGGTAAGATATCCATTCCAGTTCATTTTGTCACCTCTCCCAGCCATATCCTCTTAAAGTATTTTATTGGATGAATTTTAGACCACATTACTTTTTTTAAGAAGCTCCTCTTATCTTTTTCAAAGTTTTTCTTCTCCTTCCCTTTGGCTGTTTTTACTAGGTTTTAAATACTATGTAAAATATAAATATATGAATACATTTTAAATACAGCTTCACCCATCCACACAATCTTCTGATATACAAGTCATGTAAATTATTTTTATCCTTCAACCTTTTTACACATGTCAATCATGCTATATATACATATATGTTTCTGTACACTTTTATTTCTTTTTATCTGATAGCCCTGAAGAAGGGGGAGTCTTTGTTCCCCCGAAATGCGTTGGCTTGATCAGTTTTTGCTACTTTCAATAAAAATGACTACATACTAACCTCCATTTTGCTTCTAATTGGATACTGGGCACTTTGTTTATCTACCCCTACAAGCAGTGGAAGGGTAGAATTCTTAGGCTGTTGGTGGAACTTCCTTTATTAATAATTGCAATTATACCACAAGGGAAAATTTCAGGACAGGAAAACTTCTCATCAAAAGGACAATGGATGGGGCCATGTACTGTCAAATTTTGGGTGAGAACCTCCTTCCCTCAACCAGGACATTGCAAATGGATCGTGGATGGGTATTCCATCATGAAAATGACCCAAAACACACAGCCAAGGCAACAAGGAGTGAATTAAACCTTAATCCCATGGAAAAGATGTGGAGAGAGCTGAGGGTTCAAGTTACCAAACGTCAGCCTCAAAACTTTAATGACTTGGAGAGGGTCTGCAAAGAGGAGTGGGACAAAATCCCTCCTGAGATGTATTCAAACCTGGTGGCCAACTAAAAGAAATGTCTGATCTCTGTGATTGCCAACAAGGGTTTTGCCACCAAGTACTAAGTCATGTTTTGGGAAGGGATCAAATACTTATTTCACGCATTAAAATGCAAATAAATGTATAACTTTTTTGAAATGCGTTTTTTCTGGATATTTTTGTTGTTATTCTGTCTCTCACTGTTAAAATAAATCTACTGTTAAAATTGTAGACTGATCATTTCTTTGTCAGTGGGCAAATGTACAAAATCAGCAGGGGTTCAAGTCTTTTTTTCCCTCACTGTACTATTTTGGCTTTAATGTCTTTCTTCCCTACAGGTAAGCTTTGAGTCACCACTGCCTCTGCCAGTGATGATGGATCTGCTCTCTCATTGCCAATTTTGCCATCCAGCTCCAAGAGACTACTTTTGATGGTATGGAACTTGAGAAGCGTAGGCTACCAAGTCAAGAGTGCTCAGTGCAGGTAGTGGCTACCTTGTGTCATGCCAGAGAGGTCTCCATGAATAAGACTTACCAGAGAATATGGGAAATGTATGCAGATCTCACACAGCAAAAGTCTGGAGTCCTTTATCACCTACACCAACCAAGTTTTGCAGTTCTTACAACTGGGGCTGAACAGGTGTCTAGGTTCAAATGTGTTTAAAGTTCAAAGCTCGGCCTTGTCTGCAATTACAGGGGTTTAAGGAGTCCTTAACCCTTTAGTGATGCAATTCTTAAAAGCTTGCATGAAGTTATAGACCTGCCAGCAGATCATTGTTCCCTATGTGGGACTAGCATATGGTCCTCAGCTCTATCAAGGCCTCATTTCTATCCTACAGAATTGGCTACGCTCTGCAATCTTACCCCGAAGACAATATTTCTTGTTGCTACAACCTTTGTGAAAAGGGTGTCAGAGCTTCAGGCTTTGTACTCAAGGAGCCTCACCTAACATTCTACCCGGACAGAAAAGTCCTAAAACTCCAGACTGCTTTTATCCATAGGGTGTCATTCTCCTTTCACTTTAACCAGGAAGTCGATTTACTGTCTTTCTTGGTTAGGTGAGAGAACCACATCCCCTGGATGACTAACTCTGATGACCTGCTTGGCATCTACCTTTTCATTTAGAAAAGCTGAAATCTGTGCTTGGTTCCAGCATGGATTAAGGCAGGGTTAGTCAGCATCAACATGTACAGTCACCTCCTAGATTGTTAAGACAAATAAAAGAGCCTACTCTTCACCTTCCTGTTCCAGAGGACTTAAGAACACTTTCAACTAGGAGAGTGCCAGCTCTGCGGATAGAGCAGTGCAGAGTGTCTCCTGAGGCTACTTGCAAGTCAGCAATATGGTCCTCTCAGGACACCTTCATTACACTTTACTAGGTGAACCCTGCTCACGACAGTAACATTTGGAAAATTGGTTGTGCATACTTACGCTACTGACCATTACAATTTTTTCTTGCACCCTCCCATATGGCGAGTCAGTTCCCATTGTATGCTAACATGATGCACCAGGAAAATTGAAAATTGTATACTCACCTTTCCGTAATTTTCCTTTTCTGATGCATCTTCATGGCAGCATACAGATTCCCACCCAAATAGTGAGAATTACAGAGAATGCTGCGAGCCGGGTCTGTCTTTGATTTATACTTAACCAGGCCTATTAGGTTGTGGGGGTGGAGCTACAACTCATTGTATGTTGCCATGAAGATGCATCAGGAATGGAAAATTATGGAAAGGTGAGTATACAATTTTCTTTTTTAATGGCCACAGAAGGTGTGTAAGCAAGGATACTCAATGTCAAACATCTCAGCACAAGGGTCTCAGAGTTACTCACTCTCTAGTGTCCACAAAAAACCTCAATGAAAGTTTTGAACTGAACATTTGAATAACACTCTTCTAATTGCATGCAAATAAACAAGCCAAGATCTGTGTATAAAAATACAAATGCACCATCATGTGAAGGAAAATAAAACAAAATGTATTTCAATGGAAAATATGGTGTGTTTTTGGGGATTTTTATTTCCCATTTTGCTGTATACCCTTAAAGTAATCTTTGGTGTTACTGTCGCATTTTTACATGCTTACTGTTTAAAATGTAGAGCTATGCAGATTAGCCTATACAGCAGATGTATGGAAGAATAGCTACTATAATGATTGCATACTCCAACAATTAGCTTTTTTGGTTTTCAGTCTGTTAATATACCATTAAAAGTGTTATGTTATATCTCTTTGATAAATGGAAAAAAATAATAATAAATAAATAAAACCTGTCAATCTGTCCAATAATCTAACTTCTTGTGGACACTTACCTGTGCTGCACTAAAATCTCAATGATATTAGATTTCCTAATCCTTCTTTGTGAACTACAAAACACCTCTCCTTGTGTTATGTAGAGATGAGGAGATGTTATGTGGTCCAAATCAGGAGCGAGCAGTTAAGGGTGGCAAAGCCATGGTTACAGTACTGAATATGTTTTGATACCTAGAATAGGACAGGAAATGTCAGCAAGCAGAAAAAACCCTAAAAAAGAAAATCAATGCAGTTACTACATCTAATTATTATTATTATTATTATTATTATTATTATTATTATTATTGTTATTATTATACAGGATTTATATAGCACCAACAGTTTATGTACAGTAGCGCTTTACAACTTGGGGGTAGACAGTACAAATACAATACACTTTAATACAGTAGGAATCAGAGGGTCCTGCTCCTTAGAGCTTACAATCTAAGAGGGAAGGTCAAGAGATAAAAGAGGTATTAACTGTGGACGATGTGCTGATTGAGAAGATAAATGTACAGTTGTTAGGTGGGGGCCAGATAGGCTTCTCTGAAGAGATGAGTTTTCAGGGATCATCTGCAAGTGGATAAAGAAGGAGAAAATCGGACAGATTGGGGTAGAGCATTCCAGAGGATGGGAGAGGCTCTGGAGAAGTTCTGAAGGCGAGCATAGGATGAGGTGAAAAGGGAGTTTGAGAGCAGGGGGTCTTGGGAGGAGCGAAGAGAATGATTAGATTGGTATTTTGAGACTAGGTTAGTGATGTAGCTGGGGGCCAGGTTGTGGATGGCTTTGTAAGTTATAGTTAGTATCTTGAATTTAATTCGGTGGCTGAGTGGCAGCCAATGGAGGGATTGACAGAGGGGTATAGCAGACGCTGAGCGGTTTGTGAGGTGGATGACCCTGGTAGCAGTGTTCATGATGGACTGAAGTGGGGATAGCCTATTTAGAGGTAAGCCAATGAGGAGGGAGTTGCAGTAGTTGAGATGGGAGATGACCAGGGAGTGGATTAAAAGCTTTGTGATGACATTGGTTAGGAAGGGGCGTATCTTGGAGATGTTGCAGAGATTGAGGTGGCAAGTTTTGGATAGCAATAGTATGTGGGGCCGAAAGGTTAATTCAGAGTCCAGGATTACACCTAGGACCTTGGTGTGGGGAGACAAGTTGATAGTTGTGCCATTGATATTGACAGAGAAATCAGGGGAAGTGGCACCTGAGGAAGAAAATATCATGAGCTCGGTTTTGGATAGGTTGAGCTTGAGGAAGTGATGTGACATCCAGGCTGATATGTCTGCCAGTAAGTTGGTAATGCGTGAGGAGACAGATGGAGAGAGATGGGGGTGGAGAGATAGATTTGGGTGTCATCAGCGTAGAGATGATATTTAAAGACGTGGGAGGCAATCAACTGACACAGGGAGGTGGTGTAGATTGAGAAAAGGAGAGGGCCAAGAACAGAACCTTGGGGGGACCCCAACGGAGAAAAGAAGAGGAGAAGACAGGAGGAAGTAGAGTTGTAAATGACACTGAAGGAGCGGTGAGACAGGTAGGATGAGAACCAGCGAAGAGTACAGTCACGGAGACCAAAGGACTGTACATCTAATGACATGTTATTTATGGTTTTGGGTTCATCAAATTTTTAATAACTATTGAGATAAGATATATACCACACAGGTGCTGATTTCATTGAGTTGTCTGACAGATTTGCATTATAAGCAGTAAAACACAACCATAGATCAGCAGTGCAAAGCAAGAGCTGCTTAAACAATGAGTAAATATGGCTGTCCCTATGCACTATACACACAGTATATAATTACAATTCATCCATTCAAGTTTTAAAAACATCACACAAAGGTACGACTATATCTCAAGTAAAATCACCTTTACAATGATTTTTTCTAAAAAATCTAACTAAAAAAATAATTTAAAAAAACTATACCTTCCATAAATTAAATAAATTATACACATTGATTAATAACAATATTTCATGCTTATTTTAAAATGTCAACAGTATAAAATGTTATTCAATTATACTATTCCTAATATAAAACCTAAAAAAATAAGTGTATCTATACAGAATAAAGACATATATTTATAGTTCAAAGAGTACTTTCAAAAATGCAGCTTAGGTCAAATCTTGTCCATCAGAGGTTATAATTGAATTGTGCTGCCATGAATCACATAAAACCACTTAGTAGTGGGATTTATTTTACTTAAGCCTTTGGTAAAAGAATTCTCCTACCACCATTTTAACACTTGTCATTTTTAGCTATTTTACAGAAGATTTATATATTTTCTAGTTTTTACAAAGTTTAAAGGTATTGAAGACTCCTGTGAGAGATTCCTCACTGGAAAACTGCTACAGGGATGCTATAAACATTCACTAATCATGTACCTTCACAACATGTAATTCACAAAACATCTATATTTTGAAATGCACTTCAACAAACAACATTTTGTCAAGAACATAAATACAACCTGTACACTTTGATTTAGGTACAATTTATATGGGAGAATGTGGAATAAAAACTACATTTTCTTCACAAAATCTTACATTTCCCAAATATAAATAAGTCATCATAGGTCATTGTAGAAGGTGTTATAAAATTGATTGAATGTAATTATAGTTCTTTGTCACAAGCTTTGACAATTCAAACTTATCAATAGATGCAAAGTATCAGGTTGCTGGGTTTTTATCTAAATCTCACTATGGTATGTAAAAATAAAGCTTAGGCCACCCCTACCTTATTGTCCTTTGATGGGACTTTAATATTGTCATTTTGATAGGAAGACTCAAGAGTTGTGAAAGCAAGATAAAGGTTTACAGAAAATCTGCAACCTAAAGGGGGCGTGGTCTGACACAGCATGGAGTAGGACGCATGTAACCAGAGCTCCATCTATTACTCCTTACTGCAATTACTCCTGGACTCTTTGTACTGCACAACTAGTTGGATCGCCTCCCTGAGACTCCTGTGATACCCTGGACTCCATCCGGGATCGTTAGGATGCATGAAGGCCCGAACGGAACGGCGATCTCCCGCACGGCAGCCAAATCTAGGCAAGACCGCAGCTTCGGCCTACAACCAGAGGCCGCGGCCATCTTGGTATGCCTTTCCTCTGGCCCTGCCTTGAGACTACTGAATAATAAAGGTACCTAGCTACAGGACAAACCTCCCGGGGAGTGGGGCAACACCATCACCCACATATATAGCCTACCTGACCAGTAGAGACCCCGGGAAAACCGGCGATTATACCTGGTTTGGATTGCGGCCTAGGCCTACACATGGAGACCGGCGGCCATCTTGGCACACTTGCTTCTTCTATCTGTGTGGTGTACATGAGCTATGGCCCTGATGTCCCCTTCTTAGCAGCCTCCACTGAGACTCCCTATACCCTACATGTCACAGCCTCTGATTGCCATCAGCTCAGGAGGTGGGGAGGAATCACACGCACCTGCCCTGTTAAATAACTCTTCTCCCTGGAAACTCTGAGGGCTACAGGGCTCTGGACAGCACTTGTCTTTAATCAACCGGCAAGTCAGTTTTCTATATTACGTTTGGAGGTTGTCTGGGTGTCACCTGGGACCTTCGCAATATGTCGCCAACTAAGGCATAAAAGGCAGTGGCAGCAAAGCTTGATCAGTACCGCCGACTAGAAAAGGAGGACATGGAGGAGGATGGAGCAACTGAGAAGGCTGGGGAGGGAGAGCGAACTGCGGGTGAAACCGACAAACTCCTTGAAGCAATCACCTTCTGTAGAACCTCTCTTACAGCACAAATTGAGGGGGTCAAGATGGATATCTCCCTTATCAGACAGGACTTTCAAAAGCTCAGGGAAAGAGTGAAAGAAACTGAGACCAGACTGAGCGAAGTGGAAGATGCTATTCCACCACTACAAACATCCTCAGACCGCGTACAAAGGCAAATACAGCAACTCCTTATAAAGCAAGACGATATGGAGAATAGGCTGAGAAGATGTAATATACGCCTGATAGGCCTGCCGGAAGGGTCTGAGGGTAAGGACACCTCCACTTAACTGGAACAACTACTGATCACCACTTATGGGAGAGAAGTCTTTTCCCCTATGTTTGCGGCAGAGCGGGTACATCGCATGCCGGCAAGACCCCCTCCACAGGGAGCTCCTCCTCGCACGTTCATAGCTAAACTCCTTAACTATAAGGATCGGGACACTGCTTTAAGAATGGCAAGGGAGAAAGGCAATATCCCAGTTGGGAATGTTAAGGTGGCCATTTTCCCAGATTTCTCGGCAGAGGTACAGCGTCGTCGTCAGAGCTTTACGGAGGCCAAACGCAAGTTAAGAAATCTGCAATACAAGTATTCCATGCTCTTCCGAGCCCGTCTTAGGGTGGAGCATGAAGGTAGAGCTGTTTTTTTTGAGGATCCAGAGGAGGTGATTTCTTGGTTGGAACGACGAGCTAATCCTCAACAAGCTGATTGATTAAGTCCTATCGATAATGTGGCTGTGACCAGGAACTGTTCCCAACCAGTGCAAGTTCAAAGCACAAATCCTGATTACCCACAGTACAAGAGTCAAATTACCCTCCGGGGCTCCGGAGAGAGGAAAAAGTCCTACAGCCAACATGCATCGTGCAGCGAGAATTTACCCCACACAGTTCTGGGAAGCAGCACCATTTACATTTGGAACTCTATCCGGAACTTAGTAGTTGCAGTCGAATGGAAACAAGAAGATCGGGAGACCATGCTGCACTTTCTGCAAGCAATATGGAAGATATTACTTATTCTATTTAGTGTCCGGAGACTGAACCAATTGTTTTACATTCCATTGATCATCAAGAAGTTAGAATGTTTCCCAGATAACAACCAGTTAAGAGACTATGCCCGCACAAGTTTGGGTCAGTGTAGGGCAGGGAGGGGGGCGGGGGTTCAAATGGTTTTGGTTCGGTTAAACTTGAAGGTGCATACTTATTATAGAAAACAGGTAACGTTACAGGTGCCAGACCTATGGAAAAGTACATATATGTCGTGTCACAAATGTTTGAGTCAGACATGTCTGAAAGTTAAAAATCTGAGTGCCATGCATAGGAGTAAATTGTTTTATATAAATGCTTTATTAATGGTTAAAAAGTTTTGCCTATGGCATCTTTGAAATTCCTTACATGGAATGTGAGGGGCCTGCGTGAGAAATTTAAGCACGCGACAGTCTTCACATTCCTGAAGAAGCAACATGCTGATATAGTAGCACTGGTGGAAACACATATTGGGGGAAGTGTTCAGATGGCGCTCCACAGACCTTGGGTTGGATGGGCGTATCACTCTACGCATACGTCCCATTCCAGGGGAGTTTCTGTGTTACATTTTGAATTGTGTGAGTTAAATACTGACCCGCACGGCCGTTATGTATTTATTCATGCCAAAGTATATGGAGAACCCTTGCTTATAATGGCTTTTTACATACCACCTCCATTTAATGTATCCATAGTCAAGGAGGGTATATCATTCATGACCCGTTATCCAAATATAGCAGCGTCTGGCTAGGGGACTTCAATGTAACTTTAAATCCGGCCCTAGACAGGCTACAGCTGCCATCAACAGCTTCTAATGTCCACACTGAAACTAAATTCTCTAAACTTGTCTCCACCTTCCATTTGATAGATACATGGCGATATAAGTTCCCACTGGTTAAGTCCTATTCATGCTTCTCGCCCTCTCGCGGTTCCATGTCCCGTATAGATTTTATACTTATCTCCCGTAGATTGACTCCAAGATTATCGGAGGTAATGTTTTGCCCTAGAATACTGTCGGACCATAGTCCTTATTGGATTACAGTAAGTATTCCAGTGGCAAAGCCACCACGAACATGGCGTCTAAATCCATTCTGGCTATCTCTGCTACCAGAGGATGATGAACTTATAGATAAATGGAAAATGTACTTTCTGGAGAATGATGAGTCAGCATCACCATCAGCAGTTTGGGACTCTTTCAAGTTATTTGCTAGACATACATTAATAACGGCGATTAATAAAATTAAGATGGACTCTTCTAGTGCCCTCGGTAAGGCGCTGGAGGACTTGTCCTCTGCAGAAAAAGTGTATGCCAACACCCCGACATCAGTAAATGCAGACCAACTTAAACTGCAGACTAGAGTGGTTAACCAGCTACAGTACCAGAAAGCCAAACAAAAAATGTTCTTTTCCAAACAGAAAATGTTTGAGCATGGGGAAAAGACAGGCAAGTTACTGGCATACTTGGTACATAGCGAGGATAGACCCCCGGTGGTTATCACGTTACATGGCCCCGGAGGACAAAAAGTCACAGACCCACCTACAGTAACCTCAATTTTTAGGGACTTCTTTGCAGACTTATACATAACGACAGCCCCCACTGAGACTCACCCTATGTCTCTTTTTCTTGAAAAGGTGACTTTTCCACAGCTAACAGAAGAACAAGTAGAACTATTGGAAGCACCACTTACTTTGGACGAAATATCAATTGCCATGGCTAGCTTTGCTAGGTCTAAATCCCCTGGTTCAGATGGACTTCCAATAGAGTTCTATTCCCAATTCAGTGAAATACTAACCCCTAAACTATTAAAATTGTATAATCACCTATTTGAAACTGGGACTTTACCCCCATCTATGGCAGAGGCCACAATAGTCCTCATCCCTAAACCCGGCAAGGACCTAGGATTACCAGAATCTTATCGTCCAATATCACTCCTACAGGTTGATATCAAAATACTCGCCAAAGTACTATCGATCAGGCTCAATCAGGTGATATTAACATTAATAAACACAGATCAGGCTGGTTTCATGCCAGGGCGCAACACCTCGTTTAATCTTCAGAAACTATACATTAACCTACAAGCCACACACGAGGAAGTTGGTTCACGGGTTGTTGTGACCTTAGACACAGCGAAAGCCTTCGACTCGGTAGAGTGGAGGTATCTCTGGAGATGCTTGGAGGGCTACAGATTTGGCCCAAAATGTATCAAATGGGTCCAACTTTTATACCAGGCACCTAGGGCCAGAGTGGTGGCTAATGGGTGGGCATCTCAGTTGTTTGATCTCAGCAGAGGCACGAGACAGGGCTGCCCCCTATCACCATTACTATATGCCCTGGCAGCAGAACCCCTGGCAATATCCATCCGAGCAAACCCAGAGATCAAGGGACTTGAACTGGGCTCCCTGACAGAAAAAATTAGCATGTATGCAGATGACATGCTATTATACCTGGCAGACTCGGGCCCATCATTATGCAATGCACTCCACACGATAGAAAAATTTGGAATATTTTCAGGTCTAAAAATTAATAGGGGCAAATCAAAAATTCTACCAATTGACAGTTTCCCACTCCCAGAATCCCAAACTAGGCTTCCACTTCAGAGAGTAGATATTATTAAATATCTGGGGATTCACATAACCAGATCCCCTGCGGACTATATATCCCTAAATATAACTCCTCTCATTTCCTTAGTTAAAAATAAAATACAGGTCTGGTCCAAATTACCATTAGGAGTCTGGGGCCGTATAAATTTAATCAAAATGATTCTACTACCCAAAATACTCTATGTTTTATGGCACACCCCCGTTTATTTACCATTGAAACATTTTAAATCTCTAGAGTTCCTCTTAAAGACATTTGTGTGGGGTAATAATAGGCATAAATTGGCATGGCAAGCCCTTAAAAATCCAACTGATCTAGGTGGCACTGCTCTACCTGACTTTAATCTATACTACATCGCAACACAGCTATCACAGCTTTTCCATATAGACAAAACTGACAGCGAGCGCTTTCTCACGCTCCTATGTCCTAAATGGGCGCAGTACACCAAGGACCCAATATATGCAATAGCGGCGGACATGGGAGGGATGGAACTAGGAGACAAATGACACACCAAGCTATACCACTACAGGAAAATATGGAATTTAGCAGCTTCTAGACTCGACATTTCACAGTTTAACGATTATACGTCGCTATGGCATAACAAAAATCTTCAGGAGTTTAATAAAATACAAGACACATTTATATGGTCCATACAGGGAGTATTTTACCTGCATCATATATTGAAAGATGGACAGCTTAAAACCTTTGACCTACTTAAAGAAGAATTTACGATCCAGGATCAGATTTTCTTTAGATTCTTACAAATCCGCCATGCACTACAATCACAATTCCCTGACTCTTGCCCTAGTCCTGCACCCAATGTACTTATTGCTATAATTAAGAGCACAGACTCTCATAAACTGATCTCAGCATTTTATAACATGCTTTTAACCCCTGTAGCTACTAAAATAGCATATGGTCTTAAACCAAGATGGGAGAGGGAGGTGGGACTAATGGAGGACGAGGAATGGGGGGAGGCATTGGAGGCCTGCAAAACGGTATCTCCTAAACTCTCAGATCGATTGACGCAGCTCTACATTCTCCACAGGGCATATCTCACACCCCTCAGAGTGGCAAGATACAAGCGTACACAAACCACCACATGTCAGATGTGTGGGAGAGAGACAGGTACTTTTTTCCACCTTCTATGGACATGCCCTAAGATAAAGGGCTTTTGGGAACAAATTGTGGCATTTTTACACGACACAATGGGTTCACCACTAGCCCTAGACCCTAAACAGTGCCTCTTGGGTATAGTTCCAGACACAGCTGACAAATATACTAAAACTTTTTTACACAAAACACTCTTTGCAGCAAGAAAGGTTATAGCCAAAAAATGGATGAGGCAGGAGTTTCCTAAAGTAGTGGAATGGAAGGTGGAGATAAATAATACATTACCATACAAGAAATGTATATATATTAATAGAGGTTGCCCAGCAAAGTACAATAAGATCTTGGATAGATGGCTTCAGGAATCTTCTACCTGTGTCTAACGTAATCATATGATCATAGAGGGATAAAAAGTTATAAGTATGCATGGACAGTCTATAAAAACCAAATATGTATACCCTTAATGTCACTACATGTCAGATATGTTTGTACTTAATATTATAATTTTATTTAAATGATAACAATTGTAGTATGGTTACAGTGTTAACATGACAACGTAATCAATTTTTTTTTTTTGTATGCACCAATTACTCAATAAAACCTTGTTTGATAAAAAAAAAAAAAAAATCTGCAACCTAGACAATAGTGATCAATAGGGATGAGCTTCAGGTTCAGACTGAAGTAGAATCTGGTCTGAACTTTGGCGAAAATTTGAATTAAATGCTAAGCTGTATCTCTAGCTGCAGCAACAGGTGATACATTTAGCTGCTGCTAAATGCCATGGCTTCTAACTCAGGCTGGTTGTTAGAGGGCCAGCAGCCAGTGGCTTCTCACCAGTTAGTGATGCATTCTCACCAAGCCCATTCAGCTATCAGTCAGGAATTGCCAGCTGACAGATGAATGGAAACAAAGTGCCTTGGATGTGGGCTGACATCACTGACCAAATATGGCCATGGCCATATTTGGTCAATGACATTTGCCACCATCCCCATCCCTTTGTTTACACACCAGCTGACAGACAGGAATCTGTCATTTAAAAAGTAATAATGACTGGCGAGGATGAAATGGTGGGTACCCCTTGCTCATATACTTATGGGGGTGGAATTTGGGTGCACCCTTATTGGGTTCTCCTTAAGGGAGCATCTAGATTTCCATATGCCCATGCCCATGGACTCTCACAACCACTGAGACAGGGTTATTGGGAAGAGTCCCTTGTCTTCATCAACATAGAGAAAAAGTATTGTGGCAAGTTATGTTAAAGACCTGGCCTGGTATATTTTAAGAATGGGAGTTTGGTATGCATTGTTCGGTGACCCCATATCATTTGTTTTTGCATGTGGTACCGCTTAAACTTCATACCAGACCCTCATCAAGGATATGGATTCTGGCAAAAATTTAATGGGGGACACCACAATTTTTTTTTCATTCTTGCTGTAGGATACACTACAGGAAATGTAAAATTTGAGGATGTAAAAAATGGTATAGAAATCCCAAAGGTCCCCAAAATACAGATCAGACCCTTAAGTCAATTTTGCTGTAGTACAGAACATAACCGAAGACCTTCATGGTCATTGTAAAAATGACAACAATATCTGATGCCATTCGCAAAGAGAACAGTGCCTATAGATAGGATAACAACACACACGCATAAAATACATATTTCAGTTCGCATATCAAGATCAGGTATCTGCCCTGTGGATCACGGATTTCCTGGTGGAGAGTGAAAGCTATAGAGTCTTTTATGGCTATTAATACTCCTTTTGTTTTTGAATCTGCGTTGGCAGTAAAAACATATGGGAAGTTTTTGTGGGTACATTTTGGCAGTGCTTGGTTACAAAAATGAGTTTCCTGTGCGCAAATTATGTCTCCTTGGTGCGTCAATGCTTCTTGCCACAATGATTTGCGTTACATGGGGTGATTGAGCCCCTTAGCGTTTATGGAGATTATGTTAATAGGCATGGAGTTTGAATGAGATAAGCTTTACAATTAAGACTTTTATCTTAATTCTAGTGCTTAGTCCATCTGTGGTTGGTACGGTTATAATTTCGTGTGATAGTGTGGACTTACTTGTACGGGTCAGAGGATAGGTTGTCATTTGGTGCAAATGAGGTTGATTGTTCTTGAAGGTCCAAGTCGAGTTAAATCTTGTTGGAGTAGTTTCTGTTGTTTTTCCTTGTGTGGAAGAGGTGTAGTCTAGGTTAAAGCGTTGCTGTGCATATCCCAGAGGTAACGGCAGGAGTATAGAAAAGATAGAAAAAATAAGTAGCAAAAAAAACAAAAAGTCGTTAACTTTCAACTTTGACATAGCACAATAGGTGCAACATGAATGGGGGGTATAGAATACCCAGGAACAGCATTGTGCTGTTAAATGTAACTGGGGGAAAAGTTCAATCTTGCGGGCTTCATTAGTCAGGGACTAAAAGGAGTGATTGGAGAACATCCTTAATTATTCAAGAGTGAGATGTGGCATTTTTTGCAGTAACTTTTTTCCATTCTTGTGATAAGTGGCGTGGAGTGCTAGTGTCCGCATTTTCTTCTGGGGGGTCAGAAAGGATACCCCATTCTTTCAGGAGATTGATACCATTCTCCAAAGATGTCACTGTATAGGTGCGGTTACCCTTAGTGATATTTATCTTTGTGGGATACCCCCATCTGTACACAATTTTATGGTTGCGTAGAACCTTTGTCACTGTGTTCAGGTTTTTGCGTTTTTGCAGGGTAAACTGTGACAAATCTGCAAAAAATTGCAGATTATGGTATTGTGGTGGGATCTGCTCTTGTTTTCTCATTGTGGACATTAGTTGTTCCTTTACGTGAAAAAAATGCAGCCTGAGTATCACATCTCTAGGAATCAAATCTGGCAGATGGGGCGGTTTGGGTAGGCGGTGAATTCTATCGATGGTTATGTCTAAGTCTGTAAGGCTTGGTACGAGCGCTTTAAACAAAGTGGCAGCATAGAGGCCCAGATCCTGTTGTTGCACCGATTCAGGGATCCCCCTGATTTTTAAATTGTTCCTTCTAGATCTGTCCTCCATGTCTGCCAGCTTTGCCTTGATCCATTCGTTGTCTGCCTCAGTGTCCTCCTGGGCGTCAACTAGGTCATTGATAGTGGAAGCATATTCCCCCATTTTGGTCTCTATATGGCTCACCCTGTTTCCCACATCTTGTATGTCTTTGTTCATGCGGTGCATATAACCTGCCATGTCAGATTGTAGTGTGCTTCTCAGAGATAGCAGCATCTCTTTCAATACTGTGTCTATCACAGGCTGATTTTGTGTGGGGAAGGATTCGATCGATTCTGGGAGTTCTCTGGTGTCCTCCCCAAAATCTGAGACCGGGCTCCCTGTGTCACGGAATCCGCCAGCATCCATCCTGGGTTTCGTTTTGGCTGGGCTACAAGTGGATGGGGTAGGTGGACTCTGCATTTTGTCTTTTGGGGAGCTATTATTGTGAGATCGATTACCTTGGGATCTTTGTTGTGCGGGAGCCGTTGTTGTGGAGTAGGCCTCGGCGCCATCTTGCTCCTCTGTTCTGCCGTTTGGAGGATAAAAGTCCGTGAGTCGTTGGACCTTTCCTTCCTTTCTCCGCTTCCCAGGCATAGTCGTAGTGTCACCCAGCCTTGTCCTCTGCCAGACTTGGTGTTAGTTTGCCTCGGATGGTCGTTTTGAGCCGCTATTGTCCCTTATTTCGCCGGAGCTCCGGGCTCACACGTCCATTCGGCTTGCGCGCTAGACCACGCCCCCATAAAATACATATTTAAACCCATAAATAAAACATAAATATAAAAAAAAATTTACAATACCTTAAAAACACTTGTTTGTCAATATGTTGCCTATTATGCTTGTCCAGAACTGTTTTCTAAGATTCAGCTGTCATTGATGTCAAAAGGTTTGTTGGGAACTTAAAGAGGAAGTAAACCCTGGTGGGTTTTACTTCCTCTTTATTTCCCTGCAAAGGTAAAGCATAATGGGCTACTATGCATCACATAGTAGCCCATTATGTATCACTTACCTGACACCGAAGCCCACGCTGTTGCAGTTGTCCCCACAAGCAGGGAGCTTCCATCTTAGCCCCTCTTCCTTCTGGGGCCACGAAGTCTGGCTCTGTGACTGGCCGGAGTCACGTGACATCGCTTCCGCGCATGCGCGTGGGAGCCGCCAGTCACGGCATGACCCCTATTAGAAATAGCATGATGTGCCCTTTCTAAAGGGTGCATGCGCTGATGACATCAGCGTATGCACCGTAGTCATCGCCTCTGGTCGTTTTAGTAAATATCTCCTAACCCGTGGAGGTTTAGGAGATATTTCAAGCCCCTACAGGTAAGCCTTAATATAGGCTTACCTGTAGGTAAAAGTGGTTGTACAGGGTGTTCAACCACTTTAAGTACAGTTGGGCAAACCTCCCAAACACAAAACCCAGGTACTTTTTGCTCCTCCTTAGTGGTTAACTTATTTGATATAGGGGGTCTGAAGTTTTGCCCCTAACATCACCAAAGGTCTGCACATAATGTTCAGTGTATGCACTACAGAGTATAGTCAAAGATTGCACATACTACAATAATTGTTGATAGATTGTGGGTAACATACAGGAGTTTGTCAAAGACTGCAGGGTTGGAGGCTAGGTACATGCTACAGGTGACTGTCGGAAACTAGGGGAAATTTAAAAAACATTGCTAGCACTGACCGCAAACCTCATATTGCTCCCAGCAAGTTCCAAGTAAAGGGTCAAAGAAAAATTTTACATAAAAAGAAAAAAAAATAGACAACACAGAAAAAGTAAGAAAGTGTGAATGAAATTAATGAAAAAACAAATATAGGAAGAGTTCATTGTTATGGTTTGCAGATACTTTAACTAGGATAATCATTATCCACCATTTACCTCCCTTCCTACCTTTCTTTATCGAAATGCTAAATTGAAAAAAAACAAATCTAAATTCCCTTTCTACTTACCTTAAGCCATGCATGACATTTCAGTGTCTTCGACTCTTCTGTTTACTTCTTGCTTGGGTCCTATTGGGTCCACCCTAGAAACTGCAATGGTAAGAGACCTGGAAGGGATCTAGGTGATCATATCCAGCCCTCACAAAATAAGGAAAAATAAGTGCATAGTAGCATGGGTTGGATAGGGTGGAGGGAATGGTAAAAAAAAATAGTTTTATCCTGAATAGGCTTTTAACGATAAATTCACAATTTCACAGAAAAAAAAAAAAGTAAACTAGCTCCAAATATCTTGACTCTGGACCCTACTGCACATAGCATCCATGGTGTCCCTTGCTGCCAGTTGTGGCGGTCTGTACACTGCAATACACAGCCCCAAAGTAAGTACCCATAATATTGGCTTTCAATGGCAAGCACTAATTTTTCAGTGGAGCCATGTAACCATGATGCTGACCAATGGCATATGAGGCTTCCTCTTCCAGCAAGGTGTCCCAGAACAAAGAGGAGCTTCTTATTGGTCAGTGCAGTCACTTGGTCCTGCTGACCAATGAGTTCTTGCCATTTTGAGCTTTATGAAGGATACTCACTCCACGGCAGTGTGTTGTGGTGTAAGGACTGTCACACTGGCAGCACGGGGCTTCGTGCAGCTATGTGCATAGGGGTCTAGAGGGGTGGCCAGAATATTTGGAATTTTGTAAAAAAATGAACTTACCATTTAAGTGTTGTTTCCTTGAGTTGCAGTCACAATTATGCATTGCCCATAGTTTATTTAATCCTAAATACATAATGTTTTAAATGTATATATCCATATACACCTCTTAAAACTGCCATTTAAGACGTACATTACTTACTACAAAATACATTCATATCTGTAAAACTTTCTTGGAGACCTTCTTTAAAGATAAACCATGTGGCCTGGCATATGATGATATTTAACATCATATGGGGAGTACTCAATTTGCGATATATATATATATATATATATATATATATATGTATATATAATTTGCAATAAATTGTAAAATGTTTCATGGTAACTCAATTAAAACATTAAAACATACCCACACTGTTGCAAGCTGCAATTTGTAAATATATGTGCATTGCATTTGTAAGCATTAGATAGACAGATACAGATGTCTAAAATACATCTATCTATCTATCTATCTATCTATCTATCTATCTATCTATCTATCTATCTATCTATCTATCTATCTATCTATCTATCTATCTATCTATCTATCTATCTATCTATCTATCTATCCTTGAAAGTTGAGCAAAAAATGTGAATTCTTTTTATTCCTTTTTTAAAAGAAAAAGTAATAAAGTTGCTGTACCAAAATGAAAACTGTAAAGGCACTTAAAAAGGATTAGCATTTAGAAAAAAACAGTGGTAGCTCTATGCATTTAAACAGGAATGAGAACAGATGCAGATTAGTGCAGGCCATAATTCCATTAGCATCATACTGTGAGCAATAATGTACATTCATGAAATCATCAATAAACATCCAGTAGCAATCTTTATTTGGAACGTGATAACAGACAAATGCTCACAGCTCCGATTTATGTTTGTCAGTGTACAGTTGGAAAAGTAAATGGCAGTGTTAATAATTAGTAGACAAAGGGTTCATTAGTCAGTTTCGCTGTTAAATTTAGAACATAGAAGTTAGTGGGGTTTGCCTCTGGTGAAGTGGATCTTGATGATCGTGAATAAATACAAAACAAAAGTAAAATGACATGCCATGTACCATTTCTTATATAATTAAACCAAGTAAAGCCAGCTTGGAAAAACTTTATAGGATAACAAACTTAAAAGACATTGACAGGATCCTTTGGACACTGTATAAATATGGAATACCCATGAGGTGCCTATTTAAAAATTTCATTTTCATTTTGTCAAATTTCATAATGTTTATCTTCAATAGTAAAAAGGCGCTCTCTGAACATTCACTATATGTATAATATGTATAATGTCATGTTCACTACACAAGCATCATGCTTTTGCTAGACACATAAATTGTGTACATATTTCAGGCTGAGTTGGGAGAGTTTTGTATTTTACAATAAAATGCAATGATTTCTTATGGAAATGCTGCCAGACTAAATAATAAATAATAAACAATCAGGCTGAAAACCTTCACATAATACATTTTAATTATCCAATCATGTGACCAGCAAATTCCAGTGTTGCAATTTCATCTGAAGATGATTGGATAGGTGAACTGAATATTCATACAGTTTATGTGATAACTCTCAGCTCCCTACGTAAATGCAGCCTTTTGCTATGTTGGCAACAGCCTACATTTCATTCAGCTCTGGTGGGTGTTTCGAGAGGACCTCCAAAAAGAAGTGTCCACTTCCAAAATGTTTTTGCTTAATGTTGTCATACATGAGGTACTTAACATGATTGTAAAGTCTTGTTTTTTTCCCATAAAAATAACAAACATTTCATACTTACCTGCTCTGGTGCAGTGGATTTGCACAGAGCAGACCTCATCCTCCTCTTCCTGGGTCCCTCTTTGGTGCTCCTGGCCCCTCCCTCCTGTTCAGTGCCCCCACAGCAAGCAGCTTGCTATGGGAGCACCTGTGCCGAGTCACAGCTCATTGTGTCCATTCAGATATGGAGCCCTGACCTGGCCCCGTCCCCTCTCTCTCTTGATTGGCTAGCTGACTTTGATTGAGAGCAGAGGCAGCCAATGACCTTTCCCTGCTGACCAACTAAAGGCTTCAGTATCATTCATTAGTGTGTTTGTGTGTGTATGTGTGTGTGTAAAGTTAAAAATACAGTTGTGCCCACTAGGTAAAATATGTAATGCTTTCAATTTAACCTACAATGTATTCAGCAACATTCCAAATAAATATACAGGCACAGTTTTAGAAGGATAGAAAACCCCAGGAGGTGCTCCCTGAGGACCCCCTGTGCCATTACTTGCATTAAAACTATGTGTATTATGATTCCAAATATTGTGTTGGTGTTTGTGAAAAATTATTTTTTGGCTATGGTAAACAAATGTTGCTGTAGTTACTGTAGTTAGCTAAATATAGTGCATACTCTTCTAAGCAACTCAATTCACAGGAAGAACATTTTCTATATTTCAGGTGTATACAATTAAATAAAAAGAGAATACACAAGAAATGCACTAGATAAGGTACTAGGGTTGTATTATAGTAATGAGCATTTCAAAATAATATAGAAAATGGACTTAGAAATTACTGTGAAACTGGACATTTAGGCGTTTTAGGCAATCAAACTCACAGAAAACCTCATACCATACAAACAATACTAATTTGAAAAAAGTGCAGATAAGTTACCACTTTTGTGAAAGGTAAAGGCAAATAAACCTATGTTGAATTTTAGAGACACATTTAAAAAAATGATTCCATGTTTTATTGAAAAGTGGAATAAATAATATTTAACAGCGATAATAAAAAGATTTTTCAATAGCAGATCTGGCATAATAACATATTTTTCACACAGAACCACCAACAATTACAGTGTAATTTTGGTTTCCAAGCACTCTTTGAATATATAACTTAATTAAAGTAGGAGTGAATAAATGTATTTGTTTATGCAAGCTAAATAAATGAGATGTAAATTATTAGCTAATAAATGATTAACTGACAAATCATGTAAAATATGAGAAGTAAAATGATGTTGGTGGAAAACAAAAGGGAATAGAAGTTTTTGAAATATATGTAAACATTGCAATTAATATTGAAGTTCATTACATAGTCAGGTTGAAAAAAGACACAAGTCTATCGAGTTCAATCAACTTTAAAGTTATAGTGATTTAACCACTCCGCACCAACGCTATAGCCGAAAGACGGCTACAGCGTGGCGCTTAATTGCCAGGAGGGTGTGCCTGGATGTCCTCCTGTGTACTTGTTCCCCGTGTGCCGCCATTTAGCATGATCTGTGATTGGCCACCCTTGGACACAGCCAATCCCAGATCGTGCAAAATGGCCAATCACAGTGGCCATTTAGCACTCGATCGGAGTGTCCAATGAGAAATGTAAACATATGAGATCATCACTCATTGCCGGCTCTCCCTCCTCACACAGAGACTGCATGTGAGGAGGGAGAGCTTCTGTGCTGCAGCATGAGCGAACACTGAACAAAACACAGTGCCCACAGTACCTATCAGTGCCATCTGTCCCCAGTGCCACCTATCAGTGCCATCTGTCCCCAGTGCCATCTGTCCCCAGTGCCACCTGTCCCCAGTGCCACCTGTCAGTGCCATCTGTCCCCAGTGCCACCTGTCAGTGCCATCTGTCATCAGTGCCACCTGTCAGTGTCACCTGTTATCAGTGTCATGTGTCATCAGTGCCACATATCAGTGCCATCTCTCATCAGTGTCACATCAGTGTCACGTGTCATCAGTGCCATATATTAGTGCCACCTGTCATCAGTGCCATGCATTAGTGCCATCTGTCATCAGTGCCACATCAGTGTCACGTGTCATCAGTGCCACGTATTAGTGCCATATGTCATTAATGCCACATCAGTATCACATGTCATCAGTGTCACGTATTAGTGCCATCTGTCATCAGTGCCACATCAGTGTCATCAGTGCCATGTATCAGTGCCATCTGTCATCAGTGTCACATCAGTGTCATCAGTGACACTGTCCTGGTGCTCTAGGGCCTTAAAAAGTGTAATAGGTAGTCAACAAGTTAGATGTGTAATTTATGCTCCTAGAACACCTGATGGTGCTCCCTGCTAGGGATGAGCCAAACAACCCCTGGTTCGGTTCGCATCCAGAACATGCGAACAGGCAAAAAATTTGTTTGAACACACGAATACTGTTAAAGTCTATGGGACACGAACATGAATGATCAAAGGTGCTAATTTTAAAGGCTTATATGCAAGTTATTGTCATAAAAAGTGTTTGGGGACCTGGGTCCTGCCCCAGGGGACATGTATCAATGCAAAAAGAAGTTTTAAAAACAGATGTTTTTTTGGGAGCAGTGATTTTAATAATGCTTAAAGTGAAACAATAAAAGTGTAATATTCCTTTAAATATTGTACCTGGAGGGTGTCTATAGTATGCCTGTAAAGGGGCACATGTTTCCCGTGTTTAGAACAGTGTGACAGCAAAATGACATTTCTAAAGGAAAAGAAGTCATGTAAAACTATTATTGCTAGCCCTGGCTATAATGAATTGTCGGTCCGGCAATACACATAAAAGTTCATTGATAAAAACGGCATGGAATTTCCCCACAGGGGAACCCCGAACCAAAAAAAAAAAAAAATGCGTGGGGGTCCCCCTAAATTCCATACCAGGCCCTTCAGGTCTGGTATGGATATTAAGAGGAACCCCGTGCCAAAATTAAAAAAAAAATATGGCGTGGGGGTCCCCCTCAAAATCCATACCAGACCCTTCAGGTCTGATATGGATTTTAAGGGGAACCCCATGCAAAAATTTTTTTTAAAAATGGCGTGGGGTCCCCCCAAAAATCCATACCAGACCCTTATCTGAGCATGCAACCTGGCAGGCCACAGGAAAAGAGGGTGGATGAGAGAGCGCCCCCCTCCTGAACCATACCAGGCCACATGCCCTCAACATTGGGAGGGTGCTTTGGGGTAGCCCCCAAAGCACCTTGTCCCCATGTTGATGGGGAGAAGGGCCTCATCCCCACAACCCTTGCCCGGTGGTTGTGGGGGTCTGTGGGTGTTAATGGGGTACAAATGTACAATGGAGGGCGGGACCACCCGGTGACCCCGCCCTCCTCTGACACACAGAGACTTCCCTCTGGCTTTCCCCGTGTTGTCAGAGGGGGCGGGGTCACCCCGTTATGCAAACTTATATAAAAAGTGACGCCCTCTGACGAAAGCATTGAGGAAACGTGCGTCAGGGCATGACCATACAGCTACCCACGCTGTTGATCTTCTGTGATACCTTACCCGGGAATACCGCTCTCAGCGGTAATAAGGTATATCGGGACTCAATGATCTACGATACATGCTTATATTATTTTAATACATTGTAAGTGTACATCTATATGGGATCACTTTGTTTTTTAAATAAAAGTATTTTCATTTTCTGGATTATGCTATTTCTTCACTCGTTATGTGCTTAATTTAGATGGAAGCATGCAGAGAACACTGACAGATATCCAAATATCCATTCACAGATCCAGTCCTATTTGAGTGAACTAAGTCCGTCGATATTAAACAAGTGAAAGGCACGCTGTTAGCGCATTACCTTCTAATAAGTGAATTACCTATAAGGGATTCCCATAAAAGCAATGTGGTGAAGGATTTATCTGGGATTTTGATCAGCAGAGTTGGTGTTCAACAGTCTTTATAAATGGATCAGCTACCACCCCATACCCTGCTGTACACAATTACCCTGTTTCCCCCGAAAATAAGACCTAGCGTGATTGTCGGTGATGGCTGCAATATAAGCCCTAACCCCCAAATAAGCCCTACCCTGTTTCCCCGAAAATAAGCCCTACCCTGAAAATAAGACTTACAGGGACTTTAACTAGGGCTTATTTGGGGGGGTAGGGCTTATATTGCAGCCATCGCCGACAATCACGCTAGGTCTTATTTTTGGGGAAACAGGGTAAGACACAAGTGGAACTTTTCATCTTTATTTGTATTTTATTTCACATATGAACTTCTTAAGTGCTGCTAATGTTTAAAAGACTTTGGTTTTTTAACATATTTTTTGATACATGTGGCCTGGTACAGTTCAGGAGGGAGGTGCTCTCTCGTCCGCCCCTCTTTTCCTGCGGCCTGCCAGGTTGTGTGCTCGGATAAGGGTCTGGTATGGATTTATGGGGGGGCCCACGCCATTTTTTTTTAAAATTTGGCGTGGGGTTCCCCTTAGAATCCATACCAAACATGAAGGGTCTGGTATGGATTTTGAGGGTGACCCCCACACCATTTTTTTTTTAATTTTGGTGCGGGGTTCCCCTTAATATCCATACCAGACCTGAAGGGCCTGGTTTGGAATTTAGGGGGACCCCACGCATTTTTAAAAAAAATTTTGGTTCCCTTGTGAAGAAATTCCATGCTGTTTTTATCAATGAACTTTTATGTGCATTGCCAGACCGACAATTCAATATAGCCGGAGCTAGCGATAGTAGTTTTACATGACTTTTTTTCCTTTAGAAATGTCATTTTGTTGTCAGACTGTTCTAAATACGGGAAACATGTGCCCCTTTACAGGCATACTATAGACACCCCTCAAGTATGAAATTTAAAGGAATATTACACTTTTATTGTTTCACTTTAAGCATTATTAAAATCTGTCTGTTTTTAAAACTTCTTTTTGCATTGATACATGTCCCCTGGGGCAGGACCCAGGTCCCCAAACACTTTTTATGACAATACCATGCATATAAGCCTTTAAAATTAGCACTTTTGATTTCTCCCATAGACTTTTAAAGGGTGTTCCGTGGCTTTCGAATTTGCCGCGAACACCCCAAATTGTTCGCTGTTTGGCGAACGGGCGAACAGCCAATGTTCAACCCGAACATAAAGCCCATCCCTACTCCCTGCATGTTGGGCCTCTGTATGTGGCTAGGCTGTGAAAAGGTCCCACACATGTGGTATCACCATACTTAGAAGGAGTAGCAGAATGTATTTTGGGGCGTCATTTGTGGTATACACATGCCATGTGAGAGAAATAACCTAATACAATGACAATTTTGTGGAAAAAAAAAATCTTCATTTTGCAAAGACTTGTGGGAAAAAATGACAACATCATAAACCTCACCATTCATCTTACTAAATACCTTAGTCTACTTTCAAAAAAGGGGTCATTTGGGAGTATTTTTAATTTCCTGGCTTGTTTGGGTAGCAAGAAATGAGATAGGCCACCAGTACATCAGGTGTGATCTTTTTTTATGATTTGTACCACAGCTTGTAGACTCTCTAACTTTCACACAGACCAAATAATTTCCACTAATTTGGGTTATTTTTACCAAAGATTTGTATCAGTATAAATTGTGGCCAAAATTTATGAAGAAAAATTAATAATTTGCTAAATTTTATCACAGAAACAGAAAGAAAAATGTGGGTTTTTTTTTTTCAAAATTTTTGGTCTTTTTTCATTTATAGAGTAAAAAATAAAAAACCCAGAGGTGATCAAATACCCCCAAAAGAAAGCTCTATTGGTCTGTGTGGGTGGCACAGTGGTGTAGTGGGTAGCACTCTCGCCTAGCAGTAAGAAGGGTTGCTGGTTCGGATCCCAACCACAACACTACCTGCCTGGAGTTTGCATGTTCTCCCTGTGCCTGTGTGGGTTTCCTCCGGGTACTCCGGTTTCCTCCCACACTCCAAAGACATGCTGGTAGGTTAATTGGATCCTGTCTAAATTGTCCCTAGTATGTATGAATGTGTGTTAGGGACCTTAGATTGTAAGCTCCTTGAGGGTAGGGACTGATGTGAATGTACAATGTAAAGCGGTGCGTAAATTGACGGCGCTATATAAGTACCTGAAATAAATAAATAAATAAATAATAAATAAATATTTGTATGAAAAAAGGACAAAAAATTAATTTGGGATTAGTATTACATGACTGAGTAATTGTCATTCAAAGTGTGGGAGCACTGAAAGCTGAAAATTGGTCTGGGCAGGAGGGGGGTTTAAGTGCCCAGTAGGCAAGTGGTTAAAGATAATGTCAAGCTATAATGTAATAAAGTTAAATCATAACAATCAATGTGCAGATTTTTTTTAAAGGTTGCATTTAGTTAATTTTTACCAATTTAGTGTCATTAACTAAGCTAACACACCACATGTCCAATATCTTTTTTTTTACTTTGGGTTTTTTTTTAGTTTTTTGTTGTACTTTTTATGCTTTTAATTCAAGGCAAAATGTTTGATAAACACTATCTCTCATTGGCAAGAAATAATCTGTATGCTACAGTTTGGGTTCATGAGCCTACATTTTCCCATTAAAGTCATTGAACTGAGTTATTTAACATGTACACAATTCCTCATGGTAATATTTGTAAGGGCACTAGTTTTTGTTTTGATTTAAATACAATGTAAATGTTTAAAACTTGACTCATACTGTCTTTAGACCATTTGTGTATGGTGCTCCAACACTTTGACACATTTGGTTCTGTCAAAGGTATGTTTACATCACACAGTTTTCTATTTATGGCAGTGGACACTAGAAAACATACAGGGTAGGTACCCGTCTTGGCCAGCAAGGAAGGTCTCCCAACTGAGAGCCATGTGTTGCTATTTGACTGAAACGTATGCAATCAGGTCAATTGATTTCATATTTACTGTCGAGCAACAAAAAAGTGGGCTAATGAAACTCACTTTTTTAAGGCAATGTGGTGTTTTAGGAAGACACCTCTTTGGCAGTTTTAGGCTAGGCTGAACTAAGTAAAATTTGCTTCTTTGCTCTGCCCATTGATTGCAGTTTGACTCTAGTGCTCTAATCACGAGATTCAAGGCAGAATGTGTTTTAAGATACTCACTCGTCTTCAGAGATAAATCATCAATAAGCTAAAGTCATATGCAGTATTAACCATTTCAATACAGGTCATTTATACATCCTTCCTGCACAGATCAATTGTTAGCTTTCAGCGCTCTCACAATTTGAATGCCAATTACTCGGTCATGCAACATTGTACCCAAACAAAATTTTTATAATTTTTTTCATACAAATAGAGCTTTCTTTTTGTGGTATTTAATCACCACTGGATTTTTTTATATTTTGTGACATAAGTGAAAAAGAGCGAAAATTTTGAAAAAAAAAAACAAACTTTTTTTAGTTTCTATGATAAAATTTTGCAAATTAAGTCATTTTTGTTCATAAATTTGGGCCAAAATTTATACTGCTACATCTCTTTGGTAAAAAAAATAACCAAAATTAGTTGATATTATTTAGTCTCTGTGAAAGTTATAGAGTCTACAAGCTATGGTGCAAATCATTGAAAATTGATCACACCTGATCACACCTGATGCACTGACAGCCTATCTCATTTCTTGAGGCTCTGAAATGTCAGGAAAGTACAAATACCCCCTAAATGACCCCTTTTTGAAAAAGTAGACAGTCAAAGGTATTTAGTAAGAGGCATGGTGAGTTTTTTGAAGTTGTAATTTTTTCCCACAATTCTTGGGAAAATTAAGAATTTGTTTTCACAAAAATTGTCATAATAACAAGTTATTTCTCACACACAGCATATGCATACTTCCAATTACATCCCAAATTACATTCTGCTACTCCTCCTGAGTATGGTGATACCATATGTGTGTGACTTTTACACAGCCTGGCCACATACAGAGGCCCAACATTGAAGTAGTACCTTCAGGCGTTCTAGGAGCATAAATTACACATCTCATTTCCTACCTATCACACATCTCTTTCCTACCTATCACACTTTTGAAGGTCCTTGAGCACCAGGACAGTGGAATTAACCACAAAATGACCCCATTTTCGAAAGCTAACACCCCAACGTATATTCTATGAGGCATGGGCTGCAGATAGGTACTCGGGTACTCTGGTGGGCTGGTGACGGTACTCAGGTACTCTCATGGGCTGGGGACAGGTACTCGGGTACTCTGATGGCCTGGTGAAGGTATTCGGGCACTCTGATGGCCTGGAGACAGGTATTCGGGTACTCTGATTAGCTACAGATACGTACTTGGGTACTCTGATGGGCTGGTGACTGTTACTTGGGTACTCTGATGGGTGGTGATAGGTACTCAGATGGACTGTGACAGGTACTCAGATGAATTGTGACAGATACCCAGATGGGCTGCGACAGGTGCTCAGGTATTCATGTACTCAGATGAACCGTGACAAGTACTCATGTACTAAGGTACTCAGATGGACTCTGACAGGTACTCAGGTACTCGGGTACTCAGATGAAATGTGACAGGTACTCAGGTACTCAGATGGACTGTGACAGGTACTCTGGTACTCAGGTACTCAGATGAACTGTGACAAGTACTCAGGTACTCAGATGAACTGTGACAGTTACTCAGGTACTCAGATATACTGTGACAGGTACTCAGGTACTCGGGTGCTCAGATGGGCTGTGACAGGTACTCAGGTACTCGGGTACTCAGATGGGCTGTGACAGGTACTCAGGTACTCAGATGGACTGTGATAGGTACTCGGGTACTCAGATGAACTGCAACAGGTATTTAGGTACTCAGATGGACTGTGACAGGTACTCAGGTACTCAGATATACTGTGACAGGTACTCAGGTATTCAGATGGGCTGTGACAGGTACTCAGGTACTCAGATGAACTATGACAGGTACTTTGATAGGTGGTGACAGGTACTTTGATGGGTGGTGACAGGTACTTTGATGGCGGCTGGTGACAGGTACTTTGATGACTGGTGACAGGTAGTTTGATGGCTGGTGACAGGTACTTTGATGGCTGGTGACAGGTACTTTGATGGCAGGTGACAGGTCCTCTTTATTGGGGGGGCAATCAGTGATCAGTGTGTGAGGAGGAGAACCCGGTAACATCTGTTTGTTTGACATTCTGTGACCGGCTGTGATTGAGAACAGCTGGTCACAGGGTAAAGAGCCAATTTCATTGGCTCTTTACTGCGATCGGGGTTGGGCTGTGTCAGGGTGACAAGCCTCATCCCTGATCGCCGCTCTGCGCGCACCCTAGGGGCAGTGAACAGTACATGTGACTGGCTGTGATTGGACACAGCCGGTCATGTGGTAAAGAGCCATTTTTTATTGGCTCTTTACACTGATCTGGGATGGGCTGTGTCCAATGGACACAGCTCATCCCCCATCATCACGCTGCAGGCCCCCAGGGGGCCCGCAGGAGTGGCGAGAAGCCGAGGACGTCATATGATGCCCGCCCAGGATGGAAGATCCCATCAGCGGATGTCATATGACTATGGCCCGATATTGAAGTGGTTTTTAATGGCTTCTTAAAAATTATAGTTAGATAAATAGTACAGAAATCAACTTGCTTAAGTTTGCTTGAGTGTGCATTTTGTAGGACATGTTATGATTATTTTATACAGGCCCTAGGACATTTAAGCTTTTCACCTTAAACAATATAATAAAGATTTGCTCTGTATACACAATTTTATTATTCACAGTGTCTCCCAGAATGCTCACAGGCAGTAATAATTATTTTTACATTTTCTATATTTCAGGTGTATAAGATTAAATAAAAAGAGAATACACAAAACATGCACTAGCTAAGGTACTAGGGTTGTATTATAGTAATGAGCATTTCAAAATAATATAGAAAATTCTGTGAAACTGGGCATTTTGGCTTTCTAGGCACCTAAACTCACAGAAAACCTCACAGTGTACCATAGTTGTCAGGATACCATACAAACAATAATAATTTGAAAAAAGTGCCGATAAGTTGATGTTAATTTAAAGAGACACATTTTAAAAAATGAATCCATGTTTTATTGAAAAGTGGAATAAAATAATATTTAACAGTGATAATAAAAAGATTTTTCAATAGCAGATCTGGCATAATAACATATCTTTCACAAATAACCACCAACAATTACAGTGTAATTTTGGTTTTCAAGCACTCTTTGAATATATAACCTAATTAAAGTAGGAGTGAATAAATGTATGTGTTTATGCAAGCTAAATAAATAAAATGTAAATTATTAGCTAATAAATGATTAACTGACAAATCTTATAAAATATAAGAAGTAAAATTATGTTGGTGGAAAACAAAAGGGAATAGAAGTTTTTGAAATGCATTGCAATTAATATTGAAGTTCATTACATAGTCATGTTGAAAAAAGTTGAAAAGTCCATCAAGTTCAATCAATATTAAAGCTATGGTGATTTAAAGATAATGTCAAGCTATAATGTAATAAAGCTAAATCATAACAATCAATGTGCAGATTTTTTAAAAGGTTGCATTTAGTTAATTTTTTCCAATTTAGTGTCATTAACTAAGCTAACACATCACATGTCCAATATCTTTTTTTTTTACTTGGGTTTTTTTTAGTTTTTTGTTGTACTTTTTATGCTTTTAATTCAAGGCAAAATGTTTGATAAACACTATCTCTCACTGGCAAGAAATAGTCTGTATGCTACAGTTTGGGGTCATGAGCCGACATTTTCCCATTAAAGTCATTGAACTGGGTCTTGCACATATCTTCTTACATGTACATTTGGCCTGTTGGGGACAATTGATGAACCAACAGACAAGTAAGCATTATGTTAAATCATCAAGGAAAAGCATTGACCATAAACCAACAAAGGTCAGAGTTGGTGTCAGTTAGGCAGATTTGTACTACAGACAAACATTCATAGCAGACAGAAGAAAAAAGACCTGTATTAAAACTGAAGATTAGGGCAGGTGGAGGACATATAATTATGGGAACCAGAAATCAGGGTGAAGTCAAAACCAGGATAACGGTCAAGATAAATGAATCAGCATTCATATGAACACAGGATACACAATTTCTCATGGCAATATTTGCATGGGCACTAGTTTTCGTTTTGATTTAAATACAATGTAAATTTTTAAAACTTGACTCATACTGTCTTTAGACCATTTGCGTATGGTGCTCCAACACTTTGACACATTTGGTTCTGTCAAAGGTATGTTTACATCACACAGTTTTCTATTTATGGCAGTGGACACTAGAAAACATACAGGGTAGGTACCCGTCTTGGTCAGCAAGGAAGGTCTCCCAACTAAGAGCCATGTGTTCTTTATTGAAATAAATGTATGCAATCAGGTCAATTGGTTTCATATTTACTGTCGAGCAACAAAAAAGTGGGCTAATGAAACTAACTTTTTAAGGCAACGTGGTGTTTTAGGAAGACACCTCTTTGGCAGTTTTAGGCTAGGCTGAACTAAGTAAAAGTTTGCTTCTTTGCTCTGCCCATTGATTGCAGTTTGACTCTAGTGCTCTAATCAAGAAATTGATATTCACTCGCCTTCAGAGATAAATCATCAATAAGCTAAAGTCATATGCAGTATTAATGGCTTCTTAACAATTATAGTTAGATAAATAGTACAGAAATCAACTTGCTTGAGTGTGCACTTTGTAGGACATGGTATGATTATTTTATACAGGATGCCCTAGGACATTTAAGCTTTTCACCTTAAACAATATAATAAAGATTTGCTCTGTATACACAATTTTATTATTCACAGTGTCTCCCAGAATGCTCACAGGCAGTAATAAGTATTATATATTTATTGTTGATGCAGTAAAGCACAGGTGCAATGATAGTATTCCTCCACCTAACGATGTGGGAGTCTTACCCCAAGAGGTCTTTGCCTTTCTCCGCTCTTGCAATAAATATGAAATAATCATTGCTAATCATAAATTCATGTGTGGCAACTGCTGTTCAGAGAATGTCTGCCAGCTTATTTGTAGCATTGCAGCAATCAGCCTGTTTCTAGATCATGGTTAGGCAAACAAAATGGTGTGCTGACAATTTACATATTATAGAGAAACTGCAAAGCAAAAGTTATATGTCCACAACTATTTAAAACAAACATAGGAATAGTAATAATATAATTATAAACTGCAAAACAGTTTTACAGTCTTGGTAAATCACTATATTCTCTTCATATGCACCCTCACTGTTCAAAGCAAGACACTTTCACCATAGTGGTTAAAGGGGTACACCTTTTCTCTCTTAAATGGAGAATAGAGCATCTGCTATGATCTGATTTACCATTCAAAGTATGGGAAGTGAATGATTTATCTGGCTCCCTCATCACTCCACATCTTGGTTCACCACCCATTGTCAGTTTGATGTCAGCACACTCAAGCTGAGTAGAACAAATCAGATTTTTGCTGCTCAGTCTAAATATAAGAAATCAAGAAATACTGTAATTGCTGTGTAGATTAAGCCCATCTAAAGAAATACATTTTGCTTTAATCAGGTACATGAATAAAGGGAACTACAGGCTAATTTACAATCAAATATTTAAGGGCATATTTGTAAGGCAGTGAATATCACATTTACCAAACATTTACTACAGGTGAATCAGTTCAAGTACAAAATAATTTAAAACACACACCATAAAGTTTCAACTGCAATGAATGATTGGTGAATGTCACATTCACTGCTTTGTTGTAAAAAAAAAAAAATGTATTGCCCTTTTTTGCAAACTAACAGGAATTTGAAAGTTCCTTTAGTAAAATTGGATTTTTCAAAGAAACAATGGTTCCTCAAGATGCCATGAATGGTATACCTTAAAGCATAAGTTCACTTTTTTATTTTTTGTCATTTTGTGGTTTGCATGTTTTTTTACTGTTCATTTTTCTGTATTTTTTACTTGTTTTTTCGCATGGCAAAATGTGTGTTTGCTTCTGTGTTTGGTTTTATTAGTTAATTTTAGGTGTCAAAAGGTGGCCATACACTATACAATCAGATTGTACAATCTCTGTGTAATCTCCTTTAGATTTAACAAAACCATTTAATAGGGGGACACACCATCTATCCAATTACTTTGTATCCAATCAGCCAGGCCTTTGCACTTATTTAATTGCTAGTACAATCCGATTATATCATATATAGTGAGCTTTATAGAACCCAGGACACACTTTTCCTGTTTTCATTATTACAGCTCTATCCAGACTGTTATCTGATTGCTCAGCTCCTGCACACTCTGCCAAATTAACAACAAAAAAAAACACCTGCAAGGCAATGGCATAATGTGTTAGTATGCATCACATACTAACACATTATGAAATACTCACCTTGGAACAAAGCCCTCCCTTCAGTACTGTACTGTCACCACTGAGAGGTCTGACATGTTCCCCTGGCCTTTCTTCCAGGTTTGGGCACTCTGGCCATGTGATTGCCCGGAGCCACGATGACGTCACTCCCATGCATGCACATGGGAGCAAAGTATGCCGGACCTTGAGAGCTCATGTGCCGGTGACATAACTGGCTGCATCCATGATGCAATGCATGTTTAGGAGATATTCATTTTACCTACAGATAAGCCTTATTATAGGCTTACCTGTAGGTAAAACTGACCAAGTGGGGTTTACTACCGCTTTAACTTCATAGAGTTCAGTTATGGTTCTCTGTGTACTATGGGGATGGTCAAAGGCATGAAATACCATATAAGCTTTTTTTTTTATCGTTATGCTTGTTATTTTGAAACATAGTTTTGGAAACTTCAAGATATCTCAGTTTTTTAACACAAAAAAACTTAAAGTGTAAGTTCACCTTTACATAAAAATCTGTAAGGTGAAATTACACAAGACCCCCTCCTTGCCCCCCCTCCCCCTGGTCCCGCTGACCTGGATTGCGTCAATCTCCTGTTCTAAGCCACGGTATATCCGCGTCAGGAGTCCGGGGCTTAGAAATCCCCTCAGCATCCACGCATCTTCTCCATAAATGACAGAACAGGCTATGTGGCTGCTGATGGGAATTAGAATGCTCCAAAACGTCCCTCCTGACGAGGAACATTTTGAACATTCAGCTCAGGGATTTCTAAGCCCTGGACTCCTGGTGCGGATATATCAGGGCTTAGAACAGGAGATTGGTATGGTCCAGATCAACAGAACTGGGGGGGGGCGAAGAGGGGTCCTGCGTAAGTTCACCTTACAGATTTTTCTGTAAAGTTAAACTTACCCTTTAAAGAAGAATTTTAGGTAGTATGTCAAGATCTACATAGTTATAATCTTGGACCAATGTAACCAGGCCTACACCACATCTGGCTGATGCCCTTGGAAACTGGACATCACTGTAGCAAACGCCACTACTCCAGTGATGTCTACTAGATTCAAGGAATTGTGCTTATTGGCTGCCCTTCTGCATTCTGAACAAAGGAGATCAACTGCTCAGCAGAGGTGCCATTTAGAGAATGCTTTGCATTTTCACAATGAATGCAAAGCATTCTCTGATTGAATGAGGTGGGGCAGTAATGTCACACTCCCCAACTTGTCCAATCAGAGAATGCTTTGCATTCATTGATAATGGTGCCCGTGCTGAGTAGCTGATCTCCTGTGTTCACAATGCAGCAGGGCAGCCACTAGGGATGAGCTTCGAGTTCGAGTCAAACTCATGTTCGACTCGAACATCGGCTGTTCGGCTGTTCGCCAGTTCGCCGAACAGCGAACAATTTGGGGTGTTCGGGGCAAATTCGAAAGATGCAAGTTATTGTCATAAAAAGTGTTTGGGGACCTGGGTCCTGCCCCAGAGGACATGGATCAATGCAAAAAAGTTTTAAAAACGTCTGTTTTTTCAGGAGCAGTGATTTTAATAATGCTTAAAGTGAAACAATAAAAGTGTAATATTCCTTTAAATTTCATACCTGGGGTGTGTCTATAGTATGCCTGTAAAGGGGCGCATGTTTTGTTTCCCGTATTTAGAACAGTCTGACACCAAAATGACATTTCAAAGGAAAAAAAATCATTTAAAACTACTCGCGGCTATTAATGAATTGTTGGTCCGATAATACACATAAAAGTTCATTGAAAAAAACGGCATGGGATTTCCCCACAGGGGAACCCCGAACCAAAATTTTAAAAAAATGGCGTGGGGATCCCCCTAAATTCCATACCAGGCCCTTTAGGTCTGGCATGCATATTAAGGGGAACCCCGCGCCAAAAAAAAAAAAAAAAAAAAGGCGTGGGGGCACCCCTCCAAATCCATACCAGACCCTTCAGGTCTGGAGCCCCCCTGTGTGAATTGGTAAGGGGGTACCCCTACCATTTCACAAAAAAGTGTCAAAAATGTTAAAAATGACAAGAGACAGTTTTTGACAATTCCTTTATTTAAAATCTTCTTCTTTCCATCTTTTGTCTTCTATCTTCTTTCTTCTATCTACCTTCGGTTTCTTCCTCCATCTTCTTCTTCCTCTGGTTCTTCCTCCGATCCTCTGCTTCTTGCTCTGGTGTTCTTGTCCGGCATTTTCCTCTATGGCGTCTTCTTCCCTTCTTCGTTCTCGGGCCGCTCTGCATCCATGATGGGAGGCTCCCGCTGTGTGACGCTTCTCGTCTTCTGACGGTTCTTAAATAACGGAGGGCGGGGCCACCCGGTGAGGCTTTCTCTGTGATGTCAGAGGGGGCGGGGCCCTGTCGGGTGATCCCGGCTGAATTTTGGTGCTGGGTTCCCCTTAAAATCCATACCAGACCTGAAGGGTCTGGTATGGATTTTGAGGGGGACTCCCACGCCTTTTTTTTTTTTAATTGTGGCGCAGAGTTTCCCTTAATATCCATACCAGACCTGAAGGGCCTGGTATGGAATTTAGGGGGACCCCCACGCCATTTTTTTAAACTTTGATTTGGGGTTCCCCTGTGGGGAAATCCCATGCCGTTTTTTTCAATTAACTTTTATGTGTATTGTCGGACCGACAATTCATTAATAGCCACGAGTAGTTTTAAATTACTTTTTTCCTTTGAAATGTTGAAATGTCATTTTGCTGTCAGACTGTTCTAAACACGGGAAACATGTGCTCCTTTACAGGCATACTATAGACACCCCCCAGGTACGAAATTTAAAGGAATATTACACTTTTATTGTTTCACTTTAAGCATTATTAAAATCACTGCTCCTGAAAAAATGGTCATTTTTAAAACTTTTTTTGCATTGATCCATGTCCTCTTGGGCAGGACCCAGGTCCTCAAACACTTTTTATGACAACTTGCATATAAGCCTTTAAAATTAGCACTTTTGATTATTCATGTTTGAGTCCCATAGACTTTAACGGCGTTCGCGTGTTCGAACAAATTTTTTGCCTGTTTGCATGTTCTGGTGCGAACCGAACAGGGGGGTGTTCGGCTCATCCCTAGCAGCCACCTGGCACAGAATGCTGAAGCTAGAGGAGAACACTGCAGTGACCTGTTTTCCCTTCGTGTCCCACTCAGACTTGGTGGATAAGGGGTATACAAGTGGTTTCCTCTGCATCTGCTGCTAAAAGTGCTGGAGAGGGATGGAGCCCGTTCTGGCTCCTGCAATGGCTCAAAAAGGAAAGGGGTGATCCCTGATGCCACACATCTTAGAAATCCTTTGGAGGTGGACAGAGTGGCATAGAGTGGCAACCTCAGGCTGGACTATGACCAGGCCATGCCCCCAACACATATCGATCCACCCCCTGGAGATTAGTCATGGGGGTCATGGGGAGATCACAGTACCGCAGTAGCAGTGTCTATTACAGGGACTTTCACCTTCTAGAGAGATCTCACAGATATGGTATATGCCTAGTTTTATTTTAATCCCAAACTGGAACAATGTAAATATGTAGAAATGCCATACCTGGAATTTTTCGTTAACCACTTTATCCCCGGAAGGATTTACCCTCTTAATGACTATGCCATCTTCCCACAAATGGAGCTTTCTTTTGATGGTATTTGATCACCTCTGCGGTTTTTATTTTTTGTGCTATAAACAAAAAAAGACTTACAATTTTGAGAAAAAACAATATTTTTACCTTTTTGCTATAATAAATATCCCTCCCCAAAAAAAAAAAAATCCTCATAAGTTTATGCCAATATGTATTCTTCTACATATTTTTGGTATAAAAAAATTGCAATAAGCGTATATTGATTGTTTTGCCAAAAGTTGCAGCGTCTACAAAATAGGGGATATATTTATGTCATTTTTATTTATTTATTTTTTTTCACTAGTAATGATGGTGATCAGCAATTTTTAGCAGGACTGCGACATTGTGGGGGACAGATCGACACTTTTGACACTTTGGGACCAGTGACAATCAGTGCTAAAAATAGCCACTGATTACTGGATAAATGACACTGGCAGGGAAGGGTTAACACTAGGGGGTGATCAAGGGGTTAAGTGTTCCCTAGGGAGATGTTTCTAACTGTGGGAGTGGACTGACTAGAGTAGAGATAGATTGCTGTCCCTGATCACTAGGAATAGACGATCTCTCTCTACTCCCCTGTCAGAACAGGGATCTGTTTGTTTACACTGAGAGAGACCCTTCTGGCTATCTGTGGAATGATCGCTCCTCTCAAATTTGCCGCGAATGCCCCATATGTTTGTTCAAACATCGGGATTGAAGTAAATAGTAGGTGTTCTGGAGGACCACGTGTCTATTAGGTACACCAACAGTGCCCACAGATAGAAAGAGGGGAGGGGGGAGTGGTTAGGGAATGATGTATTTGTATAGAAATATATATAGTTATATGGTTACACAAGTCAGTGACCCTTTAAGATACATTATCATGAGTTAACACTGGTTAACAGGCTGTCTGGTTATGAGTCATAAATCATATGTCTTGTCCCATGGCATGTCTACAGAACAAAACAGAGAACAGATATATATAGAGTAAAGATGTTTGCGCAAGCATCCCTCTAAGCATTCTTTTATAGTTGCAGATTTAAGCCATCCTGTATACTGAAATAGCAGAGCATGTTTTGGGCATATTACTCATGAAATAAAAAGGGGGGAAAGGACGTGACAGTCCATAAAAGCAAGTGGGAGGGGCATGACAGCCTTTAGGCCAAATGAAAAATAGTCCCAAAGAAAAGCACAAAAAAAGTCTCTTGTATGCCTTCTGAATGTCCATTAAATTCATAAAAAGGAAGGAAAAGGAAGTGTCCACATTATAATTCTCATTCTCCTAAGCTTTTCCCAAAATGCTTGGTTCGATTCTGTGCTCACCCATATTCTACAGAGATCCTCCACCACAAAAACCCTGCCTCTCTTTGTATGGATAGAACTCAATATCCACAGACAGAGTGGAATTGATGCATTGGGCTAGACTTGGGTCTTCAGGCTGGTGTATCTGGATCTCTCCCTTGTGAGGCTCACTGGAATTCCGCAGATCTTGGGTGTGCCTCATTGGCTAACCCTTAAGGTGTCATTCCCAGAAACATTTTCTAGCAGGAGTCCTCCTTTACTCATCTCAGCACCTCCTATGGTATTTGACCAACAAAGATGAACCAGGAAGTTTTCCATGTAAAAGCTGTAGTCATCTCTTCATCCGGATAGGGTAAAGAGAAGGGTATGGATGGGGTATAGGGTATGAATGGGGTGGGCATTTCTTCATATGCATGGGGCTAGGGGTGAATGCTGACTGGCTGGGGCAGATACTCCTCATCCAACATGAATAATCACAGAATCTACCTGATCAATTCAGGCCTTAACCATTGGAGGTATTAAAAATAGTATTCCTCATTGACTCAAAATGTTTCTCAGCAACAGTCTTCATTATATAGATTCAATATATTTAACTAACCCTTTTTTTCCCTTCAAATCCAGTATTTCAGCAGGGTTTCAACAAAACTTAAACACCTTTAGTTCCTTCTATCCCCGGGACCCAAGTGGACCCGAAGGTCTCCGAACAGAACATTTTACCCAAACACATATTCTGACTCAGAAGTCAGCCTCCCAACTTTGCAAATATATCTGACCATCAGCGACAAAAAAAAAAATTGATGGATAAACAAAATTACATCATTACCACTTCATGACTGACACTCTGGGAATTCAAAAGGTAAATATATCCAGAATAGTCACTCTGACTGTTATTCAAACAAACTTTCCCCTCAATATTTTAGTATCTCATGGACTCAATACATGCAGCAATTTATTTTGGTCCTGGTTACTTAATTTCAGTAAGTCTTCAAGCATTTACCAAATTTTTACCAAAATCCCATTTATCAATTTTAATTTAACCCCAAACTTTTAGGGAAATATACATTATCAGGAACATGGGCCTAATAATAACCTCTACTCCCAAAACAAGAAAACACAATATGAGACAACTCTTTGTGTACATTTTAAACAAGCACTTTAAGATAATAATACCCTGTGCATTTACACAATACAACCAACTTTCTCATTCCACATTCATTTGGCTATTCCATTCTTTCTTACTTTAGACCTGTTTTCCATATTTTTCCCTCGCACACCTTTGAACACCCTTTTCCATATTTTTAAATCCCTATCTCACCCGAAGTATATATTTTCCCTAGTGCATAGAATTACACAACACAGTTACTTCTCTTTTTCTCTACTAACCACAATTCCTTGTTCTTAGCATAGATATACTTCCCAATTATAATATTCTTAAACTTGTATTTGGTTAAAATCAAACATTTTAAAATCCCCAATCATTCTTAATACAGCTTAAAATCAATTAAAGCCATTGCACAAATATAGAACATTTGCTGTTATTGAAAAAAACACCTTTTAACTTCAATAATGTAAGGATAGGCAATTGCAACTAAAGCAGTCCTTAAAGTCAGACTCTAACTGGAATAATCAATATACCCTATACATAAATTGAAATGCTACTTTTAAAAATTTGTATCTGATCAGATTCCTCAAAAGAAAAACATTTGGTACCAGCGCATACATGTAATTTATCAGTGACGTGTCACATGCATTAACTATGCATCGGGCATGGGCCTAATATGTGCCCAACACATTTCATGAATAGACTGACAATAGTTGCAATAGTTTAACAATAAACATGTATTTTCATAGATAACTTTTCTGAACGAAATCCTTCTTTAGCTTTCACTCTCCACCTCAGCAAGTCTCCTGGACTCGCCAAATATATAATGCAAAAGTGGTGGCGAAGGAATGGTCGGCGGTTTGATCCCCTTTTTTTCACCTGAAGCAACATAGTGCAAGCAGCTAAACAATACTTTGGATAGGAGGAATCACTCAAATAGTAACTTGTCCTTGTCCAAATCATCTTAAAGCACCACACACAGATGAGTACCCTGCTCTGTCCCTCTCACCTGCCCACTTTAGCAGCGCTCTCCGTCTTGGCAGGATCATAGGACACATATCAACTACCTCACAATCCATTTGCATTCAGAAGAAAAAACAACTTATACTCTAAATTGGAATTCCAAGACAAGACAAAAATTCACATGCACATAAAATGAAGCATTTCTCTCTATTAACAACAACTTTCCCTTACCTAATAACCAGTAATTCACCAGTAGTTCACAAGCTTCAAAAAATGCTACCAGTGATACCACTTGTGTGTGCCACACATACACACTCCAAAGCTCTGCTATACAATACTTCTTACATTTAAGCTATGTTCGAGTTAACCTCTTAACTCTTACCTTTCTGTTCCAACCTTTATTATTAAATTATTAGAACAAAGATGGCAATGTTATATGTGTTAAAAAACTTTGCCTGTATTTGGCTAATCATTTAAAACAAGTAACACTTATTATGCTGAATGGCAAGTTCCCCTTTTTTTCTTTTTTTTTCTCTATATTAATAACATGGGCTTAAACATACCTCGGAATTTCTCAATATCTACTGTGTTGATTTGAGACAGGCTGCCAAAATGTAATTTCCTCATTTCAAACAGAAAAGTTTTTTTAATCAGTTTAGCCTTAACTGCTTAAAACCTTGGATCTTGAATGTCCTTGACGATCATTCCTGATCATCCCGTAAATATACCTCATAATCAATAAATACATGAAAATTAATATTACTGCGTTGCTACAGCAAACATGGACACAAGCCAGGCTTGGTATGCATTGCCATTGATGTGGTCCAACGTTCAATGTCCCCTTTAAATCTCAAACAGCTCAGAATGAAACTTCCCATTTTTAAAACTATTTTATTTCTGTGTGTCATTTGTCTCTAAACTGCACTGAATCGACTTGTACAATGTAAACCTTCATAAGATATATCAGCAGCTACCTTTGATAATGGACCTTAACTGGGGATTTTACTTGACACAGTGTTCCCAAGATTCTAGATATGAGCTCTACCTGGCCCCAGGAGTGGTAAGTTCTATTAACTTTTCCACTGCAATCCCTAGACATTAATACTTTCATTAATAAATAACTCCTTTCTTACTTTACCTTCTCAACTTAACTTGCTTTACCATCTACAATGTAGGATATTTTTTATTAAAAAACACCTTTAAACTCACTTACTTTATCCTCATCACAAAGTAAGGTGTTCTCAGAACATTCCCTTTCCTTACACAACCCCCCCAGCCCATCTAACACATTCTTTTGCAACCTTCAAAATACTATTTTTTTTACCTTCAAAGAGTCATCAAACATGTTTAAACATGTATCTAAGCATGTACATCAAACAATTACACATTTTGCAAACAAATTAAGCATTTATAATTACAATTCTATAAACAAATATTAGTAAAGGGGAGACTTCATATACTTATACTATTGTACTTTTACTGTATTGACTGGCCGTTTAATATTCATTCTCTTTATACACTGTATGTCTATTTTGTTCTCTTAAGATATTTGTTGACACTCAGCAAAAATATAAATATCTGTTCCAAATTTAAATCGCATAGCCTAAACCCCTTTTTTCCCATATGCATCACAGCAACAACATTTCCTAATTTCTTTTTAACACCTTAAGTAATGACATACACACATTCGAATTTTCCCCATACCTTCTTTCATTCTTTAAAGAAAACTTAGCAGATTATATGAACATACATACAAAAATACACACCACTTTCACGATATTTGGATATAAGCAAGGGAAATTTCTAATTTACTTTGTCCCTATTTCTCACTAAAATTCCTACCTACCTGATTGATCACCTTTATTCCCACGAGCATCAAGCTTCCAATGGGCGTGTACACTTTTCCACAGTGTTCCCAAAACACTTAAAGCCAACCTGAGCATAACATTATAGAAACCCCAAGCTGCTACAACAAAAAAAATCACCAATCAAAAGTTATCTTATTACTTCTATGCAACAGAAAGAGAAGCAAAGATTTAGCGGGCGCTGTTGGTTACCTAAATACCCTTCCCAAAAGTATACTGAACTGAGTCTTATGTTACACTCCTGTGAGTGTGTCCTTTAAGGCTTGGTCCATCCTTCCTTTATCTTTAAATTTAAAAGGCTAAAACTTTATCAGAGCCAGGGTAAGAAAGAATTTGTCAAAATAGACAAAGGTCCATCTCACCGTGGATGATTGTCTTACCCGGTATGAGCCCCCATCTGAAGTAAATTGTAGGTATTCTGGAGGACCATCCATCTATTAGGTACACCAACAGTGCCCTCAGATATCTGGAGACACCATGAAAACGAGAAGCAATTTGTACATTCGTAAAATGTCTGCCTTTATTAGGTGTGTTACAGCTTATATATGGTTCAACATAACAATAGAAAGAGGGGAGGGGAGAGTGGTTAGTGAATGATGTATTTATATAGAAATATATATAGTTATATGGTTACACAAGTCAGTGACCCTTTAAAATACACTATCATGAGTTAACACAGGTCAACAGGCTGTCTGGTTATGAGTCATAAATCATATGTCTTGTCCCATGGCATGTCTACAGAACAAAACAGAGAACAGATATATATATAGAGTAAAGATGTTTGCGCAAGCATCCTTCTAAGCATTCTTTTATAGTTGCAGATTTAAGCCATCTTGTATACTGAAATGGCAGAGCATGTTTTGGGCATATTACTACAGGGACTATCCCTACTGATGAGCACTGATAGGTGGCACTGATATGCGGCACTGATGACCACTAATAGGCAGCACTGATGGGCACTGATAGGTGGCACTTATGGGCAATGATAGGCAGCATGGATAGGCGGCACTGATGGGAACTGATGGTACTGATGGGTGACACTGACGAGTAGGCTCTGATGGTCACTGAAAGGCAGCACTGACTGGCATCACTGATGGGCATTGATTGGCATTGATTGGTGTCACTAATAGGCACTGATTGGTGTCACTGATAATCCGGGCATTGATGATCAGTGCCCTGATTACCTGTACAGTGTCCCCTGTGAGGAGATGCTGCTGCTGATCTGCTCTCCTCGCCTCACACTCTGTCAGTGTGAGGCGAGGAGAGCTGATAAATGGTACTTCCGTGTTTACATGTGATCGGCTGTGATTGGACACAGCCGATCACTTGGGTAAAGAGCCACGTCATCAACTCTTTACCAAGATCGGTGTCACGCCGTGTCCTAGAGAGGTATTTAAAAATTCAACAATAAATTTATTTTCACCCAAATAATTCCAGAAACATACTATCTCAGAAATATTTAAGCCCTTCAATCATGATTTGTTCAACATTGCTATTTTCAAAAAAATATTAGAATATTGTCTAGATGTATTACCCTTTATGCAACTTCTGGACTGTTACACCAAACATGATCTTCCTTCATTGCATAGAGCAGCACAATGAACCAATAACTTAATTAGGATCTGACATTAGGCATGTTTAATATACATAAACAGCAATCCCATTTCATTTTGCAAATTAAAACCAAAACAAATCTATAAAAGAAAAACTTTTTTTGTTACATGTTGGTAAGTCTGTAGTGTGATGGTCTATTTAACATGTCACTTGCAAGAAATACCAGAAAATGAAAAAGAAAACAGTTTATTCCACTAACATGCAAGACTCTACCACACTATATTAAGTTAGCTTTGAATTGGCTTGATTCTGTCTATCACTGGTGGATTTTGTGCCAAGCACTAATCAGCATGGCCAAAGCCATGTTATATAAAGGAATGCAATAATTTATGATTGTTTTGGACAATCTATAACAGAGTGATTTGCCTTGAATGTAACTGTTTTGGAAAACATTTAAATTGATGGGTTAAGCTCCACTTTAAGAAACATACAGCTGCTTGGTTCAATTAAAGCTGGAAGTTGGCTGAACAAAACAGATCCAACTCATGGCTGTTACTACATATGTCTAGAGAGCAGAAATATCCACTTTCTGACCCCAATATGTATATATACATTACGGTTTGCAAGTGGTTTACCGGGGTTATGGCTGAAGCTATCAGCCATAACCCCAGTATCTTTTTTTTTTCAGCCAGTAGATGGCTTATTCATGAAAGCAATTCAAGCTTTGACCCAAAACATTCAAGTAAAATATTTTTATGCCCCATGTACATTTTTTTAGCTTCTAGGTTGCAGAAACAAAACAATGTTTTACTGGTTTTAAAAATATGTGCATTTCATTTTTTAGCTTATGAATTACACGGAAGAAACTTACCTAAACATATATATGTTTACATATTACCCTATGTCCATTTCAAACCTGTCCCAGCCAAAACCATTTTTTTGTTTTGTTTTTGATGGACTCAGAACTTAGGAATGAGGTTTGTGTTTGCGGGCACCATAATTCTTGAATCTAACTTTTGACTGAAAAAAATTGCAGGTTTACTACCTTTGCCCTAGTCAGCTCCCAATAGCCAACAATTTTCAGAAATGAGTAACCAGTCCTCACAGTGAGCTCACAACAGTCATAATGTGGTTATATGTGAGAAATGTAGGAAGAGATACTTTTCTATTTTCTTGATTTTTTTACATTTTTTTTGTATCGATATACACCCACCATGGCAATGCCTGGCTTTTCATGTTTTTTTGTGCAACAATAGTTTGCTTACTAGAATTAAATAACATGATACACCCTCCCTCCCCATAAGTTTTAACAGGGTTTGCTACAAGGTTTGTGAACTTCAAGCAAGATTTACAAAATGTTTTCCTCAACCCAGAAAGACTTGCTCATCCCTACTTATAACCTGTATTTTTTTAAATTAATATGTAATAAAAAAACATGGCAAAAAATAGACTGGAGTTCAGCTTTAAGGTACTGGTTTGCCACTAACAGAAAAAATAAATTACAGTTTTGCATTCAACAAAATTATCAGTCACTTCATTATACAAAGTAAAGATTTAATTTACTGTTCAGACATTCTACCTTCTTGAAAGGCAAAGAAAGTTACATTGTTACTAGTGTGATTTTCCACATCTAACAATAAGTTATACATGTGAGATACTGACTCCAAGATCATTAATGGCTTTGATATTTTGTATGAAGTTTCTTTAAAGTAAACTAATGGCTACTTGTAATATTTACTTTTTAAAAGTCTGTCGAGGAGGGAGAAGCAAAATCAACCTCAAAGGAAATTATTTGTATTTATCTTTTGCACTGGACTTGGTACAGCAGATGTTTTTTTGAGTGCCATGCTAATCTGAGTAATTTATCTCTATGTAATTTAAAACAGGTAACTTCAATTAACAATGTAATTAGTAGTTTTCTTAATGACTTTCCTTCATCTCTATAGACACAATGTACCCCATGCTCACAGAAAGAATGACATTTTGATATTCTGTTAAACCCATGTGAACATTAAAGCATTTGAGATTAAACAAATATTTATACAACCAAAGACTTGCAGGAGCAAAAAGTCTTCCTGGGAGAGACAAACTTAAAACATACATAATATAAATATATATTTCTTTTTTAATAATTTCGGTAAACAGGAACTGACTCAATGTCAAAACCAGGAGTGGGGCAAAGAATTAACCAGTTAAGCTCCAGAGCCAATTTTGCTTTTCAGCTATGGGCCTATTGGTTTGGGAATACATGACATACAGTACATCCATGGAACAATAAAGTTTTAACCTGAGAATGGTAATGGTATGGATCTTTTTAAAAAAGTTGTTTTTGGATGTGAGGTGGGTCCTGCAGAGCTTGAATACCTGCAGATGGTTTATGAAGTGATTGTGGACCCTTTGTTCTATTGTAAACTTTGTTACTGCATACAGATATACAGAAGTGAGACATATGTTATTGTTTTTTGGGGGCCAAACAATGATTTCGTTTGGTTGTATTGTATTCCAAGAATTATTTCAACTTCCGTATATTTTAAAGGCAGCAAGAAATATACAAATATAAACAAAATGTGCTTTTTGATCAATTTGACAAGTGATAAAGTTACAACTGTTGCTATGAATATAAAGTAGTAATCATATATCTGGCAAATATTTTTTAATGTTGTGTATAGTTCATGTTTTGTATTGAAATGCATAGAGAACAACTTTTTTTGAAAACTGTATAAAAAAAAAAAAAAAACGTAAAAAAAATATCTAAAAAATAGTTATGAAGAAAGGGAGTTAATTAAAGTGAGTTAGGTTTTTGGTTTCTGGTTTGCTTATGCTTGTGAACAAAATGGGTACATTGTAGTTAGCGGCTCCTAGAAGTGGCTGAGCTATCAGCAGACACTATAATTTTACTCAAATGAGCAAAGTGACAGTGGGGTTGATTTATTAAAAGGGGTAGTGCTTTTAAAGTGGATTTTTATTTTGTAAAGGGAATTTTCATTAATTTTAGCAAATGAGTTAAAAAAATGAAAATTAATTTGCGAAGAATACTCAATCATGTGCAAGGAATATGAAAAAAAAAGCACAAAACTCCACTCCATTCTCTAAGCATTACATACAGTATATGTGAGTAGTTTCCTGACCCCACTTTCTACATCAGGAACAGAGCAGAAGATTTTTTTTTGCCCTGGCATCACTTCATCTAAAATATTTCCTACAGCAAACTAAAATGGAATTTGAAATAACTCTATAATTATCACATTTATGTGAATACAACCAAAACAATATAACTACTTTATATCCAATGTCTTGTTGTAGAATGCCACGACCAAAGAAGACGAGCATATTCTTTAATAGGATTATACATTTAAAAAACTCCATTACCTCATTTCCCTTTAAAGCTCATAAAAGTAAATGTTAAATGAATGCAAAATCATAAACAAGAACTGTATCCTCTTGACTTAGAGAGTTTTTACAGGATGGAGAGCAATTGCATCCATCAAAAAGATAAGGGGCTTCACTAACAGACTGTCTCCCATTTAATTATTTATTTCGTTTAAAGTGCCTCCATTTTAAACAGACAGGATAGTTTTAGACAAAAGACACCAAAAGAAATTGAAAAGGCAATAATGGATGTACAGCCCCATTAGTGAGGTCTACCCGGCAGATTACTAATTCACAAACTGAACCGATTAAGCAACACTAATATAGTTCTCATGATTTAATCATGCTCAATAATCTAACTAGCAAAATAATTTAAAGACTTTGATTTATTATACAGATTTCATAATAATAGTGTTGCCTTTTGCTTTTTAATGTGTACTATAGCTATGCTAGAAATATCATTAATGGAGGATTTGGACGATTTCACATGGATGACAGCATCAGAGGTGACTGCATGGTATGGTGAGTACAATATTATGAATCAATTATAGTTTGTGCTGTGTATATATTATATGTAAGCAGCAACACATGACTTATGATTTGCTATTGTATTTGGATAACCAATTATAAATGGTTCCATTATTTGTATAATTTACTAATATTTTTATACTTGATACTGTATAAGATTATATAATAGTTTATAAAGATCTAATATGATGCAATAAAACCCAATATAGAATGCTTATATTTTTCAGTAACATACTGTACATTACAACATACTATTCTACAGTTTGGAAAATTATTTAACAATTGGTATATAACAATTCATATTGTTATTTATTGTTAATATAACATAATTATCTGTTACCGTAACAATTTCTCTAACCTTGTTCATCCAAAAATGACATCTAATACAATACATCCTTTACACTGGGATGCAATACAGTACAATGCAATACAGTACAGTACACAAAGTAACTGTTTTTTTGTTGCTTAACTCCGTGATGGCTGAGAGTACACTAATATCTTAAGACCAAGTACTGTACATTTTAGTTTGTATGCTGCTGGATAGCTTCTTTTGGTGATGAATAGCGTTATTATTATTTTTTCTTTTTTATAGCTAAACTTTTTTTTTTTTTTTTTAGATACATTTATTAGAATACTTATTTAGTAGGAAATAAATATATTTTTCAAGAACATAGTTATACAAATCAGAAGTATTGCTTGCTTCATGTCTGAAAAAAAATATACTAAATATTTCAACATATAAACCTTCAGTTTACTGTTGTTTACTTTATTACATATTAAATAACACAACTTAAATCTAAACATTTTACATTAAAAATGTAGGGATAGGTAGTTTCAAATAATACAAAAAGCAATGCACATTATAGATGCAAAAAGTCAAATCAAATAGGTTTTGGAAGAAACTACAACTACTAGAAAACTACAAAGGTAAGTAGTAATAAATACATTGTTTCTTCTTAATTCTTGTTCAATGGTTTTTATTAGTTTAACTTAACATAGCAATGATGTTCAGAGCCATGATATTGGCAACATGACAACAAGTTTGAATACACCAAGGGCAGACGTGTACAGAAAATTTTCAATCATCCATAGATAAACAGAACAACATAACATATTAGCGTAAGGCAGTTATAGTAAAACAAGGCTCAGAATCTTTATTACAATCATTGTAAACAGAAAGCTCTGTTATGCATAAACAGGTAGCCAAACCATAGAGAGAGAAAAAAAAAGAAAATATGATATTCTAAGCCATCCAGTAGTGTTAAAGACTGTGAGTAAAATGGCATCCAAGCATAGGATTCAAAAAAGAAAAAAACACAGAAACTCAAGAAAAGGGTAAATAGAAGATCATGGAGATGGAGGGTAGGGGAATACCTCGGTGGTTAACCTGAGATGCGGGCCACCAAGCATGGTAATTATGGGGCCAGGAGAGTGGCAGTCATGAGAGCAGGAGAGATTCATCAAAATGAGGAGGTACAGTAAGTAGTGAGTTACCCAAGGTCTCCATAGATGCTTTTACTTCTGTATTTTATCAAGAAGAACTGCTTAGACTTTAGAGTTAATTGTGGACTTGGTGAACCTCTTTCTAGTTTCCAACACATTGATGGAGGGGGTTTTTCAAACCTTCGCCATAGTCTATTTAGGTGCAGTAGTCACTTGTAATAACAGCTTGAATTGAGTTGAGGTTAAATTTGGAGGAAGGGTGTTAGGAAGAGCAATGGTGGGTCAGGTGTGATTGTGGTTGAAAATAGTGTGGATGTCAGGTCTTCCAAGCGCCACTCCAGTTTCCTGACCGGTAGTCTTGTTATCCCAGTATCAGGTGGAGCGACGGTTGAGACCCTGCAGCCAGTATAAAGGGACCACAATAGAAGGTGCTAACAGCCTAACAAGGAACCACCAGCACATAACTGCCAAAGACAGGAACCAGTGGGTGAAAGGACAATCTAAGACAGCGGACCAAGGCAGAAGTACACAGGGGTCAACCAGAAGGTAGTGTCTGAAACAGGCGGGGTTGGCAATGAGATCAGCGTAAATCCAAGGGGTAATCCAAGATTTAGAGTCGGGAACAAGCAAAGACAGCAACCAGAAGATCAGCGTAAATCCAAGCAGTAATCCAAGAATCTGAGTCAGGAACAAGCAAAGTCAGCAACCAGAAACAAATAGCATTCACCAAACTAGCACGAACAGGAACCTATACTAGGGCAAGGACAGGAAGGTGAAGTGAAGATTTATAGGGTCACTGATCAGGTAACTACCAACAGCTGGTCCCAGGGTGGAGCCAACATCCAAACTCATGGAGAGAACATAGGATTCTACCAACAAGCAAGCTCCCTGGTGGTTCAGGCAATAGGAAAAATCCCAGACACGGCGTAACAGTGGAGAGGATTTGCAAGATTTCCACCCAATATTGTCTTGCCACAGGCATTGCCACCATATATGAGAATTTGTCCCTATAGCTCCACAGTCATGAAAGCATATCGCTGGGAAATTCTGGTGTTTCTTCTTAATTCATGATTTATTTATTTTTTTAGCTAATTTTTAAAATAAGCTCTGTCGCATTAAGAAAATTTTGTTCCACATCCTATCCAGTGTATTTAACAGGAAATGAAAGGATATCTTTTCTTTTTTGCAATCATATTTTAATTATTATTACATTTTTACAAACTCTGTATTAGTATACAACAGAAAATTGGAGGGGTAAGGGGAGGGAAGCAAGAGGGGGAGGGAGATACAGGAACAGCATTTACCATCCACCACATCATATTTTTGTCAAGATTTGAGACTTGTTTGTGCAGGATACTTGTTTGCCATACAGGGTGCCACAACTACTTGTTTGAGTTGTCTCCTTTGGACCCTCAGATTTGTTTTTGAAATAATTGATGTACAGACCAGAATTGTGAATAAATTTTTCAACCAAAGACATTGCATGCATCATGGAGGGTTATATATCTGACAGAAAGAGAAGCATTCTTTGGCGTACATGGTCACTTTGTCTTTTTCTTCTCTCTTTCTGAACCCTGCAATTGTAATGTCAGTTTAGATCTTTGTCTAGTGACAATAAGGATCTGTTGACAGGATTGTCCATAGGAACCTGCAGATTTAAAATACTTTAAATATATTGTGGGCAGCAGGTATGTCAGGTATAAACCCTGTTTGGTCCTGGTGTAAAGGATTTTTTTTTTGTTAGCCAAAACCCTTAAATCTGGAGGAGTGGTGATCTTTGGAGATAGGAGTCAGATAGCCTTTCTCATGAAAGATTGAAATAACTGTGTCTGCAGAGCATCATTGAAATTAGTAAGGAGACCTGGAATTAACACTGCTTTATATTTATAATATATTTCAATAGGCAGGCCATCTGTGTCAGGATTTGGAGATAAAATTCCAGATCATCCATAAAATAAACAGCTATAGTAGCATACAAGGTTGTATAGAATTCGTTAAATATTTTCAAAATGGTGGAAAGATCTTTGGTCAACAGGCTGTAAAGTTTTTCAAGGCTCTTATAAAAGATTTCTTCTTTTGCGAGTGGGATATTTACGCCAGTAAGTACCCTGTGCTCTCTACCTCTAACTATTAAAGTTATTTCTAGAAAAAACAAACTTGTTTCACATTTTCTGGAACATAAGTGTTTACAGTCCCTTTTGGATTTGAGTCCAGTGTAGCAGTTTTTCTGGACTAGTATCAGGAATATAACCACTACCCCTCCTCAGCCCTAATGATGTACCTAATTGTACATATTTCTTTAATAAGTAAGCCCCTGAGATATGCCTTTATGGTTGCCTACCCCAAACCAGGTGGATCAGGTGACTTTTAACAGAAAGAAAGGCAATTTTGTTAGATAAAGTTAAAAGGTGAGAAATAATGATAACAATAAATGAAAACAAGTTTAATCAGCAACAGCTTCCCAAATAGTGCTGGTGGGCAAGTAAGTCCACAGTAATGGGGGAATGGTCAAATAGGCCTCTTGTGAGGATATATGTTGATTTTACATACAGGATTAATTCACCAGCATCCAAAGCTAGGTCTCTACAAGAAGCTGTAAACCTCAGTCATAGAACTTGAGCAAAGCATACATGTCTGTAGTGTTTAGTTATCTCTCTCCAAAGCTCTAACTGTCTTTTCTCTCTGGTGCTTCGTTCCTCTGTTGTCAGCATGAGTCACTTCTGAGAAGTTTTTAGTACACATGAGATACATTTGTGTCAGGAGGGAGAAGAGGAGGGAGAGCTCAGAACAGAGCTTGTCTATTCACAACACAGTTCTTCTGCTGAGTGAAGGAGAGTGTGTTATTTTCCTCCAATCAGCTCTCACACACTGTAACCACAATCTCTCCATCCTCTCCTCTGTGCTGCTGACAGATCAAGAAAGATTTTTAACAAGATCTGCACTTAGAAAGGGTGTAGAGAAGAGAGCAAATAAACAAGTAAAACCTATGTAGGAGGATTTTTTTCATCTCTGTGCATCAGCTGAGGCTGTTCACTTCACTGGGTGTATGTGAGGGTTTACAACCACTTTAAAGAATTTACAGTAGAATGTAAAGTAATTGGTATAGGGTTCACTACATGTTTTTCCAAATGAAGTAAAGTATTTAATTGTCTTCTGCTGGGAATATATTTTTTAAAAAAGTTATCAATAAAGTTATTGAAATAACCAACCACTAAAGTGGGAATAGTGAGTTTTGAGATAAAAGGTTGCTAGCAGTTTGATGACCTCATTGAAAACATTAATTGAATTTATACAGTAGCAGGAACACATTCAAATACAAAATATTATTATTATTATTATTATTATTAGACAGGATTTATATAGCGCCAACAGTTTACGCAGCGCTTTACAATATAAAAGGAGACAATACAGTTACAATACAATAAAATACAAGAGGATCAAGAGGGGCCTACTCAGAAGAGCTTACAATCTAATAGGGTGGGGCAGGTGATACAAAAGGTTGTAACTGTGGAGAATGAGCTGATGGAAGTGGTAGGAGATTAGTTGGAGACATGATAGGCTTCCCTGAAGAAATGAGTTTTCAGGGATCGCCTGAAGGTAGCAAGAGTAGGGGATAGCCGGAACAGTGGAGGTAGCAAGTTCCAGAGGATGGGAGAGGATGGGATAAAAAGCTGTATTTGTACTTCAACCCCCCTACAAGAAAATGCAACAATCTGTTCACAGGTCCACAAAAAAACAGGGAGAGGGATCTTTTACTGACGGTATCTGGTAAATGCTATTTGATAAACTCACCGATATTGTTTCCTTCTGTACATTCATTAATCTTTGCAGTTCTAATATTATTATTTTATATAGTTATTCTTCAAATCATTTCAGTGGGATGCATTTGTATGTGCTTTTCACGTCAACCTTAGAAAGCATGTAGCATTGTCAGTTTGAATTGGGTGTAGAATATCATGAATTTCAACAGTGGCATAGCTAGCACATCTGGCACCTGGGCCTGGAATTTTTTTTGCGGTACACGGCCATCACACTGGGCATGGACACATATGCTCCATGCAAATGAGGCCTAATTGTCATGTGGTCCAGATAACAGGAAAGAGGAGATGTCGGGTAATTAGAAGAGAAGTATGGGAATTTTATGAATCACACTTACCTAGGTGGATTCTGCATCCTAAGGCTGAGAACCAAGTAATCAAACACTGCCGATCACTCATTTCTCAGTGCTCCCTGAACAGAGAGCTGGTGGCTGTCAGTGTCTGGCTCTGCTCTGCCCCCCCCCCCCCCCCACACCCAGTGTTTACCGAAACACTGGGCTGTGGAGGGGGTACTAGACATTTTGGGAGTAATATACATTTTGACAGCACATAACATACATGGGTTTTGGAAAGTTAGAACGGATGTGAAACACATAACTTATGGTTTTTGTTTTTCAGCAAGCGGAGGGAGACTCCACATAGGGTTACAGAAGCCTTTGAAGTTATGGTATCAGTAAAGGATATTTCACGGATGTGACATTCACAATCTGTGACTTCCATTTTTTCATCAAGAAGAGTGAGACTTTGTTCACTCACACTTATATCCACATTTATGCTTATAATTTACAGTTCCCTCTCCTGGAACTATCTGCATTTTTTTTATGGGATCCTTGGAGAGAAGAAGAAGAATAACATCTTTCAAATATTTATGTATAAGCTTTTGAGTTTGTATTTCCAAACATTTTTATAATTCTATACTCTGTTACTGATTTATTTAAAATTGGGAACTGTGATTATATCGCACTCATATTGCCGACATGGTCGTTCTTTTACTTAATTTAATCTAATGTAATTCAATGCCTTCCAAATCTATTAGGTAGGTTTATACTCTATACCGTTTTCATATTGCAATATGGGTTTTTCTATTTCTATTTATTTTTATTTTTATTTTCAGTTTAATCTGATATAATGCAATCCAATGCTATCCAATGGGTTTTGTTTTGGCATGCTTATATTTTGAGTGTTTTCTCATTGCATACTCTTATCATGCCTTATTAGGTCTTATTTGGCTGCCTTTATACTACATTACTCATATTAACTGTTTTCGGCAGTGTCAGTGCAGGAAGTGTAATCGCTTATGGTTTATCGTCTGCAGGTGTTCTCACTGTGAGCCTTAAAAAGTTCTTATATATGTTATTGCTGTTGGTTTGCCTCTAGAATGTTATGTTATGTTCATATTTTGGGTGAATATATACTCATGTTTGTGCTCATATATGAACATATGAACATATATTCGGTAGGGATGAGCTTCGAGTTCGAGTCGAACTCATGTTCGACTCGAACATTAGCTGTTCGCAAGTTCGCCGAACAGCGAACAATTTGGGGTGTTCGCGACAAATTCGAATGCCGTGGAACACCCTTTAAAAGTCTATGGGAGAAATCAAAAGTGCTCATTTTAAAGGCTTATATGCAAGTTATTGTCATAAAAAGTGTTTGGGGACCTGGGTCCTGCCCCAGGGGACTTGGATCAATGCAAAAAAAGTTTTAAAAACGGCCGTTTTTTCAGGAGCAGTGATTTTAATAATGCTTAAAGTCAAACAATAAAAGTGTAATATCCCTTTAAATTTCGTAGCTGGGGGGTGTCTATAGTATGCCTGTAAAGGGGCGCATGTTTCCCGTGTTTAGAACAGTCTGACAGCAAAATTACATTTCAAAGGAAAAACCCATTTAAAACTACTCGCAGCTATTGCATTGCCGACAATACACATAGAAGTTCATTGATAAAAACAGCACGGGAATTCCCCACAGGGGAACCCCGAACCAAAATGTAAAAAAAAAAAATGACGTGGGAATCCCCCTAAATTCCATACCAGGCCCTTCAGGTCTGGTATGGATATTAAGGGGAACCCCGGCCAAAATGTAAAAAAAAAATGACGTGGGGTTAGCCCTAAATTCCATACCAGACCCTTCAGGTCTGGTATGGATTTTAAGGGGAACCCCGCGCCAAAAAAAAAAAAAAAAATGGCGTGGGGTCCCCCAAAAAATCCATACCAGACCCTTATCCGAGCACGCAACCTGGCAGGCCGCAGGAAAAGAGGGGGGACAAGAGTGCGCCCCCCCTCCTGAACCATACCAGGCCACATGCCCTTAACATTGGGAGGGTGCTTTGGGGTAGCCCCCCAAAACACCTTGTCCCCAAGTTGATGAGGACAAGGGCCTCATCCCCACAACCCTGGCCGGTGGTTGTGGGGGCCTGCGGGCGGGGGGGCTTATCAGAATCTGGAAGCTCCCTTTAACAAGGGGACCCCCAGATCCCGCCCCCCCCTGTGTGAAATGGTAAGGGGGTAATTACCCCTACCATTTCACAAAAAAACTGTCAAAAATGTTAAAAATGACAAGAGACAGTTTTTGACAATTCCTTTATTTAAATGTTTCTTCTTTCTTCTATCTTCCTTCATCTTCTTTTTCTTCTGGTTCTTCCTCTGCCGTTCTCGTCCAGCATCTCCTCCGTGGCGTCTTCTATCTTCTTCTCCTCGGGCCACTCCGCACCCATGGCATGGGGGGAGGCTCCCGCTCTTCTCTTCATCTTCTTCTTCATCTTCTTCTCTTCTTCCTTCTTCTCTTCTTCTCTTCTTAATTTTCTTCTCCGGGCCGCTCCGCATCCATGCTGGCATGGAGGGAGGCTCCCGCTGTGTGACGGCGTCTCCTTGTCTGACGGTTCTTAAATAATGGGGGGCGGGGCCACCCGGTGACCCCGCCCCCTCTGACACACGGGACATGACGGGACTTCCCTGTGGCATTCCCCGTGACGTTACAGGGAAGTCCCGTCAAGTCACCGTGCGTCAGAGGGGGGCGGGGTCACTGGGTGGCCCCACCCCCATTATTTAAGAACCGTCAGACGAGGAGACGCCGTCACACAGCGGGAGCCTCCCTCCATGCCAGCATGGATGCGGAGCGGCCCGGAGAAGAAAATGAAGAAGAGAAGAAGGGAAGAAGAGAAGAAGATGAAGAAGAAGATGAAGAGAAGAGCGGGAGCCTCCCCCCATGCCATGGGTGCGGAGCGGCCCAAGGAGAAGAAGATAGAAGACGCTGCGGAGGAGATGCTGGACGAGAACGCCGGAGGAAGAACCAGAAGAGCCAGAAGAACCAGAAGAAGAAGATGATGGAAGATAGAAGAAAGAAGAAGCATTTAAATAAAGGAATTGTCAAAAACTGTCTCTTGTCATTTCTAACATTTTTGACAGTTTTTTAGTGAAATGGTAGGGGTAAGTACCCCCTTACCATTTCACACAGGGGGGGGCCGGGATCTGGGGGTCCCCTTGTTAAATGGGGCTTCCAGATTCCGATAAGCCCCCCGCCCGCAGACCCCCACAACCACCGGCCAGGGTTGTGGGGATGAGGCCCTTGTCCTCATCAACATGGGGACAAGGTATTTTGGGGGGCTACCCCAAAGCACCCTCCCAATGTTGAGGGCATGTGGCCTGGTACAGTTCAGGAGGGGGGGCGCACTCTCGTCCCCCCCTCTTTTCCTGCGGCCTGCCAGGTTGCGTGCTCGGATAAGGGTCTGGTATGGATTTTTGGGGGGACCCCACGCCGTTTTTTTGTTTTTTTTTTGGCGCGGGGTTCCCCTTAAAATCCATACCAGACCTGAAGGGTCTGGTATGGAATTTAGGGGGAACCCCATGTCATTTTTTTTTAAATTTTGTCCGGGGTTCCCCTTAATACCCATACCAGACCTGAAGGGCCTGGTATGGAATTTAGGGGGACTCCCACGTCATTTTGGTTCGAGGTTCCCCTGTGGGGAATTCCCATGCCGTTTTTATCAATGAACTTCTATGTGTATTGTCGGCAATGCAATAGCCGTGAGTAGTTTTAAATGGTTTTTTCCTTCGAAATGTCATTTTGCTGTCAGACTGTTCTAAGCACGGGAAACATGTGCCCCTTTACAGGCATACTATAGACACCCCCCAGCTAGGAAATTTAAAGGGATATTACACTTTTATTGTTTGACTTTAAGCATTATTAAAATCACTGCTCCTGAAAAAACGGCCGTTTTTAAAACTTTTTTTTGCATTGATCCATGTCCCCTGGGGCAGGACCCAGGTCCCCAAACACTTTTTATGACAATAACTTGCATATAAGCCTTTAAAATTAGTACTTTTGATTATTCATGTTCGTGTCCCATAGACTTTAACGGTGTCCGCGTGTTCGAACAAACTTTTTTCCTGTTCGCATGTTCTGGTGCGAACCGAACAGGGGGTTGTTCGGCTCATCCCTAATATTCGGGTAGTGTCAATACACATATGTTTTTTCTATAGGTGGTTTTCACTGTTGGGATTTTTGGTCTATGGAATGTTCCGCAAGTGTGTCCTTTTAATTAATTATTGTTCATTGATTTCATTGATTGCTTCACCAGTTTCTTATTGGTAGCTTTTTACCCTTTTGCTCTATTTAGTTGTGAAAACGTTCACTTACCTTTTAACTATGAGTAAGCATCTCTGTATGTGAAACGCGTTAGCTATCGCTATTCTTCTACCGTATCTGATGACTTTTGTTGGATTTTTACAATTTTTGAATAAAGATGACCGTTTTCAGAGTGCAGCAGTACGGGATTTCCTTGCTACCTGGAGGGGGTGGAAGTGGCCGGCTCAGGCTCTCAGCAGCTCCCTGAGCTGGGTGTCGGTCCAGGCATGTGAGCAGATCCCAATCATATGTGTGCGATCTTTCCCCAGCCTGGACCAACTCTGTGACATCAACCGAGAGTGGGCTTAACAATCTGCACTGATGTAATCAACAGGAAAAGTACAACCAAACAGGCTTTGGCTGTACTTCTCCTTTAATAAATATGACCTGTCTCTCTGCTCCTGTTTGGCATTACATGAAACAATTGATAAATGTCCCTATTTATGTTGTGAACTCACCCTCTAGGGCTCAGGCAGGCTCTCCCTCAGTCCAGGCTTTAAATCCAGGCTCTTTCTCCCTTAAGGCACCCTCTTTCCTAGTCCAGAGGGCCTCCACGATCCCTCTATCATAGTCCAGGGCCTCCAGACACCTTCTGCCCTAGTCCAGGGCCTCCAAAGACCCCCTCTCATAATCTGGGACCTCCAGGCACACCCTCACCTAGTCCTAGACCCCCTCAGTATTTCCCTTGTACCCCCATCCAGGGGCCTTTGGCACACCAACCACCATTTCCTAGTCAATGGCCTCCTCTGCACTCCTCTCCCAGTCCAAGCCCTCCTTTACAGCCCACCCCAACTTAAGAGCCTCCTCTGCACCCTGCTCTCTGAATAAACACAAAACAAAGGGTTCCCCTAGGTGGACTTTTCCGGCACTTGCATGGGCAAAGAAAGTTTATAAAAATAGAGAGCGTTTGTATATAGTAAAAAACATATGATTTTATTCGTGTTGAAAAATACAATTGTTAAAAACAAGCAATAGATATCTAAGGTAACATAGTCAAACTACATAGTAACCATGATGAACAACACATAGTGAGTCATGATGAAAAGCTCTTCTCAAGCCCGACGCGTTTCGGGGTACTTAATATTTGTAAGGTCCTTCTTCAGGGGCATAGTTGAGAGAGAAGGGTTCATCTAAGCTGAAGGTATATGGTTGTTTGCTTGTGAGAAGGAGATTTTTGCTAAAAGCAAAAAGAACCACGGAGAAAGGGCAGGGTATGAGAGTAAGCAATAGTGGTATAGCTAATGTGGATGCTAATGCTTAGATGGTGAGAGATGCAGGTTGGTAGGCTGCAGTCACCATGGAGGAGTGTGACAATACTCCCGTCCCGCCCGACCCGGGCGCGCGCAAGCCAGAGCGGTGTGCTGAGGTCACAGGAGGGCGTCTCTTAGATGGGAACAAGTGTTCATAAAGTCAGCCTCACAACCAAGCGTCCGGCGTATGTAGCAATGCTTGTAAAAATAACCAGAAAACCAGGTACCAAGAAAAAGAAGACCCAATTCCAATCTATAATAACACAACAACAATTTGATATCAAACCTCTCATCACATGTGATTCTGATCACGTAACATATGTTCTGGAATGCCCATGTTCCCTTCAATACGTGGGCAGAACCACACGCCAACTGAAAGTAAGAATAAATGAACATTTAACAAATATTAAAAAGGGATACCCTAATCATAGTGTCTCAAGACACTTCAAACTTTACCATGATAGTGACCCATCACTATGTACATTCTATGGGATTGACAAAATCTCTAGGGATTGGAGAGGTACCCATATGAAAAGGGCAATATCTAGGAATGAAACGTACTGGCTTTATAAATCACGGACTATGCAACCACATGGGATGAATATAGATCTGGACCTTAATTGTTTTCTTACAAATGATTGAGTCCAGGAGTGTCTAGGAATATTATTATCTGTCCACTTCAGATCATGCGAGTGAGTTAGGCACCACTTGTATTATGGTTGTGGTCAGAGATAGCTGTCTAGGGTGCAAGATGGAATACTCTTCCCCCCCTCTTCTTTGTCCTCTTTATTATTTGAGTCAGACAGGGATAGGTTATATTGCAGCCTTTTAAGGTTTATGAAATGCTATTCAGTTTTGTAATCATTTTTGTATGTAAACCGAGACTGGGGCTGTTATAGAATTCAGGGTTACATGAGTCCCCCCCTTTTTTCTCTACAAAAACACCACCATTAATTTTATTCACTTATATATTTTTCTCACTTCCCCACCACCTATATGGGTAGATTTACCTACCTGTTTTTAACCAGTAGGGGGACTATAACAACATGTTGTCTCCCCCTAGGAGATGGTTGATATGAAGTCACATTTGTTTTTAAATAAGGAGTTTTTTGTGAACAATATAGTAAATATCCACAAGATGGAGCTAAGCTCCAGACCATAGTTGAACCTTTCAACTTTATTGCTATGAGCACAGTTCCTGTGGCCCATTTGCCAATTACCCGCCCCCTTCCTGTTCCTAATAAAAGTCACATTCGTTTTTAAATAAGGAGTCTTTTGTGAACAATATAGTAAATATCCACAAGGTGGAGCTAAGCTCCAGACCATAGTTGAACTTTCCAACTTTATTGCTATGAGCACAGTTCCTGTGGCCCATATGCCAATTACCCGCCCCCTTCCTGTTCCTAATAAAAACCACCATTCCAGTGACCAACGTACGCTTCCCTGAAGACGTTTTACTACGAAACGTACGTCGGAGCGATACGTGGTCACATGTCCTATCACCCAACAACATCCGGATCCTTAGGCTGCCCCCCTGTGTAAGCTGGAACGCACGCCAGCGTGGAGGAGACATGAAAGGCTATTTCTGACTGCGAAGTCACCCTGACATGCAAGCAGCCCCAGTGCCGGGTAGGCACCCACCAATGTAAGCGGCCATTTGGCTTTTTAATTTGTTTACTTTTTTAATAAATGGTTTTACGCTATGGAGACTGTTTTTGTTTCCTATGTATCCTTATCCTATCTTGAATGAGCTTGACGGGAACGATCCATGCCTATAATACCAACCACAGTCCGGCCATCCATGTGAGCAGGCACAACCCTGCACAAGCGCTAGTGACTCTGTTTTTAACTAAAGGAGTCATTGGTATCTGGTAAGCAGATATCTACTACTTCGAGGTGTTTTTCCTTTCTTATTTTTTCTTTGGTGATGGAAAACCTTTTGTTTTCAGCAACAAGATTGGGATAATATTGAAAGATATCACTTCAACTACTTCTATCACTTTTTTATGTGGACAATCAATCACTATATATATTTTTTTCACTATTGTGGGCACTTCAATGTGTAATCTAATTATGATTTGTCATTATTATGATTTTCATTTTTTTTGGTAATGCAGGAGATATATTTATTTAGAGCACTTGAATAGTATGGTATCTAGCGCCCCCTAGCTTTCTTACATTTCCATTTTCTTGGTAATACAGGAGATATATTTATTTAGAGCACTTGATTATTATGGTATCTAGCGCCCCCTATCTTTCTTACAGTGTAAAATATTAGTTTAGTGTCAGTCTAGGGATAGTGTGAGTGTAGTGAGGAGGACCATCATTCAGCTTTGCATAGTGTGCAGCTAGAGTAGGGACAGCTCAGATAGTTTCACTGTAGTGTAGTGAGACCATGTCATTCATGCATACATTAGTGTAGAGTAGGAACAGCTCATATAGTTTCAGTGTAGTGTAGTGAGACTGTGTCAATAATCTTTACATTAGTGTATAACTAGAGTAGGGACAGTACAGATAGCATCAGTGTAGTGACAGTTGAACACTGTCTATTTGATTGCATTACTGACAGTTTAACGTCATTTACTTCTGTGTGCATTACTGTCAGTTTAACGCTATATAATTCTGTGTGCGTTACTGACAGTTTAACGCCATATAGTTCTTTGTGCGTTACTGACAGTTTAACACCATATTGTTATGTGCGTTATTGCCAGTGTAACGCCATATAGTTTTGTGTGCATTACTGCCAGTTTAACGCCATATAGTTTTGTGTGCGTTAGTGCCAGTTTAATGCCATATAGTTTTGTGTGCATTACTGACAGTTTAACGCCATATAGTTTTGTGTGTGTTAGTGCCAGTTTAACGCCATATAGTTCTGTGTGCATTACTGCCAGTTTAACGCCATATAGTTCTGTGTGTGTTACTGCCAGTTTAACACCATATTGTTTTGTGCGTTACTACCAGTTTAACGCCATATAGTTTTGTGCATTACTGCCAGTTTAACGCCATATAGTTTTGTGTGCGTTACTGCCAGTTTAACGCCATATATTTTTGTGTGCGTTACTGCCAGTTTCACGCCATATAATTCTGTGTGCGTTACTGACAGTCTAACCCCATATTGTTATGTGTGCGTTGCTGCCAGTTTAACGCCATATAGTTTTATGCTTTACTGCCAGTTTAATGCCATATAGTTCTGTGTGCATTACTGCCAGTTTAATGCCATATAGTTTTGTGTTACTGCCAGTTTAACGCCATATAGTTTTGTGTGCGTTAGTGCCAGTTTAACGCCATATAGTTTTGTGTGCATTACTGCCTTTTAACGCCATATAGTTTTGTGTGCATTACTGCCAGTTTAACGCCATATAGTTTTGTGCGTTACTACCAGTTTAACGCCATATAGTTTCGTGTGCGTTACTGCCAGTTTAACGCCATATAATTCTGTGTGCGTTACTGACAGTTTAACACCATATTGTTATGTGTGCGTTACTGCCAGTTTAACGCCATATAGTTTTATGCTTTACTGCCAGTTTAATGCTATATAGTTCTGTGTGCATTACTGCCAGTTTAATGCCGTATAGTTTTGTGTTACTGCCAGTTTAACGCCATATAGTTTTGTGTGCATTATTGCCAGTTTAACGCCATATAGTTTTGTGTGCGTTAGTGCCAGTTTAACGCCATTTACTTCTGTGTGTGTTACTGCCAGTTTAACGCCATATAGTTCTGTGTGCATTACTGCCAGTTTAACACCATATTGTTTTGTGCGTTACTACCAGTTTAACGCCATATAGTTTTGTGTGCGTTACTGCCAGTTTAATGCCATATATTTTTGTGTGCGTTACTGCCAGTTTAACGCCATATAATTCTGTGTGCGTTACTGACAGTTTAACCCCATATTGTTATGTGTGCATTGCTGCCAGTTTAACGCCATATAGTTTTATGCTTTACTTCCAGTTTAATGCCATATAGTTCTGTGTGCATTACTGCCAGTTTAATGCCGTATAGTTTTGTGTTACTGCCAGTTTAACGCCATATAGTTTTGTGTGCATTATTGCCAGTTTAACACCATATAGTTTTGTGTGCGTTAGTGCCAGTTTAACGCCATTTACTTCTGTGTGTGTTACTGCCCAGTTTAACGCCATATAGTTCTGTGTGTGTTGCTGCCAGTTTAACGCCATATAGTTTTGTGCGTTACTGCCAGTTTAACGTCATATAGTTTTGTGCATTACTGCCAGTTTAATGCCATTTACTTTTGTATGCGTTACTGCCAGTTTAAAGCCATATAGTTCTGTGCGTCACTGTACGTTTGGCGCATTATATTTCAGTATTTTATAGTGTATCCATAGAGTGTATCTGTGTAGTGTGAGTACTCAAAATAAAGTGCACCTCTTTACATTAAAGTGCATCTATGTACAGATTTCAACTTCTTCTTTACATGTGCTTATAAGCACCGCCCCCTCCCTCCCAATTATGTCTAGGAGCACAAAAAGGAGAGGCAGACGTTCCTTTGGCACTGTAAGGGGGCCAGCAACAAATGTGTCCACAGGCAAAGGTGGACATGGTGGTCAGTCCTCAGGCAGAGCATCATTTCCTCTGTTTAGTGAGTTTGCCCATGCTATCCAGCCACAACATGCAGAGGAGGTGGTGGACTGGCTTACGAAACCTTCCTCATCCTTCTCATCCTTTTTGACACAGGCAGAGACAAGTGTGCAGTCCCCTGCAGTTGCCAGAGTGGATAAACTTGCCTCCTTGTCCATGCCATAGCCCCAACATCAGCCATTGAGGAGTCAGCTGAGTTATTTGACCACAGTGTCAGCCACTTGCTCCCTGATGATGCCCAGCCATTACTGGATTCAGATGTTGGTTCTGAGGTTGAGGATGACAGGAACATGAGCCTAAAGAGAGGGAGGAACACAGGTAGACAAATTGGCATTCATGTACAACAAGCCACAGCATATTGCCAAGTTGTCTCCAATGGTAATGATGAAGATGGAGGTGATGGAGATGATGATGATGAGGTCACTGATGCGAGTTGGGTGCCAGATAAAGCAGAAGAGGAAACTGAAGGTGAGGCGGCACAACCCCAAGGAGGCTGACATCAAGAAAGAGTAGAGAGCAGCCACCTTATTCCATCACATTCTGCAACTGTTATCTCCTGGCCAACTCCCCAAAGCTCAGCTGTCTGGGCCTTTTTCACCACTTCTGCAGCAGATCGCACTGTTACTATCTGCAAGCTATGTCTCATGCACATCAAACGTGGCAAAAACACCAACCATATGCATATCATTGCAATTTTTTTTGCCTTCATCAAGAGCACCTCTATAGGGTTATGGTGTGAAGGCACCCCGAACACCGAAAGAGTAATTTTTCTGCACTTGTTTCACAGGTGCATATCATTGCAATTTTTTACAGCAAGGCCAATTTTTTATTTCATCAAGAGTACCTCTATAGGGTTACCCGTTACTTCTATCCAAAGTCAAAGTGACACCAGAATGTATCCACAAAATGTCTAATCTAATCTCTAATCTAATGTTCCCAGTGCACTACATTGTGGCCTCATCATACACACTGGCTCCCCAGCTGTTGCTGAGCAAAATAAAGGCAGCTTGCAGGGAAAATGTTATTTTTTTTGCCTTTATAAATGCAATTATTGTTGCAGCAGATTCTAGACATGGTACAGATCTGTCACTTTACAGGTAGACTAAAGGGACCCCCAGGCACTATATTGGAAGGAATATTTCATTTTTATGCTTTCACTTTAAAAATCAAAAAATCACTGCTCATTTAAAAATGATGTTTTTCCCCAACATTTTTATTTATTGATATGTGTCCCCCAGGGCAGGACTTGATTTTTGACATTCAGGTCCCATTGACTTTAATGGAGTTCGTTATTCGGGTCCGAACTTTCGGGGTGTTTGGAAGTTCTGGTTCAAACCTAACAGGGGTCCATTCGGCCCATCCCTAGTCAGAACCAATAGTAAGCAGTAGAGTTTATAATGGTTGCTTATGGTTTAAGCAATGCATCCTAAAATGACTGTATTTCTTGGTAAAATATGTTTTTTTAATACAAAAACTAATAATATACCTCAGATTAGCATGTGGGAAATGGTCTACCCAGCTACTCCAACTTCTTAGCCAATCAGAAGCTCATGACTTACTGTACATAGATGACCTTTTCTCCATAGAGCCTGATGGAAAAGTGATTTACAAAAACTGGCCAAACCATGGCCATAAAGGAGGATATCAGTTGACCTGAGGTCAGTAATAGTGACATATGTCTGTCACCTGCTAGGTGCTAGGTAGTTGCCCATCCTCACTTTGATTGGGAAACTTCTTAACTAACTGTTAACGCCATATAGTTTTGTGCGTTACTGCCAGTTTAACGTCATATAGTTTTGTGCATTACTGCCAGTTTAATGCCATTTACTTTTGTATGCGTTACTGCCAGTTTAAAGCCATATAGTTCTGTGCGTCACTGTACGTTTGGCGCATTATATTTCAGTATTTTATAGTGTATCCATAGAGTGTATCTGTGTAGTGTGAGTACTCAAAATAAAGTGCACCTCTTTACATTAAAGTGCATCTATGTACAGATTTCAACTTCTTCTTTACATGTGCTTATAAGCACCGCCCCCTCCCTCCCAATTATGTCTAGGAGCACAAAAAGGAGAGGCAGACGTTCCTTTGGCACTGTAAGGGGGCCAGCAACAAATGTGTCCACAGGCAAAGGTGGACATGGTGGTCAGTCCTCAGGCAGAGCATCATTTCCTCTGTTTAGTGAGTTTGCCCATGCTATCCAGCCACAACATGCAGAGGAGGTGGTGGACTGGCTTACGAAACCTTCCTCATCCTTCTCATCCTTTTTGACACAGGCAGAGACAAGTGTGCAGTCCCCTGCAGTTGCCAGAGTGGATAAACTTGCCTCCTTGTCCATGCCATAGCCCCAACATCAGCCATTGAGGAGTCAGCTGAGTTATTTGACCACAGTGTCAGCCACTTGCTCCCTGATGATGCCCAGCCATTACTGGATTCAGATGTTGGTTCTGAGGTTGAGGATGACAGGAACATGAGCCTAAAGAGAGGGAGGAACACAGGTAGACAAATTGGCATTCATGTACAACAAGCCACAGCATATTGCCAAGTTGTCTCCAATGGTAATGATGAAGATGGAGGTGATGGAGATGATGATGATGAGGTCACTGATGCGAGTTGGGTGCCAGATAAAGCAGAAGAGGAAACTGAAGGTGAGGCGGCACAACCCCAAGGAGGCTGACATCAAGAAAGAGTAGAGAGCAGCCACCTTATTCCATCACATTCTGCAACTGTTATCTCCTGGCCAACTCCCCAAAGCTCAGCTGTCTGGGCCTTTTTCACCACTTCTGCAGCAGATCGCACTGTTACTATCTGCAAGCTATGTCTCATGCACATCAAACGTGGCAAAAACACCAACCATATGCATATCATTGCAATTTTTTTTGCCTTCATCAAGAGCACCTCTATAGGGTAATGGTGTGAAGGCACCCCGAACACCGAAAGAGTAATTTTTCTGCACTTGTTTCACAGGTGCATATCATTGCAATTTTTTACAGCAAGGCCAATTTTTTATTTCATCAAGAGTACCTCTATAGGGTTACCCGTTACTTCTATCCAAAGTCAAAGTGACACCAGAATGTATCCACAAAATGTCTAATCTAATCTCTAATCTAATGTTCCCAGTGCACTACATTGTGGCCTCATCATACACACTGGCTCCCCAGCTGTTGCTGAGCAAAATAAAGGCAGCTTGCAGGGAAAATGTTATTTTTTTTGCCTTTATAAATGCAATTATTGTTGCAGCAGATTCTAGACATGGTACAGATCTGTCACTTTACAGGTAGACTAAAGGGACCCCCAGGCACTATATTGGAAGGAATATTTCATTTTTATGCTTTCACTTTAAAAATCAAAAAATCACTGCTCATTTAAAAATGATGTTTTTCCCCAACATTTTTATTTATTGATATGTGTCCCCCAGGGCAGGACTTGATTTTTGACATTCAGGTCCCATTGACTTTAATGGAGTTCGTTATTCGGGTCCGAACTTTCGGGGTGTTTGGAAGTTCTGGTTCAAACCTAACAGGGGTCCATTCGGCCCATCCCTAGTCAGAACCAATAGTAAGCAGTAGAGTTTATAATGGTTGCTTATGGTTTAAGCAATGCATCCTAAAATGACTGTATTTCTTGGTAAAATATGTTTTTTTAATACAAAAACTAATAATATACCTCAGATTAGCATGTGGGAAATGGTCTACCCAGCTACTCCAACTTCTTAGCCAATCAGAAGCTCATGACTTACTGTACATAGATGACCTTTTCTCCATAGAGCCTGATGGAAAAGTGATTTACAAAAACTGGCCAAACCATGGCCATAAAGGAGGATATCAGTTGACCTGAGGTCAGTAATAGTGACATATGTCTGTCACCTGCTAGGTGCTAGGTAGTTGCCCATCCTCACTTTGATTGGGAAACTTCTTAACTAACTGTTATTCTCCGGTGATGGACTTTTAGAGGCCTTCTAAAATTAATTTGTAGTCAATATTGTGATTTATTTGCAGAACTACAGCACATATCACTATATGTGCTGTTATACTGCTATTTTACTTTAATTCCAGAAAGCTCATAAAACTTTTACTTGTTTATTTGCAATTGGTAACATTTTTTGCATGAACCAACTTACAATTTAAGTTTAGTGACCCTTTAATAACATTGTTTTATTGATTGCTGGAAATCCCCTACAAATCCCCTGAACAGCTGGTTAGATCTTCATGTAATTCACATTGATAAGCCCAGCTACACAATAAAGAAAGTGCAGGTCATTTGCCCAGACAAAGGTAAAGTCATGTTGAATACTTTTCCCAGATATCAACTATGCTGTGGACTATAGTGAAAGTTCATCAGAAAGATTATTCACAGACAAAACAATGGGGGAATCACATTTTGAGACATAATCCAATTACAGTATGTGATATTTTATCTGTTATGCAAGGTGATTACTATTGCAATATATTTTAGTACATTATATACCATTCCTATGAAATCTAAAATGTAACCCAAGACAAATAGATAAACAAACACATATGTGTTTACCTTTCTACTTTTGTCAGACGCATAGCCAGCAAGTTTAACACATTACTTTTTGGTTCAGCTTTACTACTTTCTGGATCACCTCTGCCACTTGGCTGGAAGCACAATGTTGATTCATTGGTCGGTGAGGAACCTGGAATTGGTGAAGTAAAAAAACTTAAAGTGCTGAACCAGGAATTAGGTGTTTCACCTATAAGGCCTCATGCACACGGACATTTTTACAGCCGCTTTTTTGAGCGTTTTTTGCAGCTTAAAAATGCCTGCCTATGTTAGTCTATGGCTTCATGCCCACCTAGGCGTTTTTGAGCTGCAAATGGCATAGGCGTTTTTAAGCTGTAAAAAAAAACCCCAGGACCAGTGGGTTCTGAGAGAGGTTTTTCAGCTGTAAAAATGCTCTAACTCTGATAAACGCTTGGAGAAAAATGCATTGCAAAAAAAAAAAATTTTGAAAAAAACCCGCTAAAAAGCGCTTAAAACCACTAACGCGGAAAAATGCTAAAAAACGCTAATAAACGCTAAAAAACGCTATTGCAAAAACGTTGAAAAAAGCTGAAAAAAGTTAAAAAAACTCACTGCAAAGCTACTGGCGTTTTCATAACGTTATTTTAACGTCCCGTGTGCATGAGACCTAATAGATAGCTATGCAGTGTTGCAAAACTATATAATTTATAAGATTTGGCAAATAAAGTTACTAATCATTTAGCAAGTTAAACAATAAACATATATGGTATGTGTTACTTTAGAACTGAATTAGTGTTTTATTTGTTTCATTTTTGAAGCAAAACATGTAAATATTGTGATAATCTTTTTTCTACTAAACCTAGGAAGCAAATTCCCCCTTTTATGTTTTGGTGTCAAAAGTTGTGAATAGAGATGATTATACCTGGGTTCATTTCGGGGTATGTTCGAGCTAAGTTTCACCGAATCCAAACCCTATTGAATTAGTGAGAACCAAATCAAAGCAATAAGTAATGGTAATTTTTTAGGTTAATATGCAAGGACTTGTGAAACAAAAGGCAAGGGGAGCTGGTCAGTACCATGGGGGATATGAACCAAAGCAAAGAAATTTCTATTTGGTAAGGAGTTGTCATGAGATGAATCCAGGGTTCAGGGTGGGTTTGAACATTACTGAAGTATGGGTGCCAAATCTGAACAGTAATGGGCATTTTACATGCCTTATCCATGCAGCATGAACCATGCCAGGCCACATACCATCAGTATGGGGAAGGCACCCTGCCAGGGGAACCCTCCTCACAAAATACCTTATCCTCATGTTGATGAGTACAAGGGCCTCTTCCCCACAACCCTGGCCTGGTACTATGTATACCTTACTCATTATGGAGTAAGTCAGTATATGGAAACAACCTTATTCTGATAAGTCTCATGCTCATAGACACTCACAACCACTGGGTTAGGTTTGTGAGGAAAATGCCTCTGTCTTCATCAACATGAGGACAAATCTCTTTGCCAGGAAAGTACCCCTGGCTAGGTACTGTCCCCATGATGAGGGTATTTGGTCTGGTATGGTTCACAAAGATAGCTTTCAGTCCTGGCTTACAACTGAATGTGCCAGGCTGGATACATCTCACTGGTTGATAGGATTCCAACAGCCACTGGCTTCCTAAGGATCAGCCTGAGTGGGATTCTGTCACATTTAGCAGCAGTAGTAATAAATGCTTAATTTCATGCTTCAGCCATAGGTTCTGCTTGGCTAAAAACCTACAGTGGGTATAGAACCCCCCCCCCCCCGTAAAATAATTACATTTTGTTGTTTTGCAGCCTGAAATGAACACAGACACATTTTTTTGTTTTATCCAGCTGTTTTTACTCAGTGCAACCTATAACATCCAAATGAAAGATATAACATCAACATGTCAGAAAAAAAAATTCAAAAAAATTCAAAAACAGAATTTACTGAGTTGGAAAAGGGATCAGCCCTTTGTGTCAGTATATTGTTGAACCACCTTTTGATTTAATTACAGCAGTCTTCAAGTCATTCCACAGATTTTCCATGAGGTTTAAGTCTGTGCATGCTGGGTCGGCGACATCTCAAAAGGGGGCGGTGCCACCAGTGACATCGACAGGTGGCCCCGCCTTTCCTATAAAAGAAATGTCAAACAGAGGAGCATGCATCACATTGCTCGTGGGACTGCATTCTTAGTTTTCAGGGTTAATGCTTTGAAAAATTTGTCATTGTGATACAGGCATGCAGGTCTTGTTCATTTTTGTATTTGTATTCATTTCTTATAATTTATAATGGATTGACCCCTGAAAGTATTTACTGTACTGCCTTTTTTCTTAAAAATCTAAAAATAATATTCAACTTTATAGCTAATCCTGTAGCAATATTCGCCAATTGTTTATTTCATTTTCAACAAACGTCAAATATTAGCAGTATTTATCTGTTTGGAAAGTGAGGAATATACATTTCACTGGAAAAATGCATGTGTACACTTTTCTTACCGATAAATTACAATGCATATAAAGAAAATTTAGGGCTGTAAACTAGATTCTGCAATCTCAACTGAAATTCCATTAGCAGCACACCTCTCATTTTGACACATGCTTGTTAGTAGGTATTCACTAGGATATTCATTTTAATGAGGAATATACCAATCTACTTTTGTGTTCCTCCATCATGTACTATAGAACCATGAATGGTCGCTTATAACTGAGTGTCACAGTTCAAGCTATTTCATATACATTTAATTAATGTGAGCCACTAACTGCTGTCATTCTTCCTGTATGAGTTATAGTAAATGTGTTTTGTATTTTAGCTTTTAGAAAGATTGTAAAACTTCTCAGCAATCCTGTAACAAGTAGGGTACTCATACCTTTTGATTCCTGTTACCTTCTGTAATTTTAGCAGTGTTTGCATGCTTACTATATAATCTATTTTACAGAAAATAATGATACTATATAAATATAATATTGATTTCAATTTTCTGTGATAGGTCTTTTTTCAATGTAAATACACAACTTTAAAGTAAAGCAGTATCAAAGGACATAAAGACAGCAAAAATACTCAGAAAAATTATTGTATGACTTCCCCTCAGTAAATATATATACCTGCCCCAGGTCATATATGTACTGTAGGTCTCATGGACTACATATGCATACAGTACAAAGAAAGAAATCTACAAAACAACTGTTTTAAATAGTTATACACTATGTATTTATTTATCCTACTGTTAATTATCCAGCTGTAACAAATAAACCTAGTTATTAAACCTGTACATTTATTTATCCTTGAAATTTAAATCTTATCTCACTTCAGTAGCTGGGTTATCATCATACAAACAGCACATTGGGGACATAGGAGTCCCTGCGTGGGGATTCTCTAATGATAATCCATTTCCTGCAGTGAGATTAAAAAATAAGGGGAAAATGACTTTGTAATGGGAATTAGACACCATGAGCTATATCCCTACAGTTTGTGACAATCTGATTGCGCTGTGTGTACAGTCAAGAGTGTATGTAAAATCACATTTCTCAAGGGGATTGGAGTTTATTAAATGTCCGTCCCAGGGAACCAGGCAATCAGCAGATGAAAGTATCAGGCTACAGGGCACTAAAATCCCCTAGGTTCTAATAACATAGCATCTGCAGTCCACTTACACAGTGTCCTTATTTCTGAAATAGTAATACTTACCTAGTTTACTGCCTAAATCAAATGACATGGATTTATATATCATCATGAAATTTGTTTTTAATATTAAGCATTTTTAGCAGAAAATATGAAATTATAAACTGTTTCCAGCTATATATTTAAATCAAGGTTCTGCATACCATTTTTTATTTATTTTACTTTTATTTGCTGGAAATTATTTTATTGGTTTGGATGGAAAGGCAAGGATTAGAAAGAGAGAGATTGAGAGGTAGAAAGGAGGTACCTTAATATTAACCTAATGAAGTTTATTCTGATTTCTAGCTGTAGCACACTGCAGACTACTCCGATTAGTATAAATTGTGTAGCCTTTCTAATTTTAGCACAGTTACAATGTTTGCCAATAGCTATTAGTGGGATCACTATTGTTGATCTGTTTGCTCTTAATTTCCAGTAGTGAGCTGACAACACTTTTTCTGCTGCACTGAAATCCCAAGCAGTGTTGTCATCACTACCTGAGCCCATGCTGGACTTCAGAACAGCTCTATCTCTATAACATAAGGATGTTGGTATTTTGTAGAGAACTCAGGGCTGACAGCACTGCTTGGGATTTCAATACAGCAAGAACAGTGTTGTCAGCTCACTACAGAAAGCTAGCAGCTTACTGGATTTCTGTCAGGATCAATGGGTATTTTCTGTACTTGCAGCATTTTAAAATAATATTTATAATATTATTGTAGAGTCTAAATGAGTCTGATTTGCAAACTATTTGTATACAGTCATGTGGAAAAAGTAAGTACACCCATTGAAATTTTAATATTTCAACATATTTAAATAGGTAAACATTAGCTATTCATTCCAAGAGTGAGGCTTATTTATTAACACCTTCACACCTAAGGTTAAAATAAATATTAATGCCTAAGCACAATTTTGCAACTTTAACTAGGGATGAGCCGAACACTCCCTGGTTCGATTCGCAGCAAAATATGTGAACAGGCAAAAAAATTGTGTGAACACGCAAACACCATTAAAGTCTATGGGATGCAAATGTGAAAAATCAAAAGTGCTCATTTTAAAGGCTTATATGCAAGTTAGTGCCATAAAAAGTGTTTGGGGACCCAGGTTTGGTATGCCACCAAAAATACAAAAAAAAATGGCTTGGATGTCCCCCCAAAACCCATACCAGGCCTTTCAGGTCTGGTATGAATATTAAGGGGAACCCCACCCCAAAATTTGAAAAAAAAAATGGCGTGGGGTTTCCCCAGGCACTATATACTCTGAACAGCAGTATATATACTATACGGCCTGCCCTAGATACTCTGCAGAAAAACTGGGCCTTAGGTGTTGGTGGTACCAGAACACTGTAAGCCCTCATATGCCTCATTTCCACTGAGCGGATCGGTTCGGGTCAGTACAGTTTGAATGGCCCAGAATGGTCCGGTCTATTCTGGTGAGCGTTTCCACTGCAAGTGGGACCACAAGGGGCCATACAGGGTTTAGAAAAAATGCCTCAGCATAGCACAGCAGAGGGTTTTCTGTCAGTCAATCAGTGGAATGTATCGTAGCTCCGCCCTAACCGAACCGTTCCATTTTTTATGGCCCCACATCTGAAGCAGGACCCTGAATGGAGCGGTACAGTTCGGTTGTATGGGCCACATTCATAATGAAAACACCCAAAATAGCGTACAGAACCGAACCGATCCGCTCAGTGGAAACGAGGCAATAGTTACTCCTGTTGGGGGCATGGCCCTGCCATGAAATGTAATAAAAATTGTAATTACATGGCCCTATTAAACAGGGGCAGAAAAATTGGACCTTGGGTGGTGGTGGCACCAAAACACTGTAAGCCCTCACAGTTACTCTTGTTGGGCATAGGAATGGGCCCTGCTGTGAAATATTATATCAAAAATTGTAATTACATGGCCCTGTTAAACAGGGGCAGAAAAATTGGGCCTTGGGTGGTGGTACCACAACACTGTAACCCCTCACAGATACTCTTGTTGGGCGCAGGAACAGGCCCTGTTGTGAAATATTAGATCAAAAATTTTAATTGCATGGCCCTGTTAAACAGGGGCAGAAAAATTGGGCCTTGGGTGGTGGTGGTGGTGCCCTAAAGCACAAATATTGTTGGAAGCTAGCATCATCAAGATTGAGGAGGAATAGGATAGTCAGCATAGGAAGTCTTCAAGGGATCCCACATCCATAGAAAATTCAGTCAGTTACATCAGCATCAGGTGCTTGATAGCTGCTGATCCAAGACTGATTAATTTTTATGAATGTGAGCCTATCAATGGAGTCTGTGGACAGGCACGCTCTTTGATCCATTACAAACCCTCCAGCAGCACTGCATGTGCGTTCAGAAAGCACGCTGGATGCAGGACAGGCCAGTAGCTGGATTGCATATTGAGCAAGTTCTGGCCAGTGGTTCATCCTCAAGACCCAGTAACCCAGTGGAAGCTCTGTTGGAAAGGTCTCCAAGTCTGCTCTTGCCCCTAGATATTAAAAAGGGCACAATCGTAATGGATTGTGTAAGTGATTCTGCGCAACACAAAATGAAGTAAATGAATAAATGCATAAACTACACACCTGAAAAATAAAATAACAATCCCCTAATGGGGTAGAGCAATATGTGCAGATTAAAAAACAAGTAGCAGGTGTATCATAGTGACAAAGTGCTAATCAAATAAAAGTCACTCAGTAAAAACACAAAACATAACATAAACTGTGACTGGTGGGTGAACATGCGTTGCTAGGTGATCTGGTGACTGTTCGTGGTAACGGATACCCACTCGGGGCTCCCAGAACTCTCACCTCTATGGCACGATAAAAGTGCCTGTGTGCTTCCAATAGGTCTGTGGTCACTCTGGTGCAGTGATGACAATGGCGTCCTACTCCTTCCGGAGGGAGGGGGGCGTCACTTCCTCCACTTGGTAGGGCCTCTATTCCACAGTAGGGGTGCCTATGTACTTCCAATGGGTCTGTGGTCACTCTCGTGCAGTGATGGTGATGGCGTCCTAATCCTTCTGGGGGAGGGGACCGTCACTTCCTCCGACTGTTAAGCTCCATATAGGGGTAATTGAAAAGACTCCAATAGTGTAATAAAGTTAAAGCCAATGGATTTATTAAAGGTAAAAAATCAGCTTACATAAACGTAAACAAAAAACGCCAAACAGCGATGGGAACAGCGTTATAGCGATACTCGCTACGTCACTTCCGGTCCGCACTGACGTATTTCCGGTTGCGTGCCTACGCGTTGCGTCAAATCACGTGACTTCTTCAGGGCACCGGATTGGCTATCGCCATGCTCATTTTATACTATTGGGACAGGAAGTGGAGAAAACTCCATTTTGTTGTAGACTAAGTAAATGGTAGTACCGCGGCCATCTTTGAGTGGGTAATGTCGTTTTAAAATGTTCATTAATAAAGTTGTATTTAAACAAGGAAGTAAAAAAAAGTGTTAAGGAGTACGTTTAAAACCCGTGCTTAAAAAACAATAAGATGATGACCCGAGATGGTGACTCAGTCGATCGGGTCTCCGATCGGGCTATGTATAGTTAAAATGATAATAAAAAACAACTTTTAATCTTAAGAGAAAGTAAAATGCAAAGTTTAATACAAAGTAGTGTGTAAAAATCCTAATGGGATAAATAACCGAATAACAATAAAAATATGGGTGAGGATAAAAATGACAGGTCCAAAGTATGTAGAAAGCTTTACGTAAATAGTTATTAAAAATAGATCCCCCAAATTTAAAGACCAAAGCACACCGGAAATGAAGTATTGAGTTTACATAAATACATAAAATCTAGAAATCACTAATGAAGCAGTTAAGATCGAATTCTACATTTAACCCTTCAGGTACTAGTGTTCTGGTTCTATGTATCCATTTCGATTCCTTTTGGCTGAGGATTCTGATTTTATGATCACCTCTCCACGATTTATTATATCTTTCTATACCCCAAAAACGTAATTGTGTGGGGTCTTTATTATGAAAAAGTGCAAAGTGCTTAGATACGTTATGTTTCGGGCACCCTTTTTTGATGTTTACTAAATGCTCTTTGATCCTTGTTTTGAGTGCTCTTTTGGTCCTTCCTACATACTGTAGGTTACAAGGACATTGTAACATATACACAACCCCCTCTGTGTAGCAATTAATAAAATCTTTTATTGGGTAAGTGTTCCCTGTACTCGTTGCCTTAAAATCATGTTTCTTGGTTTGAAATTTTTTGGCGTGTGTGCAGGCATAGCAATATTTACAGGGATAAAACCCTTTGCCATTAAAAAAGGAGAATGTGTTTTTGGGGGGAGGTTCCACTACATTCTTCACGATGATATCCCTCAAGGTTGGAGCTCGTTTATAAATAATAGATGGCCTTTCCGGTAGGATTTGTCGTAGGTGTTTATCCTCCTTTAGGATATGCCAGTGTTTGCGGATAATCTTCTCTATATCTTTAAATTGAGTGTTGAAGTCTAAAATTAAACTTGGTATTTCTGAAAGGTTCTGTGTCTTCTTAGGTGCATGTATCAGTTGTTTTCTGTCCATCGTTTGAGTACGTTCAATTTCTCTTTTGATTAATGCTTCTTCATAGCCTTTCTTGACAAATCTCTGTCCAATTAGATTAGCCTAAATCTCAAAATCTGCATCTTTCGTACAGTTGCGCTTGATTCTTACCAATTGGCCTTTTGGGATGTTGTAAAGCCAAGGTTTGTGGTGGCAGCTTGTCATAGGTAGATAACTGTTTCTAGACACTTCTTTAAAGTGGGTTTTGGTTGTTAATCGATCTCCTTCAATGCTTATCTCTAGATCCAGAAATTCGACCTTCTTCGTATCAATATTCGAGGTTAATTGTATATTTCTGTCATTATTATTTAGATTCGACAGAAACTGCTCCAGGGTTTCTCTGCTTCCATTCCATATTATGAGGATATCATCGATAAATCTTTTGAATAGTCCTAGTTCACACGGTGGGTTTTTATGTACTGCTTCCTCCTCCCATTGTGCCATAAAGGCATTTGCCACACTTGGCGCAAATTTAGCACCCATGGCAATGCCTGTTATTTGCTTGTAAAAATTTTGGTCATGCCAAAAATAGTTGTTTTTTAACGAAAATTCTAGGCATTTAATCAAAAACTTCCTTTGGGTACATTTGAGTGCGCTATACTTTCTTAAGGCCCATTTGGTTGCTTCACATGCTTGGTGATGTTGGATAATCGTGTAGAGGGAGGAAACGTCTACCGTTGCCAGTAGGGTCCTTCCCTCTAGGACTGGTACTTCTTCTATTTGTTGTAAGACATGTTTCGTGTCCCTTATATAGGATGTTGTTTGTTGGATGGCGGGTTGAATAAAGTGATCTATATACTGGCCAATCCTTGCTGTTAGGGAGTTGATCCCATTAACAATTGGTCTTCCCGGGGGGTTTTGAAGGTTCTTGTGTATTTTGGGAACTGTATATATTACTGGGATCCTATGTGAATCCGGAACTAGGTATCTTGCTTCCTTTGTGTCCAGTATCCCTTTCTTGACTCCCAATTGGATCACTTTTTCTAAATCTTTCTTGCATTTAGTTGAGGGATTGCTCAGTAGTTTTTGGTATGTGGTGGTGTCTTCCAATTGACGTTTGATTTCTGCTTGGTAGTCCACTTTGTTTTGGATTACCACTCCTCCTCCTTTGTCTGCCGGTCTGATAACCAGATCTTTTCTGTTGGTCAAAGATCGTATTCCTTTCTTAATATGTGCAGGGTCACTCGTTTTCTTTATCTTCAGTTGGTCCAGATCCTTCAGTACTAGGTTTTTGAACACTTCAATGTGTTGGTTATCATTTAATTGTGGGTTAAAAAGGGATTTGTTGCGTAGTCCACTATGTTCCATCCGTTGTGGGTCTTGCGGTGTGGTTAATCGTCTAGTTTGGGGATTAGTTAAAATCGCTTTCTTAATATTCATTTTTCTTACATATTTCTTGATTCCAATATAAGTTGCAAATTTGTCTAAGTTTTTTGTGGGGGCGTATTTTAGGCCTTTATCCAATACAGCCAGTTCTTCGCTAGTTAGAGTTTGTCCGCTCAAATTAAAGATTCCTTCTCCTAGTGGACTCTTTTTCTTTTTGAGTCTCTTTCCCGCTCGACATCCCCTCTTGGTTCTGGGGTTCTTCTTCTTTCTTCCTGATAATGTCTCTTTGGGGAATAGTAGGGTTCTTGTGGGTGTCTCTGTGGGGAGCGTTGGGCATACTCCAATTTCCTCCTCGGTGGTGTTTCTCGCCGACCTCGGTCTAAAAAATCGTTGCCATATCTATCTTGATCATATGGGTACTGGCGGGGATGAGTATTAGGTTCCCTCTGGTCTCGGATTGGGTCAAACCTATTGTGTGTTGGGATAGGGCTTCTTTCATATCTGCCTTGTTGGTTATAGTATGCTCCTTCCCTATGTTCTCTATATGCCCCTTCATTGTACGACCTGTCATTGTGGTGTCTTTGATTATATCCACTATTGTGTCGCGGTTTTTTAAAAGGTTTTCTAAAAGGTTTTTTCCAATTGTTCCTAGGTGTGTGTGACCCCTGTGTCTGGTAGTTTCGTTGCTCATATTGAGGTCTAGGAGTATGGGGGTAAGGTTCCCTATGGTGTTCATTCAGCTGTGTAGGTGGATAAGGTATACCTCCTTGCGGTTCATAGATCCTGACCTCCTTTTCAGGTGTTGAATGTGCTGACGCGATGGCTGGTTCTTCCAATTTGTTTTGCCATTTAAACACTTGGTCTGTTTTGTAATCTGTGACCCCCATACTCCTAGACCTCAATATGAGCAACGAAACTACCAGACACAGGGGTCACACACACCTAGGAACAATTGGAAAAAACCTTTTAGAAAACCTTTTAAAAAACCGCGACACAATAGTGGATATAATCAAAGACACCACAATGACAGGTCGTACAATGAAGGGGCATATAGAGAACATAGGGAAGGAGCATACTATAACCAACAAGGCAGATATGAAAGAAGCCCTATCCCAACACACAATAGGTTTGACCCAATCCGAGACCAGAGGGAACCTAATACTCATCCCCGCCAGTACCCATATGATCAAGATAGATATGGCAACGATTTTTTAGACCGAGGTCGGCGAGAAACACCACCGAGGAGGAAATTGGAGTATGCCCAACGCTCCCCACAGAGACACCCACAAGAACCCTACTATTCCCCAAAGAGACATTATCAGGAAGAAAGAAGAAGAACCCCAGAACCAAGAGGGGATGTCGAGCGGGAAAGAGACTCAAAAAGAAAAAGAGTCCACTAGGAGAAGGAATCTTTAATTTGAGCGGACAAACTCTAACTAGCGAAGAACTGGCTGTATTGGATAAAGGCCTAAAATACGCCCCCACAAAAAACTTAGACAAATTTGCAACTTATATTGGAATCAAGAAATATGTAAGAAAAATGAATATTAAGAAAGCGATTTTAACTAATCCCCAAACTAGACGATTAACCACACCGCAAGACCCACAACGGATGGAACATAGTGGACTACGCAACAAATCCCTTTTTAACCCACAATTAAATGATAACCAACACATTGAAGTGTTCAAAAACCTAGTACTGAAGGATCTGGACCAACTGAAGATAAAGAAAACGAGTGACCCTGCACATATTAAGAAAGGAATACGATCTTTGACCAACAGAAAAGATCTGGTTATCAGACCGGCAGACAAAGGAGGAGGAGTGGTAATCCAAAACAAAGTGGACTACCAAGCAGAAATCAAACGTCAATTGGAAGACACCACCACATACCAAAAACTACTGAGCAATCCCTCAACTAAATGCAAGAAAGATTTAGAAAAAGTGATCCAATTGGGAGTCAAGAAAGGGATACTGGACACAAAGGAAGCAAGATACCTAGTTCCGGATTCACATAGGATCCCAGTAATATATACAGTTCCCAAAATACACAAGAACCTTCAAAACCCCCCGGGAAGACCAATTGTTAATGGGATCAACTCCCTAACAGCAAGGATTGGCCAGTATATAGATCACTTTATTCAACCCGCCATCCAACAAACAACATCCTATATAAGGGACACGAAACATGTCTTACAACAAATAGAAGAAGTACCAGTCCTAGAGGGAAGGACCCTACTGGCAACGGTAGACGTTTCCTCCCTCTACACGATTATCCAACATCACCAAGCATGTGAAGCAACCAAATGGGCCTTAAGAAAGTATAGCGCACTCAAATGTACCCAAAGGAAGTTTTTGATTAAATGCCTAGAATTTTCGTTAAAAAACAACTATTTTTGGCATGACCAAAATTTTTACAAGCAAATAACAGGCATTGCCATGGGTGCTAAATTTGCGCCAAGTGTGGCAAATGCCTTTATGGCACAATGGGAGGAGGAAGCAGTACATAAAAACCCACCGTGTGAACTAGGACTATTCAAAAGATTTATCGATGATATCCTCATAATATGGAATGGAAGCAGAGAAACCCTGGAGCAGTTTCTGTCGAATCTAAATAATAATGACAGAAATATACAATTAACCTCGAATATTGATACGAAGAAGGTCGAATTTCTGGATCTAGAGATAAGCATTGAAGGAGATCGATTAACAACCAAAACCCACTTTAAAGAAGTGTCTAGAAACAGTTATCTACCTATGACAAGCTGCCATCACAAACCTTGGCTTTACAACATCCCAAAAGGCCAATTGGTAAGAATCAAGCGCAACTGTACGAAAGATGCAGATTTTGAGATTCAGGCTAATCTAATTGGACAGAGATTTGTCAAGAAAGGCTATGAAGAAGCATTAATCAAAAGAGAAATTGAACGTACTCAAACGATGGACAGAAAACAACTGATACATGCACCTAAGAAGACACAGAACCTTTCAGAAATACCAAGTTTAATTTTAGACTTCAACACTCAATTTAAAGATATAGAGAAGATTATCCGCAAACACTGGCATATCCTAAAGGAGGATAAACACCTACGACAAATCCTACCGGAAAGGCCATCTATTATTTATAAACGAGCTCCAACCTTGAGGGATATCATCGTGAAGAATGTAGTGGAACCTCCCCCCAAAAACACATTCTCCTTTTTTAATGGCAAAGGGTTTTATCCCTGTAAATATTGCTATGCCTGCACACACGCCAAAAAATTTCAAACCAAGAAACATGATTTTAAGGCAACGAGTACAGGGAACACTTACCCAATAAAAGATTTTATTAATTGCTACACAGAGGGGGTTGTGTATATGTTACAATGTCCTTGTAACCTACAGTATGTAGGAAGGACCAAAAGAGCACTCAAAACAAGGATCAAAGAGCATTTAGTAAACATCAAAAAAGGGTGCCCGAAACATAACGTATCTAAGCACTTTGCACTTTTTCATAATAAAGACCCCACACAATTACGTTTTTGGGGTATAGAAAGATATAATAAATCGTGGAGAGGTGATCATAAAATCAGAATCCTCAGCCAAAAGGAATCGAAATGGATACATAGAACCAGAACACTAGTGCCTGAAGGGTTAAATGTAGAATTCGATCTTAACTGCTTCATTAGTGATTTCTAGATTTTATGTATTTATGTAAACTCAATACTTCATTTCCGGTGTGCTTTGGTCTTTAAATTTGGGGGATCTATTTTTAATAACTATTTACGTAAAGCTTTCTACATACTTTGGACCTGTCATTTTTATCCTCACCCATATTTTTATTGTTATTCGGTTATTTATCCCATTAGGATTTTTACACACTACTTTGTATTAAACTTTGCATTTTACTTTCTCTTAAGATTAAAAGTTGTTTTTTATTATCATTTTAACTATACATAGCCCGATCGGAGACCCGATCGACTGAGTCACCATCTCGGGTCATCATCTTATTGTTTTTTAAGCACGGGTTTTAAACGTACTCCTTAACACTTTTTTTTACTTCCTTGTTTAAATACAACTTTATTAATGAACATTTTAAAACGACATTACCCACTCAAAGATGGCCGCGGTACTACCATTTACTTGGTCTACAACAAAATGGAGTTTTCTCCACTTCCTGTCCCAATAGTATAAAATGGGCATGGCGATAGCCAATCCGGTGCCCTGAAGAAGTCACGTGATTTGACGCAACGCGTAGGCACGCAACCGGAAATACGTCAGTGCGGACCGGAAGTGACGTAGCGAGTATCGCTATAACGCTGTTCCCATCGCTGTTTGGCGTTTTTTGTTTACGTTTATGTAAGCTGATTTTTTACCTTTAATAAATCCATTGGCTTTAACTTTATTACACTATTGGAGTCTTTTCAATTACCCCTATATGGAGCTTAACAGTCGGAGGAAGTGACGGTCCCCTCCCCCAGAAGGATTAGGACGCCATCACCATCACTGCACGAGAGTGACCACAGACCCATTGGAAGTACATAGGCACCCCTACTGTGGAATAGAGGCCCTACCAAGTGGAGGAAGTGACGCCCCCCTCCCTCCGGAAGGAGTAGGACGCCATTGTCATCACTGCACCAGAGTGACCACAGACCTATTGGAAGCACACAGGCACTTTTATCGTGCCATAGAGGTGAGAGTTCTGGGAGCCCCGAGTGGGTATCCGTTACCACGAACAGTCACCAGATCACCTAGCAACGCATGTTCACCCACCAGTCACAGTTTATGTTATGTTTTGTGTTTTTACTGAGTGACTTTTATTTGATTAGCACTTTGTCACTATGATACACCTGCTACTTGTTTTTTAATCTGCACATATTGCTCTACCCCATTAGGGGATTGTTATTTTATTTTTCAGGTGTGTAGTTTATGCATTTATTCATTTACTTCATTTTGTGTTGCGCAGAATCACTTACACAATCCATTACGATTGTGCCCTTTTTAGTTTATTAGTAGTGTAAGGTGTTCACTATTTGATTTTGCAGCATCACTAAGAATACATCACCACTATTATTTCATTTCATTATTTCACTTAGTTTTAGGTAGTAGCGCAGAAGTCTTTCTTTTTAGATTTTTTATACTGCCCCTAGATATTCCTACACCATATAATGCAGATGCTGGTGATGGTTGTTTGAACCGATCAGACCTTGGCGCTAAGGACTGAAAAATTGTTTAAAGGCATCGGTCAGCCAGCCACCTTTTCCACCGCTCTTCCTCTGACTGAATGACGCCTCAGCAACACATTGTCCAGCACCAGGAAATGGTAGCCTCCCAGGGTCTGGAAATGCATTGCACAAACCTTTCTGCAAGGCCTTCTAAAGATGTTTCATCCTCTGCTCCCTCTGCAAAGGCAGGATGAGTTCTGCAACCTTACCCTTGTATTGTGGATCAAGAAAGGTTGCCAGCCAGTAATGATCCCTCTCCTTGATACCACAAATCCTGGGGTCCTTTCTCAGGCTTTTCAGAATCAGGGAGGCCATGCAGTGCAAGTTTGCAGAAGTATTTGTTTCTGAGTCTTCTGGGTCACTAAGGATCACATAAACCATAACTACCTCCTCCCAGCCACGTACAACTCCTTGGGTTTCTTGGGACTGAAACCATCCCTTGAAGACTGCTGCTGAGTATTATCCTCTACATCCATGCTGACACAATCCTCCTTCTCCTCCTCTTCTTCCTGTGTGTTTGGCAGGCCCACAGGAATGCTATCTGGAAAAAGGGGGCCTTGAGAGGAAAGGAAGTCCTCCTCTTCCTCCTGCTGTTCTGCCTCAAGTGCCCTGTCCATGATTCCATGAAGCGTGTGCTCCAGCAGGAAGACTAGAGCGACAGTGTCACTGATGCATGCATTGTCACTGCTCACCATCCTTGTGGCCTCCTCAAATAGTGAAAGGACAGTGCATGTATCCTTAATCAGTAGCCACTGGTGTGGCAAAAAGAAGCCAAGCTCCCCTGATCCTGTCCTGGTGCCATACTCGCACAAGTACTCATTGATGGCCCTCTGCTGCAGCAGCATTGCCAATGTTGAGTGCCACCTGGTGGGCATGTCACAAATGAGGTGGTAGGTGGGCAGGTTGCATTCCCTTTAAATGTCAGCCAGCCGAGCACTGTCATTGTATGACCGGCGGAAATGACCACAGACTTTTCTGCCTGCCTCAGGAGATCTTGTAAGCCTGGGTACCTGCTCAAGAACTGCTGCACCAACAAATTCAGGACATGTGCCAAACATGGAACATGGGTCAAGTGTCCCTGTCGGAGTGCGGAGAGAAGGTTGGTGCCATTGTCACATACAACCATTCCTGGCTGAAGCTGGTGTGGCGTCATCCACCTCTGAGCCTGCCCCTGCAGAGCTGACAGAATCTCTGCCTCAGTGTAGCTCCTGTCCCCTAGGCAGACCAACTCAAGCACCACATGGCATCTTTTAGCCTGACTGCTTGCGTAGCACCTTGAACACTTACTTAGAACCGCTGGTTCAAAGGTCAAATCTGCAGAAGAGGCCATAGAGGAAGAAGAAAATGAGGGGTAGAGGAGAGAGCTGTGGCAGAATCACAACTAGCATTTTGGAGGTGTGGCGGTGGAACAAGCTCCAACAACACATAGGTTGGACTTGATGATTGTGTCTTTTTTCAACCTCACCTACAATGTAACTATGTAACTATTGTCCTGGAAAAAACGCACACACCATATCTCCTGTGCTAATAAGCACACATTCCTGTTCCCTAGTAAACAGCCAAAATCACCATCTCAGCTCCATCGTTCCTTCATCTGCTCTGCCGGGCAGAGAGACTCTTGGCTTTTTATTCACACACAAACAGGAAGCCACAAACAGCATGTGACCTCAACACAGGATATGACCAAATAAGGATATGAAAACACAGAAACTCATGACCCCAACAGCCAATCGCTTCCTCCATGCAAAATGATGACATCACAGGAAATTACACTAAAGGGAGGGCATTCACAGGAGTGGGAGGGAGAAGTGTACATGTCTCATCCACTCGAGGCATGTACACTGCCCCCTCCGCCCAGCCTAATGCATGCACATTCACCATCTTTGTCAGCACGGATCCCACTCAATACTGCTCAGAGTAACCAGTATCTAGTAAGATCATTATACTTGTTCTTACAAGCTTGAGAAGATCTGTGGGGACATTGCTACTGGTGTTGTCAATATATCGTACGAGTATATTAACAAGGCAGATATCAATGTTCTCTTATTAAAGCAGATATGTATTCAGAAGGGATAGTGTAGCCACACAGAGATAAAATAATATGTTTCTCTCGTTATACGGATTTCGCTTCTCTAATGTGCATAGACATCTGAAGGCAAGAAGTCCAGCGCATTGCGCTTGATACTTACAAACTGGCAAAGGCCCACACACAGAGAACACGTCTCCAAGCCCATGAGAAGGTTTTCATACCTACGGTTTTACCGCTGGTCCCGATTCAACCCAAATGCGCTCTGCTAGAGCGCTTCTTGGTTAAATCAGACACAGGGAGACAGGTGACAATCTATAAAACACACATCCTAGCATGAGTCCATATAATAAAAATTTCCACAACACTATGTAACACTGATACCTGTCCTGCATCTTTCCTAGCGTCCAGCAGAGTTACCCAGTGCGCAATGAAGGAAAGGTAACATCCCTGCCAATAAAATGAGTCAGTAAATGGGGTGGGTGGCGCTAACTAAGATCGATAGATGTATGAAACCAATCTTTCTGACATAAACTCTATTTACCTTAATTAGGTTTAAACTAGAGGATGTAATGGATTCCTATTCAAGAATGTAAAGGCGTCTGCAGGATAACATAAAGTGAACAACCTTTTATAAACCTTTTATAAAGTGCTAAGTGCTACAGGTGGAGTATATAGATAAAATCTTTTGTATTCGTGGCCCTCCCTGCGCAAATGTGGCAAGGGAGTCTTCACGGTTCCATCCAAACTAAGTGAAAAATATAATATAATAAAAAAAATCTAAGTGCAGTCCAAGGATATATATGTGTATAACTAAGCAAATAAGCATGTGGTTCAAAACAGTCCAGTGATCAGTTAAGTTGTGCACATTGAAAGGCAAACACTCCTAGAGCTGATGTGCTACCATCTGATCTGAATCATTTAACCACTTCAGCCCCGGAAGGATTTACCCCCTTCCTGACCAGAGCACTTTTTACAATTTGGCACTGCGTCGCTTTAACTGCTAATTGCGCGGTCATGCAATGGTGTACCCAAACGAAATATGTGTCCTTTTCTTCCCACAAATAGAGCTTTCTTTTGATGGTATTTGATCACCTCTGCCATTTTTATTTTTTGCGCTATAAACGGAAAAAGACCAAAAATTTAGAAAAAAAATGATATTTTCTACTTTTTGTTATAAAAAAAAATCCAATAAACTCAATTTTAGTCATACATTTAGGCCAAAATGTATTCGGCCACATGTCTTTGGTAAAAAAAAAGTCAATAAGTGTATATTTATTGGTATGCGCAAAAGTTATAGCGCCTACAAACTAGGGTACATTTTCTGGAATTTACACAGCTTTTAGTTTATGACTGCCTATGTCATTTCTTGAGGTGCTAAAATGGCAGGGCAGTACAAAACCCCCCCAAATGACCCCATTTTGGAAAGTAGACACCCCAAGGAAATTGCTGAGAGGCATGTTGAACCCATTGAATATTTTTTTTGTCCCAGGTGATTGAATAATGGCAAAAAAAAAAAAAATTTACAAAAAGTTTCCACTAAATGATATATTGCTCACACAGGCCATGGGCATATGTGGAATTGCACCCCAAAATACATTCAGCTGCTTCTCCTGAGTACGGGGATACCACATGTGTGGGACTTTTTGGGAGCCTAGCCGCGTACGGGGCCCCAAAAACCAAGCACCGCCTTCAGGATTTCTAAGGGCATAGATTTTTGATTACACTCCTCACTACCTATCACAGTTTTGAAGGCCATAAAATGCCAAGATGGCACAAAACCCCCCCAAATGACCCCATTTTGGAAAGTAGACACCCCAAGCTATTTGCTGAGAGGCATGTTGAGTCCATGGAATATTTTATATTTTGACACAAGTTGCGGGAAAGTGACAATTTTTTTTTTTTTTTTTTGCACAAAGTTGTCACTAAATGATATATTGTTCAAACATGCCATGGGCATATGTGGAATTACACCCCAAAATATATTCTGCTGCTTCTCCTGAGTACGGGGATACCCCATGTGTGGGACTTTTTGGGAGCCTAGCCGCGTACGGGGCCCCGAAAACCAAGCACCGCCTTCAGGATTTCTAAGGGCATAAATTTTTGATTTCACTCCTCACTACCTATCACAGTTTTGAAGGCCATAAAATGCCAAGATGGCACAAACCCCCCCCAAATGACCCCATTTTGGAAAGTAGACACCCCAAGCTATTTGCTGAGAGGCATGTTGAGTCCATGGAATATTTTATTTTTTGACACAAGTTGCGGGAATGTGAGAATTTTTTTTTTTTTTGCACAAAGTTGTCACTAAATGATATATTGCTCACACAGGCCATGGGCATATGTGGAATTGCACCCCAAAATACATTCTGCTGATTCTCCTGAGTACGGGGATACCACATGTGTGGGACTTTTTGGGAGCCTAGCTGCGTACGGGGCCCCGAAAACCCAGCACCGCCTTCAGGATTTCTAAGGGCGTAAAGTTGTAATTTCACTCCTCACTACCTATCACATTTTTGAAGGCCATAAAATGCCCAGATGGCACAAACCCCCCCCCAATTGACCCCATTTTGGAAAGTAGACACCCCAAGCTATTTGCTGAGAGGCATGTTGAGTCCATGGAATATTTTATATTTTGACACAAGTTGCGGGAAAGTGACAATTTTTTTTTTTTTTTTGCACAAAGTTGTCACTAAATGATATATTGTTCAAACATGCCATGGGCATATGTGGAATTACACCCCAAAATACATTCTGCTGCTTCTCCTGAGTACGGGGATACCACATGTGTGGGACTTTTTGGGAGCCTAGCCGCGTACGGGGCCCCGAAAACCAAGCACCGCCTTCAGGATTTCTAAGGGCATACATTTTTGATTTCACTCCTCACTACCTATCACAGTTTTAAAGGCCATAAAATGCCAAGCTGGCACAAAACTCTCCCAAAAGACCCCATTTTGGAAAGTAGACACCCCAAGCTATTTGCTGAGAGGCATGGTGAGTATTTTGCAGCTCTCATTTGTTTTTGAAAATGAAGAAAGATAAGAAAAACATATTTTTTTTTTTTCTTTTTTCAATTTTCAAATGTTTGTGACAAAAAGTGAGGTCTGCAAAATACTCACTATACCTCTCAGCAAATAGCTTTGGGTGTCTATTTTCCAAAATGGGGTCATTTGGGGGGGGGTTTGTGCCATCTGGGCATTCCATGGCCTCCGAAACTGTGATAGGCAGTGAAGAGTGAAATCAAAAATTTACGCCATTAGAAAGCCTGAAGGCGGGGCTTGGTTTTCGGGGTCCCGTACGCGGCTAGGCTCCCAAAAAGTCTCACACATGTGGTATCCCGGTACTCAGGAGAAGCAACAGAATGTATTTTGGGGTGTAATTTCACATATTCCCATGGCATGTTTGAGCAATATATCATTTAGTGACAACTTTGTGCAAAAAAAAAAAAAAATAAAAAAAAAATTGTCTTTTTCCCGCAACTTGTGTCACAATATAAAATATTCCATGGACTCGACATGCCTCTCAGCAAATAGCTTGGGGTGTCTACTTTCCAAAATGGGGTCATTTGGGGGGGTTTTGAACTGTCCTGGCATTTTATGCACAACATTTAGAAGCTTATGTCACACATCGACCACTCTTCTAACCACTTGAAGACAAAGCCCTTTCTGACACTTTTTGTTTACATGAAAAAATTATTTTTTTTTGAAAAAAAATTACTTTGAACCCCCAAACATTATATATTTTTTTAAAGCAAATGCCCTACAGATTAAAATGGTGGGTGTTTAATTTTTTTTTTTCACACAGTATTTGCGCAGCGATTTTTCAAACGCATTTTTGGGGGAAAAAACACACTTTTTTAAATTTTAATACACTAAAACACACTATTTTGTCAAAATGTTTGATAAAATAAAAAAGATGATCTTAGGCCGAGTACATGGATACCAAACATGACATGCTTTAAAATTGCGCACAAACGTGCAGTGGCGACAAACTAAATACATTTTTAAAAGCCTTTAAAAGCCTTTACAGGTTACCACTTTAGATTTACAGAGGAGGTCTACTGCCCTCGATCTGACCTTCGCGGTGATACCTCACATGCATGGTGCAATTGCTGTTTACATTTGACGCCAGACCGACGCTTGTGTTCGCCTTTGTGCGAGAGCAGGGGGGGGCAGGGGTGCTTTTTTTTTTTTTTTTTTTATTATTTTTTTTTGCTTTTTTATCTTATTTTTAAACTGTTCCTTTCATTTTTATTTATTTTTTAATCATTTTTATTGTTATCTCAGGGAATGTAAATATCCCCTATGATAGCAATAGGTAGTGACAGGTACTCTTTTTAGAAAAAATTGGGGTCTATTAGACCCTAGATCTCTCCTCTGCCCTCAAAGCATCTGACCACACCAAGATCGGTGTGATAAAATGCTTTCCCAATTTCCCAATGGCACTGTTTACATCCGGCGAAATCTAAGTCATGAAATGCTCGTAGCTTCCGGTTTCTTAGGCCATAGAGATGTTTGGAGCCATTCTGGTCTCTGATCAGCTCTATGGTCAGCTGGCTGAATCACCGGCTGCATTCTCAAGTTCCCTGTTGGGACAGGAGAGCCAGAGAAAAACATGGAAGACGATGGGGGGGGCATTCCCTCCCACTGCTTGTAAAAGCAGTCTAGAGGCTAATTAGCCACTAGGATTGCTTTTACAAGAAAGCCGACCACTGGCTGAAAAGAATGATACCAAGATGATACCTAAACCTGCAGGCATCATTCTGGTATAACCACTCAAAGTCCAGCAACATACCAGTACGTTGCTGGTCCTTGTTGGGCATACATTGTAAACTTTTTTTTTCATGCAGCCTGTGGGCTGAACGAAAAAAAGATATTGATCGGTGGGTATGCCCACCATTAGAATACCTCCCTTCATCCACCCACTTCTAATGATGGGCATACATGCACCGTATATATATGCCGATGCATGGGGGCATCCTCCCACAAAAGGCAGGAGCAAATCGCTCCTCCACCCACTGCTGCCCCCACGCTTCGGCATATATGCTGAAGTATGTAACTGTGGTGGTGAAATCACCTCCGACAGCGCTGGAGTCGCGGCTTTATGTATCGTGGGAGCAAACGCTGTTGCTGTCAAGATAAATAAATCCGTGCTGCAACTGAATGGCGTACCTGCTAAGCAAATGATGGTTAACTAAAAAACAAAGTAACATTACAGTATAACAGTAATACTTACCATACCTGCAAAGCAAAATACAAAAAAAACATAGTAAAAAATAAAACATTTAACGCAACCTGTGCCTACCTAAAAAATATATATGCCGAAGCATGGGGGCATCCTCCCGCAAAAGGCAGGAGCAAATCGCTCCTCCACCCACTGCTGCCCCCACGCTTCGGCATATATGCTGAAGTATGTAACTGTGGTGGTGAAATCACCTCCGACAGCGCTGGAGTCACGGCTTTATGTATCATGGGAGCAAACGCTGTTGCTGTCAAGATAAATAAATCCGCTCTGCAGCTGAATGGCGTACCTGAAAACAAAAAAGTGGTTAACAATAAAAAAAACAAAGTATAAAAAAATTGCATACCTATAAAGCAAACATGATAAAAGCATAACAATAAAACATTGCAGTATAGAATGCAGAACAATAGAGAGAGAATAGAGAGAGAACAATAAAACAACAACTATTTTTGGTTTTTTTATTTTATATATTTTTTTGTGTTTTTTTCTTTTTTTTTACTTTTTTTGTTTTTTTTACACTTTTTTTTGTAACTTTAACTTTTTTAACTGGTACCAGGTTTGGGTCTCTCAAAATGCGACAGCATCTTGGGAGACCCTGTGGAAGTGTGCCTAGTCTGTGCAGTGCTGTACCCTACGCTAATACTCCACTAGTGTATGGTAGCGTTCAAAACATTCACCAATGCAAAGACCAGGATTGCCAGGACAGAGGGGACAATAATACCGGGTGTCACGCCTAAATCCGCGCTTGCTGCAGACACGACATCTTTTTTGGGGGGTTCGTTGGGTAGGGGTACTCGGGAGGGCATAAAGAAAATGCCTCTCATGCAGCCGGCTTACTGCATTTGGTTGGGGATGGTGAGGTGGAGCACCGTCTGGATACAGAAGGGCTCTGACGATCTCTTCCTGGAATTTAAGGAAGGATCCAGTCTGTCCTGAAGCTCTGTATAGCACATAAGCATTCAGCAAAGCCAATTGAAATAAATAAACAGACACTTTTTTGTACCAGCGTCTGGCCTTACGGGCAATTAGGTACGGCGCCAACAACTGGTCGTTGAGGTCCACCCCTCCCATAATAAGGTTATATTCGTGGACACAGAGGGGTTTCTCCACAACACCAGTCGCCGTAGGAATTTGGACCATCGTGTCTGCATGAAGGGAGGTGAGAACAAAAACATTCTTCTTATCCCTCCACTTCATAGCGAGCAAATTATTATACTTCAAGCAGGCTCTCTCCCCCAGCCTAAGACGGGAATCTACAAGCCGCTGGGGAAAGCCCCGGCGATTAGGTCGCACGGTGCCACATGCTCCAATCTGATGATCAAAAAGGTGGCTAAAAAGTGGCACGCTCGTATAATAATTGTCCACGTACAAGTGGTACCCCTTTCCGAATAAGGGTGACACCAAGTCCCACACTATCTTGCCAGCGCTTCCTATGTAGTCAGGGCAGTTTGTCGGCTCTACATGACTATCTTTGCCCTCGTAAACCATAAAACTATATGTATAGCCTGTGGCCCTGTCACAGAGCTTATACATCTTGACCCCGTATCTGGCACGCTTGCTGGGAAGGTATTGTTTGAATGACAAGCGGCCAGAAAATTTAACCAGGGATTCATCAATGCAGACAAGTTGATGGGGAGTAAACAAGTCTGCAAAACGTTGGTTGAAGTGGTTTACGAGGGGCCGAATTTTGTAGAGCCAATCGTATGCAGGGTCTCCACGAGGACGACAGAGTTCATTGTCGTTGAAGTGCATGAACCGCAAAATCAGCTCGTATCATGCCCTGGCCATGGAGGCAGAGAACAAGGGTGAATGGTAAATTGGGTCAGTGGACCAATATGACCGCAACTCACTCTTTTTATTCAACCCCATGAGGAGGGAAAGGCCCAGAAAGATCTTAAATTCGGAGACCGTAATTGGTCTCCAATCTCTGGCAAGGGAGGACTGGGGATTAGCGGCGATGTATTGACCAGCGTATAAATTGCTTTGGTCCACAATAGATCTATAGAGATCTTCGGTGAAAAACAGCGAATAAAAATCCAGTGGCGTAAAGTCAACTGTTTCCACCTGAATTCCGGGTTGGCCAGTGAAAGGGGGAAGTACGGGTGCTGCAGAAGTGGTGGGTACCCAATTCGGATTGGCGAATGCAGCAGGAAGGGCACTATGGGCACGACGGGCCTGTGTTCGTCTTCTTGGTGGCAGCAGGACACTACTTGTGCTTGCCACCTCGCCAGCTTGAACTGCACTTATGGGACTCGCCACGTCACCAAGTGTTACTGCAGTGCTGGATGTACGACCAGGGTGTACTAGGCCGCTGGTGCTTGCCAGTTCACCAGAAGGAATAGCGGCACTAGTACTTCTCTGCTCCATACGAGAGCCCTGCGGTTCTTGCACTTCAAGGACAGAATAAGTTCGGGGTCTGGTACGCCTGACCTTAGCAGGGACCACAACTCCGTCGTCAGAGCTATCTGTCATGGAGCCACTGTCCTCTACAGGATCGTATTCTGAGCCTGAATCTGACAGATGAGTGACTTCCTCTTCACTATCTGTCATGCTCAGAAACCTGTAGGCCTCTTCACTAGTGTACCTTCGATTTGCCATTTTGGCCTCTAAATTTAGGGGTACACTAGTGAGACTCACAGGCAAAAAAGCTCCTGACTGTCAGCGACTGATTCAAAACGCTACCAAAAAACTGTTAGCGATCGCAGGGATCAGGCCTGACTCTGCGAACGCTGCAGTTATGTGTGCTTAGTGTTTTGTAAGTGTCAGTTATCGATCGATACTGCACTTGGGTGGGCTGGGCTGGGCTGGGCCGAGGAGCAAAACGCAGGTGCTAGCAGGTATCTGGGCTGATCCCGCTAACACTGCGTTTCAGGGAACCCTAAACTGCTGGGGAGTATAGATCTGATCGGATCAGATATCGATCCGTTCAGATACTATAGCACTAAGGGAGGTGTATGCTGCGTGCGTGGGTTTTAGCGGTACTGGCGCTAACCTGACGCTGCCTGGGGCGACGCAGACCTTATCTGATCCTAAAAACGTAACTTCTATCACCGCCGGGCAATTATGGGGTTAAACCTTTATAAGGTAATAAACGGCGGGTGCCCTAAAACTATAATAAACTATAATAAACTGTAATAAACTATAATAAACTACAAAAAACAAACTATCTAAACAGCGTGACCCGTAACAATTATACGGTGATCGCTGGTGAAAGGGTTAACTAGGGGGCAATCAGGGGGTTAAAACCTTTAGCAGGTAGTATATGGGGGTCCCTGTCGCTATAAAACACTGACAGCGAACCTATATACTTACCTCCCTAAACTAGCGTCACCTGTGTCACTAATACAGCGATCAGAAAAACGATCGCTTAGCGACACTGGTGATGGGGGGTGATCACGGGGTTAACCTTTATTAGGGGGGGTTAGGGGGGTACCCTGGACCTAAAGGGGGGTACCCTAGACCTAAAGGGGGCTAACCTAACTGCCCTAACACTTATAACTGACACAAAATGACACCAATGCAAAAAAAAAACACTGCTATTGGTGTCAGAGTGACAGGGGGTACAGGGGGGTGATCGGGGGGTGATCGGGGGGTGACAGGGGGGTGAAAAGTGTGCCTGCATGTTCTACTGGAAGTGTAGTGTTGGTGCACTTACTTGGATGTCTTCTCTCCTCGGCGTCGGATCAAAAAGACCGGCTCCAGGAGAGATGACATCACTTCCTCTCCCTCTGTTTACATTACAGAGGGAGAGGAAGCATTTGATTCGCTGGGAGCGATCGGGAGGGGGTGGCCATCAATGGATGGCCTCCCCCTGACCCCTCATCGCCCGCGAACAAGAGCCGACCGCCTACGGCACCGGGGGGGGTCCGATTTTGCCTGCCCGTGCCGCTCTGATCACGTATATAGGCATGAGGCGGTCGGCAAGTGGTTAAAACAGGAGAAAAACTAGTCCCAATAACGATGATATGCAATATTCCAAAGATCACAGAAGTTCATTCAAAAGGTGACTTGTGTACTCCGTTGCATAGATATTCATGTGACTTTCGTGCTCCCCCTCTCGGGTTCCCACTCACCAGCTACCACTACCCCTGCAGGGGTAGTGTTCTTAAATCCTTTGATAAATCAGCCTCAATTTCTACAAATAAAGGTAATATATTTGAACAAATGATACATAAAATTGACATAGTGTGTTCATTCTAATAATCGAAATGACCGAAAATGCATTTTGTTTGTACATGGAAAAAGTAATTCCACCACTTTAAATCCAATGACTTATGCCGCGTACACACGGTCGGACTTTCTATCCTACTTGGTCCGGCACACTTTCCGATGGACTTTGTCCGCCAGGTGCGCCGGACTTTAAAACGGACGGACTTGCCCACACACGACCGGACTTTCCGGCGGGCTAAGTCCGCCCGTCTTTCCGACGGACTTTCGCCGGAGTTACGGCGGACTTTCAGAATGAACGGACTTGCCCACACACGGACAAGTCCGTTCATTTTGAACGTGACTCAGGTGTGACGGGACTAGAAAAGGAAGTCAATCTTGCCGCTTTTATCGGCGAGATTGACACCTTGCGAGCCCCGTCGCGGGGCATACCAGGCCCTTAGGTCTGGTATGGATTATAAAGGGAACCCCCTACGCCGAAAAAACGGCGTGGGGTCCCCCCTAAAATCCATACCAGACCCCGATCCGAGCACGCAGCCTGGCCGGTCAGGAAAGGGGGTGGGGACGAGCGAGCGCCCCCCCCCTCCTGAACCGTACCAGGCCGCATGCCCTCAACATGGGGGGTGGGTGCTTTGGGGGAGGGGGGCGCCCTGCGGGGCCCCCCACCCCAAAGCACCTTGTCCCCATGTTGATGAGGACAAGGGCCTCTTCCCGACAACCCTGGCCGTTGGTTGTCGGGGTCTGCGGGCGGGGGCTTATCGGAATCTGGGAGCCCCTTTTAATAAGGGGGCCCCCAGATCCCAGCCCCCCACCCTATGTGAATGAGTATGGGGTACATGGTACCCCTACCCATTCACCTAGGGAAAAAGTGTAAGTAATAAAACACACTACACAGGTTTTTAAAATAGTTTATTAAACAGCTCCGGGGGGGGTTCTTCCTCCGGCTTCGGGGGTCCCTCCGCTTCATCTTCTCCCGGCGTCCGGTTGGTTGAGCCGAACACCCCCTGGTTCAGTTCGCACCAGAACCTGCGAACGGACAGAAAATTTGCGTGAACTTTAGAACCCCATTGAAGTCTATGGAACTAGAACATTCGAAATCAAAAGTGCTCATTTTAAAGGCTAATTTGCATGGTATTGTGGTAAAAAGGGTTTGGGGACCCGGGTCCTGCCCCAAGGGACATGTATCAATGCAAAAAAAAGTTTTAAAAACGTCAGTTTTTTTCGGGAGCAGTTAAAGTGAAAAAAAAGTGAAATATTCCTTTAAATATCGTACCTGGGGGTGTCTATAGTATGCCTGTAAAGTGGCGCATGTTTCCCATGCTTAGAACAGTCCCTGCACAAAATGACATTTTTAAAGGAATAAAAGTCATTTAAAACTGCTTGCGGCTTTAATGTAATTTTGGGTCCTGGCAATATGCATGAAAATCAGTGAGACAAATGGCATGGGCACCCCCCACTCCCCAGTCCATTACCAGGCCCCTTGGGTCCTGTATGGATATTAAGGGGAACCCCGCACCCAAAATAAAAAAAGGAAAGGCGTGGGGCCCCCAGGCCCTATATACCCTGAACAGCAGTATACAGGCGGTGCAAACAAGACAGGGACTGTAGGTTTGTTGTTAAGTAGAATCTGTTTGTAATTTTGAACTGTACATTTTTAAAGTGTAGCTCCAGCCAAAAAAAATCAATTTTAAGCTTTTTGGAAAACATAGGGAAGGGTTATCACCCCTGTGACATTTGTTTTGCTGTCTGTCCACCTCACTTTCTGTCCCAATGACAAATGTTTTTTGACAATTTGGGGTTTTTAGTGAAACAAGGATTGTTGATAAAGCATCAGTGGAGAGGAGACACGTTTCTCCCATATTAACTCTTACAGGAGAGAATTTCCCTTCCTAGGGGTAGATTTCATCTCACTTCCTGTTGTCTCCTTCCGTTTGCAAGTAGGAGTCAATTGTAAGTTGGATGTTTAAAAGTAGGGGCCTGCCCTATATACTCTGCAGAAATTTGGGCCTTAGGTGTTGGTGTTGCCACAACACTGTAAGCCCTCACAGTTACTCTTGGTGGGCGCAGGAATGGGCCCTGCTGTGAAATATTAGATGAAGAATTGTAATTACATGCCCCTGTTGAACAGGGTCAGAAAAATTGGGCCTTTGGTGGTGGTGGTGGTGCTGGTTCCACAACACTGTAAGTCCTCACAGTTACTCTCGGTGGGCGCTGAAACGGGCCCTGCTGTGAAATATTAGATCAAGAATTGTAATTACATGAGCCTGTTGAACAGGGGCTGAAAAATTGGGCTTTAGGCACTGGTGCTGGTGCCACAACACTGCAACCCCTCACAGATACTCTAGTTGGAGTGCAGGAACGAGCCCTGCTGCAAAGTATTGCCTCAAAAATTGCAATTACACGCCCCTGTTAAACAGGGGCTGAAAAATTGGGCCTTAGGCACTGTTGCTGGTGCCACAACACTGCAACTCCTCACAAATACTCTAGTTGAGAGCAGCAACGAACCCTCCCTGCAAAATATTGTACAAAAATTGTTATTACACGCCCCTGTTAAATAGGGGCTGAAAAATTGGGCCTTAGCCACTGGTATCGGCGCCCAGAACCAAAAATATTCTTACAAGCTATCAGCATGATCATTGAGGAGGAAGAGGATAGCCACTTAGTATAACAGGATAGTCACTCAGCATCAGCATAGGCAGTCTTGAAGGGATCTGGCATTTAAAAAAAAATATTTGGTTACATCAGCATCAGGTGCTTGGTAGCTGGTGGTGATCCAAGACTGATTCATTTTTATGAAGGTCAGTCAATCGACCGAGTCGGTGGACAGGCGCACCCTGTGATCGGTTACAAAGCCTCCAGCAGCACTTAATGTGCGTTCTGAAAGAATGCTGGATGCAGCACAGGCCAGTAGCTCAATTGCATATTGTGCAAGCTCTGGCCAGTGATCCATCCTCAAGACCCAGTAACCCAGAGGATTTTTGGTGGGAAAGGGGTGCAACTCAGATTTTGCCCCTAGGTATTCCTGCACCCTGACGCTGGCAATGGTTGCTGGAACCGATCATACCTTGGGGCTGCGGACTAAAAAATTGTCTGAACGCATCGGTCAGATGGCCACCTTCTCCACCACTCCTTCTTTGACTGACCGAAGCCTCAGCAACACGTTGTCCAGGAACAGGAGTTTGTAACCTCCCAGTCTCTGGGAACGCATTCCACAGACCTTTCTGCAAGGCCTCCCGGAGATGTTTCATCCTCTGCTCCCTCTGCCTGTGGAAGGAATACGAGGTTCCTTCCGCAGGCTTTGCAGGATCAGGGAGGCCATGCACCGTAGGTTTGCTGAGGCATTTGGTCTTGGTCCGGAGTCCTCTGGGTCACTAAGGATGACATGGTCCGCAGCCACCTCCTCTCAGCCATGTACAAGTCCATGGGTTTTTTGGGACTGTAAATGATCCCTTGAAGACTGCTGCTGATGCTGAGTGCCAGTCTCCACCTCCATGCTGACACAATCCTTCTCTTCCTGTGTGATCGGCGGGCACACAGGAACACTGTCTGGACAAAGGGGGCCTTGAGAGGTAAGAAAGTCCTCCTCTTCCTGCCTCTGTTCTGCCTCAAATGCCCTGTCCATTATTCCACGCAGCGTGTGCTTCAACAAGTGGACAAGGGGGTCAGTGTCACTGATGCATGCACAGTCACTGCTCACCATCCTCGTGGCCTCCTCAAATTGTGACAGTACAGTGCATGCATCCCTGATCATGGCCCACTGGCATGGGGAAAAAAAAAGCTTCCCTGACCCTGTCCTGGTGCCATAGTCGCACAGGTACTCATTGATGACCCTCTGCTGCATGTGCAGCCGCTGCAGCATGGCCAACGTTGAGTTCCACCTGGTGGGCATGTCACAGATTAGGCGGTTCTTGGGCAGGTTAAATTCCTTTTGGAGGTCAAACAGCCGAGCACTGGCATTATATGACCAGCGGAAATGCACACAGACTTTCCTAGTCTGCCTCAGGACATCCTGTAAGCCCGGGTACCTGCCCAAGACCTGCTGCACCACCAAGTTAAGGACGTGAGCCAAAGAGGGCACATGGGTCAGTTGTCCCTGTCGGAGGGCAGGTAGGAGGTTGGTGCCATTGTCGCAAACCACCATTCCTGGCTGAATCTGGCATGGCATTAACCACCTCTGAGCATGCCCCTGCAGAGCTGACAAAATCTCTGCCCCAGTGTGGCTCCTGTCCCCCAAGCACACCAGCTCAAGCACTGCATGGCATCTTTTGGCCTGCGTACTTGCGTAGCCCCTTGAATGCCTACAGAGCACCGCTGGTTCTGAGGACAAAGCACAGGAAGAGGCCATGGAGGAAAAAAGAAGAGGAGGGGTGGAGGAAAGAGGTGTGTCAGAATCACCAGTAGTAGCATTTTGGAGGCCTGGTGGCGGAACAACCTCCAACACTACTGCACCTTGTCCTGCATCCTTACCAGCTGCCAGAAGAGTCACCCAATGCGCCGTGAAAGATAGGTAACGTCCCTGTCCATGCCTGCTGAACCATGAGTCAGCGGTAATATGCACCTTACCACTGACTGCCCTGTCCAGCAAGGCCAAGACATTGCCTTCCACATGCCGGTAGAGAGCCAGAATCACCTTCCACGAGAAAAAGTGGTGTTTGGGAACCTGCCACTGAGGAACCGCACATTCCACAAACTCACGGAAGGGGGCAGAGTCTACCAACTGAAAAGGCAGCAGTTGAAGTGCTAGCAATTTAGCCAAGCTAGCATTCAACTGCTGGGCATGTGGATGGCTGGGAGTGAACTTTTTTCGGCAGTGCAGCAGCTGGGGCAGGCAAATTTGCCTGGTACAATCTGACGTTGGTGTACCGATAGCAGATTGCCCGCAAGTACTTGGCTGTGACACACCTAATTCTACACCTTCATTCCTCTCAGTGGGGTTGGAGATCCCAGCTGATGAGAAGCAAGGAGAGGTCCTCTTTGTTCTTTGGTGTGAGTCTTTTAGGTACGCTTGCCAACAAACTGCATGACAGGTCAACATATGTCTGGTCAAGCATGTGGTGCCCAAGCGGGTGATGTTTTGGCCATGCGAGATACGCTTGAGACATATGTTGCAAATAGCAATGGTGGGATCTGATGCACTCATCTCAAAAAAGGCCCACACCAAAGAACTTTTGGAGGGCATCCTGCCTCGTTGGTGATGTGCCTCCTCCTCCTCCTCCTCTCTCCTATCAGGCACCCACGTGGAGTCAGTGACCTGATCATCCCCTCCCTCCTCATCACTGGAGCAAAGCTGGAAGTATGCTGCAGCTGGGGGAACATGACTGCCAGATTGCTGTCCTTCTTGGGCACCCCCTCTGTCTGGGCTCACGTTACTGCCTTCTTTTAGCTGAGTACCATCATCGGAGCCTTCAAAACGCTGGGCATCTTCCTGGAGCATGTACCCAACACTGTGGTCAAACAGTTCAGTGGACTCCTTGGGAGGACATGGTGGGGCTAGGGAAGGAGTGACTAATGCCATTGAGCCATGTTGACATCTGCTTTGCCAGACAACGTACCCTGAGCCTGGGTGAGGGAGGATGAGGAGGATGAGGAAGGCTTGGTATCCACTCTACCAAGTCTTCCACATGTTGCGGCTCAACACGGCCAGCTGCCCAAAAAAAAGGCCAAGCGTGTCTTACGGCCACGTGCTGATGGGGATACACTGTGTCCACGACCAACACTGTTGCCTCTAGACACAGAGCCTGCTTGCCCTCTTTTATTTGGCTTGTGACTGTCTGCCTCTCCTTGTTGGCCTTCCAGACATACTAATGGCCTGCACGGCAGTGAGATGTAGCTGCACAAAACTGGTATATATATAATTATACTGATTATACAGCAGCTAGCGGAATGCCTGCCTGTGGTATTAATAGGATCAGAAGAAGCACACCAGCACTTGTCTTCAGGTAGCTATAGGTGCAACTGTACAGGGTACACAGCACACTAACTGTAAATACATCAAGCTGCCTGCCTGTGGTATTAATAGGATCAGAAGAAGAACACCAGCACTTATCTTCAGGTAGCTATACTGTAGGTGCCACTGTGCAGGGTACACAGTACACTAACTGTAAATACTTCAAAAGCCTGCCTGTGCTATTAATAGGATCAGAAGAAGCACACAAGCACTTGTCTTCAGGTAGCTATAGGTGCAACTGTGCAGGGTACACAGTACACTAATTGTAAATACTTCAAGAGCCTGCCTGTGCTATTAATAGGATCAGAAGAAGAACACGAGCACTTGTCTTCAGGTAGCTATACTGTAGGTGCAACTGTGCAGGGTACACAGTACACTAACTGTAAATACTGTAAAAACACCTGCCTGCCTGTCAGTATATTAGGAAGAGAATAACAGGAATGGATCTAGCTAAACTGAATACAGTGTATATATATATATATACACACACAACACCTGGGATGCATTTATATATACACAATATACTGTAAGTGCAACTAACTGACTCGACCTGCCTACTCTATCTAACTTAAATCAAATGACACTGTCTCTCTATCTATCTCTCTCCGCCGCCGCAACACACTACACAAGGCTGCCACGCAGGCGGCCTTAAATAGTGTGGGGCATGTACTAAACCCCGTGAGCCATAATTGGCCAAAGCCACCCTGGCTTTGGCCAATTATGGCTCTCTGTACACATAGCACTGTGATTGGCCAAGCATGCGGGTCATAGTGCATGCTTGGCCAATCATCAGCCAGCAATGCACTGCGATGCCGCGGTGAATTATGGGCCGTGACGCGCCACTCGAATTTGGTGCAAACGGCCCATATCGTTCGCATTTCGACGAACGGTCGAACAGGCGATGTTCGAGTCGAACATGGGTTCGACTCGAACTCGAAGCTCATCCTTAACCACCAAGTACCTGGCCACCTAGTGGTAGATAAGAAAAGTGTAACCAGGCCAAACTTAGGCAGGAATCACTAGATCTCTAACAATCAACCATGATAACGACTCCTGGCAAGTAAATTTGTGAGGAGCATCCCTGCCTAAACTTCAGAGTGCTACAAGTATAAAAAAATGTCAGTTTTTAGTTGCCTAAATAAAAAACACAATTTCTAATATACTGTATAGGGATGAGCCGAACACCCCCCTGTTCGGTTCACACCAGAACATGCGAACAGGCAAAAAATTTGTTCGAACATGCAAACACTGTTAAAGTCTATGGGACACGAACATGAATAATCAAAAGTGCTAATTTTAAAGGCTTATATGCAAGTTATTGCCATAAAAAAGTGTTTGGCGGGCCTGGGTCCTGCCCCAGGGGACATGGATCAATGCAAAAAAAAGTTTTAAAAACGGCCATTTTTTCGGGAGCAGTGATTTTAATAATGCTTAAAGTGAAACAATAAAAGTGTAATATTCCTTTAAATTATGTACCTGGGGGGTGTCTATAGTATGCCTGTAAAGAGGCGCATGTTTCCCGTGTTTAGAACAGTCTGACAGCAAAATGACATTTCAAAGGAAAAAAGTCATTTAAAACTACTCACGGCTATTAATGAATTGTCGGTCCGACAATACACATAAAAGTTCATTGATAAAAACGGAATGGAAATTCCCCACAGGGGAACCCCGAACCAAAAAAATGGTGTGGGGGTCCCCCTAAATTCCATACCAGGCCTTTCAGGTCTGGTATGGATATTAAGGGGAACCCTGGCCAAAATTAAAAAAAAGAATGGTGTGGGGTCCCCCTCAAAATCTATACCAGACCCTTCAGGTCTGGTATGGATTTTAATGGGAAACCCCACGCCAAAATTAAAAAAAAAATGGCGTGGGGTCCCCTCAAAAATCCATACCAGACCCTTATCCGAGCACGCAACCTGGCAGGCCGCAGGAAAAGAGGGGGGGCGAGAGAGCGCCCCCCTCCTGAACCGTACCAGGCCACATGCCCTCAACATTTGGAGGGTGCTTTGGGGTAGCCCCCCAAAGCACCTTGTCCCCATGTTGATGGGGACAAGGGATTCATTCCCACAATCCTTGCCCGGTGGTTGTGGGGGTCTTCGGGCGGGGGGCTTATCGGAATCTGGAAGCCCCCTTTAACAAGGGGACCCCCAGATCCTGACTCTCCTCCCTGTGTGCAATGGTAAGGGGGTACAAAAGTACCCCTACCATTTCACAAAAAAGTGTCAAAAATGTTAAAAATGACGAGACAGTTTTTGACAATTCCTTTACTTAAATGCTTCTTCTTTCTTCTATTTTCTATCTTCTTTCTTCTATCTTCTATCTTCCTTTGGTTTCTTCCTCCATCTTCTTCTTCTTCTGGTTCTTCTGGTTCTTCTGGTTCCTCCTCCGGTGTTCTCGTCTGGCATCTTCCTCCGTGGCATCTTCTTCCCTTCTTCTTCTCGGGCCTCTCTGCATCCACCATGATGGGAGGCTCCCGCTGTGTGTCACCGGGTGGCCCTGCCCTCCGTTATTTAAGAACCGTCAGAAGACGAGCGGCGTCACACAGCAGGAGCCTCCCATCATTGGCCGGGGTTCCCCTTAATATCCATACCAGACCTAAAAGGCCTGGTATGGAATTTAGGGGGATCTCCACGTCATTTTTTTAAAAATTTTGGTTTGGGGTTCCCCTGTGGGGAATTCCCATGCCGTTTTTATCAATGAACTTTTATGTGTTTTGTCGGACCAGCAATGCATTAATAGCCACGAGTAGTTTTAAATGACTTTTTTTCCTTTGAAATGTCATTTTGTCAGACTGTTCTAAACACGGGAAACATGCGCCCTTTTACAGGCATACTATAGACACCCTCCAGGTAAGAAATTTAAAGGAATATTACACTTTTATTACTTTCATTTTAAGTATTATTAAAATCACTGCTCCCGAAAAAACGTCAGTTTTTAGAACTTTTTTTTGCATTGATCCATGTCCCCTGGGTCAGGACCCAGGTCCCCAAACACTTTTTATGACAATACCATGCATATAAGCCTTTAAAATTACACTTTTGATTTCTCCCATAAACTTTTAAAGGGTGTTCCGCGGCTTTCAAATTTGCAGCGAACTCCCCAAATTGTTCGCTGTTTGGTGAACTGGCGAACAGTCGATGTTCGAGTCGAACTCACTCGAAGCTCATCCCTAATACTGTATGCACTTTGTAGCTCTTTCTAGTAACTTAAAAGTCCCTGTCATGAAGCTTGGAATAGTGGCTGATTCATAATGCTGGGACAAATACTGTTAGGAGACGCTGATGTCAATTCCAGCCACCTGTCTGTTGCCTGCTAGAATGTGTATTGTAAATAAGTCTACTATGGGATCTAAGAGTCATTAGATCCCCATTGTTGTTTGTGTTAATTAACTCTGCTATTGTGTGAAGAAGAGTCTATGTTGATTGTGTTTTCTGAGCTACAAGATGGCCAGTCTGGCCTAAAGGTCATGTCTGAGTCATCTAGGCTGTCTAAAGGGATTAGTTAATTAGCCCATGTTAATTAGGTTTCTGGTCACAGGTGTATGTTCAGAGTAATATGAGCCGGAGGTATGCACCTCCACTTTTAGTGTATAAAAGAGCCTGTATTTTTCAATAAAAGAGATTCCTGGTTGAACTTACATACAGCCTGCCTGGTGTTTGTTCTGAGCTATCACAACTGGGTTAGAACAGCACATAGCTGTAGTTCTAATCCCGGAGCATTGGATGACCGAGCAATCAGATGGTGAGATCTGCAATCTGATTCTATAGCAGCAGAGGAGTGTTGGGAGAGTGGAACCGAGCGAGCAAAGGGGCTCGTTACAGTCCCTTACTTTTTTTTCCTTGCTAAAGAGTATGCAAGTAAAACCTGTCTTATTTAAACCTCAGATGTCTAGGATCTGGCATTCTCTTGTCATGTGTGTTGTAATCAAGCAAAGATCAAATAAAGCTCTCTAAAAACTCAAAAAGAAAGTCACAAATGCACATAACCCTGGCAAGGGATTTAAAAAGATCACCAAAAGTATTTGTAATCATTGATTCCAGTGTAAGAAAAATAATCTGCTAGTAATAAAAAACAAATTAAAATGACTGCCAATATGTCCAGGACTGGCTGGCCAAGCAAGTTAATCCCAGGTTTCGACTGCCATGATAAAACTAGTCTCCAAGATCCCAAATCTGCAGGGATCTGCAGGGATCTCTTGAAACAGTTGGTTTCAAACTGCATGCATCTACAACTAGAAAAAGATTGCAACAATTTAACCTGCAAGGGAGGTATGCTTAGAAAAAATCTTTCCTGTTTAAAAAGAAAATTAGAGCAAGACTACAGTTCATCACTGAATGTGTAAGCAAGTAGCAGGTCTTCTAGAACAACATTCTGGGGATTGATGAATTAAAGATAAGAATTGTTTGACCACAGTAACAGTAGACATATTTGGGAAAACCAAAGGCAACATCTTATAAGACGGACCTGGAAGTGGAAATATTATTATTTGTGTCTGCTTAACTGCTTAAGGGCCTGTGCAGATTGCAGTCATTGAGGTTGATATACTTAAGGCAAATAGACCGTTCACTTTGCAAGGGAAGTTGCCCTTTGCATTTCAATAGAGCTTGGTGAGAGAGGAGAAGCTCTGCTGACTTCCATAATCCAATCATGTGCAAGCAAAATGCTGTTTTTTTATTTTTATTATTTTCCTTGCTCATAATTGAGTATTCTTTGCAAAGTGAAATCTCACCACATTCACTAAGCTTTGGGTAAAATTCTCTTGCAACTATGAATTCTGCATCATATCATTGTGTGCTTGATGAGAAGGTGAGGCCATCTGTCTGAAAGGTAAATCTGAACTCATAATCAACACCAAAATGATCTGAAACACTCTAGCGAACTCATTAAGGAATGTCCAAAAAGAAGAAATAGAGAGTTATAAACTGTTCTAGTCAAGACCCTGATCTATATTCATTTTTAGGTTTTGTAGGAGGAAAATGTCAGATTATGGAAGGAAACCCACAAATATCTTGAAACTATAGCAAATTTGCACAGAGAAGTGATTAATAATTTTGTTTGCTGTTAGAGAGAGACTGGTGCTTACAAAAAGTTGTTCTGGTAAAATTGACATTACAGCTTCTGAAGTGAAGGGTGTACTTATTTTTTCCACATTACAGCAACACATACAGTATATTGATATTTTTGTTGAAAACATGATTAAAAAGCAACCTTTCCTTGTATTCATGTACATCACCTGTATCCATAGCCTTGTTTGAAAGAAGATCGAATGTTTTCTGATTCAAATATATTGAAAAAGTCAACATTTCCATTGGGATGTACTGGCTTTTTCAGAAGACTGTATAAGATACAAAACTATTTTATGTAAAATGCTAAATTATTGCACCAAGTCAACAAACTTCACTACTAAACAAGAATCAACTGTATAAATTAGTTGAAATTATAAAACAGAAAAAAAAACTGTGACATTGAATACAAAACAGATAAATTATCAACTCAGCAACTTTTATCAATAGGTTTTAATGTATGTTACGGCTTGAAAAGGCTACAATAATTATTATTTTACATACACACATATATACATACATATATATTTGGAGATTTTTCAAATTATACATCTCAATAAATGCCTAATAATGGACAGTGATACAAGAAAAAAATAATAATCTACTGTGTACAGCGCTAGTATACAATAAATGTGAAATCCCAAAAACACTCAAATATTTCAAAAATAATAAATGCCAGTCTTTTAAAATTCCTCTTAGCGTTCTCTGTGCAGACTATTGAACCTTAATGTGCTCTTAAAATCACTTTAATCATGTCCACCACTGGATGTACTGTAGAGATATGACCTCACATACTAAGTTCAGTCAGATTGTGCTTTTTGTCCCTTTATTTGCAATCTATAATGTATCTTCAAGTGGAGAAAAAGGAAAAGGCGTGCATCATTGTGTGAAGGATAACCAAGGACAAACCAAAGCATCATCCATAGTCCAAATAAAGGAACAAAAAAAGCACAACCTGACTTTACATAGTATGTGAGGTCATATCCCTAAGATGAGAGCACATCCGGAGGTGGATACGATTAAAGTGATTTTAAGAGCACAATAAGGTGCAACAGTCTGCACAGAGGACACTAAGAGGAATTTTGAAGGACTGACTGAATTTTGAGATACACTTTTTTTGGCTTTCACATTCATTGGATACTAGCACTATACACAGTAGATTATATTTGTAGATGTGGTGGCTGGTATAAGAGTCATATTGGGTGTATAGCAGCTGATGTATTGGAAATTGGAGACTGATTAAGGAGAAATTTATGTTTTTTTTTTTTCCTTTTTATTGGCAGTTTATTTTTCATTTTTGAGACTGTTTATTTGTACCCATTAAAATCACCACAGCAGCTCACAAGATAGAATATATATATATTCTCAACTCCAGTCCTCCAGGCGCCCTAACAGGTCATGTTTTCAAGATTTCCCTCAGATGAATTGGCTGTGGTAATTACTAAGGCAGTGAAACTGATCAAATCACCTGTGCAAAATATTGGAAAGCCTGAAAACATGACCTGTTGGGGCGCTTTGAGGACTGCAGTCGAGAAACACTGCTCTATGCTTTCCAGGCCCTACAATGATGTAAGTAGAAAATTCTATTTTATTCTCAGAGAAAATGTTTAAGTATTTGATAATAACATACTGTACATATTAAATGTACAATATTAGGTTGATTATAAAATAATAACACTGGCTTTTTTGGAACAATATCCATGTGCTTTGTTCGCTCAGTTTGTCAAGTAAATTTTATGTCCAAACATTAGCTTATTTATAAAAATGGCAAGATGTTGCTCATCATAGGGCAGTAGCACTAATGAAGAAAGACATAGTTGTCTGCTTACTTCAGTCTCTCTTGTTTTATGTAAGCCTCCTATAGTCAACATTGTATTTATCAGTTTTTTTTTTTTAGTTTACTTTTTTCCAGATGTTTACCTATTATTTTTCCCTAGTTTTATCTCCTGCTCGGTGACTACAGCCTATGCCACATGGCCAAGAGCTATTTATAGGTTAATTTTTAATAAGCACATTTTTTCATAGCTATTGTTTATCTATTCTGCCAATAAGGGATTTGTCAGACTTTAGAGCCATTTCCTCCTCATTGGAGTCATAAAGTAATTTCTTATGCAGTACATCCAATCAAAATACACAATATATCAGACATTTGCTGTCACATTGCTGACCTTTTGTCTGGTCTTTAAATATACAGCACTCTTAGATTATTGGAATGTCTACAATCATTGATACAATGAAAACATATAGCTTAGGACACAGTAAATAACATAATATCTCTGAACAAAACACTATCATTAGTTTCCATCACTACACTTTGGCTTTCAACATCTAAGTCTTCATTTCAGAGGTGAGTTAAATTCACCTTGCAGTTTGGACAGCTTAACTTAAAGTGGCCATAGGTCGGCGGACAAAAAGATGTACAATCAAACATCTTCACATACTTGACTGCATTACCATGCCGTTTTGCTACAAATTTCTCTTTGACTAGTTGATGAATGAATTCAATGCAGATACTTTGACAAGTTGTAAAGTCTTTGTATGCAATAGAGTGTTACAAAGATTAGAAGCATTATGAAATTGCCCACTAGTTACCCACCATGAGCCCAATCCTCACCTGTTTGTCAGCAGCTTGGGCCCAGGCAAAATTAAATCAATAAAGTAGATCTAAACCCAAACACTAAAATCTCACATAGGTTGGTGATCTTGTCATGAAGGTCTTTGTTCAAGAAATTCAAGCAATTCCTGTAAATTGTGATTCTGCATTGTCATTCTGTTAAATGTATCCCTGGTTGAAACTACAAAGCAGCCATGTCCATAAAGAAGCCAATAAATGGTGGGAAAAGGCTGGAGGAAATTAGTAGCAAATGTAAAATGGGATAAACAAAAATGTTTAAGAAAACAAAAAATGTTATTCAGTTAAGGTTATATCTATTATTATATCTTATAATTAAGTATTCTTTTGTGATTGTGTAAATATAGATATAGGTCCTGCTTCCAGGAGTGTAACAATAAGAAGTACACAGGTTGCACCATTCTTCTGGGTCATATGATCATGAAAGCTATTCCTGATTTCTAATATTAACCCTTTCACTGCCAGACCTTGCGCTCCACTTTGAAACCATACATTTCCTGAAAGTATAGGACCAATAGAATAAAAAGAAGGTGCTACTGATGTTTAAGGCCCCACAATATTTACGCAAATGTTTATTACAAAAATATTTTAAAAAAAATACACTAAAATCATTATTAGTAGATACAAAAGCAGCACATTTAACAAAATTCAGCTAAATGCCTACTAAATATAAAAACTTAACCTGTATTGAGTTAATAAATAACAAATATTTGTACATTTTAAACTGGGCCTGTTTGCGGAATAGTGAAAAGCGAATGTATGTCAAAATGTAAATAAAAAAATTTCTCTAAAAATCGGAAAATTTTAATTTTTCCCTTACAGCTTTCAGAAAGCTTTCAGATTTAAAAAACCTTCTAAACCATATATTTTAGGAAAGCACATGACTAGAATAAAACGAAGCTGGTACTCATTGGCCACACAATAGTTGTGCAAATGTTTATCTAATCAATATTTTTACTAAAAAAAACACTAAAATCCTTATTTGCACACATAAACACAATATAACTTACAAAATTCCTGCTAAATTTCTACTAAGGCCTCATATGCCCATGTAGGGCCCTGTTTACCTGCACAGGGATGCAGAGGTGTGCAGGTGATCTGCAAGGCCAGATCTGACATCCATGCTGGTGTAAGCGCATGGCCCCAAATGCAGACAGTGTAAGTTCAGGGACATACACCCACATAGATGTGAAGTTGGGAGCAGTGGCTGTGCAGCCACTGCATCCCAGTTAATATGGATGGAACTACGTGCGCATAAATGCATGGAACACCTGTGCATTCCCGTGCAGCTGGTGTGTCTCAAATTACATCAATGGGACTGCCTGCATTGGGGATGCATAGAACACCTGTGCATTCCAGCGCAGCTAAACACAGTCTTGCTGTAGTATGCCCCATATGAAGGAGTCCTTAGGCTTTGTTTAGACCTTACGTTGGGGGGAGGCAAAAATGCACAGTTGAGTTGCATTTCAGCCCCCACCAACCACCTCCCCTTAAGCTGTAATAGGCAGTGGGAAGGGGGCTGTGGCTGTGATGCTTCATTCCTGCGGCAACATTGACCCAACTTGTAGTGATGCTGCCTGTCGAACACTACACATTTTAGTCAATGTGGAAGTGCCGCAAACGCCCCACAATCTTGTGCAATGCATGCAGTTGCGGCACATTTGTTGGGAAAATGGGGTTAAAACAGGTAATGAGGAGGCGTTGCATCACTTCCTCACTGCCTGTCAGTAGCAACTGGAGAGTGATACTCATGTGGATCAGGCTTCAGAGGCAAGGGAGATTTTGATGCATGTTTTTTATATTTTATTTAAATTCTTTATTTATTTTTTGTACAGGTACAATGTTATTTTTTACATTTGTATTGTTTATTTAATATTTTTTACATTTTTTATGGGGGGGGGGCTTTGGAGAGACATCAAGGGTCTAGACAGACATTTTCACATTTTTTTGAGACAGAGAAATGGACTGAGGGCTGTCCCTTTCTCTACAGCCTGAGCTGCACTGTAGAATGAATAGGTGTATGTGTAGAGACTCCTATTCATTCATAAAATGAAATATAGCCCCACAGTGTTTACTAGGTTTCATTCACAAACTGAAACATAGTAAACACAGTTTACTATGTGTCAGTGATTAATGAATACAGGTAGCAATTGCTGTCTGTATTCATTCAAGGAAAGGAAGAGGGCTTGTAAAAAACATGTTTTACCAGCCCCCTGCTCTCCATCCTGAAAGTGATATTCCGGGCAGCAGCTGCAGCAGCGGGCAGGAGGAGATGGAGGGAATGACAGCCAACAGTGCTGCATGGTGGTGTGCAGGGGATCAGTAAGGGGGGGCACTGAAGGGGAGTCACAATACAATGGGGGGGAATTTTGGGGTTATTTTTAGCCTGTGGCTCCCATGCAATTGCGAGTGGGAAAGGCAGAGGAAGGAAGCTGGTAATTGTATGGGATCCACAGGGGATTGGCGGTGGGGGAATGGGGCAATAAGGGGGGGAGCTAGTTCAGGGAAGGGGAAGAAGCAGCTAGTGAGAGGTGAGAGGCACAGTAGTAGCAGCAGTGGTGGTTTGGGTGGGTCACATTTTAGATTAATAGCTCTGATCAGCAGCTTGTTAGCCACAAATTAGTGCTATTGGTTTGTAATAATAATAACACCACTATCATACATAAAATTCAGCTCCAGACAAACAAGTAAATGTTCAGGCGTTCATCAGAACAAATTCAGTCCAAACTTGTGTTTGGGTGGAACCTTGAACTCATTCTTATTTTTGTCCACTAGTCCCCTTTGGGTATTTTATTATAGCCACCACTTCATTTGCCTCATTGACATAAAATTAGCTTCCATAATTGGGGGCCTGGTTTGACCTCGGAGGAAGATGGCCGCTTAACCTGTGAGTTCCTGCCATCAGAGGATTCCTTCTATCGACAACGGAGGTAACACGCTCGCTTCACAGCCACAAAACATGGGGACATCCTCCCGCAGCTCCTTAACCTCATGCTCCCCTCGGGACACCAGCGGCACCCCGAGCCAAAGTATCCCAGCGCTGTTCAGATCACAGATGGGTAGCATGGCAGTGTCCTCTTAGGACCCCAGCCCCCCCATGGATTTGTCCTCAGTCAGAGTACCAAACACCTGCTCCACTCCCGACAACGGAGATGTGATCCTGACACCACAACAGCAGCCCAGCCTGAACGATCTCTGCTCTGTGGCTGTGGACATAAAGGTGACACTAACAGCAGCAATAACAGATCTCCGGATTGACATTCAGTCAATAGCAGGCAGAGTTCAGGAGGTAGAAAAAGTGGTGGCACACCAGACCACAGCAATCCACCATTTGCACCATTTAACAGACACACACACCTTGCAGCTTAGAGATCTCCACTGCCACATGGAATAGCTTGACAGTCGTGGCAGGCGCCACAATCTCAGATTGCGAGGCATGCCAAAATCGATCGATGCAGAACAATTGCAACCTACAGTGATCGGTCTGTTTAACAATCTCCTGGACAGACCTCCATCTACCCCAATTGAGATGGAACGTATACATCGAGGCCTACATCCACAAGACAGGGAATCTGATCCACCCAGAGATGTAGTTGGCTGTATAATAGACTACAAACTGAAAGAAGAAATCTTAAGGAAGGCGTACAACCACACCCAACTATCTTTCGGTAGTGCTGAAATTAGATTGTTCCAAGACCTGTCAAACATTACGCTCCAGCGCTGCTGAGAACTTTGCCCCCCCCAGATGTTCTTCACACAAAAGGAATCCAATACAGGTGGAAATTCCCCTTCTGCCTGTCAGCTTCCACCCAAGGCCACAATGCTCTCCTCAGGGTCCCGGAAGATCTACAGCATTTCTGTGACACCCTAGATATACCACTGGTGGACGTGCCAAAATGATATGCTGAATTTCGCCCGTCCACTGTGAAATCGGGGCGATCCAGAGCTGAACCCATGGAATAACAAGAACAAAGATTCCTCCGACAATGGTCTCCATCTGAAACCTGTGCTCATTGCTCCACTCTAGGTCTGCAGTATGACACCAGTCCCACAAAGGCACCACAATCCTGAAGAGCTCACCGTGAACACCGTGGAACGGATCCACTGGGGACTTCTGAGTTTAGATAAGTACAGTTCCCTCTGTCTATAAGTCACCCTGTTACCCCAATACCACTCCACCCATCCACGTAACCTTTCAGCATGAGATCGTTGCCTACTGTCGCCCTGTGCCTCTGCCGTCCGAAGATATCCTCCATACATGGATTAAATTGTTCACTACTTCCACAGAATTTGTTTCATGTCTGTGGACTTGTGGGATCTCTCTGGATTCCACCTCTGCTCCCTATTCCCAGACACCCCCTCCCTCTGCAATCTATTCCACACTGAACATTTCCTACGGGAACCCCATACACTTACAAAGCTGGCCAAGCTAACTGCTGTGCCCCCAGGATGGCTCCCTTGCGATTCACCATCCGGGGCCCATATAATCCGGAATACGCTTCCTGTATGAACTCAGGACCCCACCACATGGTCCTAAGGAACAGGCTACGCAAACGCCAAGGGTAGAAAAACTTTGCTCTTTTTTTTTTTTTTTTTACTACACCAGAGGATAAAAAAAAACAACCTCATGAGATGATTGATGAGACCCCACTCACTCTCCTATGTCTGTAGTCACAACCCAGCAACGCACATTACTCTAACAGCCCACATAATTCTAAATTCTCCTGGTTCTCTAAACTCTCCCAACAAATACTAAATCTAATTGAGACAAGAATGACTTGTCAATAGAATTAAAACTTTAAGGCGCTTAAAATACTCACCATACCTTGTAGGAGCTACCAGCAAGGAGCCTATATCCACACAGATTGTGGAGACTGGGGACATATCCTCATCAATCATCCTAGGAGCTGTACCAAAGTAATCCAAAAGCATTTGCTATATTTGTAACCCACCCCTACGTTAACTGTAACATACAGGTATGATCTGCATGCATATAAGAAAGTAACAACTTGAAATCTGTGGGTGCTGCACAGCCTCATGGGGATCGCACACACACACACACACACACACACACACACACACACACACACACACACACACACACACACACACACACACACACACACATACAATTAGCCATAATTGGTTCTATTCTTACTGCTTACACCAGACAGACATTGAACTATTGTTATTAAAACGAATAACCCGCAGGGACCTATTCCCTCTACAGACTTTACAGTCTTAAAGCCCCTATGATCACCCCCCTCCTAGATATGGGGGTCGGAATAGTACGGAAAAGTACAGACAATTGTGCACCCCTGTCAGGCTGGCTGCACATCTGCAGGTATACTTCCCATGAATACCAAGTTATCAACCTGCTTTCCACCTATAGTCTTACGCTCACTCCTCACAGACATCCCAGCTAAACCCTTACCTCATAACATATAGCCTTGGGTTATGCGGGTTGAGTTGCAATGGTTATGCATTTACGTGTGAGCTTAGACTAGACCACCAGTTAAACTAAGGAAAGCCTGAAAGAAATCTATTCAAGCTGACAGCCTACCAATGGTTGCAGATACCTTGATAGCCTTCCACTGTCTCTGTCTACCAATAGAATATCCCAGAATGATACACATATCCAAACCCTGTTGTGCCAATCATATTAATACCCATGTAGGATGTTATACAAGGCTCTAGGCACGGAAAGACATAGGAAAGTTTTCACAGATTGGTTCATATGTTTGAATTTTGTTTTGTTGCAACAGGATTAAGATCCTATCAATCCTGGTATTAGGTTTATGGTTGTAATTAATCACTTTCTTGTTCCAGTCATTTACTGAAACCTGTATTATTGATGTTTTGTTTAGACCTAATGTTCGATCTAGTATTCAACATGGTACATCTTGACACAGCAGAACACAACAGACAGGTTCACTACTCACTATTGACCTACTTGTTTCAGGCCCCGACACCCATAACGCTCAGGTACCCCACTACCATTTTGACAACATGCCGTCCATTCTTCAGCTATACTCTCCTCCTCTACGTTCCCCCAACTCAGCCCACCAAACCTCCTCAGACATGCTCCATTGCCACCTCTGACTGACGGGATGTTCTTTTATTGATTAAAGTACCTATTTTCCACCATCTCACATCCTCCGCCCACATAGTGGTGACCACTAAGACCCTCACTCTAACTTACTCACTATCTAAAACATTACCACTGACCCCATCCGGACACACCCTATTACAGGTGTACATTTCACCCAGACTAGTGAGCAGATCTTCGCACGTCACCGGAATCACCTTTGTTCTATAACATACCCTGACCTTACTACTCACCCTTCTATGGACAACCCCCACCCCTTCTTATCTATCACCCTCTTGTGCTCCTCTCTCTCTCACTAGCCCTTCTTCCCCCTTCCTTCCTCCTACCCCACATCACTTTTCACCATCCCAACTTACATCCCCCCATCAGAAACTGACCCTCTTCCTCCTCCTCCGACATGAACATACCAAGCACCACAAGTAACCCAGCTGTCCGAACAGTAGATACAACTCCTCCCATAAATTGGCCTCAGCTTCAACATCCAAACATACCAAGTTCACCCTAAAAATCAACTCTCTGAACGCATATGGCCTTAACATCCCAGAAAAACGCTCCCAATTGCTTCTTCCCATGCATAAAAATAAAGCAGACATATTCTTCCTACAGGAAACACACTTTAAAGCAGATACCGTCCCAAAATTATTCAAATCCCACTACGTAAAAGACTACACATTCTACTCAGCACCTCACAATCGTTATTCCCGACTTGACTACCTATTCATCCCACGAAGAGATATACAGATGCTAAAGACAGCCTCCATAACCCCATGTTTCTGCCGGATCATCATCCTATTTCTATGTCCTTAGACTACTCGGACACTCTGACTCAACCTTCGATCTGGCAGCTAGACCCCTCCCTGCTCACAACATATTGAGAAACACACAAATGCATTGTAAGAGGGGAACTGATCGCAATTTCAGCAAACTGTAGGTGAGAAAGGCTAATTAATCTGATGGCCCACATACACACATTAGAACAAGCACATAAATCAACCCAGGCTTTATCCTCCCCACATTAGGACAAAACTACTAAAGGAATTGGATAAAAAAAATCAAAAGGAACTACATACTCTCCCAAAAACTGACAACACTGCCAGGATCCAACTGATTAAGGATTTTCTACAAACATACAGCCCAAACCACTATTGGATGCAGAAGTGAATGGTCTGGAACACCCCCTTTCCTCTGCAGAAGTTGACTCTGCACTCAAACAACTTAAAACAGGAAAGAGCCCAGGCCCAGATGGCCTAATGGCTGCATACTATAAAACCTTTACAGAAACGCTGAAACCATACTTCTTAAGAGCTTTTAACTCACTGTTCTCTGACATGCCTCCCCATGAGACCTGTTGACCGCTCACATAACCATGATCCCTAAACTGGGTAAAGACCCCTCCCTAGTCACAAACTACCGCCCTATTTCCCTATTGAATGTAGACCTCAAGCTTAGCCCTTTACTCCTCTCCTACAGCCAAAGTCCGAGTCAATGGCCACCTATCGAGTGCCTTCTCCATATCGAGTGGAACAAGACAGGTTTACCCTTTTTCCCCCTAATCTTCATCCTCACCCTTGAATCGCTACTATGCCGCCTCAGGTCTAACCCAGATAAAAAATGGGTTTCGATACCCCTAACCACGACCAAACCTGCTGCTTTCGCAGATAATATTCTTTTATTTCTTATGGAACCACATATTACATTACCTAACTTGCTTAAAGACTTTTCTACATTCAAAGTCTTAAACAATCTACAAATAAATCTCTCCAAATTGCAAGCACTGAATATTTCCCTACAAACAGATACTTTGGCACAATGCCAATCAAATTTTCCATTCAGATGGGGCAGCTATTCAATCACATAACTTGGGATCCACCTACCTTTCAAACTATCAGATCTATACGCTAAAAAAAAACTCACAATTCTCCAAAACATTCAACGGGACTTAAAGTCCTGGCCAGCAGGACTGTTTTCATGGTTTGGCAGGGCATCGATTGTCAAGATGAACATTCTCCCCAGAATATTATATGTACTGTACCCATAAAAATACAAAGGGCCTTTTTTGCCTCCTATCGCAGAGCCTGCACAGAATTTATTTGGGGCAAATCGCGTCCTAGCATAAGCTTCAAACAGCTAGTAGTTCCCAAACTAAAGGGAGATATCAGCCTTCCAGATATTGAAAAATATCACTGGACTTGTCAGCTAGCAAGAATTATAGACTGGAATGTGCACTCCTGGCTCAAAGCATGGGTACTAATCGAACATGCGTTCTCCATACTACCCCTACACCAACTTCCAAGGATTGCTACATCCCATCTACCACTAGAATGCCATCAACATCCATTAATTGGCAACACGCTACACATCTTAAAGATGGCTTGCAACTAAGGATGAGCCGAACACCCCCCTGTTCGGTTCGCACCAGAACATGCGTACAGGAAAAAAGTTTGTTAGAACACCTTTAAAGTCTATGGGACACGAACATGAATAATCAAAAGTGCAAATTTTAAAGGCTTATATGCAAGTTATTATCATAAAAAGTGTTTGTGGACCTGGGTCCTGTCCCAGGGGACATGGATCAATGCAAAAAAAAGTTTTAAAAACTGCAGTTTTTTCAGGAGCAGTGATTTTAATAATGCTTAAAGTGCAACAATAAAAGTGTAATATCCCTTTAAATTTTGTACCTGAGGGGTGTCTATAGTATGCCTGTAAAGGGGCGCATGTTTCCCGTGTTTAGAAAAGTCTGACAGCAAAATGACATTTCAAAGGAAAAAAAGTCATTTAAAACTACTCGCGGCTATTAATGCATTGCCGGTCTGACAATACACATAGAACTTCATTGATAAAAACGGCATGGGAATTCCCCCCAGGGGAACCCGAAGCAAAATTTAAAAAAATGATGTGGGGGTCCCCCTAAATTCCATACCAGGCCCTTCAGGTCTGGTATGGATATTAAGGGGAACCCCACGCCAAAATAAAAAAAACGGTGTGGGGTCCCCCCAAAAATCCATACCAGACCCTTATCCGAGCACCCAACCTGGCAGGCCGCAGAAAAAGAGGGGGGACGAGAGAGCGGCCCCCCTCCTGAACTGTACCAGGCCACATGCCCTCAACATTGGGAGGGTGCTTTGGGGTAGCCCCCCAAAACACCTTGTCCCCATGTTGATGAGGACAAGGGCCTCATCCCCACAACCCTTGCCTGGTGGTTGTGGGGGTCTGCGGGCGGGGGGCTTATCGGAATCTGGAAGCCCCCTTTAACAAGGGGACCCCCAGATCCCGGCCCTCCCCCCTGTGTGAAATGGTAGGGGGGTACAAATGTACCCCTACCATTTCACTAAAAAACTCAAAATTATTAAAAATGACAAGAGACAGTTTTTGACAATTCCTTTATTTAAATGCTTCTTCTTTCTTCTATCTTCCTTCAGTTTCTTCTGGCTCTTCTGGTTCTTCCTCCGGTGTTCTCATCCTGCATCTCCTCCACGGCGTCTTCTTCCCTTCTTCTCCTTGGGCCACTCCGCATCCATGGCATGGAGGGAGGCTCCCGCTCTTCTCTTCTTCATCTTCTTCTCCGGGCCGCTCCGTATCCATGCTGGCATGGAGGGAGGCTCCCGCTGTGTGACGCTTCTCCTCTTCTGATGGTTCTTAAATAACGGGGGGCGGGGCCACCCGGTGACCCCACCCCCTCTGACGCACAGTGACTTGACGGGATTTCCCTGTGGCGTCACGGGGAATGCCACAGGGAAGTTCTGTCATGTCCCCGTGCATCAGAGGGGGGCAGGGTCACCGGGTGGCCCCACCCCCCATTATTTAAGAACCGTCAGAAGAGGAGAAGCATCACACAGTGGGAGCCTCCCTCCATGCCAGCATGGATGCGGAGCAGCCTGAAAAGAAGATGAAGAGAAGAAGATGAAGAGAAGAAGATGAAGAGAAGAGCGGGAGCCTCCCTCCATGCCATGGATACGGAGCAGCCCAAGGAGAAGAAGGGAAGAAGATGCCGCGGAGGAGATGCTGGACGAGAACACCGGAGGAAGAACCAGAAGAACCAGAAGAACCAGAAGAAGAAGAAGAAGATGAAGGAAGATAGAAGAAAGAAGAAAGAAGAAGCATTTAAATAAAGGAATTGTCAAAAACTGTCTCTTGTCATTTTTAACATTTTTGACAGTTTTTTAGTGAAATGGTAGGGGTACTTTTGTACCCCCTTACCATTTTACACAGGGGGGAGGGCTGGGATCTGGGGGTCCCCTTGTTAAAGGGGGCTTCCAGATTCCGATAAGCCCCCCGCCCACAGACCCCTACAACCACCGGCCAGGGTTGTGGGGATGAGGCCCTTGTCCTCATCAACATGGAGACAAGGTGTTTTGGGGGGCTACCCCAAAGCACCCTCCCAATGTTGAGGGCATGTGGCCTGGTATGGTTCAGGAGGGGGGGCGCTCTCTCGTCCCCCCTCTTTTCCTGCGGCCTGCCAGGTTGCATGCCCAGATAAGGGTCTGGTATGGATTTTTGGGGGGACCCCACGTCGTTTTTTTTTTTTTTTTTATTTGGCCAGGGTTGCCCTTAATATCCATACCAGACCTGAAGGGCCTGGTATGGAATTTAGGCGGACCCCCCACGTAATTTTTTTTTTTTAATTTTGGTTCAGGGTTCCCCTGTGGGGAATTCACATGCTGTTTTTATCAATGAACTTCTATGTGTATTGTCGGACCGGCAATGCATTAATAGCCGCGAGTAGTTTTAAATGACTTTTTTTCCTTTGAAATGTCATTTTGCTGTCAGACTGTTCTAAACACGGGAAACATGCGCCCCTTTACAGGCATACTATAGACACCCCCCAGCTACGAAATTTAAAGGGATATTACACTTTTATTGTTTCACTTTAAGCATTATTAAAATCACTGCTCCTGAAAAAACGGCCGTTTTTTAAAACTTTTTTTGCATTGATACATGTCCCCTGGGGCAGGACCCAGGTCCCCAAACACTTTTTATGACAATAACTTGCATATAAGCTTTTAAAATTAGCACTTTTGATTATTCATGTTCGTGTCCCATAGACTTTAAGGGTGTTTGCGTGTTCGAACAAATTTTTTTCCTGTTCGCATGTTCTGATGTGAACCGAACAGAGCGGTGTTTGGCTCATCCCTATTAATAAGCATAGAAGCTGAGTTTATATATGTAGGTATATAAAGCAGGTATTGGAATAGACAGTTCACCATGCAACATCCATTACAGTCCCCCCTTGAAGCTGTCTATTTCAAACTGTCCCTCATAATAAAAGTCCTACTCACTACCCTGGCCCTCTCCTCTGCAACTCTTTTTAGCTGTATATAGAGCAGAGCAGTGACTAACTCACTAACTCACTGCCCCCCTCGATACAGCTTGGAGGGGCAATCAGGTGCTGTCTGTCCCTGTAATCCTATGCATCGTGGGAGGAGGTGACTGTAACGGAGCATAACACATAATCATCATCATTATCTGGTATTTCCTGGTTCACAAACATGGGAGTAGATTGGGCAACAGCTTTTTCTACACACTTCTTAAAACAGGGAAGAACACAGCAGACCATGATAGCTAGGGTCACTAGAATTATCAGAATGGCTATTCCGATCTGTGTTAAAATTCCCTGCCATCCCCTTTGATCCAGGTGAAGTACTGATCCTGGGGGTTGAAAAACTGAATTCTTCCTTAATTCTTTGGACAAATCCTCAAGCTTCTGGATGGCTAAAGTCACTTTATCATTTGGGCCTGTGTTATCTGGGATATAAGTACAGCATGTACTCATTTCAGGTAACATTTTACACACACCCCCCTTTTCAGCTAGGACCATGTCTAAGGTCATACGGTTTTGGAAGGTCATATGCGAAGTGGCTTCTAGTTGTTCGACTAAACCTTGGAGTGCATCTCTGGTGTAATTAACAAACCTTTGTTGGTTGTAGTAGATGTAATTTATCCAGTCTACATTCTTGTTTACAGTGATGATGGGGATCAGGGACTCAAACCCTGCTGCTACTTGGTCTCTTGCTTTGAACTCATCTGGGACCCCTCTAGTGACCCCTATGGCATCTATGTATACATCTGGGTCGAAGCTTCCTGCTGGGGCACTCCTATGCCTCCTGTTAGGCCTGGATGTGTTGTTTGTCTTTGGCTTTGGGTTTTTTGAGAGAATATGTAGAGGCATTATGGCCTTGGCCAGTGCACATTCTCGTGTCCACTGTCCTGTCAATCTGCTTCTAATTTTCATGCCTCCGCAGATTCAGTACACGTCTCCCAAAGACTGGACTTGATTTTGCACTAGATCTGCAGACACCTCGCTATAAGATCCACAGTAACCCTTAGTGAAATTCCCAAGAGGTTTCCCCACTCCCTGATACCGTCCATAGCATGTGTAATTGCCAGGATATATGGTGATACCTTCTCCTGGCTTTGGGGGTCTTGGTAACTATGGGATATTCCTTCTTCCAATGTTCACACAGGGAGTGATCAGTGGTTGTGTTGGTAAATAGGCTGAGGAAACATGTTTCATGTTCAGGGGATATGTTCAGGGGTACCATTCCCAAGTGTGGTCTAGCCCCCCACACACATAACAATTGGTCTTATTGTAGTTCCCTGCACTGTACCTCATCCACTCGATCCATAAGTTGACATCTGAGAATCCGGTTTCTGCAGCCATGGTATCCTCAAAGGTAGGGTCTGCTATGGCCACCATGTCCTTTAATGTCTGTATATGGGGCCTCAGGGGGTTTGAGCTAGATGTGGATTGGGGAACTCCCCACTCTGGGTTATTGAACATATCTTTTAGTGGGAAAGGCTTTCTAAAACCGGGATACCCACTTCTCCACCATAGGCCCAGAACATAGGTCCCACTGTCTTCTGGACTAGGATTCTCAATGGTCAGCCTGAACTCTTTGGTGTAATACTGATCGGTGTGCTTGTTGATTGTCATTCTATCTAAGAGTGACTTCCCATTTTTGAATTTTCTATTTTGGGCATTTTCAGGTTTGTACCCCCAGTTTGGTATGTCTATTGGGTCATCCAGGATAGGTGCATTCACTCTGCTGACCACTTCTCGTGTTCAATCTGCAGCTTGTTTCACAGTGGTATCTGCTAGGTGATTGCCTCATGCTTCTTAGGAAATCAGATTGCCATGCGTCTTTACTTTAAGTATAGCCACTTGTGCTGGGAGGAGTAGGGCATCCATTAAGTCCTTGATAGTTGCACTGTGTTTTACAGGTGTTCCTGCTGCTGTCAGGAACCCTCTGGTTTTCTGGATGATCCCAAAATTTCCTTATGCCAATTTGCATGCCTTAGTTAGGGCCTGGAGTTCTGCTTCCTGGGCAGACATGGAGGAGGGTAATGCCTGCTTACCTGGAACCATCCACAAAAATTGTCAAGTCAGGATTCTCAAGGGCTTTTTCACTGACTGTCGTAAGTGTGTTGTTATCATCTTCATCACTTCGAAGCAGTCATGAGCGGTGAGATGAGGTTCATTCTCCAAAGAGGTTCCCCCCTCGAGAAGAGGAAGCAGAGTGGATGGGTTAAGGGTATCACATCGAAGAATGGTGATGTTATCCGGGAGAAGCAAGGCACACTGGAGTCTAAGCTGTCTTGCTGAGGACAGGTGTTTTGGGCTGTACTTGGTTCAGTATGGCAGTTATGTCATGAGGGGCATTGGGCTGCAAAGACGGCTCTGAAGCAGGAGGGTCCCCCCCTGGCCACTGAGTCCAGTTGACAGGAGTAATACCCAATGGGTCTGAGTCTGTTGCCATGGGCCGCCTGAGCCAAAACTCCTGTGGCATGTCCTTACCTCTCTGAGACAATTTGAAAGTCTTTTAGTCCCAAAGCAGGGGCTGTTGAGAGGATCTCCTTCAGAGTTTTAAAATTGTCCACAGCTTCTGGAGAAAGCGAGAAAGGGCATCATAAAGGGGTTGCATTAAGAGGGAGGCTTCTGGGATCCAAGAACATCAATAGGAGATTAATCCTAGAAAGGTGTGAAGGGGCTTTTGACCTTGAGGGATGCCCTTGATTGCAGCAACTTTTTCTTCAGTGAGATGTCGGGTGACTTGGGAGATGCAGTGGCCTAGGAAAATCACCTCTCTGGATTTTTTGCTTTAAGGCCTTGCATCCTTGTTCAGCCAGGTAGTGGAGGAGGCTTTCAGAGAAGATTGAGGCATCACCAAGGGTATCTGCACATGCAGGAAGTCATCTACATACTGAAGGAGTACAATATCTGGGTGTAACTTCATCCAGGTGTCCAGAACGAGAACCATTGCCTTGGCAAATTGGGAGGGGGAGTTCTGGGCACCTTGTGGCATAACAGTCCAGGTGTAGCTGGCAGGTGACACAGGCTTGCCTTAATCCTTGTGGAGAAGGTACATGTTATCTGGAGAGGTGGGTGAGGTGGTAGGCGAGATGAGGTGTCATGTCCCTGGTACTGAGCGTTTTCATGTAGACCATGGTTGGGGCTTGGTTGACTGTGGGTGAATTTCCTGGGGCTTCAGTATTCCCTTCTGGAGTGGCCAGGTCTTCCACAGTTGTAGCAGACACATGGAGTTGGTACTGGTGGGCGCAGATAGGGTGTGTCAGAGGCCATCATGAGAGGAGCTACTCTCTACTGCTCTGTGAGGATTCTGGACCTAATAACTACTAATAACAACATCTCCAGCTCCATTACTCTATACTCAGACCCTTTCAGATTGACTCTTTAAGACCTGAAATAAATGCGGCAGCTAACATTTGTCTTTGCGCTCTGTTCAGCACGCTAAAACCCAAATCAGTAAACTTCTTGTGCTATTTCTCAACAGATTTGCCTTTTCTTGTGTGACCTCTTGTACACATATTGGCTTCAGGCGTTTTAGAGTGGAGATGTGAACCATCTCCATAGAGAATAATTGTTTTTTTTTTTTTTTTCAGAATACAAAACGCTCAGATGTGAATGGGGCCTAAATCTAGCACATAGATTTAAGCAAGGAAAGCATTTCCTCTTTTGTTCTTCTGACATAACCCCCAGAATACATAAACTTCCTCTTTATTTATAATACTGTTAAATATTGAAATTGAACATTTTAAACTCCCCAATTGTCGCTAATACAGCTTAAACACAATTAAAACCATTTGATTAAATATAGCACATTTGCTACATTTACTGTTATTAGAAAAGAAACACCTTTTAGGTTCAATAATGCAAGGGTAAGCAATTACAACTAAATTCAGACTCTGACTGAAATATTCAGAAATATTCCAGACATCCTATACATTAATTATTTATTTAATTAAAATGCTACATTGATTGCTACTATGTTCCATCACTGGAAACATGTGGGTGGGTTTTGGTGTGGACGGTTCAGGGGATGGTGGCATAGGGCGTTTTGCCACAGGGGGAGGTGTCACTTAAAACAGAGGGGCGGTAGACGAAGGCCAGTGTCTACTGCCTGGGGACCTGACGCCATTATAGTGCGGTGGCTGACTACTTAGCTTTCTCTTTTATAGTTTTCTATACACATATATAATACGACCATTTCGATTATTTTGATTAATTTCATGTTCTGTCCACCCTCTTCATGAATAGCGTTTGCAACTTTAAACCAAGCATCTGCTGCTCGTAGCAACCCATAATCTGACAACAGACCTTATTTACATTTCAAAAACAGTACACCATTAATATACTTGTAGCCTTCTGCCCAAATGCATATCAACCCCACACACTTTTGCCAACTTCTTTCCCTTTTTGACAGCACCCTCTCCTTCCCACTCTAACACCAAGTCACAAGCCAAACTGCCCTCTTTGGGCCTCACTAACTTTCAAGAAAAAAGAAAAAACAAACTGTGCTACAATGGATAATATACCTATGCCCATACAAATTAATTAATGGGTAGAAAAAAAAAAACAGCAGCAATTCTCCTGAATAGCATAAATACAGTGTACAACGATTGAAAAATATAGAATCGCGCTATAAATTGAGTAAAAAGTGAATAGTGTGATCATACACTGATTAATCTGATGGACGATCAATACCAAAAATTAACAGAAGTGAACAAAAGTGTACAATATAAGAATAATTCGATATTAGATATCCCACCTACTATTGTGAAAGTGTCTCACTAACATGACAGTGACATTGTGATAAACAAAAAGTTCATATTGATTGGCCGCAAATAAATGATAACCAGGGAGACCAAAACATTATGTCCCATAAAAAAGTCCAATTGTATAGAGTGTCTGTTGCAAATGTTGAAAAAGCACTTGTGAAAACAATCCACCACCAGTGAATAAGGAGTAACTGCTTACCAGAAGCCCACGACCCCCCACTACAGAGGATCAAGGGAAGCCTGTGTACAAAATCTTTGCAGGGCACATCAGATGGATCACCTGTTGACCTGGAGTGGGGATGATACAACAATCTCCAAAGCTCCTCAGGGGCTCTCAGTATTCAAAGCTCTCCTCATACCATAGTGGAATCAAAGATGGATGTACATAGCAGAAAAAGAGATGGACGCTCCATAGTGTAAAATCTTCGAATTTATTATGGATAAAAAAGTTATGCACTTACATAAAAAAACGGATTAGCAAGCCTTGTTTGTCTGGTGCACTGGCCGGTAGCACACAGAACAACCCGTCCTGCTGAATGATCAATAGCAACACGAGGTGGCATCAGCGTGTCGCTTCGCCCGACGTGGCGTTTCGTGATAGGTCACGTCATCCAGAGGCACGGACGGCACGCTGCGTCACCTCCCTATATACCCAAGAACACCTACCAGACCTCGCTTTGGGATTAGCCACTCATTGGACATGCGCATCAGCGCTAAACAGGCTGATAGTGTCTGACAGCTCCCAAAGGCTGGTCAGAGCTGGGATCAATAGTAAAAATACAGTAAAGATAATGTCCGACTTAAACAGCATCCTCTCACTGGACAGACAAAAATGAGGACACAAACAGAGAAAAATAAATATAGATTATATAGAAAAATGTACATCAAGTGATCTAACCTAGGCGGAAGCCAGCTGGATGGTCTTAGCGGTGTCACCATAGCCGCAATATTATGCGCCACCAGGTGGTCAGATTTAAAATTACATCCAATTGAAAATAGAAAATAAAACTGAATAAAATTAGGAAAGGAAAAACAGGAGTATTATATTAAAAGGAAAGGAGAATGCAGTCTAAAATTCAAAATAAATAAATCAAATACGAAGGTGCGTCCAGATAAGCGAAGCCCAGAATTGCAAGGTCTGGACAGGGTCTCCAAAACCAAATATACATTCTGGAAAATAAAAAACCTTTATGTACACCAGCAACCCCTAAGATCCCCTTACAAATGGCCACTTTGGCTAAAAATGGAATAAATAAAATAAATAAAACATAAAAATATGGATATTTTTGACACAGTGTAGGTACCCATCATGAGTTGTTAATGAAGGCATTTACATCTGTGCCGACATTCAAGCCGAAGGGGGTATAAGTCCTGAGTCTATAGATCCAAGCCATCTCTTGTTTGGAGATTTCTTGAACTAACAGACTGCCCCTCCAGTAGGGTCTATATTTGTCAATTCCTACAAACAGAGTATTTGATGGATATCTGGTGTATACTTGGTCGTAATGCCTAGATACTGGATGTTTGTCCTACCCTCTCCTGATGTTACCAATGTGTTCATTTATTCGTACACGCATTGCTCTTTTGGTCCTCCCTACATACTGTAGCCCACATGGGCACTGTATGAGGTAGACCACACCTTCAGATGAACATGTAATGAAGGGTTCAACATCGAAGGTCCGCAAAGTACTGATTGATGTAAATGTACAGATCTTTTTATCTTTGCACTTGTTAAGGGAACAAACCTGACAGTTTCTACATCTATAGTAGCTAGTAAGATTTTGGAAAAAGCATCTGTTGTTCTTTAGGGAGTCGTGGACACTCGGGGCGATTCTAATGGCCAAGGAGGATGCCCCCTTAAAAACAATCCTAGGTCTATCCGGCGAGACCGTGCCAGGCACCTGGTCACTGATCAGCAGGTGCCAATGTTTTTGAATTAATCTCTTGACACTGCGGTGTTGCACTGAAAAGGTGGTAATAAACGGTGCAACAAAAGGATCGACATCCCCATTAGACAGTTTATCCGCCAGGAGTGATGATCTATCCTTATTGCATGCTACCTGAACCGCCTGAGACAAAAAGTTTGGATCATAACCTTTCTCCATAAATCTACTTGAAAGAATGTCTGCCTGATCTTCAAAGGTGCCAATCTCAGTGCAGTTCCGTCTGAGTCGTGTAAATTGGTCCAGAGGGACCGCTCTTAGCCAAGGTTCATAATGACAGCTATCAAGTGAAATATAAGAATTCCTGTCTGTTGACTTGAAATGTGTGGATGTCACAAATCTATCTTCACAAATCCGGATCTTCAAATCAAGAAAATTGATTTCTGCCTGGCTCGCCTTAAAGTTGAGTTTAATCCCTCTAGTGTTGTTATTGAGGCCCGCCATGTAATCAAGAAGATCAGATTTGTCACCATCCCATAGGAGGAGGACATCATCGATATATCTGGCCCACAAGGCCACCTCCGTTCTCCTTGGAGCATACATTTACATCAACCAGTACTTTGCGGACCTTCAATGTGGATCCCTTCATTACATGTTCATCTGAAGGTGTGGTCTACCTCATACAGTGCCCATGTGGGCTACAGTATGTAGGGAGGACCAAAAGGGCAATGCGTGTACGAATAAATGAACACATTGGTAACATCAGGAGAGGGTACGACAAACATCCAGTATCTAGGCATTATGACCAAGTGCACGCCAGAGATCCATCAAATACACTGTTTGTAGGAATTGACAAATATAGACCCCACTGGAGGGGCAGTCTGTTCGTTCGAGAAATCTCCAAACAAGAGATGGCTTGAATCTACAGACTCAGGACTTATACCCCTTCAGCTTGAATGTCGACACAGATGTAAATGCCTTCATTAACAACTCATGATGGGTACCTACACTGTGTTGAAAATATCCATATTTTTATGTTTTATTTATTCCATTTTTAGCCAAAGTGGCCATTTGTAAGGGGATCTTAGGGGTTGCCAGTGTACATAAAGGTTTTTTATTTCCCAGAATGTATATTTGGTTTTGGGGACCCTATCCAGACCTTGCAATTCTGGGTTTCGCTTATCTGGACGCACCTTCGTATTTGATTTATTTATTTTGAATATTAGCATTCATTTTTAAGGATTAGGTTTTTGTCCCGGAGACTGTTATAACCTGATAGCACATCATGGGCCAATTACTGTCTTCTTTTTGTCTCAGGTAGACTGCATTCTCCTTTCCTTTTAATATAATACTCCTGGTTTTCCTTTCCTAATCTTATTCAGTTTTATTTTCTATTTTCAATTGGATGTAATTTTAAATCTGACCACCTAGTGGTGCATAATATTGCGGCTATGGTGACACTGCTAAGACCATCCAGCTGGCTTCCGCCTAGGTTAGATTACTTGATATACATTTTTCTATATAATCTATATTTATTTTTCTCTGTTTGTGTCCTCATTTTTGTCTGTCCAGTGAGAGGATGCTGTTTAAGTCGGACATTATCTTTACTGTATTTTTACTATTGATCCCAGCTCTGACCAGCCTTTGGGAGCTGTCAGACACTATCAGCCTGTTTAGCACTGATGCGCATGTCCAATGAGTGGCTAATCCCAAAGCGAGGTCTGGTGGGTGTTCTTGGGTATATAGGGAGGTGACGCAGCATGCCGCCTTTGCCCCTGGATGACGTGACCTATCACAAAACACCGCGTAGGGCGAAGCGAAACGCTGACGTCACCTCGTGTTGCTATTGATCGTTCAGCAGGACGGGTTGTTCTGTGTGCTACCAGCCGGCGCACCAGACAAACAAATCTTTCTAATCCGTTTTTATATGTAAGTGTATTACTTTTTTATCCATAATAAATTAGAAGATTTTACACTATGGAGCGTCCATCTCTTTTTCTGCTATGTACATCCATCTTTGATTCCACTATGGTATGAGGAGAGCTTTGAATACTGAGAGCCCCTGAGGAGCTTTGAAGATCGTTGTATCATCCCCACTCCAGGTCAACAGCTGATCCATCTGATGTGCCCTGCAAAGATTTTGTACACAGGCTTCCCTTGATCCTTTGTAGTGGGGGGTCGTGGGCTTCTGGTAAGCAGTTACCTCTTATTCACTGGTGGTGGATCATTTTCACAAGTTATTTTTCAACATTTGCAACAGACACTATACAATTGGACTTTTTTATGGGAGATAATGTTTTGGTCTCTCTGGCTATCATTTATTTGCGGACAATCAATATAAACTTTTTGTTTATCACAATGTCACTGTCATGTTAGTGAGACACTTTCACAATAGTAGGTAGGATACCTAATATCCAATTATTCTTATATTGTACACTTTTGTTCACTTCTGTTAATTTTTGGTATTGATCGTCCATCAGATTGATCAGTGTATGATCACACTATTCACTTTTTCATTCACTAACTTTTGCCCCATTGTTTCAGAGAGAGCGAGAGAGAGAGATAGAGAGAGAGAGAGAGACCTCTCAGCAAGACAGTTATCAAACAGAATATCAAATATTCAATAATGCATCACTTCAAATGTTATTTACATGTTCCAATTCAAAGCCCAAACTTCTCACTCTGACTTTTTCCCTTTCTTCTAACCCTTCCAGTTGTTCAGATTGCAAGGGGCACCTTTCGGCTGCATGTCCTGTTATTCTAGCTTGAACCTCTATTACTTCCAGTGATTTGCCAACAACAATTTTTACTGGATAATGCACATTCAATCTGAACACCAATAAATGCGCACTATGTGGCAGTAGGGGTTTGTAACCAAGAGACTCAGTCCTATATCCTGGGTCTACCACTTCAAACAACCCCCAGCCCTCTTCATGTATCCCAAATAACAGACCACAAACACACTTAGGACACGACATTACCACCATTAACACCAACAACAAAAATGTGACCCACAACACAATGTGTGACAACCGTAGAGGAATACAGGATTGTTCAGATCTCACGGGATCCCCACGCCACCGCTAGGCGTATTATTCCTGACAAGATATAAAACAACAGTGTAGTTGCACTACTGTGAAAAGAGTATCAGATGACACATATAGCAGCCAGCATCAACAAAGTAGTGACAATGTAAAGAATATTGAAAAAAACAATGCAGCGCTAAACATAAAAGTCAGGATTTGGTAATCCACACATATGTGACTATCAACCGTGCAGCGTGATAGTGTAATAACCAAATATATGAATCCTTTCACCCATCCAACACCTATATCGTTCACTTTTGTTGGACATTTATATGACCAGAATGTTCACGTAATTGGACATTTACATGGTCATGGACTTACCACAATATTGTCTTTATTTTCCTATATTTGTATTATTCCTGATGCCCCCTCCTGGTTAAATTACCCGTGCACTTCCTTGCACCCGTGCTTTGCCGCATAATTATATTTCCCCCAGGAGAAGTTTAACCACGTCCTGACGCCCCCTCCTGGTCCCTATTCCCCAGGAGAAGTTTAAACTATGTCAACTAATTTTCATCCATGACTATATAATCAATCCCTCATTCCCAACAGCCGCCACAAAACACAAGATCGATCAACAAAACAGGCGGTAGATATAATTGCAGGTTCCTTAATTTATCAACAAACTCGAGGCAAGATAAATACCTGTCTTTGAGGGCCGCAGGAAGCCGATATGGGCACAGAGGTTGACCAGCCACAGGTACAGGATAAACAGTAGACTAGATATACGAGATATCAAAAGTGTCTTATCGTTTCTAGAGGTGATCAGTCTCCATATCCTGTCTCTCCGTGTTGGCTTGTCCCACTCCCTTCTGGATCGCTATCCCTTGGGATCCTAGCCTTGAGCCCCACATTGGGCGCCAAAATGTTTTGGATTCAGAACAAAAGTTCTGATATTATTATATCTACCCCCAATTAGATTGTTGAATACAAAAGCATGCATGCTTCAAGTAAGCTCACACTGAGACAGCTTAGTTCAGAGTCAAATTACTTTCTGTTTAATATTTCCGCTTCTCTAGACTTTCATACAATTCCATTGAAGATTGAGATACATCAACAAGACTGGCACATACAAACCACAGATATAAAAAGAGATCCGGTGACTGCATCCATACGGATCAAAGACAATTTTTGAGACCCCAGTCTGATCATCACTGCTACTATCACACGCTAGACAAATCACACTGAAATATACGCTTATAACACATCCACGTACAATTAACACATCCCCCATTGCGATTGGGTTTAGCACCAAACTCCTAGATGACACAGACTTACTGACCCAAATATTACAATATGAATTCACGTTTCCAGTTTCAAGGTAACTATGATGCTCTTTATTCTTCGATACACCTCGTTTTAAACATGAGGGAAAGAGGCAGTATCAGACTTGCTTACTACTGTTGTAACAAGAGAACAGTGAAATCTCATTGTAACTTTGGTATGTAATCACCCAAGTTTGTTCAACTATTCTTGACATTCCCTCCCAGAAGTTATAAACTGCCTGTTTATACCCCTTCGGAAAGTTTTTTAAATGGCTATATTACTGTTATTGTAACTAAACAGATCTTTCTATCGCTTCATCGTCTATAAATAAAGCCTGTTTGGAAAAAAGAAAAAATAGCTCCCATAATCTAATCAGTGTGAATCCATGTTTACAGAACTGGGTTAACGCTTTGTGGATTTTTTACTGATAAATCTTGGATAATATTAAAATTGGCAGCTACACTTTTGCGTGTCTTTGAAAAACAAAATATGATGGTGTCAAAAGGGTTTTTTACCCAATTGAAAAATGTAACTTATAAAGAATAGGTCCTACTTATGTATTTAATTAATCATTTATTCATTTAGCCTTAGGTTGGTGGATAGTTGGTAGCTGGGATACCCTCTCTATTATCCTCCATCGATTTAAAATGGGCACCTGTAATCCATTAAAATGTTAAATATCTTTTATTTCTTGCAATATGCACGTTATACAACATGAACCTATTAAAAAAATGCCTTACCTACCACACATTTTTTCTTTGCCTGCAGAGAAGAAATATGTAGACTGTAAAATGTTTCATGATTGTTCCACAATGATATTGCTCAGCTTCATTAAAGTATATAAATCAGCACCACTGTCAACTCTACCATTAAGCATTCAATAAGACAAGGCTTAATGCAATTAATAGCAATTAAAATTATGCTTTTATTATGTCAGCTATCGTATTGTAAAGCTATAATTGCCTGTAAGGAATTCTATACAGTATTTATCCTCTAAAGCTGTCCACTTTAAATGAAAAATGCCAAAAACATATCCCATATGGGTACCATTATCTTCTTGTTTTTTTAAGGCATAATCTATCTTAAGCAACATATGCACATTAGACTAATTTGCTTTAATTAGTTTTTTCCCAGCATCTTATAAAATGCAAGTTGCTTCATTCTTCCCTTTATTTTAGAGGCACATATGCTAAACTTTATTCATTAAATTCCAATTAAGAGGTTACCCTTTTAGTAGACATTGCAGCAGGACTTTTCTATTTGCAAGTCTTATTCTTGCTTTATATTTTGAATATAGTTCTTATTTGTATCATAACTGCATAATTACAATCACAGTATTGAGCAATATAAACTCAGCTAATTGATTGGCATCAACATCTAAGACAGAAGACATTGCTGATGCGGCTTTTGTCTGGACATGATTAATTAATGAACTGATTCATGCAGCCATCCGTAAAGCTTTCCAAATGCATTCATGGATAGCAGAACATAATACCAGTAATAGATCTTCAACCTCTTATGCACTGATGTTACAGAGTTCCTTTGTAGGTTTTTAGTAAGTTGACACTGCTATTCAGCTTAAATAAAAACTATATCTATGTTTTACATAATAATGGAGGCTAGCTTCTTGGCAACAAATACAATGTGTTAGCACAAAGCTGTGATCCTATGTAGAAAATAAAAATAAAAACCATCACGCCTATTAAATCAACAAGTGTAAAGGGCAATAATAATGTGAAAAGTGCATTAAGATATAGCAAACAACAAGCAGTCATCATGCATCAAGCAAATCAAGGGGTTGCTTTATTTAAGACAAATAAGTTGTTAATTTGCTAAGGGAAATTGCACTGTGCAAGGACATTTGCCAAAGACTATAGTCAAGAGAAGTTCAAAAAAAAAAAAACAGAACTTTTGTCTGCGTATGATTGGATGATGGAAGTTATCAATGTGTATTCAAAAGAGCACGGGGAAGCTCATGTCCATAATGGGGATGATATTGACATAGACCCAAATGTGACCCCACTCACCAAATGGCAAGGACCCACAGCTTTGCAGTCTGGGGTCAGGTTGGATCTAATAGGATCAATTAGGAGACAAAACATTTTCTCTGTGGAGCCTCTGACTGTGCTTACTTCCATAAATGTTCAAAGTTGCGTAATCATGTGGGAAAAAAGAAGGAACCAATAGTGAAGTACTGTATGATAGGGTAGATTTTGCGCTGGCTGGGCACTACTTACAAGAGACCAAAACACAACAGGCATCAGCATGGAGCTCCGGGTGTGCCGCTGGTCGGCGTGCGTTCCACGGAGGGCGGAAGTGATCTCAGTGGTTCAGGAGACCAGAAGTGCATCAAAGCGTTTCACCCCTCCTCCAGGGCTGCATCAAGGACATCACTTCTGGTTTCATATGATCTAATCTATACCTGAAAAAGGCGGGTCCCTCCTCTCATACAATCCAATAGGAAATAGCTAACTCCTTTAGGTGTCGAAGCACTAACTTCCTTAATATAACATTATGTCCTGTTACCATCTTATGTATACAAATAGACTTTTAATACAATCAATGTTTACATAAAATAATACCAAGAGGATTTCTTCAGCATCTTGTAAAAATAGATATAATATGGAAACTTCTAGACAATTTATCTAAAAATCATGTATCATATTAAATGAATCAACACTAATGAAAATAAAATAGATAACAGATAGTAGAAACAAAAATAAAATAAGACAAAAATAAAAATAATAATAATAATAAATATATATATATATATATATATATATATATATATATATATATATATATATATATATAAATATTATTATTATTATTATTATTATTTTTGTAATTATAATAAAAAATAAAAGTGAAAATAAAGATTAAATTAAATTAAAGTAGAGAAAGAAAATAAAATGAAGTAAAATAAAATGAAATGACATAAAATGAATTACATTAAAAAAAATTAAAAAAAAATAAAAAATCCAAAAATATATTAAAAAAAGATACAATAAAATGTATCTGAATGACTACCAGTGCAACAAGCAAATATTACTAATTGTGCAGGAAACAACTGAGATCCAATGCAATGTTTAGGCCCAACGGACTCATAGTACCAAGCCTATGGATCCATTGGGTGTCGTTCTGTGAGACAGCTTTCTTGAGACTGGATCCCCACCAGTGTCCCTCCACCCTGTCCCTGCCCATTCCTCAAAAAATCAGACCCCTTGGGTCCCTATTGTGGAACAACCTAAAGTGGTTGGACAAACTCTGATATTTAAATCCTTTCTTTATTCTATTTACATGTTCCCTCAGCCTGATCCATAGCTTCCTCGTGGTCCTCCCCACATACTGGAGACCGCAGGGGCAGGACAGAAGGTATGTGACATGTGTAGTCCCTCAGGTAATTCATTTCTTAATTTCATAGGATCTACCTTGATAATGTGAAAAAAATGTGGTCGTTTTCCTTTGACGATATTTGGATGTTCTGCAAATTACACATTTGCCACAACTAACAAACCTGTTTCATCTAGAAAGGTGAATAGTTTTCTGGGGGGATTTATAACATTCCATGCTAGCTGTAGCCAAAATGTGGGTGGTTTTGTATAAATAAACTGTGGTTTGGCCGGTAAAATGTTTTTTAAATCTCTATCTTTAAACAACAGATTTCAATGCTCTTTTAGTATTTGTTCAAACTGTTTATGTTGCCGAGTATAACTTGTCAAAAAAGAAACACCATAATCTATTTTCTTCTCTTTTTTCTTTAATAAAGACTCTCTATCCATGTTTCTTATTATTTCTTTGGTTTTCTTTAAATTTCTCCAGTCATAACCCCTTTCTCAGCATCTTTTTAAAATTATCTCACCCGGGATGTCATAATCTACTTTATCACAATTTCTGCGCACCCTAATCATCTGGCTCTTAGGAATCTCACCTAGCCATCTGGGATGATGGCAACTCCCTAATGGGATATACCCATTACGGTCAACCTCCTTGAAAAAAGTCTGGGTCAGCAATTTCCCGTTTTCTTTGTATATAACTAAATCAAGAAAGTTGACTGCTTTCTGACTGAAAGTTTCTGAAAAGGAGATGCCAAAGAAATTATCTTCTATTTCCTTGGGAAAATTGCAAAAAGATTCCTGTGATCCTGCCCCCGTACTATTAAGATATCATCAATATATCTTTTATAGAACCTCAGTTGTGGTATATTTTTTCCATATATGGCTTTGTTTTCCCACCGACTCATAAAGAGGTGGGCCACTGACAGAGCATACTTACCCCCCATGGCCACTCCCCTTATTTGTCTAAAAATGAATTCACATCCACACTGGCTAGGATATAATCCTCACCAACTGACATGGGTTTCAACAATTCCATAAGCTCCTTGCTGTCTTTGAGGTAGGCTGGATATTTTAGATTGAGAGTCTGTTTTTTAAAAAAAAATTAAAAATCAGAATTTACAAAAAGAATGTATTCAGGATTTCTTTTAAAAAAAAAATGTCTGCACCCTACAGATCCAGTGGAGAAAATGAATACAATAGCTTTCAACTGTGCGTGTATGACCACAAATTAATTTTAACTTTAATTAAGGGTAAGGCTGGCCATGGATGATTATTTTCTTTTTTTTTGTTCAACCTACGAGTTGAATTCAAAAAATGAGTGGAATCATTCCCGCTGTGGTATTGTATTCTGACAGTGGGGGCCTTCCCTGCCATCAGAATACAATGATCAGTGTTGCCAGCTGTAGCTGATCATTTGGGAAAAGTCTAATGGCTGACCCATAGATTGATTGGAATTCTGTCAGTCCTTGTTAAACCAGCAGAATTTTTGATCCATGTTGTGCCGGCTTAACTTAAAAAAAAAAATCTTGAAATCCACTTTGGGTGATATACGTACATTGCATGGATTTTAACAAACTTCGTGGCAGATTGCTATCTTTTTTTCTCTGAAGAAACTGTAGTTTTGTTCCATGGTGCCCTTCCCAGATTGATTCCTGAGAGGTTCTGTGTTGACTATAACTACCTAAGCAATGTTAAGTGTTTTAAAGAGGAAAGCTGCAATGTCTTCATCCCTTTAGTAGACAAGACAAGGGTGTATTTCACCAAAAATGCTATTCAGATTGCAGAGAATGCCTTAAATTGTATTTGCATTTTGCAGAAGATTACATTTTTATGGAGCATTGGTGTCTCCAGGTTGCCAAATTGCATTACATTTGGAGCATTTTGGAACATTTGAGCAGCTGCAGTTTGAAATGAAATACTAATTTATTAACATTACATTCCAAAATGGCTTCTATAGTAATTTTAGATACTATATTGATTTTTCTATATCAATTTGACATGAATGTGGAGTTTTCCTTTAAATATTGTTGTTTATAGTATTTTTCTTTGTCCCTATACATCCTTCCAAGGTATAGAATTATATGTCTATGGCAGTATCATTATATCCTGTAATGAGAAGGAAAGGTGATAAACTTTCACAGCTTTTACTGTAGAATTGTGCTAACAAACCCCTCCCGAGTAAACTTCAGAATTTTTGCTTTATTAGCCCAGCTGGAAGCTTTGTCTCTGCAGTTTTCGAGAAAGGGACAAATATTTGCACTGTGAGATCCATGGTGTTTCAAATTTACCAGACAACTTATTTCAGTTCAAATAAAAGTGCTGCTTTAAAGAAAACATGCCTGGTTCTCTGAGTTTTCAATTGGGCTGTGAAATGAAAAAAGTCTTCTTTAAAAGTACAAAATCAAATTGAAAATGTGTTGTGAATATTAGTGATATTTACATCAGCACTATTAATTATCCAAATCTCTGAAGATTTGTGAAAGATGTGGAAGATTTTGTTTGTTTTGTTTTCAATAATATATGTGTTTTCCCATAGTTAACATTAAATTAATTAAATCACTAGGGAACTCTGAAAATTGATGGTCATGAGTATCATCTGCACCGTTCCATCCCCTACATGAAAGGCATTGGAAGGTAAATGGGAGTAGATTGATACTTTAGATCAGAGATTTCCAAACAAAGGCCCTCCAGCTGTTGCAGAACTATACGTCCCATGAGGCATTGTAAAACTCTGACATTCACAAACATGACCAGGCATAATGGGAATTGTAGTTCCTGAACAACTGGGGGGGGCCATAGTTTGGAGACCCCTGCTTTAGATTGTTGCTAGTCAGCTGGTATTACCTTACAGCTATTAATATTAATATATTTTGTAAACTCTTTCAAACAAAAGTTGCTTGTTCAGGCACATCATACAATGACCATGCACTACCCTTAACTATTAAGTACTGAAAGCAGAAGTGACACCTAACTTAATGCAGAACTAAAGCCTGTAATACTTACCACCACCTTAGAGGTTTGACGCCTGCAGCTCAGTATACATTTTAACGAAGACTGAGCAGGTAGGTAAGTTTATTTTATTACAGAAGAGACATTGCAATAAAATAGCCTTCTTGCTTGCAATTTTTAAATTTTGCATTTTAGTTCTACTTTAAAGTATACTTGAACCAAAAAAAAACAAATCAGCCACCTCATCTAAGGACCGATTAACCACTTCAATAGGGGGCACTTAGACACCTTCCTGCCCAGACCAATTTTTAGCTTTCAGTGCTGTCGCAGTTTGAATGACAATTCAGCAGTCATGCTACACTGTACCCAAACTAAATTTTTATCATTTTGTTCCCACAAATAGAGCTTTCTTTTGGTGGTATTTGATCACCTCTGCGGTTTTTATTTTTTGCTAAACAAATAAAAAAAGTCTGAAAATTTTGAAAAAAATAAAAGTTTTGCTTTTGTTTCTGTTAAAAAAATTTGTAAATAAGTAAGTTTTCTCTTTCACTGATGGGCACTGATAAGGCGGCACTGACAGGCACTGATACGGCAGCACCGATGAGGTGGCATCAATGAGCGGGCACTGAGAGGCACTAATGATGGGCACTGATATGTGGCACTGAAGGGCACTGGTAGGCGGCACTGATATGCAGCAATGATGGGCATTGATAGGCGGCACTCATGGGTGGCACTGGGTGGCACTGTTTGGCACTGATGGGCACTGATAGGCGACACTGGGCACTGAAAGGTGGCACTGCTGGGCACTGATAGGGGGGCACTGATAGGCGGCACTGATAGGCGGCACTGCTGGGCACTGATAGGCGGCACTGCTGGGCACTGATGGGCACTGATACGTGGCACTAATGGGCACTGATAGGCATCCCTGGTGGCACTGGCAGTGGTAGGCATTGGAGTGGGCACTGATTGGCAGCTGCCTGGGCACACATTGGCAGCTGCCTGGGCACAGATTGGTATTTCCCTGGTGGTCTAGGGGGCATACCTGGTGGTCCATGTGGTGGCCATCCTGGTGGTCCTGGGTGGCTTCCCTGGTGGTCCTGGGTGGGATCCGAGGGGGGGCTGTGCTGATAAACAATCAGCACAGACCCCCCTGTCAGGAGAGCAGCTGATCGGCTCTCCTCTACTCGCGTCTGTCAGACGTGAGTGAGGAAAAGCCGATCACTGGCTCTTCCTATTTACATCGTGATCAGCCGTGATTGGACACAGCCGATCACGTGGTAAAGAGTCTCCGTCAGAGACTCTTTACCTAGATCGGTGTTGCAGGGTGTCAGACTGACACCCCACAACAACGATCGCCGAGATGCGCTCCCCCGGGGGCGCGCAGTGGTTCGATATCCTGATCACGTCATATGACGTCCGGTCAGGAATATCAAACCACTTTGCCACCGTCATTTTGTAATAGGGTGGGTGGCAAGTGCTTAAGTCAATATATCAATGTTTTACTCTTGAGTTTGTTTATCCTTTAATAATGCCAGAAAGGAAGATAAACTGATGTAACTGAAACTGTAAAATTGCAGTGAAGTGAACATTGGTTGCAGTGTCATACTATTAACAACACACATACTGCAAATCTTTGAAATTGGGTCACTACTAGGGATGATCCGAACACCCCCCGGTTTGGTTCACAGCAGAACATGCGAACATGCAAAAAGTTTGTTCAAACACGCGAACACTGTTAAAGTCTATGGGACACAAACGTGAAAAAGTGCTAATTTTAAAGGCTTATATGCAAGTTATTGCCAAAAAGTGTTTGGGGGCCCAGGTCCTGCCCTAGGGGACATGTATCAATGCAAAAAAGTTTTAAAAAGGGATGTTTTTTCTGTGATTTTAAGAATTCTTAAAGTGAAACAATAAAAATGAAATATTCCTTTATATATTGTGCCTGGGGGGTGTCTATAGTATGCCTGTAAAGTGGTGCAGTTTTCCCATGTTTAGAACAATACCACAGCAAAATTACATTTCTAAAGGAAAAAAGTAATCTAAAACTGCTTGCGGCTGTAACCTATTGTTGGGTCCCAGCAATATGGAAGAAAATCATTGAGAAAAATGGCATGGGCTCCCCCCCAGCCCATTACCAGGCTCTTTGGGCCTGGTATGGATATTAAGGCGAACCCCACACCCAATTTTTTTTAAAAAAGGCATGGGGGGCCTCCAGACATTATATACTCTGAACAGAAATATATATACTATACGGCCTGGCCTATATACTCTGCAGAAAATTGTGCCTTAGGTGTTGGTGATACCAGAACACTGTCCTCACAGTTACTCTTGGTAAGCACAGGAAAGGGCCCTGCTGTGAAATACTATATCAAAAATTGTAACTACATGCCCCTTTTAAACAGGGGCAGAAAAATTGGGCCTTTGACGGTGGTGGTGCTGCCACAAAACTGTAAGCCCTCACAGTTACTCTTGGTGGGCACAGGAACGGGCCCTGCTGGGAAATATCATATCAAAAATTGTAATTACATGCCCCTGTTAAACGGGCAGAAAAATTGGGCCTTGGGTGGTGGTGGTGCCGCAACACTGTAACCCCTCACAGTTACTCTTGTTGGGCGCAGAAACGGGCCCTGCTGTAAAATATTGGATCAAAAATGGCTTTGTTAAACAGGGGCAGAAAAATTGGGCCTTAGGCAGTGGTGGTGGTGCCCTAAACCAAAAATATTTTTGGAAGCTAGCATCATCAAGATTGAGGAGGAATAGGATAGTCACTCAGCATAGACAGTCTTTAAGGGATCCAACATCCATAGAAGAATCAATCAGTTACATCAGCATCAGGTGCTTGATAGCTGCTGCTGATCCAAGACTGATTAATTTTTATGGATGTGGGCCTATTAATGGAGTCTGTGGACAGGTGCACTCTATGATCCGTTACAAACCCTCCAGCAGCACTGAATGTGCGTTTAGAAAGAATGCTGGATGCAGGACAGGCCAGTAGCTCAGTTGCATATTGAGCAAGTTCTGGCCAGTGGTCCATCCTCAAGACCCAGTAACCCAGTGGATGGTCTGTTGGAAAGGTCTCCAAGTCTGCTCTTGCCCCTAGATATTCCTGCACCATGTAATGCAGACAATGGCTATGGTTGCGACCTTGGTACTGAGTAAAAATAAAAATTGAGTACAGCGCTACGTTTTTAAGAAAATAAAAAAGCAGCCAACACACCTATAGACTCAAGGCGAAGAAATGTCAAAAAATGAATAAAAGTGCGGCGCTATATATATATCACATCCACAAAAGTGTGTGTTACAGTGAGTAAATATATCAATGGTGAATCCTACCAAAAATGTGTATGACCATGGTATGGATGGTGACAAATAATTAATCAATATTGATCATATATAAAGTAAATAAACATAAATACTTAATTATCAAATGTGCCAGTGATTAATAAAAATACGTGCTGGTTCCATGAACCAAACACAACAACAAAAAAAAAAAAGAAATCATAAAACATAACAGTCCATATTGAGTATATAAAGAAGTGTGGGGAAATAGTGAAGAAAACATCAACAAAGTTCAATGGGGGTGATAAATGGCCAGATGGTAGAAAGAAACTCCCAAATTCATAGATGGATGGTTGCACCAAATCTGGCGAGTGGGTAGAAGGAAGACCATAGATGTGCATAGGTTGTACATCAGTGCCGGGGCCAACACCAGAAGTAGAAAGGCTTACCGGAAAAAATTGACCTGAAATGGCGTACGCCAGACAGGTCAAAAAGGCTTAATAATCACAGGTTCTGAGAGGTGCGTCTTGTCAGATGTCATCAACAGATGGTGGAAAAAAAGGGTAACTGCACGGCTTCCTCACCCATGGACAATCCAGCATAAGTCAAACGTGTAGTTCATATGCCATGCAAGGGGCAAACAAAACTCACATAGCGTAATACCGTTTAAAAACACTAATTTATTAAAATAGTAAAAACAGACTCACATTTTGGAAGAACGAAACAAAGCTCATAAAACATCATATAGCGGCGATCGTGAGGGGTCCACCCAACATGTTTCAGCTAAGAAGACGTCATCTGGGGCACCAGCCAGTAATGATCCCTCTCCTTGATACCACAAATCCTAGGGTGTTTTTGCAGGTTTTGCAGAATCAGGGAGGCCATGCAACATAAGTTTGCAGAGGCATTCAATCCTGAGTCCTCTGGGTCACTAAGGATCACATGATCCGTAACAACCTCCTCCCAGCCACGTACAACTCCTTGGGTTTCTGGGGACTGAAAACTATCCCTTGAAGACTGCTGCTGAGTGTTATCCTCCATGTCCATGCTTCTTGTGTGTTTGGCGGGCCCGCAGGAATACTATCTGGATAAAGGGGGGCTTCAGAGGTAAGGAAGTCTCCTCTTCCTCCCGCTGTGCTGCCTCAAGTTCCCTGTCCATTATTCCACGAAGTGTGTGCTCCAACAGGAAGACAAGAGGGAGAGTATCACTGATGCATGCATTGTCACTGCTCACCATCCTTGTGGCCTCCTCAATTGGTGACAGGACAGTGCATGCATCCTTGATCAGTAGCCACTGGCGTGGCGAAAAGAAGCCGAGCTCCCCTGACCCTGTCCTGGTGCCATACTCACACAGGTACTCATTGATGGCCATCTGCTGCATGTGCAGCCGCTGCAGCATTGCCAACATTAAGTTCCACCTGGTGGGCATGTCACAATTGAGGCGGTTGGTGGGCAGGTTGCATTCCCTTTCACTGTCAGCCAGCTGAGCACTGGCATTGTATGACCGTCAGAAATTACCACAGACTTTTCTGGCCTGCCTCAGGAGATCCTGTAAACCTGGGTACCTGCTCAAGAAATGCTGCACCACCAAATTCAGGATGTGTGTCAAACAAACATGGGACATGGGTCAAGTGTCCCTGTCGGAGGGCGGAGAGAAGGTGCCATTGTCACATACAACCATTCCTGGCTGAAGCTGGCGTGGCATCAACCACCTTTGTGCCTGCCCCTGCAGAGCTGACAGAATCTCTGCCCCAGTGTGGCTCCTGTCCCCTAAGCAGACCAACTCAAGCACCGCATGGCATGTTTTTGCCTGAGTGCTTGCGTAGGCCCTTGAATGCTTACAGAGCACCGCTGGTTCAGAGGACAAATCTGCAGAAGAGGCCATAGAGGAAGAAGAAGAGGAGGGGGTGGAGGAGAGAGCTGTGGCAGAATCACCACTAGCATTTTGGAAGCATTGTGGTGGAACAAGCTCCAACAATACTGAACCCTGACCTGAATCCTTCCCAGCTGCCAGCAGAGTTACAGAGTACGCAGTGAAGGAAAGGTAACGTCCCTGCCCATGCCTGCTAGACCATAAGTCAGCGGTAATATGCACCTTACTGCTGACTGCCTTGTCCAACAAGGCCAAAATATTGCCTTCCACATGCCAGTAGAGAGCCGGAATGGCCTTCCATGAAAAGAAATGGCATTTTGCAACCTGCCACTGAGGTACAGCACATTCCACAAATTAACAAAAGGGGCAGACTCTACCAGCTGAAAAGGCAGCAGTTGCAGTACTAGCAATTTGGCCAAGCTATCATTCAGACGCTGAACATGGGAATGGCTGGGACCGAATTTCTTTTTACAGTTTAGCAACTGGGGTAGGGAAATTTGCTTGCTAAAATCAGATGGAGGTGGCTGCAAGTACTTGGGACACCTATTGCTATACCTTCATTCCTCTCAGTGCAGGTTTTTGAGAGGACTGGAGGTATAGTGGGGTTGGAGATCTCAGATGAGAAGCAAGGAGAAGTCTGTTTTTTCTTTGATCTGGGTCTTTCAAGTGCTGTTGCTGCATGGGAAGTCGTCATATGTCTGGTCAAGCATGTAGTGCCCAAGCGGCTGCTGTTCTGGACACGCTTGATCCTCTTCAGACATAGGTTTCAAACAGCAACGGTGTGATCTGCTGCGCACGTGTCAAAAAAGGCCCACACCAAGGAACTTTTCAAAATCAGCGGGGAGTCAGCAGCACCCTGCACCTGTGGAGCTCTGCGGTGTGATGCAGTAGGGTGGCTGCCCTTAAGCTGCCCCCTAGAGGACATCCTGCCTCCTTGGAGTTGTGCCACCTCCTCCTCCTCTGTTCTATCAGGCACCCAAGTAGAGTCAGTGACCTCAACATCCCCTCCATCCTCGTCACTGGAGCAAACTTGGCAGTATGCTGCAGCTGGGGGAACATGACTGCCAGTTTCTTGTCCTTCTTGGCTACCCCTCCTCTCTAGGCTCACGTTAATCCCTTCCTCAACCTGGGAACCAACTTTGGAGCCTTCTAATCATTGCGCATCCTCCAGCAGCATGTACCCAACACTGTGGTCGAATAGTTCAGGGGAATCCTACGTGCATGATGGTGGGGCTACAGAAGGAGTGACTGTGGACAAGGAGCGGGTGGAATAGGCCACTTTGGCAGCTGCATTGGAAGGCAAACAACTCCGAGCCTGGGTGACAGAGGATGAGGAGGATGAGGACGGCTTTGTTGTTCACTCCACCAACTCTTCTGCATGTTCTGGCTCAATAACATGGCCAACAGCAGAAAAAAAGGACAACCGTGCCCCATGCCCACCTGCAGAGGATGCACCATGTCCATGACCAGCACTGTTGACTGTAGACACAGAGGCTGCTTGCCCTCTTTTAGTGACCTGCAAGCATCTACCTCTCCTTGGTGGCCTTCCAGACATGATGTATATTTTGTTTTACAACACCACACTACAAGGTATTGTGTACTGTGTACACCACCAGAAAAATAGTAGCAACTGCACTACGGTTGCGCTGTATTGTTTACACCATCAGAAAATTAGTAGCAACTGCACTACGGCTGCACTGCATTGTGTACTGTGTACACCACCAGAACAGTAGTAGCAACTGTACTACGGCTGCACTGTATTGTGTACTCCACCATAAAAGTAGTATACTTATTACATATACACCGCCTGAAGTATATTAGAAACAGTACACTACGGAATGCATTGTAGATATAGGCTACACTGGATGTAGAGTATATATATATATATATATATATATATATATATATATATATATATATATATATACACACATTATCTCACAAAAGTGAATGCACCCCTCACATTTTTGTAAATATTTTATTCTATCTTTTCATGTGACAACACTGAAGAAATGACACTTTGCTACAATGTAAAGTAGAGAGTGTACAGCTTGTATAACTGTGTACATTTGCTGTCCCCTCAAAATAACTCAACACACAGCCATTAATGTCTAAACCACTGGCAACAAAAGTGAGTACACCCCTAAGTGAAAATGTCAAAATTGGGCTCAATTATCCATTTTCCCTCGCCGGTGTCTTGTGACTCGTTAGTGTTACAAGGTCTCAGGTGTGAATGGGGAGCAGGTGTGTTACATTTGGTGTTATCGCTCTCACTCTCTCATACTGTTCAATGGAATTTCAACATGGCACCTCATGGCAAAGAACTCTCTGAGGATCTGAAAAAAAGAATTGTTGCTCTACATAAAGATGAAATCTCACAAAAGTGAGTACAACCCTCACATTTTTGTAAATATTTTAGTATATCTTTTCATGTGACAACACTGAAGAAATGATACTTTGCTACAATGTAAGTAGTGAGTGTACAGCTTTTATAACAGTGTAAACTTGCTGTCCCCTCAGAATAACTCAGCACACAGCCATTAATGTCTAAACTGCTGGCAACAAAAGTGAGTACACCCCTAAATGAAAATGTCCAAATTAGGCCCAAAGTGTCAATATTTTGTGTGGCCACCATTATTTTCAAGCACTGCCTTAAACCTCTTGGGCATGGAGTTCAGCAGAGCTTCACAGGTTGCCACTGGAGTCCTCTTCCACACCTCCATGAGGACATCATGGAGCTGGTGGATGTTAGAGACCTTGCGCTCCTCCACCTTCCGTTTGAGGATGCCCCACAGATGCTCAATAGGGTTTAGGTCTGGGGACATGCTTGGCCAGTCTATCACCTTTACCCTCAGATTCTTTAGCAAGGCAGTGGTCATCTTGGAGGTGTGTTTGGGGTCGTTATCATGTTGGAATACTGCCCTGCGGCCCAGTCTCTGAAGGGAGGGGATCATGCTCTGCTTCAGTATGTCACAGTACATGTTGGCATTCATGGTTTCCTCAATAAACTGTAGCTCCCCAGTGCTGGAAGCACTCATGAAGCCCCAGACCATGACACTCCCACCACAATGCTTGACTGTAGGCAAGACACACTTGTCTTTGTACTCCTCACCTGCTTGCTGCCACACACGCTTGATACCATCTGAACTAAATAAGTTTATCTTGGTCTCATCAGACCAAAGGACATGGTTCCAGTAATCCATGTCCTTAGTCTGCTTGTCTTCAGCAAATTGTTTGCGGGATTTCTTGTACATCATCTTTAGAAGAGGTTTCCTTCTAGAACGACAGCCATGCAGACCAATTTGTTGCAGTGTGCTGCGTACAGTCTGAGCACTGACAGGCTGCCCCCCACCCCTTCAACCTCTGCAGCAATGCTGGCAGCACTCATACATCTATTTCCCAAAGACAACCTCTGGACATGACGGTGAGCACGTGCACTCAACTCCTTTGGTCAACCATGGCGAGGCCTGTTCTGAGTGAAACCTGTCCTGCTAAACCGCTGTATGGTCTTGGCCACCGTGCTGCAGCTCAGTTTCAGGGTCTTCGCAATCTTCTTATAGCCTAGGCCATCTTTATGTAGAGCAACAATTCTTTTTTTCAGATCCTTAGAAAGTTCTTTGCCATGAGGTGCCATGTGGAACTTTCAGTGACCAGTATGAGAGAGTTAGAGTGATAACACCGAATTTAACAACCTGCTCCCCATTCACACCTGAGACCTTGTAACACTAATGAGTCACATGACACTGGGGAGGAAAATTGGCTAATTGGGCCCAATTTGGACATTTTCACTTAGGGGTATACTCACTCACTTTTGTTGCCAGTGGTTTAGACATTAATGGCTGTGTGTTGAGTTATTTTGAGGGGACAGCAAATTTAAACTGTTATACAAGCTGTACACTCACTACGTTACATTGTAGCAAAGTGTCATTTCTTCAGTGTTGTCACATGAAAAGATATAATAAAATATTTACAAAAATGTGAGGGGTGTATTCACTTTTGTGAGATACTGTATATATTAATACACCGCCTGAAGTATATTAGAAATAGTACACCATGGAATGCACTGTAGATATAGGCTACACTGGATGCAGAGTATATATATATATATACATATATATATACATATATATATATATATATATATATATATATATATACAGGGGGTCCCCGACTTACGAACATCCGACTTACGAACGACCCCTACTTACGAACGGGGCCCGAATGACGTCACTGCTGGCCGAATCTTCCTCTCCTGAGCCTTTCCTCCGTTCCTGTCTTGGCTGCGGGTCCCCTTCGTCCTCCTGCCTGCCCATCCACAGGCCTGGTATGGTCCGGTGGCTTGCCAGGCCGCTGAAACTGCCCGTCGTGGCCGAGGCCTTGTGCGGCCTACGAAGCCTCCACGATCCCCGGTCTTTCCTACGCCGCTGCCCCGCGATGGTGCACCGCGGCCGGCCGCCCGGCCGGCCGGCCTGCCTGGCCTCTGATGGCTGCTTTCACCATCCATCTCCCTGCTGTGCCATACAGTGTACCTCTCTGCAGTCTCCTGTTGCTGCTGCCATGAAAATAGTGAGAGGGGAGAGCTGTGCTCAGCTGCGATCCTGGACTCCTGTTTTGGAAGTGACAGGGTCAATAAAGAGAACCTGTCACCTCCAATTGCTATCACACAGGGAATTGTTTCCTCCTGTGTGATAGCAATAAAGTTAAGTGAAAAAAAAATTGATAAAAAAAATAAAAATAAGAAATACAGTAATAATTAAATTAATAAAATAAAAAAAAAAATTAAAAAATGTAAAGAATAAGAAAAATAATATTAAAAATAAGAAAATTATACAAAAATAAAAAAAAGTAAACGACAAGCTACAAATAAATACAAATAAAAAAAAGTGATTAAAAAGTAAAAAAATAAAAGAAACAAAACATATTTGAACTAACCATGCCACCCCAGCCATCCGGTTGCCTTTCTCTGTTGATTTGGGTTTACATCCTGTCTCTGAGACTAGATTTGCACTTAAAAAAGGTACTGTTCCGACTTACAAACAAATTCGACTTAAGAACAAACCTACAGTCCCTATCCTGTTCGTAACCCGGGGACCCCCTGTGTATATATATATATATATATATATATATATATACACACACAGTGGGGACAGAAAGTATTCAGACCCCCTTCAATTTTTTACTTTTTGTTATATTGCAGCCATTTGCCAAAATCATCAAAGTTCATTTTTCCTCATTAATGTACACACAGCACCCCATATTGACAGAAAAACACAGAATTGTTGACATTTTTGCAGATGTATTAAAAAAGAAAAACTGAAATATCACATGGTCCTAAGTATTCAGACGCTTTGCTCAGTATTTAGTAGAAGCACCCTTTTGATCTAATACAGCCATGAGTATTTCTGGGAAAGATGCAACAAGTTTTTCACACCTGGATTTGGGGACCCTCTGCCATTCCTCCATGCAGATCCTCTCCAGTTCTGTCAGGTTGGATGGTAAACGTTGGTGGACAGCCATTTTTAGGTCTCTCCAGAGATGCTCAATTGGGTTTAAGTCAGGGCTCTGGCTGGGCCATTCAAGAACAGTCACGGAGTTGTTCTGAAGCCACTCCTTTGTTATTTTAGCTGTGTGCTTAGGGTCATTGTCTTGTTGCAAGGTAAACCTTCGGCCCAGTCTGAGGTCCTGAGCAATCTGGAGAAGGTTTTCGTCCAGGATATCCCTGTACTTGGCCGCATTCATCTTTCCCTCAATTGCAACCAGTCATCCTGTCCCTGCAGCTGAAAAACACCCCCACAACATGATGCTGCCACCACCATGCTTCACTGTTGGGACTGTATTGGACAGGTGATGAGCAGTGCCTGGTATTCTGCACACATACTACTTAGAATTAAGGCCAAAAAGTTCTATCTTGGTCTCATCAGACCAGAGAATCTTATTTCTCACCATCTTGGAGTCCTTCAGGTGTTTTTTTAGCAAACTCCATGAGGGATTTCATGTGTCTTGCACTGAGGAGAGGCTTCCGTTGGGCCACTCTGCCATAAAGCTCCGACTTGTGGAGGGCTGCAGTGATAGTTGACTTGCTACAACTTTCTCCCATCTCCTGACTGCATCTCTGGAGCTCAGCCACAATGATCTTTGGGTTCTTCTTTACCTCGCTCACCAAGGCTCTTCTCCCCCCAACAGCTCAGTTTGGCCAGACGGCCAGCTCTAGGAATGGTTCTGGTTATCCCAAACATCTTCCATTTAAGGATTATGGAGGCCACTGTGCTCTTAGGAACCTTAAGTGCAGCAGAAATTTTTGTGTAACCTTGGCCAGATCTGTGCCTTGCCACAATTCTGTCTCTGAGCTGTTCAGGCAGTTCCTTTGACCTCATGATTCTCATTTGCTCTGACATGCACAGTGAGCTCTAAGGTCTTATATAGACAGGTGTGTGGCTTTCCTAATCAAGTCCAGTCAGTATAATCAAACACAGCTGGACTCAAATGAAGGTGTAGAACCATCTCAAGGATGATCAGAAGAAATGGACAACACCTGAGTTAAATATATGAGTGTCACAGCAAAGGGTCTGAATACTTAGGACCATGTGATATTTGAGTTTTTCTTTTTTAATAAATCTGCAAAAGAGTCAACAATTCTGTGTTTTTTTGTCAATATGGGTTGCTGTGTGTACATTAATGAGGAAAAAAATGAACTTAAATGATTTTAGCAAATGGCTGCAATATAACAAAGAGTGAAACATTTAAGGGGGTCTGAATACTTTCCGTCCCCACTGTATAAATATATACACAGTATATGTATGTATATATATATATATATATATATATATATATATATATATATATATATTAGACTGACTGTATATATATATCAAATACACTGCTACTAACTAAACTCTCTCTCCACCTACGGCACCAACACTACACAGGGCCTCTGTGTATGCAGCCTTATATAGTGTGGTGCATGGACTTAGTCCCCCCGAGCCATGATTGGCCAAAGGCACCTGGCGCTGGGATTGGCCAAAGCATGCAGGTCAGGTGCATGCTTTGGCCAATCATCATACAGCAATGCCCTGCGATCTTGCAGTGCATTATGGGGTGTTCTGCGGGCACTCGAATTTCCTGCAAACGCCCCATAATGTTCGTTCTTGTTCGACTAAAACATCGAGCTCATCCCTAGTCACTACTAATACACTTTCATCAAACTATGATATTCAGGTGATATTCAGGTTCTCATCCACTTATGGTTACCTATAAGAATTGTCTGTTATTTTGGGAAGAACATTTCTGATTTGATTTTCAGACAATCATAACCAACCATTAGGAACGTATGCTTCTAACACTGCTCAATTGCCAGCCCCACCTTTAAAACTTCCCCGATGCTGGATCAGATAATATCACTACTAGCCATAATCAGATGTGTTGTTATTTAACCATTGTCTACACAAAACTTGTATCACTCTAGTGGCAAAAGAATTTAATACAGCACAATTAATGGCACTGAGGGTGGGGCCACCTGGCTCTGTAGAGAAGAACAAAGCAATTTATTGCATAATTGAGTTCCGGTGCTGCTGACCCAGTTATATGGGTAGCCCAATTTAACTAAATGCAGTTACTATACTTCAAAGGGAAACATAAATAACATATTCTGCATTCTGCTCATTTTAAACATTTTAGCATTGTGTAACTAACTATCTCATATAAACCATACTGGTTCAAAAAGATCTCCTGTTGATTTCCTTCTTTGGCCCTAAACACATTTACAATTATGTCTTCAGAAAATCATTTGCTTTTTTGTGTTGTATTGCAATAAAAGAACACAAACTGTTGTATTGATCTACATTGATGCTTTCCCCATTTTTTCCCCCTGGTTCTGTGACATAGGCATTTAGTATAAGTATCAGGCCACCACTGAAAAATTCCAAGCTGTTATCTTTCCTCGTCAGCCTTGGTATATCTTATGCCATTTTTATAGCGAAAGACTTATTCAACTTCTCAGTAAAGTTTGCTTATATGGTCAAACCATCCAAAAATCATTAATTTAAATGGAAACTGAAGGTCTGAGTAATCCATAAGCTTGCTAATTCTTGGATCAAAGGCATCAGACCTTAGAGTCTCATTTAAAAATGCATGTCCTAACTCTTCACTGCACTACCAGAATCCATGAAAAACATAAAAACACGCAAGATAATTTAACAGTCTAGTATCTAACAAAAACTGATATTTTATTTTTGAATGGACTGATCCTGTAAATGGGCATCTTTTATCTATTTTTTAGTTTCCTAATTCCCATTTTAAAGTGGTAGTATATTTGAGGGGAAAAAACTTCTCCCTGCACGGTAAAGGCATAATGTTCTAGTATGCATTGCACACAAGCACATTATGAAAGACTTACCTTAAAATGAAGCCCTCCAATGGCGTGCTGTCACTGCTGTGGAGGGTTCCATCTTCATCCGTTCTTCCTTCTGGGTTCACAGGCTGTGGCAGTTGTGCGCAGGTGTCTCAGCCACGGTAGACAGTTTTGAAGGAACGGCATGGGTATGCCATTTCTTCAGAGCGTATATGATGGTAATGTCACTGCTGCTCACTAGAATATGCACCGTTTCGGAGATATTTATTTTACCTACAGGCAAACTTTATTATAAGCTTACCTGTAGGTAAAAATAGAAAACTGGAGAGTTTACTACCACTTTAACTACAGTTTTTATATACTACACTTCTAAAAACTGTGCGTGGACTATAGGAATAGAGAGTCAGTATATTGTAAATTGTCATAGTTATACACCACATATAGCTTTCCTGTAATGGAAAAATAATATATGTTACTGCTTTCACCCACCCAAAACCACGCTTATACATTAACACATCATACCATATTGGTGTATAATATTACACAGTCCAGTCACTTCAATCAATTTGTATTTTCTCGCTTGAGCAGTCTGAACCTAAAATGATTTCATGGTCTACAGCAGGGGTCAATGAGGAAAAGAAATGTCGCTCTAGGTGAGTGATGGAAACAGGTGAGCTGGAGAGTGGACTCCTCCCGCGGGTGCTAGCCTCAGCTCGTCAGCCATGCAGTAGATACAGGTAGGAATAGATGGCTGCAAACCAGGTAATGAAAAGTCTTTTTATTGTAAAATCCATAAACTAGAATGGCACCACAGGACAAGAAAGCAGCTACAGGTAGACGTGTTTCACACAGCTACACTGTGCTTATTCATTACCCTGACATGTTCCACTGACATCCCTTAAATATCCCAATGTGAATCACAGGTGAGGATGACGTCAGCGGAACATCTGAAAACACTGTCAGCTATGCACCTTGTTGAAACAATGGAATCACATGAAGTGAATTGGATTTTACAATAAAGAGACATTTTATTACCTCGGTGTGCAGCCATCCATTCCTTCCTGCATCTACAGCAGGGGTTGGCAACCCGCGGCCTGTGGGCAGCACCTGGCCCGCCAACGATGAATGTCCGGCCCGTCAGTGCCCATGATTAATTCACGGACACCGGCCGGTGGATATTTTCGCTGCTGTCCTCTTCATTGGACAGTGGCGAGTGGCCGTTATCACAGGACTGAATGGGGGCGGAAAGTTGGGAACTGCTGGAGTTTACTTTTTCACTAAACAGCAGCTGATTGGTTGCCAGGTGATCTTAGCAATCAATCACCAGCCTGTTAATGTGTAAAGTTAACTTCAGCAGTTCACGCCCCCATCCAGCCCTGTGATATCGATCTCTTCTGCTCTGCTTGCTGTACACCTGTGTAAAGTAGGAAAGTTCTACCTACACAGTGTGTGTTTGTGGGGTGGGGGACAGAGGACACCACAGTGGGGGGCAGGGGACAGAGGACCCTACAGTGGGGGGTGCAGGGGACAGAGAACACTACAGTGGGGGGGTTTAGGGGACAGAGGAACCTACAGTGGTGGGTGCAGGGGACAGAGGACGCTACAGTGGTGGGTGCAGGGGGCAGAGGACCCTGTAGTGGGGGGTGCAGGGGACAGATGACCCTACAGTGGGGAGGTACAGGGGACAGATGACACTGCTATAGGGGTACAGAGGACACTGCAATAGAGGGACCCCATCACCCCTGGGGACAGGGACTCCTTCTCCCTTGGGGACAGGGATCCCTTCTCACTTGGGGACAGGGACCCATTCTTGCTTGGGGACAGGAACCCCTTCTCGCTTGGGGATGGGGACCCCATCACCCCTGGGGATAGGGATCCCATCACCCCTGGGGACAGAAACCCCATCACTCCTGGGGACAGAAACCCCATCTCCCCTGGGGACAGAAACCCCATCACCCCTGGGGACATCAACCCCTTCTCACTTGGGGACAGTGACCCCTTCTCACTTGGGGACAGAGACACCTTCTCACTTGGGAACAGGGGCCCCATCACCCCTGGGGACAGGGACCTCTTCTCCCCTGGGGACAGGGACCCCTTCTCACTTGGGGACAGGGACCCCTTCTCGCTTGGGGACAGCGACCCCATCACCCCTGGGGACAGGGACCCTATCATCCCTGGGGACAGAAACCCCATATCCCCTGGGGACAGGAACCCCATCATTCTGGGGACAGGGACCCCTTTTAGCTTTGGGACAGAGACCCCTTCTCGCTTGGGGACAGGGGCCCCATCATCCCTGGAGACATAAACCCTACCATCCCTGGGAACAGGGACCCCATCACCCCTGGGGACAGGGACTCCTTCTCCCATTGGGACAGGGACCCCAGGGACCTCTTCTCACCTGGGGACAGGGACCCAATCTCCCCTAGGGACAGGAACCCCATCTCCAGACCATGCTGGCTAGCAGGGCTGGCATCAGCCACACTTGGGTGCCAAGATGGGGAAGGAGGGCAGTAAAATCCAAATCCCCAGCTACATATTCCCTCAGGGTGAACTGGCTTTGTATTAGTTAAGCACCTTAAAGTAAGGTAAACCTGTACTGTTAATATTACTGTGTTAGGATTTTTATTATCTTCAATTATTAGCAGGTGAATGCGACCCTCCAAGCATTCACATACATTGAATCCGGCCCTTAAGTGGAAAAAGGTTGCTGACCCCTGGTCTACAGTATAAACCTGTTGGTCAGAATTTGCTAAACAAAACAAAACATTTCGTATGAGTCCTATCACTTTGTCACTTGGGCAGAACAACCATGGTTCATAGTTCACATGTGGATGTGGTGATGAGATGTTTACTTTGATCTTACTGCCAAAAATATAAATAATTCATAATATTTCCTTTTTATGAACTGAGAAGACTACTAGCCTATTGTTTCTATATGAATATGTATTTAAATACATATGCTTTTTATTTATAGAGCAACAATAATTCAATAACAGGATCCTAGCACATGTATGTTTATTCAGTAACAGTTAAATTTCTTTGATGTTCAACCCAATAACAATTGGAACACTACTACATTCTAATATGGAAAGAGCGATTAAAGAATACAAATACAGGAAAAGCTCATGTACTATCAAATGCTCAATAAATGATAATAGCGGTCAGTTCAGTCTAATATTTTGCAAGACTCTGGTGTGTGAAATTCTCATAACTTGCTACTAATGTTGAGCAAGCAAGAGTTCCTGCATAGGAAACCTCCCAAGAGTTTAATTGTTCATATTTGCCAATGAATGATTCAGTCATCTCCAAGGAGAAATATAGCTCCAGATTACTTCATTAATATGCGCTGTACTACAGTTGCTATAGAAAAAAAAAATCAACGTTCAATGTTTGCAATTAGAGCAAGTCACAGTAAATAAGTCCACAGGCTTGTAATTGCATAAACATAGTGTAAAAGACAACAGTACTTTATCAAGTTGTCTTAAAGTGCATCAAAGTAGGTCTGCATTAAACATTGTATATCAAGTGCCATTAAAGCCTCGTACACACGATCGGATTGTTGGCCAACAAAACCGTGGACTTTTGTCCGAAGGGTGTTGGCCCAAACTTGTCTTGCATACAAACGGCAAGGAATTGTTGGCCAACAAATACGAATGTAGGCAGTTACATTTAAAAAAATACATTGTAAAATTGACAAGGGATAGGGGATAATGGTGTTGTGGTAACTTGCCCAAATAATACAAAAAAATAATATGATAATAAAATAATATTATTCTTGATATCACTCGACAAAAAAAGCCTGATTGGTTGCAATAACTACATCAGTATAACCAGCAAAGCAGTTTCATTATTATCCCATTATCCCATTAAAGAAGAAGAGAATGTGCATTGCATTTCGAGATTTCATAATTTGCCACATCACGAATGTTTATTTTCCATTATTAATGCTAGTTTACAAGACTGACTGCTTCTGGCTCGTCCTTGCTTCCGAGCATGTGTGTTTGTACTTTGGACTTTCGTCCGACAGACTTGTGTACACACGCTAGGAAAATCCGACAACAGACATTTGTCTGCGGAAAATTTTAAAACCTGCTATCCAACATTTGTCTGCGGAAAATCCGACAACAATTATCTGATGGAGCATACAAATGGTCGGATTTTCCGCCAACAGCCTGTCATCACACATTTCCCATTGGAAAATCCGAGAGTGTGTACGAGTCTTTAAAACGCTTATCTTAAGATACTATAGAACGATACAGGAATTGACTTAATAGGCTCCAAGTATTTACATCAGCACATATTTCACTGATGGATGTAAGTACAGTATATTTTTTTTGAAAGACTCCTGCATGGAAAAAAGTCAAAATGGCTGCAGGTATTTATTACAGCTGCCTTGTGGTGCCTCTACATACCTGAAGCAACTTCCCAAACCATGCTGTTATAGCTGAACCCCAGGATGCTCTGAGAAGAAATGCCCCAACACTTCTGGTGTGTTAGAGTTTGCTATTAAACCCTATCCTACCTTGGCCAATAGGACTGTGCAATAGGCAGGAAGGGACAGGCAGACTTTAGTATTATCCAGAAGTGTCAAAGATTTGTCTGTCATTACACTATGATGGAAAGGTTGCTTATGGTAAGTGGGTAAGTGAAGGTACCTCAAGGTGCTTCCTACACTTTATACCTGCAGAACTTTTGTTTTTTTCTTTTCCTCATAAAATAGTTCTTTACAGCAGTGAGGGGGCCCTAAGTAAATAGATGGACATTGCTTGCAGTACAGGGACTGTTTTAACCACTTCCCATCCATTGGATATACCTGAAAGTCCTTGGATGGGAAGGGTGATATCTTGGTTGTCACTGCAGCGATGACCAAGATATCATTTTCTTATACTAGCGATTTTGGGTCTTGTAAAAGTAAACTGAGTGGCTAAAGATTTGCTGGATTATTTTTACAGGTGTTGGAAAGGGGGTTCCTCCCCTCCCGCCGCCTTTACATGGTTCTCCCGCATAAAGTAGCATCCTGTTCCTTCCAGTTTCAGGCTAAGTAATGAAGTCATTACCGGGTTCAATAAACATCAGATTACACCTGATACTGATGCTTTCTAGGCCCGAGGAGAACTATGGTGCCTAATAGACTCTAGACCTCTCCAAAAAGAGGACTTGTCATGCTTTATTGTTTACATCCCTTGTGACAGCAAGTTGCAGTGTAAAAAAAAAGCAAATTAAAGAGGAAGTAAACCCTGATGTTCATGTGCAAGTTTAAGGTATCCCCATGCATGTTATTTAAATGATTTGTGTGTTTTTCAATGTTGTTCTTTAAGCCACATAAAAAGACCCCTCTCCCTGCTGAATGTGATTTTACATTGGCACACGCTCCATGGCAGTGCCTAGCTACCTATGTCTTTTTTTTAATTTCAAGCTTGAAAATTGGCCTTAAATAAGGGCCAGAAAAAATAACAAGGTCCAGCACCTCTAGACTTCAGTAGGGTTTGACACTATTTTGGGGTTCTTGGAAACCTTCTTCGAAACTTTGCTTGGTTCAATTATCACTAATTTTAGGCAGCAAAAAAGGTCACTGGGAGCAATAATTAGTCCTTATTTTATTTTTGCATTTGTAATTATTGTACTCTGCTGATTTACAGTATTCCCATCTTCAGCTAAAACCTGTTCACTGGGCAAACACTTTTACCTTAGTCATTTATCTGTACTATGGATTCTCAGAGAAGTTTTCAGTAACAGTCAATATATGTTTTTTATTCTCACATAGCAGATGGTGACTTGTTAGTAGGAGCAGCAGGACCTTCCTTGTTTGATGCATGGAACAATGTGAAATATATTCTAGGTGGAAATGTTGACTTTAGGAAAAATTGTGACTTTTATTGTGAGTCTTCTGAATTCTTTTTATTGAACCTAACAATAGGTGGGCTAGTATTTGATTTATCCTGCTCTGCTGCATATCCGGCAATTTGTTTTAGATATATTTTCTGTAAGTACCACAGCAAGACCTTAGTATTGGAAGTTGTAGGTGAAAAAAGTAATGGAGCCTACAAAACCTCCATTTTACTCCATGTATATATTTATAAACACTAATAATTATTAGATGTATATGCTAGTTTTCAAAACAAGTCTACTACATATATAAGTAATACAGTCTTTAAGAAAAAAAAAATTTGCGGAAAATATTGAGTAATATAAAGTAGTCTGAATTAATGGTTTGGATATATGCATAATTATGACATGTGACTAATTCAAAAGTACTTCAAGAGCACCTACGGTAACAATAAATTATATAAATAGGCACTATTCACTAGCACAGTGGGATTTATTTACTAAAGGCAAATCCACTTTGCACTACAAGTGCACTGCAAGTGCACTTGAAAGTGCACTGAACGTGCACTTGGAAGTGCAGTCAATGTAAATCTGAGCGAAGATCTGAAATGAGAGGAAGCTCTGCTAACCCCCAAAGTCTGGTGTTCATTTAAAGAATAAGTTTAAACAAAACGGTTTTAGCTTTGCATAGTGGGGAAGTATTAGAACACATGTTGAAGGTCTATAAGAGAGATTCCCCCCTACTTACTCTCACAGTGACAGAAGTTGGGAAAAATCTCAAATAGCAACACAGGCATGATTTAAAAGCATACATGAATTCAAGCAATCTCCCACTCAAACAATTTTCCGCCACATATAGGGTTTTGCTTTAGGCCAAAACGTTAAATTTTGGTCTCATCTGACCAGAGCACCTTCTTCCACATGTTTGCTGTGTCCCCCACATGGTTTTTTGCAAACTGCAAACGGGACTTTTTATAGCTTTCTTTCAACAGTGGCTTTCTTTTTGCCACTCTTCCATAAAGGCCAGATTTGTGGAGTGCACAACTGATAGTTGTCCTGTGGACAGATTCTCCCACTTAAACTGTGGATCTCTACAGCTCCTCCAGAGTTACCATGGGCCGCTTGGCTGCTTCTCTGATCAATGCTCTCCTTGCCCGACCTGTCAGTTTAGGTGGATAACCATGTCTTGGTAGGTTTGCAGTTGTGTCATATTTTGTCCATTTTTGGATGATGGATTGAACAGTGCTCCATGAGATATTCAAAGCTTGGGATATTTTTTTAGAACCTAACCCTGCTTTAAACTTCTCCACAACTTTATCCCTGAGCTGGTGTGTTCCTTGACCTTCATGATACTATTTGTTCACAAAGGTTCTCTAAAAAACCTCTGAGGGCTTCACAGAATAGCTGTATTTATATGGAGATTAAATTACACACAGGTGGACTCTATTTACTAATCAGGTGACTTCTTAAGGCAATTTTCAGATATTTATTTTTTATTTAAAAACATTTATCATTTTCCTTCCACTTCCCAATTATGTGCCAGTTTGTGTTGGTCACAAAAAATCCCAATAAGAGGCTTCTGGTTCCGGCGCCGCATGGAGTAGCTGCATCCCTCTACAGCTCCCGCAGAACAATCCACAAAACGGCTTGTAAATACTTGCCCAACCCCCTCCTGCCGCCTGCAGCCCCCTCGGGTTACCCCCCACTCTCCTATGGACCGATTCATGGAGAAAACCAGCACGCGTTCACACACGGCCGCAATGATCCACCCAGACCAGCCGCAAATTGAGACCCCGGTCTCGGCCTACACGGATATTGCGGCAGAAGAACCAGCCATGGAGGTAAGCGGACATACAACATCCCCCTCCTCACTTCAGGCCTCTCTCTCTCTGCATCTTGCCTCCTCCACCCCATACCCGGGGGACAGCAACACAGAGTGTATAGCCCAGGCTGTAGCAGCTCTACTGTCCCCCAGGATATCCGCCTCAGTGGAAAAGGCGGTGGATGCTGGGATGAGGCAAATCAAGAAACAATTAGGGGAACACTCCACTAGACTCAATGAGGTGGAACACCGCCTTTCAAGTATAGAGGAAGAAGTATATCAGGCACAAGCCACTGAACAAGCACAGGACAAAACTAATAAATACATACTCCAAAAACTGGCCAATTTAGAGAACAGATCCAGAAGGAGCAATTTGAGATTCATAGGGGTACCAGAATCACTACAGTCGTCAGCCATGCTAGACGCATCCCGGAGCCGTTAGGCCTTCCTGGCCTGTGCATGGTTGAACAGGCCCACCACATGGGAGCCTTCATACCTGATCGCAAAACCCCCCGCCCGATCATGGCTAAGTACCTCAATTACACCGACAAGACTGTCAGCCTGCAAAAGTTCAGGCAAACCAGATCTCTCCAAGTTGATGGAATCAAAATTCTGATCTTCGCTGATTATTCTATAGAGGTTTCAAAAAAGAGGAAAGCATTCCAACACGTCTGCACAGAATTACACCAGTGACAGATGAAATTCACCTTGGCCTTCCCCGCAATTCTCCATCTCAAAGCCCCCAATGGGGATCAGCTCTCTTTTCAGGATACCCCTGAGACAGAAGCCTTCATGCACTCACTGCGCGCTGATTCACACTCCGACTCCCCACTCAGGGCCTCTCCAAATAACCGCCCTCTGGACTAGCGAAGCCAGAGGAAAGACTCCCCAAAGCGCTTCAGGCCATCTGGACCTGACCATCGCAACACCCCATGCTGATACGAAGACATTGTTTCTTGCCCTGAGATCCTTATGGGCACATGCACTGCTTGTTCCTTGGTTTTTAAGCCTATATTGACTATCTACTCAGGTATTTGGCTTTCTAACAATTGTCTGTCCCTTCTGTTCTTGCACATGTTTTTTGTTGTAGTTCATCGCACCTCCACCCTTTTGTCTTGCACTGCCTCCTATAGCCTCACTGTATACGGCCTCCTCCTGATCCCTCACCCGTGCATGGCCTGCCACTGAGGCTAATGGCACTAAGGCTCCAAGGGTACCCATCTGCCACAGCGCTTGGGTCGTTAAGGTGAGCTGATCTATACAGTGATTCTATGCGGAAAAAAGTGAAGTTCCTCCATTATTTTTTAATGTTTTTGTTTCTTGTTCTTACTTTCCCTAGTTCCTCCCCTCTTCCAGTCCCTCTCCCCTGTGTCACCCATCAAACACCAGACACTCAGGCAACATTTATTCCTCATAGCCAGTCCACCCTGCTACGCACTGTCATGTCAGCCCCTCTCCCCAGGTCTACACCTGATGTAACCGGTATGCAGACCCATATCACCCATATGACTGCACCCCCATGAAAATCACCTCTTGGAACTTGAAAGGGCTTAGGTCCCCCTTTAAGAGACTTAAAATACTTTGTCATCTTAAGAGACTGAAATCTGACATTGCCCTGCTCCAGGAAACCCACTTAACTTCCCCTGATCTCCACCGCATGAAAAAACTCTGGGTAGGCACTTTTCTAGGCTCAAGTGCACTCAATCGTAAAGCGGGGGTTATCATATTGATTCACAAAAATCTCCCCTGCGAGGTACTATCCGTAGACACAGATAGCCAAGGCCGTTTCATCTCCATACACATAAAATTAGGGACCAGAGAACTAGTGATCTCCAACATCTATGCCCCGAACAATCCCGGCAAGCAATTTCTTAGTGAGATGTCTGCCTGGCTGCTACGCACCCCACACCTACCACATATAGTTGGGGGAGACTTAAATACTACCCTGCAACCGATAGATGACAGGCCTTCCTCCAAATGATCGCGTCCACCACCCGCAACCTCTGATCTCAAACATTTTGCAACCACTATGGACTCTTTCCATTTTATTCCAACCCTCACAACATTTTCACTTGAATCGACTATCTCTTTTGTACTGACACCCTTATCCTAATGGTATCAGGGGCAGATATCCATGACATCGCCATATCAGACCACGCCCCCATCTCGATATCGCTAGAAACCCCTGACATACATCCCAATCCCAAACTTTAGCGCTTCCCCTCCTATCTCCAAAATAACTCCAACAATTTCCAACAATACACGGAGAAAGCTTGGTCTGAATTCCCCACAGCCAATTCTCCCCATGCGGACAACCCAAACCTTTTCTGGGAAGGTGGTAAAGCCTTCCTCAGAGGCCGAACCATCTCATACACTGCTTCTCTCAAGAAAAACACCTTGGCAAACTACAAAAAGGTCAGCGCCAACCTCTGCGCAATGCCCTCTTTATACTAGGGACTCCCCTGAGAACAAAATACATTGGCAGGCAGTAAAAGGGCTTTTGACACCTGGGCAGATACCTTTGAATGGACAAAAAGGGCCCATATGGATGCCACCCTCCTCAAATTCGGCAACAAAGCTGGCTAATTGCTAGCAAGACTTTGCAAAGGCCCTTTCCACCCGACGCACATCACCTCCCTACGGGACACCGCAGGCAACATAAAATCCTCACAACAGGATATCAACAAAGTTATGCTACAATACTACTCCTCATTATATGCAAATGACCCCATAGACATGACCGTCACCAAATCTTTCCTAGATAGACTGTCTCTACCCACGGTCTCTCCCTCCCAACTTGAAGCCCTTAATGCACCTATCTCTCTGCCCGAAATATCTAACGCCATCCAGCATCTAGCTCCCTCTAAGGCCACAGGCCCTGATGGGTTTACAGGGCAATTTTATAAGACCCTACAAACTATAACCGAACCTGCCCTCCTCTCAGTCAATAATGGCATATGGACTGGCGGCCCCAACTTACCAACCAGGAACCAGGCCATCATCAAACTACTTTAAAAAAAAAGGCAAAGACCCCCAAAAACAGGCTCATACTGACCTATCTCACTCCTAAACTTAGAGGTTAAGGTACTCTCGAAAATAGTAGCTTCCAGACTAGGTACCATCATTCCCTCTTTGATACACCCAGCCCAATCAGGCTTTGTGAAAGGGAGAACAGCTACTATAAACATCCGAAAGGTAATGATGGTCCTATGCCAAAAACAAGCCGGGGGACTACGCCATCATCACTCTGGATGCGGAAAAAGCCTTTGATAATGTCAGCTTTGAATGGCTATCAAGGGCCCTATCAAATATGGGCTTTATGGGCCCTTTCACACACCTCGTACACGCCATGTACGCCTCTCCCACGGCCAGGTTGGTGGCAGCTGGCCTCCTCTTGGATGAATTCTGCCTCTACAAAGGCACAAGACAAGGTTGCCCCCTATCCCCACCACTCCTCTTTAACATAGCACCAGAACCCCTTTCCCGTTACCTGACCCAAAAGGCCCCACTACACGGAATTAAAATAGGCAAGCAAGATCTGGGCACATCACTCTTCACCGATGATGTCCTCATTTTCTCGGCCAACCCCTCATCTGACATGTCCATCATCAAAACAATCTTTGATGAATTCAGACTTTGCTCGGGCCTTCGCATAAACTACAGCAAAAGTGAAATCCCCCCCATAGGCACTTTTTCTGTCCCTCCCCAGGTCCAACACTCACCCTTCTCAGTAGCCAAATCATACATAACATACCTAAGCATTAAGATAGGAAAATTATCCTTCTCCATATACCACCTCAACTACCCCCCCCCCCCGATAACAAAAATAACTCAAGAATTTGGAAACTGGATGGATCTCCCCCTTTCGCTCCTGGGAAGATTCCACCTAGTAAAGATGGTCAGCTTTGCTCAATTACTATACCCACTCCAAACGATCCCCCTGCACCTGAAACATAAAGATAATACAACCCTAAATAAAACCATCTCCAAATTTTTATGGCGAAACAAAAGACCATGTACAGCCTTTGCAAAATTATGTTTTCCCAGACGCGAAGGAGGGATTAGTCCCCCGAATGTCAGAGCTTACAACCTTGCTTGCTTACTAGAGATAGGCTTAGACTGGATATCGCAATCCTCTCACTACACAAACTACTCCATGGAATTTTCAATGGCCCACCTCTATTCCTTGGTGGCCCTTCTTCACTGCAGGTGGAAATCTACTCCCTTACCCCTACAACATAATCTTCTTCTTAGAGACAAAGCCATAGCTTGGAGGGAAGTAAGGAAAGCATTAAAGCTATCACCCTCTATGTCCAAGCATCTCCTGATTCAGGGTAATCCCAGCTTCTCATCGAGTTTGGAATATAAGCCCTTCTCTATCTGGTAACAAATGGCCTCACAAAATTCTCCTCCCTATGCAATATGGAAACAGGACGCCCTCACAACTTTTCTGTCATCGATGAAACATTCTCCCTCCCTCAATCCCATGCTTTACATTATGCGCAATGCGTCAGCTTTATAAGGGACTCATGTAGAGAGGAACGCGGGAGATTCCACACATCCATCACAGACTTGCTGCTCCACATTGACTCTTATACAATTTCAGATATATACAAACCTTTCTTGCTAAAGACCACTCCCACAATTGCTTCCTCATCGGCAGCGAACTGGGGTAGAGACTTTCCTGACTGAAAAAATTCTTCAAGGATACAACAAAACCCACCAGCTGATCCCCAACGAGGTTTGGAGAGAAACTCAACTAAAGATCCTACACCGTGCTTATATACCCTTCCTCTCAGACAAGAATGTTAAAAGCGCAGTCAGCTGTCCCATGTGCCACCAACCAAAACCATCCCTTACCCACCGATTTTGGGCACACCTCTCCATTTCCACTTTCTGGAATCAGGTCATCTCCTATATATTTGATATCACCCTGCTAAAACTACCTAAAGACCCCCTGCTCTTTATCTTCGGATACTGGGATGACCAACTGCTACCGTGGTCCCCAAAAACCCACCCTTTCCACAAGGACTGGGCCCTGATCAGTCTCTTACTAGCTAGAAGATCAATTTTGAAAAACTGGACCTCTCCCCGCTGTCCAAAGCTCTCGCATCTCAAACAGGAGCTTCTAAACTTGCTTCATAAGGACAAACTCAACACCGATTTCAAACAAGAAACCTCCAACGCACGTTTCTACTCCAGCTGGTGGGCTTTCATGCAATCAACTCTATCACAAGAGGAATTACAGAATTTTGAACACTTTTCGTTCTCTTACCAGCCCCACACTTGGAACCAGATGCTCTAGATGTCATCCAACATGACAGTCTTCTTCCAACTCCGTCTACTTCAACCATCATCACTTCACCTGCGGGCACCCAGCCCATGACTGCACTCTAGCCCCAGAGGCTTATCATTTTATCTTTCTCTTTTCTTTGGACAGCATATTGGTGTTTGCTTCCCCTCCCCCCCCTTTTAGTTACAACCAGTAGCTCCCTAGGGTCCCTCCAAGTTGATCCATCCAGTTATCTCAACATGGTAGTTGTCTCTGAGTTTCCTGTAATACCCTACACCTGTTATATGTATTTACCCATGTCTGTATCTGCCTAGACTACTGACTACAAAATGTTTTGAGAAAACCTCATCATTACGATATGCTGTATTGCAATTTCTTTCAATAAAATATATTGAAAAAAAAATCCCAATAAAATACATTTATGTTTTTGGTTGTAACATAGCAAAATGCGGAAAATTTCAAGGCTATTTTCAAGGCACTGTTGATAAAAATAATAAAAGGGATAAGAAAGATCTCAGCGCTAATCACAGACAATGAGACATTTCCCGATCTGTGCAGCCACGGATCGGGAAATGGGGGTTATTTATGAAAGGCAAATCCACTTTACACTACAAGTGCAAACTACAAGTGCAAAGTGCACTTGAAATTGCATTGAAAGTGCACTTGGAAGTGCAGTCGCTGTAAATCTGAGGGGTAGAACTGAAATGAGGGGAAGCTCTGCTGATTTTATCATCCAATCATGTGCAAGCCAAAATGCTGTTTTTTATTTTCCTTGCATGTCCCCCTCGGATCTACAGCAACTGCACTTCCAAGTGCACTTTCAGCGCAATTTCAAGTGCACTTTGCACTTATAGTTTGCACTTGTAGTGCAAAGTGGATTTGCCTTTTGGAAATAACCCCCAATTTCTCACTGCCTGCAATTTGCGCTGCGAAGTGTCAGCTTCCTGGTGGGCTCGGGCACGTGGAATGCAAACACACCTGAGCTCAACCTTAAAAAGGGAATACCCCAATGACCTAGAGGTCTAGAGGTACAGTACCCTGCTGTAGGACAACTAGAAAATCAAAATATTCGTCACAGATAATCAAATATATTCATAGTGACTTTGGGGTTGATTTAAAGGCAAATCAACTCTGCATTACAAGTGCAAATTGTTTGAGTGGGAGATTGCTTGAATTCATGTATGCTTTTAAATCATGCCTGTGTTGCTATTTGAGATTTTTCCCAACTTCTGTCACTGTGAGAGTAAGTAGGGGGGAATCTCTCTTATAGACCTTCAACATGTGTTCTAATACTTCCCCACTATGCAAAGCTAAAACCGTTTTGTTCAAACTTATTCTTTAAATGAACACCAGACTTTGGGGTTTATTTAGTAAAGGCAAATCCACTTTGCACTACAAGTGCACTTGAAAGTGCACTGAAAGTACACGTGGAAGTGCAGTCGCTGTAAATCTGAGGGGAAGATCTGAAATGAGGGGAAGCTTTGCTGATTTTATCATCCAATCATGTGCAAGCTAAAATGCTGTTTTTTTTTTCCTCGCATGTCCCCCTCAGATCTAAAGAGACTGTACTTTCAAGTGCACTTGCAAGGCACCTGCAGTGCAAAGTGGATTTGCCTTTAGTAAATAACCCCCCTTGTGTTTCAGCTGTGTATACTATTGCAGTTAACTGGTAATTCATTACTCATTCTGAGAGATTTTGCTTTTTCAACTTGTGCATCTAGGTTTGGTATACTATTTGATGTGGGGTGCAATTTTTTTTCCCTTTTTTACATTTTTTGTTTATTTTATGAAGACAAAGGTTAACAGATATAAAACAGATCAGTAATTATCCATAGCAAGAGATTAATAAAAATAAAGAATTGGGGTGAACCTCTTTTATTCAAGACAATAAAAAAAAAACAAAAAAAAAACACAGCAGCATAAATGATTTATCTGATACAGGGAGAGAATACAGTCTTAACGCATCTGCGGAGGCCCTCATCCCAAGACTAAGAACAGTATACTATGTAGTCAAACAAAGTCCTGCATATAGCAGAGACCAACTTGAATAATTATCAGACAACCAAAGCACCAAGATGGTTCAAAAGGAAAGAAGAAGGAAAAAAAGGAAAGAAAAAGCAGGGTAAGGAAAAAAGAAAGAAGAGGTCAGCACTCGCAGTGAAGTTGCTCCCACTCCAAAGCTTTTTAAAGGATACTTCAGGTTACAAGCGACACGTGCATGCAAGAGGCATATGGCTCCTAGGTTCTCTCAAATTTCTTGACCTTATCATTCAAATCCATGCATTTTTTTCTTCGCTTGGGCCACTGAGACAGAGGGCAGCTTCCACTTCCACTGCCACTGTCAACTTAGCTCCAAGAAGGATGAAAAATATCAACCGCTGAAGGTGACTAGCTGCCCCCTCAACTGAAACATTTAGGAGAGCAATGTGAGGGGTTTGAGGAACTGATACCCCCCTGACCCTGTGCACCAAAGCGAAAAACACCATTCCTGAAACTATGAATTTGCGCGCATTTCCACCAAATATGATAAGTAGATCCCTGTAGCTTACACCCTCAGAAGCAAAGCTGAGAGACAGAAGGGTACATTTTAGTTAAACATGTCGGGACCAAGTACCAATGAGTGAGCAATATCAGATTAGCCTCCATCAGAGTAACATTCAAAATACCAGTGTAGGACCTTAAAAAACATTTATGCCAGAGATCCAAGTCCCTGTCCTTCCAAGGTCTATATCCCAGACCTGTATATGAGAGCATTTATTTTTCATTCTTCCTTTAGGATGTGCTACAACAAAATTAAATTTACAGAAAAAAAGCACATAGACCCCCACAAGATCCCCCAAAATACATATGAGACTTTTGGAGGGGTCTGCATGTTTTTTTTTTTTTTTAAAAAGAAGCTGTCAATGAAATGTAATTTGTCTTTGAAACACTGTGGGGGTTATTTACTAAAGGCAAATCCACTTTGCACTACAAGTGCAAACTACAAGTGCAAAGTGCACTTGAAATTGCGCTGTAGATCCGAGGGGGTTGCAAGGAAAATAAAAAACAACATTTTAGCTTGCACGTGATTGGATAATAAAATCAGCAGAGCTTCCCCTCATTTCAGATCTACCCCTCAGAGTTACAGTGGGGGTCATTTACTAAGATGAATGCACTGCGCTGGTTCAGACCTTAAATCCTTAATCCAGCATGTGAACCAGCGCAGACACAGGAGTACCTGCACGCGAGAATGGTTCTCGGCGAGGTACATCTCACGCTCGCTGCAATAGGAAAAATACTCTTCCTATTAAAGCAGCGCGAGAAAAACCGGCATGGGTTCCCCCCAGGGGCATACCAGGCCCTTCGGTCTGGTATGGATTTCAAGGGGAACCCCCTACGCCTGAAAAATGGCGTGGGATCCCCCCAAAGTCCATAACAGACCCTGATCCAAGCACGTAGCCCGGCCGGTCAGGAAAGGGGGTGGGGACGAACGAGCGCCCCCCCCCTGAACCGTACCAGGCCGCATGCCCTCAACATGGGGGATGGGTGCTTTGGGGAAGGGGGGCGTGCTGCGGCCCCCCACCCCAAAGCACCTTGTCCCCATGTTGATGAGGACAAGGGCCTCTTCCCGACAACCCTGGCCGTTGGTTGTCGAGGTCTGCGGGTGGGGGGCTTATCGGAATCTGGGAGCCCCCTTTAATAAGGGGGCCCCCAGATCCCAGCCCCCCACCCTATGTGAATGAGTATGGGGTACATGGTACCCCTACCCATTCACCTAGGGAAAAAGTGTCAATAAAAAAACACACTGCACAGGTTTTTAAAGTAGTTTATTAGACAGCTCTGGGGGTCTTCTTCCGGCTTTGGGGTCTTTTTCCGACTTCAGGGGTCTCTCCGGTTCTTCTCCACTGTCTCTGGCCTTTTCTCTCATTGTTCGACCTGTTCTCCGCGCTCTCCGGGTCTTCTGCCAGGCTCCCCTGCTATCTTCTGCTCTTTTGCCGCTCTTTTTCTATAGCGGAGGAGCCCGGTCTGCTGCCTTCTGCCTTCTTCCCTCTTCTCTTCTTCCGATGTTGACACAACGCTCTCTCCAGCTGGAATGCTCTCTGGGCGCTCCGCTCTGACTTATATAGGCGGTGACCCCGCCCCCTTATGCCGTCACATTCCCTGGGCATGCTAGGTCTGTGACGTTTTAGGGGGCGTGGTCACCGAGTGATGTTGACCACACCCCCTAAAACGTCACAGTCCCAGCATGCCCAGGGACTGTGATGGCATAAGGGGGCGGGGTCACCGCCTATATAAGTCAGAGCGGAGCGCTCAGAGAGCATTCCAGCCTGAGAGACCGTCGCATCAACATTGGAAGAAAAGAAGAGGGAAGAAGGCAGAAGGCAGCAGACCGGGCTCCTCCGCTAGCAAAAGAGCGGCAAAAGAGCAGAAGATAGCGGAGAGCGTGGAGAACAGGTCAAACAATGGGAGAGAAGGCCGGAGACAGTGGAGAAGAACCAGAAGAAGACCCCCAAAGCCGGAAGAAGACCCCCCTCCCCGGAGCTGTCTAATAAATTACTTAAAAAACCTGTGCAGTGTGTTCTTTTTATTGACACTTTTTCTGTAGATGAATGGATAGGGGTACCACGTACCCCATACTCATTCACATAGGGTGGGGGGCCCCGATCTGGGGGCCCCCTTATTAAAGCCCCCCGCCCACAGACCCTGACAACCAACTAGCCAGGGTTGTTGGGAAGAGGCCCTTGTCCTCATCAACATGGGGACAAGGTGCTTTGGGGTGGGGGCGCAGAAACCCCCCTGCCCCAAAGCACCCATCCCCCCATGTTAAGGGCATGCAGCCTGAGGCCCTTTTCACACTGGGGCAGGGGGTGTCTGCGGTAAAGCGGCGCTATTTTTAGCGCCGCTTTACTGTCATTTTAGCTGCGTTATTTGGCTGCTAGTGGGGTGGTTTTAAGCCCCCACGGGGCAGTTTTAACCCCTCAGCTAGTGGCCAAAAAGGGGTTAAATCCGCCCGCAAAACGCCGCTGGATTGGCATTTTGCCGGCGGTATCACAGCGCTGCCCCATTGATTTTAATAGGGAGGAGCAGTGAGTTCACCGCTCCAAAGAAGCTGCTGGCAGGACTTTTTGTGATGCCCTGCCAGCGCACCGCTCCAGTGTGAAAGCCCTCACTGGAGTGAATGGAGCCACTTCGTTAGGGCATTTTTCAGGCACTATTTTTAGTGCTGTAGCACCTAAAAACACCCCAGTGTGAAAGGGGCCTAAAAAAGTCCTGCTAGCAGCATCTTTGGAGCGGTGTATAAACCGCTCCTGCCCATTGAAATCAATGGGACAGCGCGGCTATACCGCCGGCAAAATGCCGCTGCGGTGGCGTTTTGCGGGCAGATTTAACCCCTTTTCGGCAGCTAGCGGGGGTTAAAACCGCTAGTGGCAGAATACCGCCGGTAAAGCAGCACAAAAAATAGCACGGTTTTAACGCTGCCGCCCGCACCGCCCCAGTGTGAAAGGGGCCTAAGGCTCCCCTCACACGGACGGACCTTTCAGGTCCGCCTCGGACCTGAACGGACACTCCATAGACTTCTATGGAGGGTCGGATGTCAGTGGTGACATGTCCGCTGACATCTGACCCACTCCAATCCTAAAAAGTGGAACGGAGGAAAAACCTATTTTTCCATCCATCTGTGGATCGGATCGGGTGACGACGGACTCTACGGTCCATCATCATCCGATCCCCCATAGAGGAGAGCGGCACTCTGACAGGTCTGTCCCTGCACAGTGTGCAGAGACAGACCTGTCATCTGCCTGCCCAGCGGGGATCGACAGAGTGATCCCCCACTGAGCAGAGCGGGCTCCGTACACGGGGTACAAAGTCCTATCATGTGTATGAGGCTTAAACACCAGAAATTCAAGTTTTCATATCTTTAAAGGTCACCATACACTGACCAATCAGTTAGATCTTCCATAAATTAGATTCAGTGCAAGAGCCGGTTTGATTTTCTACAATTAGAAGTCATTCTTACAGTGCATCTTCCTATTACCGCTTTAGCCTAATGCTCTCTTTCCACTATTTCAACACCAAAGTTGCGTGATTTACAATGTGCTTTTTCGGCTTGCTTTCCAACTTGCAACTTGTCATGCCACTAGGGACTGAAAAGTTGCATCACAAGTTCTACCCCATGATTTACAATGAGTACCGTTCATATGTCTGCGACTTCAAATCACAGCAACTTCAAAGTAGTCCCTGCACTACTTTGGTCCCACTTTGATGCGACTTGAGGTCCATAGACCTCAAAAATACACAGGCATTGCTTCAAGTTTTGGAAAAAGTTGGGGGAAACTCGCGGCAAAAAGCATGCAACTTTGGGCTTGCAATAGTGGAAACCAAGCCTTAATGCCGTGTCATGCGACAAATTCAAAACATCTGAGAAAAAGTCGCACTGAAGTTGGAACAAAGTAGTGCAAGAACTTTTTTTGGAGTTGCACCAATTAGAACAGGGGAACATTGAAATACATGTGTTTTGACTTGTCCTGCGACTTCACATGTGTCAAGTCGCACAACAACTCGCAGTAGTAGAAAGAGAGCTTAAGGCCACTTGGGACTGAAAAGTTGCATCACCAGTTGTACCCCATGATTTACAATGGGTACTGTTCATATGTGTGCGACTTGCTCATGCACATGCCGTATACACAGTGGGCACACATCTTTATTACAGAAATCCATAGTTGGCATGGAAATTAACCACTTGCTTACTGGGCACTTAAACCCCCCTGCTGTCCTGACCAATTTTCAGCGCTGATCCATTTTGAATGACAATTGTGCGGTCATACTTAGCCAAATGTTTTTTTTTTTTTTTTTTAAGTTCCCACAAATAGAGCATTCTTTGGGTGGTATTTGATCACCTGTGTGTTTTTTTTTTCTTTTGTTCAAACAAAAGAAAAGACAGATTTTTATAAATAATTTTGTATATTTTTGTATATTTTGATATTAAATTTTGCAAACAGGTCATTTTTCTCCTTCATTGATGTACGCTGATGAGGCGGCACTGATTGGTTACACTGATAGTCAGCACTGCTTGGGATCACTGGTGGGCATTGATAGGTGGCACTGGAATGGGGTACTGGTGGGCACAGATGAGGCAAGAATTGCCTCTTCGGGACCAATGTCCCTTGCACCTAAGCTGGTGATCAGCTTTTATTTTTATCCTCATGCTGTCAGCGTGAGTAGAAAAAATAAAAAGATCGGCCCTTACTTCGATCTGTGATCACCCAAGTCTCGGTGACTACGTCCTATGACAGCCTCCCAGAAATTCAGGTCCACGCTGTGGCTGTCATTTGACTATAGCACAGACACCAAGTGGTTAATAGAAAAACAGATGCAGATTTCTAGGATTGGCCAAAAATAATGTTTAGACTAGAGTCAAAGGCAACTGATGACTTTCTATTAAAGGTCTAAATGGGCCATTAACATACATCACAATTGAACTTAGGAATGTGTCTTTGCAAAGTTAAACTCATTAAAATCCTTTCTTATTTTTGCTTGGGAATAGACTGCAGAGGGATTATAAGTTTTGGGGATGTCTACACCCCTGATAGGGTGAAGACATCTACCAAATTTTGCCAATTTCGCATTCAAAATTATTCACTTCCTGTCACATAGCCAAACAGGAAGTGAGAGTAATACCCTACAAATGTATGTCCTTGGGGACACACAGGTCAATCTAAATAGTTTCCCCATTTGGCAAATTGCACTCTAGCATTTTGCCATGTACATCCCAAATTATTATGTGTCTTGGGGTTTATTTACTAAAAGGTAAATCCACTTTGTACCACAAGTGCACTTAGAAGTTCAGTTGCTGGAGATCCAAGGGGGACATGCAAGGAAAAGAAAAAAACAGCATCTTTGCCTCTACATGAGTGGATGATAAAATCACCAGTGCTACCCTTCTGATTTTCATCAACTACACTTGTATTGCAGAAAGGATTTGCCTTTAATAAACCCCAAAATACCTAATAATTTGGGGTGTACACAACAAAGTGCTAGAGTGCAATTTGCATAATGGGGGCACTAGTTAGATTGACCTATGTGTCCCCAAGGAAAAACTAGGGTTTTACTCTAACTTCCTGTTTGGCTATGACAGGAAGTAAAGCCAATTTTAATAAAAGGGACAAAGCCCAACCTTTAAAAAAAATAAAATATAAAAATCTTGATTTCCCTCAAATGTCCATAATTGGAAAAGGATTGGCTTCAGCTTGATTTTAGTTCAGTGCTCTAAATCAGTGCTTCTCAACCCTGTCCTCAAGTACCCCCCAACAGGCCATGTTTGCAGGTTTTCCTTCATCTTGCACAGGTGCTTTAAATCAAAGTCAATGGCTTTGTATTTTGGACAGCTATTTTAGAGAAGATAACATTTCCTAAACATGTCCTGTCAGGGGGGTACTTGAGGACTGAGGCTGAAAACCACTGCTCAAAAGAAAATTGAATACTTACCACTCTGAAATGTTACTTTCCTGGTCACTATCCATGGCAGCATATGCACAATCCATGCATGTGCTACCATGAGGGCACCAGGAACGTAACTTAAAAATAAAAAAAATGAAAAAGGGATTTGTCCAAGACATGCCAATCAGCCTAGTTAAGCTGCAGCTGGGAAGCTGATGCATGAAAAGAACACACATAAAACAAAGAATTTGAAACAATTTTATTGGTCCAAAAAAAAAAAAAAAAAACTGGACTTGAAAAAGAAGCAAGGAAAGCAAAATACACACATGTATGTTAATTTGAGACACTAACAGAATAGGTTTGACCCTTTTGCAGTGTAAATTAACAGGAGTTAAAAGGAGTGCACCCACAAATGGACATCTATTAAGGATTAAAACAACATTAGGCACAACATCTTGAGAAAGAATTTTAAAAATAAGGCAGCACAGACAGTTAAATCAAAGTAAACAACGTAAAAACATCAAAAATTGCCAACATAAAAAAGATTTCATGGTAAAATAACCACCACCCAAAAAAAAACCCAGCAAACCAAAGTAACAAATAAATTGCATAAAAACACATCTGTTTTGCAACAACATAACAAACTGCAAATAGAAAATACATGTGTTAGAAACTCGAGGAGGACACCCAAATGTACTCTCTACACACACACACACACACACACACACATCCAAGTGCTGTTCACACACAAAAAGCACTACCAAAAAAAAACAAAGTCCCTGAGAATGCTCAGAACAACCCAAATGCAGCTAGCACAAAATAAGCCACCCCAATGTCCAAAATTAAGCACATCATCCAGCATGCACCAAAATTACAGATGGGACAAAACACCCCCCAGTCCAGGGGGGGGGGCAACTAAAGAGCCTAACATGTACAAAAGTTGTACAACAAATACCATTGCTGTCTAAGGGAACTGACAATTTTACTAGTCCCCACTTGGCTGGCTTATCTTCTAGTTATTGGCCTTAAAATGAGTATGGGGCCCAGGTCCCACCCTAAGGGACATATATCAATGTCACCAATTGGACAACCCCAAAAATGAAACAAGGAAAAATGCCTTTAAATATGCCAAATTGCTTAAGGGCTAGTTCACACCAATGCAGTCCAGTGCATATTTTATGCATCAAAAATGCATGGAAATTCGGTTATATGGTGTGCAATGGCATAGTTCACACCAGTGCTTGCCATTCCAGTACGTTCCAGTTCCAGAAAAAAAAGTACAACATGCTGCATTTTTTCTGCACTGGACTGTACGGAAAAGCTGTAAAACTCATCAAAAACGCAATGGAACGCACTTGTCCTTATTTAAGGTTAAGAAAAAAGAGGGGTGAAAAAAAGCACTGGACTGCATCAACAACGCACCAAAAACGCACTGGAACGCATCAAAAACGTGCATGCAGAAAAGCACCTGGAACACGTCCGGACTGCGTTTCTATGGTGTGAACTGGCCCTAAGGCTCGATTCACACCTATGCATGTTGCTTTTGAGCGTTTTTGGAGGTTTTTTTTTCATGCTTGCCACGTTTTTGAGCCGCGTTTTTGCCGCGTTTTTGCGGCGTTTTTGCCGCGTTTTTGCCGCGATTTGCGTTTTGCGTTTTTTTTTTTTTTTTTTTTTCATTTTTTTTTACAGTCTTACAAAAAAATTACAAAAAAAAAAAAAAAAACGGCAAAAACGCACCAAAAACGCACCAAAAACGCTGCAAAAACGCTGCAAAAACGGTGCACTTGCGTTTTTGATGCTTGTCCATTGAAATCCATTACATGCAAAACGCTGCTTTTTGCATGAAAAAAAGTCCCCGACCCTTTCCAAAAACGCAGAGATACAAAAAAGCATTGATGTGAACATGTTCCATAGGAACCCATGTTAAAAAATTCCCGTGCATTTCTGCAAAATGCAAAATGCATCAAAAAACGCGCTAGTGTGAATGGGGCCTTAAGGGCAAGATCACACCATAGAAACGCAGTCCGGACGCGTTCCAGGTGCTTTTCTGCATGCACGTTTTTTATGCATTCCAGTGTGTTTTTGGAGCATTTTTGATGCAGTCCAGTGCTTGCCCCCCCTCTTTTTTCTTAACCTTAAGGCTCCATTCACACTAGCGCGTTTTTTGATGCATTTTGCATTTTGCAGAAATGCATGGGAATTTTTTAACATGGGTTCCTATGGAACATGTTCACATCAATGCTTTTTTGTATCTCTGCGTTTTTGGAAAGGGTCGGGGACTTTTTTTCATGCAAAATGCAGCATTTTGCATGTAATAGAATTCAATGGACAAGCATCAAAAACGCAAGTGCACCGTTTTTGATGCGTTTTGATGCGTTTTTGCCGTTTTTTTTTTTTTTAATTTTTTTTTAAGACTGTAAAAAAAAAAAAAAAAAAAAAAAAACGCAAAACGCAAATCGCGGCAAAATCGCGGCAAAATCGCGGCAAAAACGCCGCAAAAATGCTGCTCAAAAACGTGGCAAGCATGAAAAAAAACCCTCCAAAAACGCTCAAAAGCAACATGCATAGGTGTGAATCGAGCCTTAGGGCCCTTAGGGCCAGTTCACACCATAGAAACGCAGTCCGGACGTGTTCCAGGTGCGTTTTTGGTGCGTTTTTGCCGGTTTTTTTTTTTTTTTATTTTTTTTTTTTTTGTAATTTTTTTTTGACTGTAAAAAAAAAAAAAAAAAAAAAAAAAAAACCGCTCAAAAGCAACATGCATAGATGTGAATCAAGCCTAAGGCCCCATTCACGTCCTGTAGTGCAAATCTGCATTTTGCAGATTTGCACTACAGGACGTGTTCCATAGGAAACCATGTTAAATGGACTGTAGTGCAAATCTGCAAAATGCAAAAAGCACTAAAAATGCATAGGTGTGAATCGAGCCTAAGGCCCCATTCACACTAGCGCGTTTTTTGATGCATTTTGCATTTTGCAGAAATGCACGGGAATTTTTTAACATGGGTTCCTATGGAACATGTTCACATCAATGCTTTTTTGTATCTCTGCGTTTTTGGAAAGGGTCGGGGACTTTTTTTCATGCAAAAAGCAGCGTTTTGCATGTAATGGATTTCAATGGACAAGCATCAAAAACGCAAGTGCACCGTTTTTGCACCGTTTTTGCAGCGTTTTTGGTGCGTTTTTGGTGCGTTTTTGCCGTTTTTTTATTTTTTTTTTTTTGTAATTTTTTTTTAAGACTGTAAAAAAAAATGAAAAAAAAAAAAAAAACGCAAAACGCAAATCGCGGCAAAAACGCCGCAAAAACGCGGCAAAAATGCGGCTCAAAAACGTGGCAAGCATGAAAAAAAAACCTCCAAAAACGCTCAAAAGCAACATGCATAGGTGTGAATCGAGCCTAATGCTGGCCATACACTATACGAAAAATCGGCCGAAAAATCGTTCGTATGGACACTTCGTTCGTTTTTCGGCAAGTTAGTGGGTACAAATCGATAATCGTTTGTGACGTTTTTGTGGAAAAAAAATGAACGGCATGTTTGGAAAATTTCTGCCGAACGTACGATAAATTGCAAGGTTAATGTGTTTCCCGTCCGAACTGCCTGCACTAGGTATATGTAAAAAAACGAACACAAAATTATTTATTCATGTCCACTGAACAGATTATCGGACATTATATGATGGCACGATCGTTTGCGGTCACGGTCGAACGTTCGTTTTTCGAAAATGGGTTCGGCCGATTTTTTGTATAGTGTATGGCCAGCATAAGGCTCGATTCACACCTATGCATGTTGCTTTTGAGCGTTTTTGGAGGTTTTTTTTTCATGCTTGGCACGTTTTTGAGCAGCGTTTTTGTAGCGTTTTTGCCGCGTTTTTGCCGCGATTTGCGTTTTGCGTTTTTTTTTTTTTTTTTTTTTTTTCTTTTTTTTTTACAGTCTTAAAAAAAATTACAAAAAAAAAAAAAAAAGGGCAAAAACGCACCAAAAACGCACCAAAAACGCTGCAAAAACGCTGCAAAAACGGTGCACTTGCGTTTTTGATGCTTGTCCATTGAAATCCATTACATGCAAAACGCTGCTTTTTGCATGAAAAAAAGTCCCCGACCCTTTCCAAAAACGCAGAGATACAAAAAAGCATTGATGTGAACATGTTCCATAGGAACCCATGTTAAAAAATTCCCATGCATTTCTGCAAAATGCAAAATGCATCAAAAAACGCGCTAGTGTGAATGGAGCCTAAGGCTCCATTCACACCTATGCATGTTGCTTTTGAGCGTTTTTGGAGGTTTTTTTTTCATGCTTGCCACGTTTTTGAGCAGCGTTTTTGCGGCGTTTTTGCCGCGATTTGCGTTTTGCGTTTTTTTTGGTTTTTTTTACAGTTTTTTTTTTACAGTCTAAAAAAAAAATTAAAAAAAAATTAAAAAAAAAAAAACAAAAAAAAAAAAGGCAAAAACGCATCAAAAACGCTGCAAAAACGGTGCACTTGCGTTTTTGATGCTTGTCCATTGAATTCTATTACATGCAAAACGCTGCATTTTGCATGAAAAAAAGTCCCTGACCCTTTCCAAAAATGCAGAGAAACAAAAAGGCATTGATGTGAATATGTTCCATAGGAACCCATGTTAAAAAATTGTATCTCTGCATTTTTGGAAAGGGTCAGGGACTTTTTATCATGCAAAATGCAGCGTTTTTATGCGTTTTTGATGCGTTTTTGCCGTTTTTTATTTTTTTTTATTTTTTTTTTTAGACTGTAAAAAAAAACTGTAAAAGAAAAAAAAAACGCAAATCGCGGCAAAAACGCCGCAAAAACGCTGGTCAAAAACGTGGCAAGCATGAAAAAAAACCCTCCAAAAACGCCCAAAAGCACCATGCATAGGTGTGAATGGAGCCTAAGGCTCCATTCACACTAGCGCGTTTTTTGATGCATTTTGCATTTTGCAGAAATGCACGGGAATTTTTTAACATGGGTTCCTATGGAACATGTTCACATCAATGCCTTTTTGTTTCTCTGCATTTTTGGAAAGGGTCAGGGACTTTTTTTCATGCAAAATGCAGCGTTTTGCATGTAATAGAATTCAATGGACAAGCATCAAAAACGCAAGTGCACCGTTTTTGATGCGTTTTTGCAGCGTTTTTTATGCGTTTTTGCCTTTTTTTTTTTTTTTTTTTTTTTTAGACTGTAAAAAAAACTGTAAAAAAAAAAAAAAACCCGCAAAACGCAAATCGCGGCAAAAACGCCGCAAAAACGCTGCTCAAAAACGTGGCAAGCATGAAAAAAACCTCCAAAAACGCCCAAAAGCAATATGCATAGGTGTGAATGGAGCCTAAGGCTCCATTCACACTAGCGCGTTTTTTGATGCATTTTGCATTTTGCAGAAATGCATGGGAATTTTTTAACATGGGTTCCTATGGAACATGTTCACATCAATGCCTTTTTGTATCTCTGCATTTTTGGAAAGGGTCAGGGACTTTTTTTCATGCAAAATGCAGCGTTTTGCATGTAATAGAATTTAATGGACAAGCATCAAAAACGCAAGTGCACCATTTTTTTCAGCGTTTAGACTGTAAAAAAAAACTGTAAAAAAAAAAAAAAAAAAAACGCAAAACGCAGCGTTTTGCATGTAATAGAATTTAATGGACAAACATCAAAAACGCAAGTGCACCGTTTTTGCAGCATTTTTGCAGCGTTTTTGATGCGTTTTTGATGCGCTTTTGCTGTTTTGGTTTTTTTTAAATTTTTTTTTAGACTGTAAAAAAAAACTGTAAAAAAAAAAAAAAAACGCAAAACGCAAATCGCGGCAAAAACGCAGCAAAAACGCCGCAAAAACGCTGCTCAAAAACGTGGCTGGCAAGCATGAAAAAAAAACCTCCAAAAACGCTCAAAAGCAACATGCATAGGTGTGAATCGAGCCTAATGCTGGCCATACACTATACAGAAAATCGACCGAACCCATTTTCGAAAAATGAACGTTCGACCGTGACCGCAAACGATCGTGCCATCATATAATGACCGATAAATTGTTCAGTGGACATGAATAAATAATTTTTTGTTCGTTTTTTTACATATACCTAGTGCAGACAGTTCGGACGGGAAACACATTAACCTTGCAATTTATCGTACGTTCGGCAGAAATTTTCCAAACTTCCCGTTCGTTTTTTTCCCACAAAAACGTCACAAACGATTATCGATTTGTGCCCATTAACTTGCCGAAAAACGAACGAAGTGTCTATACGAACGATTTTTCGGACGATTTTTCGTATAGTGTATGGCCAGCATTAGGCTCGATTCACACCTATGCATGTTGCTTTTGAGCGTTTTTGGAGGTTTTTTTTTTCATGCTTGCCACGTTTTTGAGCAGCGTTTTTGCGGCGTTTTTGCCGCGATTTGCGTTTTGCGTTTTTTTTTTTTTTTTTTTTTTTTTTTTTTACAGTTTTTTTTTTACAGTCTTAAAAAAAATAAAAAAAAAAAAAAAACGGGAAAAACGCATCAAAAACGCAATAAAAACGCTGCAAAAACGGTGCACTTGCGTTTTTGATGCTTGTCCATTGAATTCTATTACATGCAAAACGCTGCATTTTGCATGAAAAAAGTCCCTGATCCTTTCCAAAAATGCAGAGAAACAAAAAAGCATTGATGTGAACATGTTCCATAGGAACCCATGTTAAAAAATTCCTGTGCATTTCTGCAAAATGCAAAATGCATCAAAAAACGCGCTAGTGTGAATGGAGCCTAACATGCAAAACGCTGCATTTTGCATGAAAAAAAGTCCCTGACCCTTTCCAAAAATGCAGAGATACAAAAAAGCAATGATGTGAACATGTTCCATAGGAACCCATGTTAAAAAATTCCCATGCATTTCTGCAAAATGCAAAATGCATAAAAAAACACGCTAGTGTGAATGGAGCCTAAGGCCTGATTCACACCTATGCATTTTTAGTGCTTTTTGCATTTTGCAGATCTGCACTACAGTCCATTTAACATGGTTTCCTATGGAACACGTTCTTTAGGCTCGATTCACACCTATGCATGTTGCTTTTGAGCGTTTTTGGAGGTTTTTTTTTCATGCTTGCCACGTTTTTGAGCAGCGTTTTTGCGGCGTTTTTGCCGCGATTTTGCCGCGATTTGTGTATTAGTGTTGTCTTTTGTTCTTCCTGTGCCAGTATTTTGTGCTTGGTTATCAATGTGAAGGATGGAGGAGAGTGAATGTATGCTTTAAGAGCACACTCACACTTTGGGCTGGCATCATGTGTTGGAATAACAAGGGACTGAGAGGTATACAGTTGAAGGTACCTGTGTTTCCTTTGTCCACTCAGTGTTAACATCGCTAGTAATAAATCATATTAATAAAATGGGCAGTTCTAAAGCTAGAATAAAGAAAGCGCTGTTGACAAATGGGTAAGCAAACTATTGCTCTGGGAACCAATCTAGAGCAAAAATGCAGAGAAAGACCTGCCCAACAGGCATAGAGGTTCATGATGCAAACCTTCTGGGAGGTTAATGAGTGACTATCCCACTATTCCAACCTTTGCTTTTTTAGGTTACAATAACCTCTACATAACAGTTCCACTAACATCACTGAATATTTTAATAATAACACTGCAAGCACAAATCAAAAAATATCTCTTTTATATATCTAGTTATAGAAAGGATACATACAAATCGATGTATTCAATGAAACAGTTTAAACCTATCTTAATTTAGTGAGGATAGGTTGTTAAATTGGTTGCTGTAGGTTATTGTCTGTTGCAAATCATAATTTTTTTTTGCTTACTGAATATATTTCATATAAACAGCGGTTTCTTCCTTTACATTCTAAGCAGTGACTGAATTAGATTTCATGCACGCCTTCTCTTTGCAACCTGAATCCTTTTATACTATGGCACCCTGCAGTTTATTATATATGTTAGCTCCTAAAGGGAATAGTTTAACGTATGAGAATCTTCTTCTTATCTTTTTGTGTCACTCATGAATTTCTTGTTTCTTTCTATTTTTGCCGTTTTATTTAAGACTTCTGAAAAGTGCATCGCATCAAGAGCTCCAAGATATTGATGTACCTCTTCAAGGATAACAATTTGTAATTCTTAATCTGAGGCAGATACACACACTGACCCGAGACTACTGCTCATCTAGTCACTTATCAGTCAGCATGAGCTCCTTCATCAGACATTCCTATATAAATTGCCCTACTAGTAGAGGCAATGTTTAATACAGCAGAGATAATGTCAAAAATCAAAGGAAAAAAAAATGACTATGTATTACTATGAGTTGTCATAGAGACAACACAAATAAGATTAAAAGTTTGTGAGTTTTCAATATGGATTTGAGATTGAAGTGCACCAAATAAATAACAAAGGTGAAAAAGTCAAAAATGCAATTTTATTGTGTACAAAAATGTATGTGAAGATTCAAGGAAAACTAAGTATCACATTGTTGTTATTGATACATAAAAAAATGATGAATTTAAAGAGGGCATGTTACTACATATAATTTGCATTTTGTTTCCAAGTAGGCAGTGGTGAGCATGGAGATCTATGATAGTTTGGAGGAGGGTCGAAATAATCTATGTGATCTTTTTCTGTTTTCATAACCATATTTTCCCTTTTTAGCCACCTAAAGCCGGTAGCTGATAAAGTAAGCAGCTAAGCTTTGTTTTGAATTATGAAGGGAAAACACCATTGAGTTATGTTTTTTTTCTATTCATATTCAGGCATTTTGTTTACAGAGAGTATAATTGTTACCCAATTTACAGTGTCAGTAAAAATTACAACACGCTACTTGATTTTCACCAAAAAATGCAACAGTTTCAACCCATTGACTTTAACCACGTAAGGACCGAGCCTCTTTCTGAGATTTGTTGTTTACAAGTTAAAAACATTTTTTTTTTGCTAGAAAATGAGTTAAAACCCCCAAACATTATTTGTATTTTTTTTTTATAACACCCTAGAGAATAAAATGGCGGTTGTTGCAATACTTTCCGTCACACCGTATTTTCGCAGCGGTCTTACAAGCATACCTTTTTTGGAAAAAATACACTTTTGTGAATTAAAAAATAAGACAACAGTAAAGTTAGCCCAATTGTTTTTTATATTGTGAAATATAATGTTATTCTGAGTAAATTGATACTCAACATGTCAAAATTGTGCCTGCTCATGGAATGGCGACAAACTTTTTCCCTTAAAAATCTCTATAGGCGAAGTTTAAAAATTTTTACAGGTTGTTTGTTTTGAGTTACAGAGGAGGTCTAGGGCTAGAATTATTGCGCTCAATCTACCGATCGCAGTGATAACTCACATGTGTGGTTTGAACATCGTTTTCATATGCACGCGAGCTCGGTAGGACGGGGCGCATTTTTTTTTTTTCTTATTTATTTTACCTTTTAATATTTATTTTTACACAGTTCTTTTAGAAAAAAATGTGTCACTTTTATTCTTATTACATGGAATGTAAACATCCCTTGTAAAAGAAAAAAAGCATGACATGGCCCTTTAAGAGCTATGGGTGACTTTTTTTTATTCTCTTCTTACCTACTATGTTTTTTACACCTTACAGAGTGTCAGTCAGAGAAAATGACAGAGAGAGGTTGATTTACTTAAACTGGAGTGTGCAAAATCTGGAGCAGCTGTGCGTGGTAGCCAATCACCTTCTAACTTAAGCTTGTTCAATTAAGCTTTGACAAAAAACCTGGAAGCTGATTTTACTTTTGTAGTGTTACTTTAAGTTATTTGTCTGCTGCAGATGCTCATTTTTAAGATTTAGGAAAACTTAGGAACCACCCACATGTATTTGGAAAACTGCAGATTCTGTGGGCATCAAATAAGGGCATGGAGGGCTACATTTATGAAATATTAATAACAATTTTCAGGTTCAATACTGTATTTCAGAGGGTAGGGAAGTGAGTTACTATTTACATTTAAAATAGAAATGCAGGATATGAAAAACAAACATCTATACTTACTTAGGTGGATACAGCATCAGTCCAATGCTGTATCTGTCCCCCACCACCTCTACACGAAGAACTGAGCGATAAAAGATTGCTGATTGCTCTGATCATTTTTTAGTGAGCAGAGAGCCAGTGACTGTCAGTCACTGGCTCTCTGTTCTGCCCCTCCAGCACTTACTGGAGAGCTGGGTTGTAAAGGGGATGAGAGCGACTGGCTCATGCTGAGGGGCTGAGCCAGCTGCTGTTCAGGCATTTGGGTGGATCCTGACACTATAGTTGGGATTTTTCCAGAGTGCGGATCAGCTAAATTATGTCAGCTGACAGAGAGCTTTAGCCCACTGCCAGCTGAATATGAAACTAAGTGCACTCCTGTGATCTACAGGAGATGTAGGGTCCAAATGAGCTTTGATCCTACTTCTCCTTTAATGATTAGGCACTTAAAAATTTCGAATTTTTACTAATGAAATTAGCAAAGCAAATCCAAGCCAAAAAAGAAAGAATTTTAAACTACATAAAAGTAGTTCACCCCCTCACATATTTTTTTTCCATATAGATCAGATACATGCTGGAAATAGCAGAAAAAGACCATAGCCCACATATAGTGGGACTGCTATAAGATTTATCCTTTTTAGGTAAAATCTCAGCTATAGAATAAAATTAAGGATGAAAGTATAAAAATGACCCAGGAAAAGGCATTATTGCTCTTTACTTCAGACTCAATCCAGAAAGTAAAAAAAAAAAATTATGTTAAGATTTTTTTTTTCTATTTGCAGCATGGGAAATTACACTTAGACACTGAAATATAGCAAATACCCCCTCAAAGGGAGAACGGGCCAGTGAAATATGTTATATTCTATTTTATTATTCTATTTTTGTGTTAGATACTAAATAAACAATCCACTTTGCACTACAAGTGCACTGCAATCTAATTCTAAGAGGTAGATCTGAAATGAGTGGAAGCTCCGCTGATTTTATCATCCAATCATGTGCAAGCTAAAATGCTGTTTTTTATTTTCCTTGCATGTCCCCCTCGGATCTACAGCAACTTTACTTCCAGGTGCACTTTCAGTGCAATTTCAAGTGTACTTTGCACTTGTAGTTTGTACTTGCAGTGCAAAGTGAATTTGCCTTTAGTAAATAACCCCCATAGTCAATAACAGAGGTTTGTCTGCTGAGCAAACCCCTGGGAAGGTGGGAAGGTGGGAAGGTGGGAAGGTGTAGGGGGGAGGGAAGTTGAAGGGAAGAGAGGAATCCTTTTTTTTTTTACTCCCTTGGTAGAGAATGCTGATAGGAGTGTGAAATGTACTAAAGCATAATTTAGGCTAATCAAAAAGGAACCTATAGAATGGCCAATTGGATGCTAATAGATATGTACAAAGGGGTTAACAGGAATAGAATGCACGTAATGATTATATAAATAAATAAACACTTTACTTTATCTTCTTCCAGCAGCTAACACCAATGTCATTTATTTATTTCAGTCCCTACCCTCAAGGGGCTTACAATCTAAGGTCCCTAACTCACATTCATACATACTAGGGACAATTTAGACAGGATCCAATTAACCTACCAGCATGTCTTTGGAGTGTGGGAGGAAACCGGAGTACCTGGAGGAAACCCATGCAGGCACAGGGAGAACATGCAAACTCCAAGCAGGTAGTGTTGTGGTTGGGATTTGAACCAGTGACCCTTCTTACTGCTAGGTGAGAGTGCTACCACTGCACCACTGTGCCGCCCATACCATCCCATATAAACCATACAGTGGAAAAGAATGTCTAGGCAAACTTTTATTCTTAATGAAAAGACCACTTTGCATATACAGTATATTTTGTGCATATATTGTTCATTTATTTTGGGATTAAGTGTTTGGTCTGTATATTTTAAAGATCACATTTGGAGATATTAGTGCTGCACAGTTTTTTTTATTGTAAATTAATAGGAATAGAAGCAAAAGTGGATAGGATTTGGTATGGTTGGATACATACAGTATCTATTTGTATTGCATTTTATTTTTGCTTTGCAATTAAAATACAAAAAAAAGATATATTATAAATAAGAGGAAGAACTGGGGACAAAACGGTATATCATGCCATATGGTTGCTTATTGAAAGGTGCACTTAATTTACATTTCACTGTTTTAAAATGAATATTACTTGCAATTGCAGCCTTTCCCACACCACCACAGAACTCATTCCATGTTCTTGTGTTCCCAAGCAGACACTACATTTAACCACATGTATGAACCCTTAAAGCTCCACACAATCTAAAATTATTATCTGTACAAGTAAAATGGCATATCAGTGCATAATAAATGTTGTATCATATTTCCTTATGTGAAAATACACACTTTATATATTTTTAAACAAATGGTTTAGTTTCTCCACTTAATTCTAATTGACAATGATTTATTTACGTTTCTTTATTAGCTGTCAGATTGCTGCAAAAAGTATCTTACAAAACATTTTATCAGAAGTCCCTCAGCAGGGATCTATCTTAAAAACACGTTTTTATATTGTATTTGTTGAAGGATAAAGCCAGTGCAATACAATGGTCAATTTAGACACATTGGGGGTCATTTACTATAGCGCTATGGCGTAAATTCGTGCAAATTGCCGCAAATTAGCGCTAATTCACGGCAATTTAGTGCGAATTAGCTAACGGTATTCACTATAGCGCTGGTGAGAAAATACTCCCAAAATCAAATTTACTATAGCTCCCTGAAACTAAATAGCACCCAAACCCTTACTCTGCTAAAACCTAGAGAATTGCACATGGAAATAATGTTTAGGGAAGGGAGATGGGCGGAGCCTAGTGGAGCAGACATGCATTGTTAGAGCTCCGCACCGCTGAGGAGAGAAGAGAAGGACAAAGCGGAGCCTGCAGGCTCAAAAGGTATCCATTTGAACCTTTTTGCCCCAGGGAACAAACCGTGAAAGTTTGGGCAGGAAATATGGTACTGGGAGGAAACCGTGGCAGAAATAAAAATCACCTCACAAAGAGCTCACAGGCACTCACTGCAACTAAAGCAGCTCCAGTCACCTCACAAGATACAGCATCAGGGCGCTCTCACAGACAGAAAATGTCACAGCAAGACTCTCCATTTGAGTCAGATACAGAACAAATCCTCTCACAAACTTCTCCACAAGCCTCCTCAGCATCCCCAGTAATATTATTACAATTTGAAAAGATGCTTCATAAGGCTTTAAAACAAACCTCAGACCAAATAACAAAAAGCCTAACCAAAGAAATAAGAGAGCTGGGAAACCGCACCGCAGCCTTAGAAATAAAAATGGATGAAATTGAAATTACAACCCAAGTAAATATAACAGAATTGGAACAATTAAAAGAAGAGAATTTAATACTTCAAACTAAGCTTGAAGATTACGAAAATAGAGCCAGACGTTCAAACTTGCGCATAAGGGGAATACCTGAAACTGACAGACCTGCAATCTACTATTACTGCTCTATTACAAGAACTAAAGCCAGATATCTCTATTGAACGTTTAGAACTGGACAGAGTACACAGAGCCCTCACAGCCAAAAAGAAAGATGGACCTCCACGTGATATAATCACAAAATTTCATTATTACAGAACGAAAGAACAAATACTAATTGCTGCAAGAGAAAAAAAGGAACTTAATTTTCAAGGACACAATTATCAAATTTTTGCTGACCTATCCCAACTTACTATTACTAAAAGACGATCCATGAAACCCCAACTAATGGAACTGCAACGCCACAACATTATGTATCAATGGGGCTTCCCCTTTTCAGTCAGATTTAACTACCAAGGTACAATTTACAGAAGCAGATCAGCAGATGAACTACAACAAACCCTTTTAAAATTAAATCTGACAGAACCCACAAGCAGCAACTCTCCCACACGCAGAAGAATGGCATCATCTTCACCTTCAGGCAGCACTCAGAAAATTTCAGAACAAAATGGGAATCATCATTCTAACAAAAGAGGCCGTTATGCCACATCATCCATGGACCAAGAAGATTCAATGGACTAATATCCTGATTCCTGATATCTCTTCATTTATTATACTAAGAGATGGTTCTCTATAAAAAAACCTGTATTTATAACTGAATGTAACTGCATTCTGATAGTCAAACACTGTGTGGGATCATGTTACATTCCAGTTATATTTCTTATTACTTCTGATTTATATAGCCTTAGAATATATAAGTGAAATAAGGAAATTCTTGCTCAGTTATATATTATCAGGTAATAACAATAGATTTATTACTTTTTAGGACAAATATGTTCAATAATCCAGAAGTAATGGAAGCTTTTTCTTTCTTTTCTTAAAACAAATATATTATTACCTAACTAGTTCCTAGAATTATGTTTTTGTTTATTCTAATCTGAAGCAATACAACCTCAATTTTATGAGTTAACATATCTAAACAGTTGCATATGAATAAAATATGTAATTGTTTACTCTAAAAGGGTTAAAATCCCAAAATAATTCAAACTATCTTCATCAATACCAAAGTTATTAACAGTACCTTTCTAACTGAATTATTTAGCCTAGGGCAAGACTAACCATATACAACCACCCTGGAATAAATCATTTCAACAAAAACTATATACTGCACTCCAATTAATGAAACATTTTGATGTCTTTTGACATAGCACTTCTCTCCTGTAAGCGGAAGATCCGTGTACCCCCATTAGCCCTCCTCATTCTCCCAACCATATTATGTGGGAGTGTGACGAAGGCACTTATTTCCCTGAGAGAGATATTTATTTTCTTTCACGGGTAAATTGTGATTACTTGCAAAAAATAATTTATACAATGTATCATCTAATCTCATATGTTTTTTGTTTACTCTTTACTCCAGAATTCACTGGTTTCTTTTCTATCTATTCATCTCTTCAGTCCACACAGGCTGATCTGCGCAGTCAGCTCTGCATAACAAAAAGTAAGTCAAAACTATTTGATCTGTTGCCATGGCACCACTGAATATACTTTCCCTGAATGTTCAGGGAATAAATGTCCCTCAAAAAAGGACCAAAGCCTTCCGTACTTTCCATAACAAGAAGGCTCACATAGTATGCCTCCAAGAAACACACTTCACCAAAGATTCTACTCCAAAATATATTTCTCCTTTTTATCAACAAATTTACACGGCTTCTGCCTGTACCAAGCAAAGGGGAACTCTAATTGCATTTCACCGATCCACACCATTCACTATATCATCAGAAATTAAAGACCCAGAAGGTAGATACCTGATACTCATGGGTTATATAATGGATACAGCAATCACGGTGATTTCCTACTACGCTCCTAACAAACAACCTACACCATTCCTCTCACATATATTACAAGTGATTAATACACACAAAATAGGAACAGTGATAATGTGTGGGGATTCGAACCAGGTCCTCCTCCCATTTCTAGATAAATCACCTTTTACACCATCCAAAATAACCTCTAGATTACCTTTTTCTCAACTTCTTTCCAAATACAATCTGGTAGATTCGTGGAGAGAAAGTAACCCAATGAAAAAGAAATTCACTTATTTCTCGCACCCTCATCAAACCTTCACCAGAATAGATCATATTTTTCTAACAATAGGAATGATACCAGAAATTATTGCATCAGATATAATTCCGATTCCGTGGTCTGACCATAAAGCAGTATACACTACTATAGCCTCAGCCATACCAAAAGCACATCACCCAACGTGGTACTTACCGGACATAATGCTCAAACACCCACTACATCAGATGGCCATTGAACAAGCTTTAAAGGAATACATATCAATTAGTAATACAACAGACATCTCCCCAATAACACTGTGGGAAGCTCATAAGCCTGTCTTGCGTGGTACAATACAAAGACAAATGGCACTATTTAAACGGGAACGCAAAAATCTAGCAAAAAAACTAGAACTCAATTTTAATGCAGCCTACATATCATTTCAAGATAATCCATCTCAGAGTACAAAATCTCATCTGGAAAAATCTAGATTGGAATACGATCTATTTCTCACTGAGTCAGTTGATAAATCCCTCAAACGCTCCAAACACAATTTCTACATGAATACAAACAAACCAGGTACATATTTGGCTCGGGTATTAAATTCAACTAACAAATCTTTCAAACCAATACGTTTGAAATTATCAAAAAATGTTTACACTTGTAATCCAGTTAAAATAGTCCATAAATTTCACTCACATCTCGCAACTTTATACAAGACAAACAATGAATTTAATCCTACAGAGGCTGAATCCTTCTTCTCAAAAATAACCTTACCTGAGTTATCTCAGAATCAAAAAAGCAGTTTGGATGAGCCTATAACTATAGATGAAGTTGCTAACGCCATAAAAGACCTAAAACTTAACAAAAGACCAGGCCCAGATGGCTACTCGGCTTTATACTATAAAACATTCTCAGAAATACTCTCTCCCATTCTCACTGAAACTTTTAACAAACTTCTAGATGGACATTCTTTTCGGCAAGAAACACTAATGGCAATTGTTTGTATGATCCCAAAACCCCTTTCTGATGATACTTCCTGTGTGAATTATCGGCCTATCTCTCTGTTAAACCTCGATATTAAATTATTAGCAAAAATAATAGCAAAACGCCTGAATAGCATTATAGGAAAATTAATACATAGAGATCAAGTAGGCTTCATGCCAAATAGACAGGCAGGCGATAATATACGCAGGGCAGTGTTATTAGCACATATTGCTAAAAAACGGAAAATCCCTTTATGTTTTCTATCTCTCAATATTAAGAGGGCATTTGACACAGTATCCTGGCAATATATGCAATATTCATTACAAAAATGGGGTTTTGGACCCCTTTTTTTAACATGGATCAAAGCATTATACAATAAACCCAAAGCCTATATAAAATATGCTGGATACAAATCTGAAGCCTTTAATATCGAAAGAGGTACCCGACAGGGTTGCCCATTATCTCCTTTATTATTTGCCCTTATACTTGAACCCATGGCCCAATACATCAGAACAAACCAAACTATAACTGGCATTGAAGTAGGAGGTATTACACACAAATTATGTATATTTGCAGACGATATATTACTTTTTCTATCATTACCACAGGTCTCTGGTCCTAACTTAATACCAGCTCTTGATGGATTTGCAGCCCTATCCGGCCTTATGATTAATCCTAAGAAATGCCTAGTGCTTAATATTTCACTCACAAACATGGAATTGATCCCGGCTAGAGCTGCACTCCCATTCACATGGGCAGAAAAATCAATCCCATATCTTGGAATTCATTTAACAGCATCTCATTCTGACTTATTCTCAACCAATTATCCTCCTGTATTAAGACAGATCACAAATCTAATAAAACAATGGTCGCAACTTCCTTTATCCTGGATAGGGAAGATTAATGCAATCAAAATGACTATTCTACCCAAATTGCTTTATCTATTCAGAGTCCTCCCTATTCCAATTCCTTCCTATTTTTTGAGAATAGTACAAAAAAGAGCAACTTCGTTTATATGGGGCTCTTCGAAACCACGTATACCTATATACACACACTACATCTTCCCAAAAATAAAGGAGGCCTGGGATACCCTAATTTTACTAACTACTACAGAGCAGAACATTTGGCCAGTCTGTCCAAATACCATGCAAAACAGGAAATCCCATTATGGGTATTTATAGAGGCTTCAGAAAATGACCCTCTATTAATATCAAATTTATTATGGCTTGATCCTAAAGACCGCTTTAAAATTCATAATCCCATAACTAAACACTTCTTATCTCTCTGGGATAAACTAAAAACCAAATATCAGTTACAATCTCCACACAATCCTCTCCTTTCTTTTATCAGAAATCCGGTCTTTTATCCGGCATTGATCTACCCAAATTCTTTTAAAGCTTGGACAACATCAGGCATTCAGACACTAAATGACTTCATAGCATCTAAATCATTCCATTCATTCCCATCGCTTAGAGAAAAATATGATCTACCAAACTCTGAGATATTTAGATATCTCCAAATCAAAAATTTCTATACACCATTCCTAAAGGGGGATACACCATTATCCCAATTATCCATTTTTGAATCAATCTGTACAAAAGATCCATTTGCTAAAGGTACAATTTCATCACTTTATAATCAATTATATGGAGTAGCAAATCTTAATAGACTCTCTTACATTCAGAGGTGGGAGGAGGACCTGGGACGAACTTTAGAAGACACGGACTGGTCTAACATATGGCTCACATCTAAGTCATCTTCACCCAACATCTTAGCACTGGAGACAAATTATAAAGTCCTAACTCGCTGGTACCTTGTACCCGCTAGAGTAGCAAAATATTCACCTAATACCTCAGCTCTTTGTTTTCGAGGATGCCCAGAAATAGGCATATATTTACACATATGGTGGACGTGCCCAGTAATCCAAACCTTCTGGAAGGAAGTCTTCGTGATTGCATCTAAAATATTTAAAAAAATAATACAACCAGATCCATATTTAACTTTACTTAATCTAAAATCGGAATGGTTAACACTCTCTCAATTCAAACTTATGATCCAACTAATAACGGCTGCAAAACAAACAGTGGCCAAGGCATGGAAATCTCCTACATTGGTACTAGCAGAAACAATTCACA